>NC_083284.1:45700462-46439048 GCF_963506605.1 Zootoca vivipara | reverse complement strand
GCAACTTTATTTTTTCTATAAGGAAGACTCATCTTGACTTGGGCAAAAGTAGCACATGAAACAATGCTCAGCTCTGCCACATTTTTTCAAATGATTTGCCATCAGCAATCTGGTTTAGTTCAAGGTCTTGATGTTACTCAACAATAAATAACTTTTAAAGATTGGTTAAAAAACCAGTGAGCAATATGTGAAAGTAGAACTGCAGTTGTGACTACATATGAAGCCATGCATGTCTTGATAGGAAGGAAACCATAATAATATAATCCTATGAATGTTTACTCAGAAATAGGGTTACTTTCAAGTAATAGTAGTAGGTGCAGTAGTCGTATTACCTGGTTTGTGGACTTGGTGCCCAATCTTTCCCACATTCTTCAGAAGTCCTGATTCTTAAGGCTCACTTTGGCGAGAACAAAATGTTGGATGATCTTCGCCACAGAGAATATTCAATTTGCTTTTCAATTTCACAGTCAAAGATTAAGCAACAAGGTGGGGAGATGTTAAAAAGTGTTCAGCCACACCAAATGCAATTTTAATATTTAAAATGTTTACTTACCTACAGCTAATGGTAAGAAATGAGGTTTCAGCTATGTGAATGATAAACTACAAGACTTAATTCTGCTTGGGAAAAAGTCAGAACTATTTTGACAAAGAAGAGAAATTGCAGCTTTGGTCTAATCTAAGAAGTTCACACACAATGTTGGATGCAGTGATGCACGATGCACATTAAAAAAAATGTACAGGTTCTGCCTTGTTGAGGCAGTAACATCAATTAATCTGGAAGGCATAGAAAGATAGGGAAAACAGAACACAGGCCTGAAAACCAGCTATTGGATTCCCAGAACGTTTGCAGAGCTCCAATTCAGAAATGCATGCCCTGACAGCTCAGTTTGCTGACACAACTGATAGAAAAAGGATTGGTACTCAGTCTCCCTTTTTCATTTTTATTGTGCAGAGTTTATGAAAAGAGCAGAAAAATATTTATCTTTCCACCAGCTTCATCTTCACGCTAAGCATCGTTACAGACACTGAAGCCATGATGTCAAATAGCCAGTATTAATAATAACCTTCACCTCTTGACTGTAAAGTTGATTATAATGTGGAGACACACTTTTTTTTTTGAAGTACAGTACCAGTAATTTGTAACTTTTTTTTTAATGCAACAATTGGTTTTAGCTAATGGTGTTCTTCTAATCATTGAAGACCTTCTGATGGAGCAGAGGTCTTCATGAACTCAAAGGAAAAGGTGGGTAAGCTAACTGCACAGTTCTTTAGAGGAAGGCTGGAACTAACATATTGTATGATTCAAGCTGATGTACAATCCCTCTATAAAGCCTCCATCATGTTGTGCCCTAGTTTAACCTTCTCTTTCCCCCCTGAGCTGAGTGTGTGTGTGAGAGAGAGAAAGGGGGTGAGTGTGACCAGGGGCAGAGGAAGGGGGTGTGGTCCGTCTCGGGTGTCACCATTGAGGGGGGTGACAAAATGCCAGAGAGCACTCACTGCGGGGCCTGAAGCACGCCCAAGCCATGCATCTCTCCTGGGAGAGACACGGTGGCTTGGGCGCCCGGGCTCCGCGCTGCCCAAACAGTCCATCCACTGCCCCCCCTGTAGGGCTGCTGAGTGGGAGGAGGCAGGCAGACTCCAGAGGCCCTGCAGTGCACTCCGCCCCCTGCCCCTATGGGCGGCTTGCCCCGCCCCTGGGACCCCGCCCCAGGTGCCTATGCGGCTTCCTCTGCCGCTGAGTGTGACCTGACCACCCAAAAGCCCTAGGTGACTGGCTGCTCAATCTCCCATTAAACAGCATTCATCAAGAGTGACTAAGCTATGTAAAAGTTGAGAAGAACATTTGAATAATAGCACAGCAAAACTCGTAACAGTACCACACATTTTGGTGCATGAAATGACAATTGAACTTAACAGAGGATTTCATTCAATAATGAGACTTCCCAGAGCATCAGTTGTGATTCAGACTTAAAAAAAGTCCACACATTACTCTAACACATTGGAAGGCAGGCAGGTTAGGTACCCTGTCCTTGTTCCTGGCCTCATATGCATGTTCAGCTCAACATGCACATAGATTCTTTGTGTGTGCATCCTCTAGGCAGTTTCTGCACATTCGGGAAGCATGGAATACCATGAATGGTAAATAAAATGTCTATTCACTCTAGCTGTTACAGCCTAGTTATAAACATAATTAAGCACAGAACAACAGGTTAATACAGTATCTTCATCATCTTTTGTTATAATTTTAGACTGCTGATTTAAAGTAATTATAGAAGAGGGATGCATTATACTTTTAAATAGAAAACTTCTACAGATTCCACCTCCCAAACAAAAAATTGCTGGAGACATATAATTACACCCCCTCCATGCCACCGCTATACAATCACAAACAGCCTTTACTCCCATCATTTCTCTGACGTTCTTCAATCTGTTTATACACTTTCCATTAACACCCATCTTTGATTCTTTGTTTCTGTTGGACAATGAATAATTTGAATAGAATGCTTTCCCTATCCAACTACACGCTGATGTTGTTGTCCACTGAATTGTTCTACACTGAATACTTCCCACACACATGCATATTACCTTGCTTTAAAATAGATACGTACATAACAGTGCGCCCTTCTTTCAGCAGATTTAGAAAAATCTAAATCAAGTCATTTGTGATAGAAAGTTAAGAGTATTGCATGGTTTAATGAACACCAGCAAACCCATTTTGGAAAATGCACTGGAAATTTGACTATACACCACCCTTCCCTATGCATGTTGCTACAGAGTGTCAAAAGCTGTGTTTATGAAGCTGAGCAGAAAGTGCTTAAAAGCCTCACCCCTTGTCTTAATGCCATGATAGGGTGGCTTTCAAAGACATATCAGAATATATCAAGTTTAATACCTGATACTGTACTAGGTTCAGCTCTGCATGAGTAAAAGCAGTCTTTAGCCCACAGTGTGCATTGCAGAATCCATTCATTTTTCATGCAGTCCTCCCATCAGGAGATGGGCATGAGCTCAGACATGCACTGGTGTCTTTGCCATACCTTTTTTGATTAATGATCCTTCTTTAAAGATGCCTACCAATGCATATTTTGTTCTCCTTTTTTAAAAGGGGGAGGGAGAGAGAAAAGAACCTGTACAAGTGGGTAAGTGAAATATCGTTTGGCTTGAAGAGGATTTATGGCACAGATATTACCATCTGCAATGGAGGGAAAGAGGGAAATAAGCGGCATATGACGCTTTTCAGCACTGAAATTCAGGTTGGAGCCACACTGCATTGATCAGTGTTCTAGTTGCACAAGAGGACTTCCCCTCCTCTCCCTTTAGGTGCCCCCCAAATCTGCTCCAGAAGGTCAACCTCAAGCTTCTGGAACAGATTTTGAGGGTGCACGGGAAAGAGGAAGGGGAATGTCTGCAACTGCCTACTGTTTTGAATTTTAGGACTCTCACCAGATCCAGAAACTGTTTACTAAATAGCCTAAGGGAGAACCCAAAAGCTTGCATGCTGTTTTGTGACATTTTGGTTGGTCTAATAAAAGGCATTGTTCTAATGCTGATTTTGGATACTTTTCTTATGGGCCAATATGGCTACCTTTTACCCCCCCCCCCTTTGACAGATTTGCCCTAATATCAATAAGCCTATTGATTTATTTCAATTACCATCTTGTGCCAGTTTCAGCTCCTAGTTCCCCCCCCCCATTTTTAAGTTCAGTTCTCAATGCTGCCACATCTGTTTCTGTCCCCCCCATCAAAAAACAAAAACAAAACAAAACAAGTTCTCATGAAAATGAAGCAATATTTTAGTGTGAATTCCTCCAGTCCTAACATGCACATCCTTGTATGTGATTTTGGGTAACATAAACATTTTTTGCAAAGCAATTTTCAGATAAATAATGCATTTTTGGTATTCTATTTTCACTAATATGCTTGCACTTTTATGCACACCTTACTCAATATGCATTTTTGGGCACATTACTTGGCCAGACAACTGCACTGCAAAATTCACACACCTGCAAATTTGAAATATGGCTGTGTTTCGGTTTGTGAATTGTTTCAGAAAGTGCTAATTAGGTAGGGTTACCTTTAATTTTGAACTGAGTTGAATTTCTCCCCCATCCCTAACTGATACACAATACTTCATTCAGAGAATTACGTTACTCCCACAGAGGGGTAAAATGAACCCTGGGGAGGAGAAAACATTTGCATCTCAAAATTAAAAAAATGTAGCACAATAATATACTAAAATGTAGAAGTGGTTCCCTAAGTGTGGTCCGTGAGCTTCATTTGGTGGTCCACAATATCTCTGTGGATTTGTGGCTGAAGGTGGGAAGCAGTACATACATCACATTAAATAGTCCTGTTGATCATTAATTGTATTTTTACTGCTTCTTTTATTTCTTCTACTGTAATTCTATGGAAT
This sequence comes from Zootoca vivipara, assembly GCF_963506605.1. Taxonomy (NCBI): domain Eukaryota; kingdom Metazoa; phylum Chordata; class Lepidosauria; order Squamata; family Lacertidae; genus Zootoca; species Zootoca vivipara. The sequence continues at coordinate 46,434,634 of NC_083284.1, read as the reverse complement.
TCAAATGGTAATTCAATAAGATATAATATATAGGAAATAAAAGTAGCAATAAAAACACAATTAACACAATAAAAATCATACAGCACTTAGCAGGGCACATTGCAATTGCTACAAGAGGAAGAAAAACTACAAAGTGGTCTGCAAACCCTCAACAGTTTTCATGTGGAAAAAAGTTTGGCAACTACTGAATTGCAGCATTATAATTGCATTGGCAAAGCAAAGCCCTTTGAATCAGAGTCTTAGCTTTGCTGTTTCCTACTTTACCTGAAGATGTGGTCTTTTCACCAGCCCACCCAAAATGAACATCTACTTTTACAGCTTCCCCAGTACAAATGATCAAAGGATCCTATTGTCTCCAGCTGCATGGCAGTATGAAAAGGTATGCGAGTAAGATATTGTATGTGTCTATGCATGTGTATGCGAGTAACTCTGAGCATCCCCCCCCTTTTTTGTTGATCAAGGACTGGACCAGATTTTTCCATCATTTCTATCCATGCTGTCACTTAATTGAAAATTAATATTCAGATTAAAACCACAAAATTAACAGAGTATATAAAGAAGTACTTTATAGTTCTTTTGTTAAACACCTGTACTTCAAGCAGAGCCCTTTTACTTTATTTATCTTAATATGCAATATTAAAATGGCATTGTTTCTTTTATGGGTGCAATGTTGCCGCAAAACAGTGATGACATGAAAGAAGAGTCTTTGTATGTCCAGACCAATGTTTGTACCAGGTTTCATAAATATGGTCTTTGCTTGTGGCTGGCATCAATTGAAAAGTGAGGTGCTTCTGACCTTTTTCCAATTTTTCTGAAGCATACATTAATCTTGATCTTGCTGACTCATGAAACAATGAGAACATTACTATGTCTTGGTTATTTCAATGGTGTACTTACTGTCAACAACAAGGTTTATGGATGTGATGAATGTGCATTCATGCACAATAAGGAAAAGGCCACATTAGCATGGAAATTCAAATTTTAATTGTGCTTTTTTATTATTGATGCTTGATGAATTGGCTGTGTAAAGAGCCACTTCCTCAGCTGAAGAAATTTGACACATAATCTAGCTGTATAAACATTTTCAGCATAATTATAGCACTAATTAATGTCTTAGACATGTAAAAAAGAAGAGACCAAGTTTACATATCTTGTTGGAAATACACCATTACACCAGTGTGAAAGGAAAATGAGCTCATAAAGACTAAAAAAGCAAGAGCTTCAGAAAGTAGATTTGTGTTCTACCAGAATTTTCTGAAAAACAGAATTAAATGAAAAAGCAGCAGCACTTCCAAATAAATAGCAGCAAAATATACTGCAATTATATATAACTTAAATACTAGTTCCTTGTTGTACATACTCCCCTATGGATCTGTTTTCAGTATTGAACAGATTTTCAGAAGCCTTTCTCCAAGGTAAGGCAAGTGGTGACTGGGGAAAGGGTCTTTTCAGTGATTATGCTTCTCGTTGAACCCCAGAGAGAGACACCTGCTGCCAAACATTTAGCCTTTTTTCTGTCCCAGGCAAAATTTAACTTACACATCAATTAGAGGAGTGATTTCTGCCTTGCCTCCCTGCTACAGGTACCCATGCATACAGATAGATGCTACAGAGAAGAAAGGAAACTCCCCCATTTCTTCTGTTATCCTGGCCCTTCTTCCATCCTATGTGTCTGTGTGTGCACATGATAGTGTGTGAGAGTATGTGATGCTAACCACATGTGTACAAGAGTGTATGAGTGGAAGTTAGGGTGTTAATTTGCAAGAAATTGTATGTCTGTGAGTTTATGGAGATAGTTTTTTACAATGGCACACAAACTCAAGTGGTTTTCTGGTTTAAGCATTGCTGGTTAGGGGAATTGAGAAGACAATGTGACTGTTCATCTTACATGGAGCCTGTTCCACAGAAACTTCCAGAGCCTGTTCCATAGAAGCTTCCAGAGACCTGCCAGGGAGAGCTTGTATGGTGAGTAGAAGAAATTGGCCAAGAAAGATAAGGCCTTCTCTTTACATATGCTTTCCCCCTTTCCACTCCATAAATCAACTTGTTTAACTGTAGATTTCATAGAATCATAGCGTTGGAAGAGACCACAAGGGCCATCCAGTCCAACCCCCTGCCAAGCAGGAAACACCATGTTGCTTTGGGTGCTTTTCGTTCTATGTGATGCTGGACTCCGCTTCTAGATAAATATCCATCTTGCAAATGGACAAGAGGGAAAAATTATTCCTTTGTAAAGTAAGGCTAACAACAAAAACAAAAGGGTTTTTTTGCGTATTAGCTGGAAGGAAGAACTTGAAAAGCAGATGGTTGTCACTATGCAATCTCTTCCCCCCCCCCCCCCCGGGGTGCATTTCCGCTTTGTTATTTTGCTTCTGGATGCAACAGATGAGACTCTACATTCGTTATCCCTTAACATTATTATTAATTACCTGTCCAGATTAGCAGTAGAGATGTGTTTAATTAGCACATACAAGTGTTGAGTATCGCAGGAGCAGAAATACAATTAATCTTTTAAAACCTTAGAGGGCTGATGTATAGGATAGCCTAATGGGGGGAAAATAAAGCTTAATGATGCACAGTAAAGCACATGGGAATATTAGTATTATCAGAGAGAATAACGAATAGATTGTGATATTAAAGAACAAGGGACCAATTAGTAAACTTCTGCATTTAGAATACTAAGGTGAAAATTGAAATCCAAGCTATTCCATTCTCACATAAATTAAGGATTGCTGGTTCTTAAAGTTTCCTGTTTTACTTTTTTACTTTGTAACCTTCACACAAAAGACTTGGTAGCTTTCCGGTGTCACATCTGACACTTAAGTTTAATTATTTAAACATTTCAACATGAAAATCCACATTTGCTGTCTATCATAGCATGATAGAAGCAGTTCTCCAATTACAAGCAAAGAATCACTTATTCACATAAATTTCTTAAACTTGTGTATTCTAACTCCTTGTGTATTTTCCTGCTGAATTTTCTTTTAGTTGAAATCAGCATTTATACTCTTCCTATTATCTCTCAAAATGGTATGCCGACAGCTTATGAGCATTTTCAAATCTATTCCATTTTTCTTACTTGCACATTAGTTTTGGCAGGAATCAGTTACAAAACTTCATGTCTCACAGGTGGGGAGAAATAAGCCATTATAATTCACGGTTTTCATCTGCCATATACTAAGAAAAATTATAGCCCTCACAAATGTGGGAATGATCCAAGTGCTTCTGCTTCATGCTTTCATTATTTCCCCCCTGAAATATAAATGTGCAATTCTCACATTTGCAAAATCTGGAAAAAGGCAAAATGCTCATTGTTGCTAAATTATATTAATTATCACGGGTTTGCAGTCAACCCAATGAAATAGGAGTGCTTCTATTTTTCCTCCACTGTAGTTGTGCTAACTAGGTTTTAGTTAACTGTGCTAAAAACATCTGCCCTACCTTTCTCTACATTGGCCAGAAGACTATTCACACTGTGTGCATTCAAGTTAGAGGCACCACTAGAACCCAACATTAATTGCATTCCTGGCTTGTTCTCTGTTTTCTGAAAAGTAGCTGGAATAGATTTAGGAGATTTGCTGTTCCCTTACTATTCCTGGGTCAAGGCCTAGAATGCCAATATACTCTGATGTCTAGCACAGGCAATGACAGTATACTCCAAGCGACTCTTAGTCCATAGTATCTGACAGATTAATTCTAATTATTTGCTTGTGTTCATGTGCTTTTGTATTTCTAACATATCTTAGTCAGAAATTTTGCTTGGTTTACCATGTGGCACAGAGGTGGGGAAACATGTTCAGCACAAGGCCCACATTTCCTTATAGAAAACCTTTTGGAGGGCCAAATATCAGTGGTAGAGTGATGGCGTGACTTTGTGCAGGGGGTTACATTCCAAAATGCAAAATCAAGTGGTTTCCAAAAACTGCACACATTTCTCCATCTTCCAGACAAGCAAGAAACATCACAGCTGGACACATTTCAGCTGCAACACAGCACTTGAGGAAAGTTTGGCCTGGGGAACGGATGTGCCCTGGAGAATGTTCCAATGGCCAAATCAAGAAGCCTGGAAGCCCATATTTTGGACCAGAAGCTGAGGTTCCCCACCTTATTTCTAGCCCAAGTGGAGAACTGAAAAGCTTACACATGCCATTGTGGTAGTTTTTTGGCCAAGCAAAAGTAATGTAGGTTTTAATTTTTTTTCTTGTGGGCCAACATGGGTGCCTTGTCTTTTTGTGTGACTTGGAAAATACTTCAATGCATTATACTTCGTGATTTTTTTCTTCATTAAAAAAAAATAGTAATCACCACTACAGTTAGCAAGATCAGGTTGGTATGCAGAACAAGGCATTCTAAAGGGTGGAGCATAAGCTGTGGAAGTCTCTTCTCCAGGATGCCCAATTTTCTCTCTCCATTATTGAAAGGCTGAGATTTCTTATTACGTGAGCTTTTAATGTTCTCTGTTTAACTGCTTTGACTCTGATGGTATTAAATATTGCTCTTATAATGAAAGTTTGTAATGTTAATTCATTAATGCACTTGACTATGTTGCCTACTGCTTTTATTTTGTTAATTCACATTGGTAGTAAAGCCGTATGTGCAACAGGAAAGCAACATAAAATGCTGATGTAAAAATAAATGAAATAAATCCCATTTTGTATGCAACTTCCTTAAACTCATATTTACAAAGTATGCAATCTTTGCATTTTTAATTACTTTTATTAAACAATGCATCAGCATTCCCAATAGAATAAACAGTCTATAAGAAATAAAAGTGTGAGGAGAAGCAGCCAACTCTCAAGGGTTGTTTTTCTTTAGGTGGATCTGGTAATCCAATGAAATATTCCTGTCAAGGGAGCATAATGTGACAAATGAAGAACCTAATCACTATCCTGGAGGTCAGCTGTCCCCTACTGACCATTATATAGTTCCTTCTGACATATTTTGTCCTCATGCTTGTCAACAGAGCTGGAATTATGTGGCCATAAGGTAGCAAATCATTATTTGCTACTTGCATTTGGTACACAGCAAGATCTTAAGACTGCTGCTTGGTGCTCTCAGAGTCTGTAATGCAGTTATCTCAAAAACCCTCTGCTTTGCCCAAACCTCCATATTTTTGTGACTATAGCTACAGCTTAATTATATCCACAGATTGCTTAATCATTCTACTCGCTTTATCTCAGATGTCCAACTCTCTCTGCATTTGCCTTCCATTAAGAGACGGTTTCCCGTCAGTAAACTATCGTGGATCATACACACAATTAGTCTTTATCAGATTGGCTCACAGTCTGAGTTCTGTTTTTGTCCAGCCAGTTTCAATGGACTGCATATTACACACCCACAGACAACTTGTTCTTTTTTTGGAGGGGGGAGGGGAGTATTCCAGTTTTGATTCCTGCCTCCTACATGAAATGGAATACATTAGCATTGAGGGAAATATTGTTTAGATGCCAGCAACAATAATTAGGCGCTTAATTTGCTTGTCACTGATTTTTTTTAAAATTATGTAGAGTCTGTACAAAAATACAGCTTTACCAGTTGGAAGCACTCTTTTATCATGTGAGGCACATTAAAAATATAATTTTTATACAGTAATTTAGAGTGACTTCCAGGGAGAGCTTGGAAGAGAGAGGGCAAACAGCTGAGACACTGGAGAACCATGATCAGATCTCCTTTCTTTTAATTTATCTATTTTAAATAGAGGAGGAGACTCTTGAAAGTCCCATGGACTGCAAGAAGATCAAACCTATCCATTCTGTTTTTTTTAAAATACATTTTATTCCAGTTTTCCAAATTCAACAAATTAACAAAACCAATCTTTTATACAAAATCTTATATTCACATCTATTACCTTGCTCCGCCGAGCTATGACTTCCCCCCCTCCCTTCATGCGGGTTTCTTGTTAATTCCCTTTTTTGCAGTTCCTTTTTTGACATATTGGTCAATTCGTAAGGTTTATTTTAATCCTGCGAGAGTTTTTAATGATCTACAGTTTTTCTCCATATAGTCCACATATTTACTCCAGTCCTTTTGAAACCTTGTCTCCCCCTGGTCACGAATCTTGCATGTCAATCTAGCAAGTTCAGCATAGTCCATCATTTTTATCTGCCACTCCACAATTGTAGGTAATTCCTGTAATTTCCATTTTTGGGCTAACAAAGTCCTAGCCGCGGTTGTTGCATACATAAACAGTGTTTGATCTTCTTTTCTAATCTCTCCTCCCATTATTCCTAACAAAAATGCTTCTGGTTTTTTTTGGAAAAGTATATCTAAACATCTTTTTCAATTCGTTATATAAACTTTCCCAAAATCTTTTAACTTTTTCGCATGTCCACCACATATGATAAAATTCACCATCTTTCTCTTTACATTTCCAGCAACTTTTATCACTCATTCTATACATTTTAGCTAATTTAACTGGAGTTAAATACCATCTGTACATCATCTTATATACATTTTCTTTCAAGGCAGTACATGCTGTAAATCTTAAAGTTTGATTCCATAATTTCAACCACGCATCATATTCAATATTATGCCCCAAATCTTTTGCCCATTTAATCATCACTTCTTTTGTCAACTCATCTTTTGTATACCACTCCAACAACAAATCATACATCTTTGCCAAAAGCTTTGTTTTGCCTTCTAGCACTTCTATTTGAAATTTGGATCTTTTATCCTCAAAACCTATTTTTCTATCTTCTTTAAGCACATCATTTATTTGATGGTATTCTATCCATCCTGTTAACACTCCTTTAATGTCCTCAAAAGGTTTTAAACTCCATCCTTTTTCAGTTTTCGTCAAGATTTCCTCATACGTGGCCCGCCTCTTCTCCATATTTACCGTGTTTCCCCTTTTTTAAGACGTAGTCATAAAGTAAGCCAGGGCAGCAATTTTAAACATTTGTAAAATGTAAGACATACCCCGAAAATAAGACATACCTCCGTGCCTGCCAGCTCAGGGCCTGGAACTGGTGGCTGCTGCAGCAGCAAGCGTGCGGAGCACCCAAGCCAGCGGCTGGTCCACTGCCGAGCCTGTCCGAGGAGCCTTACACCCCGCCGCCCGGAACCGGCTGCTGCTGCAGCGCCGAGCACGCGACATCGGCGAGCACTTGGAGTGCGCGGCAGTGCCGAGCGGAGCCCCTGAAACAGCGGCCGGGCATCTGCTGAGCCCGGCCGAGGAGCCTTCCACCCCGCCGCCTGCAACCGGCGGCTGCTGCAGTGCCGAGCGCGCGGCATCGCCGAGCACTCAGAGCGCGCGGCATCGCCGAGCGGAGCCCCTGAGCCTGTGGCCAGGCCTCTGCCGAGCCTGGCCGAGGAACCTTCCACCCCGCCGCCCGGAACTGGCGGCTGCTGCAGAGCCGAGCGCGCGGCAGCGCCGAGCACTCAGAGCGCGCGGCAGCGCCGAGCGGAGCCCCTGAGCCTGTGGCCAGGCCTCTGCTGAGCCTGGCCGAGGAGCCTTCCACCCCGCCGCCCAGAACTGGCGGCTGCTGCAGTGCCGAGCGCGCGGCAGCGCCGAGCGGAGCCCCTGAGCCCCGAGGAGCCTTCCACCCCACCGCCCGGAACCGGCGGCTGCGGCAGCGCTGAGTACTCAGAGCGCGCGGCAGCGCCAAGCGGAGCCCTAGAACCAGCGGCCGGGCCTCTGCCGAGCCCGGCCGAGGAGCCTTCCTCCCTGCTGCCCAGAACCGCCGCTGCTGCATCGCCGAGCGTGCGGCATCGCCGAGCGTGCGGCATCGCCGAGCGCGCAGCAGCGCCAGGCGAAGCGCCAGGCGGAGCGGCCCACCACCCTGAACCAGCTGCTGGAGCGCACCGAGTGCTCAGCAGCTTGGAGCACCCTTGCCCCTTTCTTCTTCTTCTTCTTCACTCTCTTTTTTTCCCCATACGCCCATCCTGTCAACAGCATATCCTCTGCTTTACCGGTAGGTGATAGAAATAAATGAGAGAAAAGCTACATCAGCAGAAAATAGACAGATTTCTGTCTGATCTTTATTTCCTAGGAAAGTCTTCCCACTGCAAAAGTAGACTGCAGCATTAACTCAGATCTCATGCACATTTAAAGAACTTGCTTTCCCTCAAAGAATTCTGGGCATTATACAGTAGTTTACTCCTCATAAATTTACAGTTCCCAGCCAACCCTTAACAAACTACATTTTTGCATACATTGTATTGTTCTAATACATACAACAGCCTTGTCAGGTAGGACAGAGCCCAGCAGCGCTGTGTGCAGCGCCCTGAGCCAGCGGCCTGGCCCGGCCAAGGAGACCGTAAGGTAATAAAAACCATAATAAAAAAATAAGACATCCCACCAAAAATAAGCCGCCCTGTGTTTTTTTGAGGAAAAAAAGTTATAAGACGGTGTCTTAAAAAAGGGGAAACACGGTACTTTCTTAACTGTTAATACCTCTGCTGGTGAGACCCACCAGGGTGTTTTAGTCTCTAACAGCCTTTTATTTCTTTCCCACACCTCGTACAGAGATCTTCTTATCACATGATTCGTAAACCCGGTATGTGATTTCTTTTTGTCATAACATAAATATGCATGCCATCCAAATCTATTGTTAAAACCTTCCAAATCTAACAAGTCCGTATTCTCTAGAGTTATCCATTCTTTTATCCAACAGATACAAGACGCTTCATAATAAAGTCTCAAGTCTGGCAGGGCGAATCCACCTCTTTCTTTCTTATCTACCAAAATTTTATGTTTTATTCTAGGTTTTTTCCCCTGCCAGACAAATCTTGATAAAATCTTTTGCCACTCTTGGAATTGCCTCGTACCTTTAACCACAGGTATAGTTTGAAATAGGAATAACATCTTAGGTAATACATTCATCTTTATTGTTGCGATTCTTCCTAAGAATGACATTTTCATGTTAGTCCATCTTTCCAGGTCTTTCTTTATTTCCTTCCATACTTGTTCGTAATTATCACTATAAAGATTAATATTCTTTGCTGTCATCCATATTCCCAGATATTTTACCTTTTTAGCCACGTCGAGTCCATGTTTTAACTGTAATTCCTGTTTTTCTTCTTTCGTCATATTCATTGCCATAACCTTGGTTTTTTGTCTATTTAATTTGAATCCTGCTAATTGGCCAAATTTCTCCATTACTTCTATAGCTTCTGCAACACTTTCCTTTGGATTTTCCAATGTTAAAACTAAATCGTCTGCGAAGGCTTTCACTTTAAATTGCTTTGCACCTACCTTAATACCTCTAATTGTAGATAGGTCTCTTAATCTGATCAATAATATTTCCTCTTTTTTTAAAAAATATTTTTATTAATTTTCCAATTAAAACCAATTATATCACATTCAATATTTCAAATTATACACATATATATATCAATCAAACCGAATGTTATGCCAAATCATCTAAAGAATTTTTATTTGGGTTCCCATGCTTCAAGAAATTGGGAATTCCTCGCAACTGTCCACTGCCGTCTTTTTTCTAAAGTTCAAATCGTCCTCCAAGTTCATAATAATCCAGATCTTCCCCTTACAGTCACATAGATGTTTTCCACTTTCATCCGATTGTTTCCCAGCCGCTGAGATAAATATCAAACAACGTTTCACAGATGTTCTTTCTCCTGTGTGAGTTAATCAGTCCAGCCTCCCCATAAATCTTCTTAATGGAGCTCCTTGTTGCGTCGAAGCAGCCCGAAGCAGCGCCATCTCAAAAAGCTCAAATCACTTTCGCTTTCTCTCATAGCCATGAAGATTCACGATCATTATAGAATTTACAGCTTTTTCAGGCAGGAGACCCAAACATCAAACCATAAACTCTTGGTAAATTAATGGATCTCCTTGCCCTATAGCTGAACTTAGCTTCAGGTCGCTGCTCCAATTTAAAGTGCGTCACAACTCATAAATCCTCCGAGCGCGTCCAGAACTCCTTCCGCCCAACTAGGGGGAGGCTTTTCTCATCGGCAACTCCACATCTTTAAAAAAATATGCTCAGTAACAACAGTTATAAAGTTCAACTCACACAGTCTTTTGCTTCTCTTTCACTCCAAACAAGCCAGGACATCGCGTCCGGGAAGGTACGAGGCAACAATATGAAGGAAAATAAAAATAAAAACTCGCTTCCCTTATCGCTCCGTCCCCATCAATCCTTCTTCCAGATGCAGTACAATCTTTGACTCCTCTCCTTTCAGCAGCATAAATTTCTCAGCAGTAAACAGCGCTTCTTCCCCTCCTTCTGAAGTATGTCCATAGATTTAAGCCTAATTATCTTCTTTAACCATGGAAATCCCCGCCATGCAGATTAGCGTCCGGGAGTCCTGGCCCTCGTAAGTGCTCAGCCCAAGCTCCCCCCACTCCAAAAACAGTCGGAGTGGGTCTGGGGGCATCGCGGGCCAGCGGCCCCTCTCCGTAACCCCCGGAGAGGGTAGGGGGTTGCCATTTACTCCCCTAGCAACCGCCAAATTCCTCACGAAGGTCAGAGAGATGGAAAACAGGTCCGCCATTCCTGCAGGCGGAAACCGGAACTGATCAATAATATTTCCAGGACCATGATGAACAATAACGGTGATAAAGGGCAGCCCTGTCTAGTTCCTTTTGTGATTTCAAAATATTCTGTTAGGGTGTTATTAATTATCAATCTTGACGATAGAGGACGAGATGGTCCAGTGTGGTGGACTAGGGCCTGGGAAACAAGGGGGTTATTTTCCCATTTAGCCATGAAGCTCTTAGGGCAGTCAAAGCCTCTCAGCCAAACCTATTTCTCAGGGCTGTTGTGAGGAAAAAATGATGGGGAGAACCACGTACACCACTTTAAGCTTTTTGGAGGAAAAGTAAGATACTAATATAATAATAATAACAGTTTTGGTGTGTACCACTTTCTCTTATAATGCATCATGTTATAATGCTGAAACAGGTGCAAGTAAAATAGAAAGAGAAGAAAGAATGAGCAGATGAAAGAAAATAGGATGAGATTACAGAATAAACCCCTTGGTGTTGAATTTCCTTTTAAACTGGCTTTTCAGCTAATCTAATGTTTTTAGAATTCTGTGTGTCACTCTCAAAACCAATTAGTTAAGACACAAGTCATTGAGCAGTCATGGAATGCAAATAATTTAGAAGAAATATGTCAAACCTGTATGTTTCGGGAAAAGCAGGTTTATGACCCATGACAACATTATAATCTTCCTACTGCAACTAATAGGTGATTAGCTACAATTAAATTATGGAATGAACCACAGCTCTGTGTTTATGATAGGGCATGACAAAATAGCAAGAAGGAAAGAGGAAATAGAGACATAGCTAATGTCATGCAGATGAATACTTCAGAATTCTCTACGTGTGGGACCAAAAGCTAGGCTTTTGGTCCAAAGCAATGCAACCATCCATTTCAATGTAACATATGAAATCAAAGCGAACTAGTGGAACTTTGCAAGATTCTAATCTAATCCAAATAACTTTATTGTACTAGCCATTGGCCATGACAAATCTGAATCCAAAATAAATACAAGCAAAAGGCGTGTCACACCACAAATAACGGTCTCTATTTGGATTTCTTTGTCTCCCTTACAATATTTAAAGGAGGAGCAGGAAACACACACCTTGACCAAACATTTCATCCAAAATTAGGGTGATAAAACTTAGAATAATGTGAAGTCCAAGTGTAACCCTTTCCATAATAGAAAAGTGACAACTCTACTTTTTCTGCACTATACTTTTATTTATTTAGGAGTGGCTTACCTGTTTTGGTTTGTGGGGTGCAGTCATCTTGGCTAACTCTCTGGGATTTCATGCCAGTGATGAGTGTGGCCAAAAGTGGGTGTCACCACTCACTTCCATGCACAGTCCCACATGCACACATATGCACCCAGGGACACACATAGACACAGGAACATGGTTCCTTCCTCCCTCTCACCTGAGGAGCAAGTGGTAGGATTATCATCCCCACTCTGCTCATTAAACGATCCGTACGATGTCCAATAAGGGGTGTGATTTGCATCCCCATCAGGGTACTGTGGTTTCCCACCCCATTGCTGTGTCTACTTTTTCCCTTCTTTTTTGTCAATTCTCAACTATAATTGAGAATTCAATGCAACATTCAATGCAAACGTTTACCACCCTTGGTATCAGATTTTGCCTTAGCAGCTGGAATTTCTGTGGACATCAAATTATTTAAGGGATTTGCACCCACATTACTAGCAGTAAAAACATTGTGTATAGCAGTTTTCCATCTGCAGTAATCAGCATAGAAGACTATCAGGAGAAAATGGTACAGCTTTTTCTTTCATCCTTTGTAATCCTAGATTATAAAAATCGCAAAAGAACATGTAGTGGTTGTTTTTCTCTTTGTACCATTACTAAATATCTGATTTATTGTTCCAAATAAGCCTTGGAGAGTCCATTGAGACAGTGCATGTGAGAAGCCCTTTCATTTTCTTCTGCCTGACCACCTATTTTAAACCAGACACAGCCTTGATGTATGAGAAATAAATTAGCCACAAAAAGCTCCTTTCTAAAGAAACATACACCACAGACTAAATTGGGGCAGCCAATCAAAACCCTGAAGCCCTTTCTGTCTGCACAGAGATGATAACTTTGCCTCTTACTGCTGTCACCAAACTACTGTCTATATTTTAAACAAGGTTTACAAATTGGCTCCTATTCTCTCTTCAGCATGCTTCTTTTCAAGTTCCACCAGCACTAAAAAGAGGGAGGGTCAGAGATCAGTGCTGTGCACAGAAAAGCAAAAAAAATAAAACACATAAGCCTCTTGTTAGTAAATAAAAATTTCAGCAAGGACTTTGCTCAAAGATGGACACTTGCAAGGGCAAAAACCCAAACAAGGAGTTATTCAACTTACTCTAAACCAGGAATGAAAATCAACAGAGGCCTTGGCAGAGACCTCTCTCCAAATATACTTTAAGTTGTGGCTATACTTTACTGCAGCTTTCTTTTCTCCAGAATTGCCACCCATCATTCATCCTCCTTTAAATGTAAAATCTAGTCCACATCGTTGTCAGTTTTTGGCAAAAATGGGTTCACACAAATCTTTCCATGCATCATAAAAATCCCTGGAGAAGGTTGAGGGACCATGGAGGTTGCCTGTACCCTCAGCCACTGTGCTCCCTCATCATCTGTACCACTGATATACATTATAAGGAACATATTGACAAGCTATGAAAAATGAAATTGCAACGAGATGCAGAACCATCTCAAGATCAGAAGTCTGCAGCTTTTCAAAAGTCCTACCCTGATGTCCATTACATTTTTTATGACACAGAAAGTATCCAAAAACACAAAATAATTCCACCTAAGCTAATACATTGATTGGGCACTGACAGTCCAGTCTACGTACTGGAAAAAAAATCATCAGCCTGAAGGGAAAAGGAAAGCCTCAATGGATGCAACTTTCAGAGAGCCTTTTATGTGCAAACAGTGCTGCTTAAGTGAGCAAAGTAATTCATAGAGCACGTCAGCTCTGCCTTACGAGTATAAACCAAAACACTGAAGGATTCACCGTAAGCATGTATGTAGATCGTTCTGACCACTGTAAATAATCAGCACTTAATAAAAGTCTAAAAAGACTATGCTGCGAGGAGTCGTTACTCTAGAGTAGCCACATCAGCGTCTCTGACAGCAACCTCCGAATCATTTTTGGCTACTTTGGAGTGCCGCGATGAGCGCGCAAGAGGCTGAGCGTTGGAGGCTGGAGGCCGAAGCGGCGAAGCAGGAGATACGGAACCTGACAGCGCAGGCCCAGCAGCAATTACACGCCGCTCAGGAGGAAGCGCGCGGGACGCGGGAGGAGCTGAACAAGCTGGTGGAGCGGGTGAGGACGAAAGAGGAGACTGAGAAGCAGCTAAGGGTGATGGTATTGGACCTGCAGAAAAAGTTGGATGAGGAAAGAGCCGCGAGAGGTGGGGGGGCGCCCCAGTCACAGCTAGTCCAAATGAGAAGGGGACAGACCCTAGTCACCAAGTTTAGCGGCGACCCTAGGGAGTACCTAGGATTTGAGACGGAAATAAACTATGCACTGGAACTGCATGCAGCGGAATTCCCAGATGACGCGCACAGAGTCTCCTTTATTATAGAGCATTTGACGGGGGCCGCCCGCGAATGGGTCAGACCGCTCATCGCGCAAAAAAATGATTGCATGAAGAACGCAAAACTATTTTTAGAAGCTTTAAAAATAATGTACGCTAGTGACAGTGAAATGGAAGCCACAAAAGAAGAGCTTCATAACTTAACACAAGGAAAATTAACAGTTAGAGAGTACTGGGCGAGATTCACCATGCTGGTGCACAAACTGGGGTGGGATCTGCACAGTGATCCAGTGAAATCAGCTTTCTATCTGGGCTTGCACCCAGACGTTAAGGATGAGCTGGCGAGAGGTCCAAAACCGCGGACTATGGATGAGTTGAGCAAAGCTGCGCTAGCGGTGGGGGGTGAGACAGGAATCCAGATGGAATGACAAAGAAACGACGCGCGCAGCAAAACCTTGGTTCCCACGCTCCCAGGACAGACCTCATCACCAAACCCCACCCCAAGGCCCACCCCAAGCCCCGCCCAGACCTAGCCCAGAGCCGGAACTGATGGAGATCGGAGGAGCGCGCGCGCGGGCTTTTCAAACCCCGGCACCACAGAAACGCAAAGAGGGGAGAGGAGGAAACTGCTTTTTGTGCCACTCCCCCAGTCACCTCGTCAGGAATTGTCCACATCGCCGGGAATGGCAGGGAAGGGCGGGAACTGTTATGCCCGCCCCCACAGACTCAACGCAACAGCAGGGAAACGAGACAGCCTGGCTGCAGGAGACAAGGGGCAGCAGCCAGGCGCAATCGACAGAAACCAGCCCCCTCCCTCCCTTCCACAGAGGGGCAGCGCCAGCCCACCCCCCCCAGAGCAGGGGTGGTTCTAGAAGTGACTCTGACACTCCCTAATGGGTACCCACTGACAGTTTTAGCGTTAATCGACTCGGGGGCGTCTGCCAATTTTTTTTCAAGAAATTTTGCGGAAGCACACCAGATCCAACTGCTGCAGCTGGACTTTCCCCTGCACGTCTCCACCATTGACGGCAGGGAGTTACTGGGAGGGGCCATCACCCACCAGACCCCCCCCCATGAGAATGACAGTAGGAAGGCACTCAGAGACACTGGCTTTCAACGTCACCACCATCTCAGACCCCCCCATAGTGCTAGGAATGAGCTGGTTAGCACGCCACGACCCGTCCATAATCTGGCACCAGAGATGCATTACATTTGGGTCTGACTTTTGTCTGGAACATTGCATGCAGCGCCAACCAGGGGAGGGGCCACCGATAGCCACGGTGGCCACCATGCACGTTAAGGGGGGGAGAGGCGATTCCCAAACAGTATTGGGACCTACAGGAGGTCTTCAGCGAAGCGGAATCCGACCACCTGCCACCGCACAGGTCCTTTGATTGTCAGATAAACCTGATACCGGGGGCAACGCTACCCCCAGCCAAGCTGTACTCCATGTCAGACCAGGAACTGGAGGATCTGAGGGAGTTCATCGACAAGAACCTCAAGCGGGGGTTCATCAGAGAAAGCAAGGCAGCAGGGGGCAGCCCGGTCTTCTGGGTGGACAAGAAAGACACGCAACAGCGCAGTCTGGTGGTGGATTTTAGACACCTGAACAGCATGACAGAACCAGTGGCGTTTCCAATGCCCAGAGTGGACGATCTGTTGACAGCAGCGCGCAGGGGCAAGATCTTCACCAAGCTCGATCTACGGGGAGCGTACAACTTAATCAGGATCAGGGAAGGCGATGAGTGGAAGACCACGATGTTCACGCCTCTGGGATCGTTTGAATACCTGGTGATGCCCTTCGGTTTGCAAGGGGGCTCAGCATGCTTCCAGGCCTTCATGCACCACGTCCTAGGCTCACTCCTCTTCAAGAACTGCTTGGTCTTCCTAGATGACATCCTTATATACTCCCAGGACCCAGTGCAGCATGTGAAGGATGTCAGGGAAGTGTTGCAGCGCCTGAAGGAGCACCACCTGTATGTGAAGCTGGAGAAGTGCAAGTTTCACACCAAGGAGGTGGACTTCCTGGGCTACAAGCTGTCAGACAAGGGGCTAGCGATGGATAAGGACAAGGTGCAGGCCATCCTGGACTGGCACAGCCCCAGGACGCGCAAAGATGCCCAACGCCTACTAGGCTTCGCCAACTTCTACAGGAAGTTCATCAAGAACTTCTCTCGAGTTACGGCTCCCATCACTGACTGCCTGAGAGGCAAGCAGAAGTTCAGGTGGACACAGGAGGCGCAAGCAGCGTTCGAAAGCCTCAAGAGGGTGTTCGCCTCAGACCAGAACCTGTTCCATGTGGTACAGCACGCGCCACTGCGCATCGAAACTGACGCTTCAGACCGCGCGGTGGGAGCCATTTTACTGCAACTGGATGCCAACAGAGAGTGGAGACCCTGTGCCTTTTTCTCCAGAAAGCTGACCCAGCCAGAGCGCAACTACACGGTGTTTGATAAGGAGCTTCTCACGATCCATTCTGCGTTTAAACACTGGAGACACTTCCTGGTGGGCGCCAAGCACCCCATTCAGGTGTGCACGGACCACAAGAACCTGGAGTTCTGGAGAACAGCCAGGGTGCTCAACCAGCGGCAGATACGGTGGGCAGAGTTCTTCTCGCACTTCAACTTCTCCATCCACTACATACCGGGGGAGCAGAATGTCAGGGCGGATGCCCTCTCCCGCAAACCAGAGTACATGGAGGAGGAGTTGCCACCAGCACCCCGACACGTGTTTCCCCCATCGGCATGGTCCTGCGGAGCAGCAGTGGTGAGCGAGGCAGAACTCACAGCACTGACGGCAGCAGATGAGTTCGCCACCCGCATCTTAAGAGATCTGCGAGGGGGGAGGGAGCAGGCAAAAGACTTTGAGGAAAGGAGGGGGTTGCTTTTTTACAGGGGAGCCCTGTACCTGCCCACCACACAGCTCAGAGGTAAGGTCCTCAAGCAGATGCACGACAACCCAACAGCGGGTCATTTTGGAAGGGACAAAACCACTCACTTAGTCATGAGACACTTCTGGTGGCCAGGGGTGCGGGAGGATGTTCGGGACTATGTAAGGGGCTGTGACACCTGCCAGCGAGCAAAGGTAGTCAGAGCAGCACCAGCAGGGTTGCTGGAGCCATTAGCCACACCGCACAGGCCGTGGGAAGTAGTGTCCATGGACTTCGTCACAGACCTGCCTTCCTCCAGGGGCAAGACAGCAGTGTTGGTGGTGGTGGACCTCATGTCCAAAATGTGCCACTTTATACCGTGTGCCAGGGCGGTCTCTGCAGAAGAGACGGCCAAACTGTTCGTTGACCACGTATTCAGACTGCATGGGTTACCCTTAAGGGTTATTTCGGACCGAGGCCGCCAATTTGTTTCCAGGTTCTGGCGGCGGCTCATGAACCTCCTGCAGGTGGAGGTCAGCTTGTTGACGGCTCAGCACCCGCAGACCAATGGACAGGCGGAGAGGGTCAACGCCATTCTGCAGCAGTACCTGAGATGCTACGTCAGCCAGAGGCAAACGGACTGGGTGGATCGCCTGCCACTGGCAGAATTTGCCTACAACAATGCGGTGCACGTCTCCACAGGGGTGTCGCCCTTTAAGGCCAACTACGGGCGCGACCTCAGATCTTTCCCAGAGAGGGAGGGGGAGGAGGAAGAGGAGGGCCCGCAGGCAGAAGATTGGGCGGAGGAACTGGAGACGGTGCACCAACAACTCCGGGAGCACTTGGAGAGGGCCAAGGAAGCGTACAAGAACGGGGCAGATCGCCACAGACGACCGGGGGAGGTCATCAGGGTGGGGGACAGGGTTTGGTTGTCCTCGGAAGGCCTTCCCACCAGAGGGCGATGCAAGAAGTTGGCGCCCAGGAGGCTGGGCCCCTTCACGGTCACACAACAGGTCAATCCGGTAGCCTTCAGGCTGGCACTGCCAGAGGACACGAGGGTGCACCCAGTGTTTCATAGATCGCTGCTGTCGCCGTACAGAGAAAGCACCAGGTTCAGGGACAGCGATCAGCCTCCCGAGGGAGGGGGGGAAAGGGTAGACACCCAACAACTCAATGTGGCCACTGAGATTTTGGATTCAAGGAGAGGGGTGAGAGGGCTGGAGTACCTCATGGCATGGGAGGACACTCCGCCGTCCCACAATGAGTGGATACCTGCCACAGAAGTACAAGAGGAATTTTTAGTGGAAGAGTTCCACGCCCTTTTCCCCCACAGGCCCAAGCCCTGGCACATGGAAAGGGAGGGAGAGGGGGAGGGGCGGGAGGAAGGGATCGCAGGAAGCAGCTCTCCATGGAGATGGGAAGCGGAATTTGAGGATACGGAAGAAGAGGTGTGGGTTTCACCGAGGTCGACTACGTCAGAGGCAGGAGAGGACTGGCAGCACATTTTTACTCCCACCAGCTCTGACGCCACAGACTTTTTGGGATTCCCGTCTTCTCAGGGGGAGGGGGAAAGATCGCCGGATTGGGGGGAAATTTTTACACCCACAGACTCTGACACCACGGACTTTTTGGGGTTTCACTCGTCCCCAGCAAGCGGAGAGCCCCTAGGGAGGGGGGAAGGGGAGCCTGGGAGGGGGGTGGATGTGAGGGACAAGGGATATAGGGAAGTCCCTCCCATCTTAAGTTCCAGCCCATCCCCAAGCGCTGGGGAGAGCAGGGAGAGCTCTGCCTCCAGCGGAGAGTCAGGAAGTGGTGTCCGAGGCTTCCGATTCGTCGCGCTGGTGAAGTTGGACGCAGGGACTTCGTGCTCCGAAGTCCCTGGCTTCGTGGAGGGGGGGGAAGTCCGCAGAGCGAGCGGACTCCCCGAAAAAACACCGGGTAGAGAGTCCCGGTGACATAGTGCCCAGCTGTTTGCTCCGGACGCGAATCCTCTGCTGCCCGAGAGCTCAGTAGAGCAATCGAGAGCCAGCGGAGTGGAGTCGCGGGAGCCATTTTTGGGTTTCATCTTACCTCCTTGAAGTGAAGCTCCGAGTCCTCAGCCTGCAAGCGGCGGATTCTTCCAAGGAAATAAAAGACTTCTTCAAAGTAAGTCAAATCTCCATTCGGATCTTAAAAATTTTAAATTTGAAGATAGGAAGAGATTCTAAAGTAACGGAAGCCAATCTCTTCCAAATGGACAATCGGGAGGCGCAGTAAATATTCCCAAGCCGAAAAGGGAAAACTTCTTTCAAGATTGCGGACCCGAGAGAAAGAAAGATTTTTCCAAACCTCCCCGGCCCCCGGTGTCGTTGCCCCTTGAGGCTCAGCAGCAACAAGGGGGAGGACGCTTTGACAGCTGTCAAAAGCTGTCAAATTGTTAAAGGACTAAGAAAGACGATTTTATTCCTGTGAATTGGAAAAATTGATTCAAAAGGTTTTAAAAGGATTTAAGTGGACTGTAAATTTGAAATCTGATGAGGTTAAAGACAAAGGATAAGAACAGCCAAGATGGAGCCGACAACGTCGTAGAGAGGAATTTTCCAGTACCCTTCTGCCCTTATCTCTGGTCTGCCTGTGGTCAAGTGAACTATGAAAACAAAATTCTCTCGAGCTTTCCAGGAGGCTGTGCTGGGCTATCTACAAACATGGGAAGATATCTACAAGGAAAGGCAATGCTTCAATCCAACAGAAAAGGAGAATGAGGTGCAAGAGCAAGATTTAGAGGACAATTTTGACTATGAGATTGTGTGTGAGGAGCAACAATTTGAGGACAATTTGGAGACTGATTCAGACTATAAAAAATATGTGTTGGATGATGAAAAACAAAGATCAGAACAAAGAGATGAGGCCGACAAGGAGAAGCAAAGTGAAGAGAAGATTGATGGAAGTGAAAATCCTGGAGAGACTGAAATGTTGAATGGTGTTAGTGAAGGGAGGGAAAGGCAGAGAGAGGGAGGAGCAGAGGTCTGGAAGTGGATGTGGGAAAGAATTGGTGTGGGGTAAAATTTTTAGTTTAAGGTACTTTTTTTTGGTTTATGAATAACGGTGTCGGAATCTTGGCCTGTTAAAGGATATGCTGATCCAATTGGGAGGAGGGACATTGGGGGGGGGGAAGGAGAGATTTTTATAGTTTAAGGTTAAGAGCTTTCTGGAGGGAGTAAAAAGAATGGCTGAGGAAATATGCTTAGAGTTTGTTTTTGAATAATTTTGGTGATCAGGAGGTGTTTGGGTGGAAAACTGCCTGTCTCCCCCTTATTACTCTTGGTACCCAGTGGCAGGGGGTGCCTTGAGGGGAGAGGGAGGGGTGGAGGGAAACCCAGACACAAAAATGGAACCTTTTGACTGCTGGACTCCTCGGGCTACCCCAGTGGCAGGGGGGGGGGCTCAGAGGAGGACAGCATGAAGAAGGAGGAGGATTGTGTTAATATTATAAGAATAAGATTCTGAATTGGATTAGAAAACCCGCCATAACTATGTAAAGAGGTTGGGAAATCCAGGAGGAGGAGAGTCGTGGAAGCCATTAATATTTTTCCTTTTTCCTTTTTTTCCCCCTCCTTTCCTTTCCCCCCCCTTTTTATATTTTTGCTTCCCCCCCCTTTTCCCTTGTTTTTCTTTTTTCCAGTACAGTGAAGAAATAGCTGGGGGATAAGCCAATCCCCAGAGATCCTCCGCCTTTGTCCTCTCAGTGGCAGGGGGGGGAGGAGGGGGGAGGAAGGAGGGGGGAGGTCAAACCCAGCTTAAAATGGACCCCTTTGTTCCCCAATACCCATGGGGCTCACTGGTGGCAGAGGTGGGCTTGTGGGTGGAGGGAAAATGAAGGGACAGAGTTTATGTTGTATACTTTGTATGTGTTTTCTTTTTCTAAAAATTAATAAAAATTATTTTTTTTTAAAAAAAAGGAAGTGGTGTCCGAGGCTCAGGCAAGGTTGCGGAGCCCATGCCCCAGGTGGGACAGGAAGGTGTGACCACGGGGGGAAGGCCAATTCCCCCCAACGCCGGAATTGCGACGCAAACATAGGGGGAAGAGGCTGGGTCTCCCAAAGCTTCTTTGCTGGAAGAAAACGCGCCAATCTCCATTCGGAGGTTCTGACACCTCACCGTAAGCATGTATGTAGATCGTTCTGACCACTGTAAATAATCAGCACTTAATAAAAGTCTAAAAAGACTATGCTGCGAGGAGTCGTTACTCTAGAGTAGCCACATCAGCGTCTCTGACAGATTCCTTGTGTAATTATAAGGTCATAGAAGGGGCTGCCAAAATGTCAGCCAGTCACACAATCCCTCCAGGATTATCTTAAGTGAAAAACAAGCCAACAAAGACATTCCCAGCCAGCTGCACTCAACAAGGTGTCAACATTTGCAGTACTGCATAGGAGAGCATCTGGGATACTTTCTTCAATAGATTGAAGAAAGTATTGAATAGGATATTGGGTGTCGAACAGCAAGGTTTTTTGCCCAAGCGAAAAATGTGTAATAATATGAGAATACCTTTGGATGCGATCGAGTTTTTGGATTGGAATCCGAGTAAAAAAGTAGCTTTTATTTTCCTTGACGCTGAGAAAGCGTTTGATAATCTGATCTGGAAATTTATGAAAAAAACAATGGAGGAGTTTGGGATAGAGGGGAATTATTTAAGGGCAATTAATGCGATATACAAGGAGCAATCAGCAAGATTAATAATAAACGGCGAAGTCACAGAGGAATTTGAAATCAAAAAGGGAACGAGGCAGGGATGCCCTTTGTCCCCCCTCCTTTTTATTTTATCAATAGAGTGCCTGATAGGAGAAATTAAAGATGATAGAGATATTAGAGGATTAAAGGCTAGAAAGAGTGAAATCAAACTTAAGGCCTTTGCGGACGATATTTTGATAATATTAGAGGAACCAGTAGACTCCGTGGGAAAGCTGAAATCAAAATTAGAAAGTTATGGAGAGATAGCAGGATTTAGGGTCAATAAAGAGAAAACAAAAATGATTGCTAAAAATATGAGGGAAAATGAAGCGAAAAAATTAGAATTGGCCATGGGTTGGGAGGTGGTAAAAAAGGTAAAGTATTTGGGAATAATAGTGACCAAAACTAATGTAAATTTATACGAGGATAATTATGGAAGGTTGTGGAAGGAAATTAGAAGGGACTTAGAGAAATGGGATAACTTACAGTTATCAATAACGGGAAGAATATCGACTATAAAAATGATGATATTGCCAAAAATCCTATTCTTGTTCCAGATGTTACCGATCATTGGGAAAAATGAGATTTTTGATAATTGGAGACGAGATCTAAGTAGATTTTTATGGGGCAAAAAGAAATCTAGAATCCAATTCAAAATTCTAAGAGATAGCAAAGAGAGAGGAGGTTGGGGTGTACCGGATTTAAAACT
Source organism: Zootoca vivipara (assembly GCF_963506605.1). Classification (NCBI taxonomy): domain Eukaryota; kingdom Metazoa; phylum Chordata; class Lepidosauria; order Squamata; family Lacertidae; genus Zootoca; species Zootoca vivipara. The sequence goes on along the minus strand of NC_083284.1, from coordinate 46,412,351 downwards.
GTATTACGCCGCAGCAAATCTGTGCTGGCTAAAAGAATGGATTATATTAGAGAATAGAGAAGTATTGGATCTAGAAGGTTTCAGGAACTCTCTTGGCTGGCATGCTTATCTCTTACAAGAAAATGAAAAGATCTATAAGGAATTTTCAGATCACGTGATTAAAAATTCAATATTTAGAGTATGGTTGGAGTATAGGAAATTGTTGGAACCGAAGACACCGTGGTGGGCATCGCCCCTCGAGATGACGGCCCTGGGGGGGAGGTAATAAAGATAGATGGTTAACACATCAAGACCTGATAAAAGTGATAGACAACCAATATATTCTGAAATCATATGAGGAAATCAAGAATCACTGTGCAAGCTGGCTGCAGTACAATCAAATTCAAAGTTTGTTTATGAAACATAAGGGAATTGGCTTCCAGGAAAAAAGATCAAAATTACAAGAGATATTAATTGAAGGTGGGGGAAGACAATTGGCAGCATTATATAAATTCTTATTGGAATGGAATTTAAAAGATGAGATAGTCAAAGTTGTTATGGTAAAGTGGGCACAGGATTTCGACAGGGTTATTGATTGTACACAGTGGGAGAAATTATGGACAGAAAGTATAAGATTCACAGCCTGCACAGCGATAAAGGAAAATATTCTGAAGATGGTATATAGGTGGCACCTAACTCCAGAAAAATTAGTAAAGATTTATAAAAAAGGCTCAAATAAGTGCTGGAAGTGCCATGTGCAAGTAGGATCGTACATGCACTGCTGGTGGCAGTGCAAAAAAATTCAAGGGTTCTGGAATATGATTTATGAGAAGCTAAAGAGGATGCTAAAGTGCACATTTGGAAAGACCCCAGAGCTGTTCCTGTTAAGCATGATACCCGAAGGTATACCCAGTGACAGGAAGAACATCTTACTGTACGCGGTGGTAGCGGCAAGGACTCTTATAGCACAGAGATGGAAAGGGGAAGAGATACCGACATTATGGGATTGGCAAAATAAATTAATAGAGTATATGAATTTAGCAAAGATGACAGCTTACATAAGAAACACCCCAAATCAAAAAATCCAAAGGGAATGGAAATTACTAGAGGAATATCTAACAAAGGAAGGATTAAAATCGGAGTTGGTGATTTGCTTAAATTAAAATCTGTACAAATGGACAATACATTTCAGGTTAAAGTAGGTAAATCTACCCGGAAGTGGCCGGGCGCGAAAGTTGGAGTAAAACAAGTACAGATAAAATTACAACACAAGGTATCAGTATGCAGACAATTGGAAGTATTTTGGTTTTTGTTTTTTCCTTTTTGTTTTCTTTGTGTGTGTGTCTCCCTGATTTTCTGGTTTCTGTATCATTTTTTGTGTTTTTTTCTCTTCCCTTTTTTTTCTTTTTTTTCCGCATTATGCCTGATGGGTAATGTGCAAATCAGTTAGCTTTTTGAGTTAGTATATATATGCATGTAGGTACATATATATATATATACACGTTATTTCTGATTATTATGTTTGGTTATTATGATTTTTGTATGTTTGGTTTGGCCTATGTTCGAATTTGAGTTCTGGTTCATGTATATTGTTTATAGATTATTTGGTTTTTTCTTTGGGTTTTTCAGTTTCTTTTCATGTTTTCTGTAGATCTTTTGTATTAAGAACCTGAAATAAAGTATTTTAATATTTTTTTTTTTTTAAAAAAAGGAGAGCATCTGGGATAAATTAACCTTTTATACCTCTGCTTTGGAATGAAAGCAGGGTCTTCCATTCAATAGTCGTTATTAGTGAAAGCAATGTATAAAAAATCTGAGCAGAATTAACTGAAAACAAGTAAATAATAAAATAAGCCACTGAAATAAGCTCATTCGAGTGTGAGTCTACCATGGCTGAATATGTCTACTATTGTGTTGTTAAAATAGGCATTGGTTCTCATCCTTGAAAAACAAATGCTGTAAATAAAGAATCAGATTTGACTACTCAAAAAGCAAAGTGATGAAATGAATTTCCTTGAGATGTTTAACACCAACTCACTTACTTCATATCTATATATTTCTGCATGCTTGTTGCTTCTGGGTGGCTGGAGCTCCACATCGCAGTGGTACCCAGTGATGGGCAACTTCACTTCCTGCCTGTACACATGAATTTGGCCTGAGCCCATCCAGTTTCAGATTTTGCCCAGCCTTCAAGTTCCCCCTCCCTTCTCCTCTTCCCTTTAAGCAACACTATTAAGAGGAAGTAGTGCTCCAGCTATGAGGAAGAGGGCCCTTGGGAAATGGGAGAGGGGTTTTGGGGGGGCAGACTGGTTAAGATGTCAGTTTCCCAACTCTATAATTTAATCCAAACCAGAGAATAGTTCAGGGACCTTGCAATGCTCACCTCTTCTTTTAAGGTGAGAATGTGTCCCCCAAACTTGTTTTTGAGCCTGGGCCTGGCAAGCTTTGCAGGCATCTCTTGGCAGCAACATCTACAACCAGCAGCCACATTCAGAAGGTTTGCATTAAAATGCAAACTGAATAAATCCGCCCTGGTCCTCTATCACTGTGCACATCAGAGGCAGTTGTTCTATCAGCAGTTCTGGCACCTGTCTGCCACATTGCTCTTTATAAACAAAATTGGCATGTTTTGCAGATTTGAACTGTTAAAGGGATATAAAGATATTATAATAAATGAACATGAATGAGAGAAATTGCTGGAGGGAGAATTACTAACAGGGAAGCATTTACAGGGCATTGCCATGCTGTTGGCACCTTGGAATTGGCCCCTTAGTCATGATGTAGGCTGTCACTGACCTATACTATTTGTGACATTACTGCTACCTAAAACAGTGGTGCATTGCTGAAAGTGCATGGAAATTTCAGTTCTGCTATTTTTATGTGGCATTAGGAATGTATTCCTTTGTTGCACAACCTTAAATGGCACTGATTGAACTTAATAAGCTTCCATTGGAATTTTTTGTGTGTTGTGTTGAATAGAAGTTCATGTAATTCATTTACATATCCTCTGTGACTACCAGCACTTTAAACAGTTCACCATACCGTAAACTAATTATATCATTTTAGAATCAGTTGAAATGTGAAAGCTAGTATAAATAACAAAAGTGAATAATTTAGCAACTGAGAGATAATATAGGAATGTAGCTCTCCTCTCAATATATTTTTATACTTAAGAAGAATGGCTGAATACGGTAGTAGTGAAAATCAATACAGAACATTTTGTGTGTGTGTGTTCCAGAATAAGATATATAAAATTAATAAGATTATGCTTCCTCTTTCTTTACAGCAGTGTATTTTGGTAACAATATGTGCAAGAATGTAAAAAAGGAGGGCCACCAAGGAAAATTAGAAGATCATCAGTGGGGGGGGGGGAGCGTGGCGTACTTGATTCCAATAAAAATAAAAGAAAAAAGTATTGGACAGAACAGAAAGCAGGAGGAGTCCAGCATAAAGTATTTCAAAAAAACATTTCTGTGGCAACACAGAAAACGTTCTCCAGATTATCTGCCAGGAAGTGTGGTGGAGTCTTCTCCTTTGGAGGTCTTTAAGCAGAGGCTTGACAGCCATATGTCAAGAATGCTTTGATGGTGTTTCCTGCTTGGCAGGGGGTTGGACTGGATGGCCCTTGTGGTCTCTTCCAACTCTATGATTCTATGATCTTACTAGCAGCCTCCTCTCTATACCCAGAACATTTCTTCATTCAAAAAGAAAAAAAACCCAATATAGCAAATAGGTTGGGATTATCAGGGCCGGCTCTAGGGAGACCCCCGGTGGCGCGGTGCGAAACCATGCTGCACCCTGCGAGGGCGGGGGTGCCGGAGCGATCTCCGCCCCTCAGCGCCAGGGCGGCTGACCTGCTCGAGACTGCCCTGGGGATTATATGTAATTCTGGCAAACATATGTTCCTATAACTGAGTTAGCTGAAGTAATCTGAAGGTGAAACCCCTGTTCTCAAAAAGTTAACTGTCATGGTCTCAAAAGTGATCTTGGGGCTGGGGGAAGGTTGAAAATAGCCTGGTGGGAAGAATTTGTAAGGAAGAATTGTGGCATGGGCTATATCTGTGGGTGTGATGTGTCTTAATGCTTCATATTCTAGACTACAGAGAGGGAGTTTGTATTGACTAAAACACAGGCGTTGTCCCTGACTGTATTTTACGCAGCCTCAAATTCAAACAGAAAAATGCGAGCGTACTAAGCAGGATGCAAAAGAGCATTTGAGGATTCACTGAAAACAAAAAGACCAACCAACCAACCCCGCCTTTGAATACATCAGAAGCAGAAAAGCAACTAGGTAAGTAGTTGTATCTTTGAATTATGAGGCTTAGTGGTGTGAATTATCTGCATTCGCCTTCACTGTGGAATATGTAGGGCAGATCCTTGCTCCTGAACTAACGTTCTCAGGAAGGGAGTCTGAGGATCTCAGGTGAACAGTTGTGACATCTGGAAAAGCCAACATGGGTGCACATGTAGTAATACTGTAGTGCAATAGAAACATCATATGATGGTTTATTCAAATATCCTGCTATATTCACTGGAGCAGTCTCCTGGATAACTGTCCATGATAGGGTGGCAACGCCAACGGATGTATGAGCTCAATGAGCAAAGTTCTAATACAGGTGAATGCTTTTCAGTGGCCTTTATTTGGGAATCATAATATTTACATTTGATCCCAAGACAGGTTGCTTATTATTGTTTATCACATTTATATACCACCGTTTTCCTTCATTTCTGTTTTAGAGGTCCTACTGAATATGATAAGGAGCGACGAAGGTGTTAAAGGTATTACAGTAGGTACAAAGCAATACAAGTTAAAAGCCTTTGCAGACGACTTAGTATTAACTGTCCAGGACCCTGAGTATAGTGCAGTAAGAGCACTGCAGATAATACAAGAGTTTGGCAAGGTGGCAGGTTTCAAGCTAAATAAAGAAAAAACTAAGGTTTTGGAAAAAAATCTGACGACGCAAGAAAGACAAATGGTTGAGGACTGTACAGGACTGAAATGTGTGAAAAGGGTGAAATACTTGGGAGTAAATATGACTGCAAGAAATCTGAACTTGTTCAAAGATAATTATGAGAAGTTATGGAACGAAATTAAAAGAGACTTAGAGATATGGTCAAGGTTGAAATTGTCCTTAATGGGCCGAATAGCAACTGTTAAAATGAATGTACTGCCAAGAATGTTGTTTCTATTTCAGGCCCTTCCGATTGTAGATAAGTTGAAATCTTTTCAGGAGTGGCAAAAGACATTGTCTAAATTTGTCTGGCAGGGGAAGAAGCCCAGAATTAAATACAAACTTTTGACAGATGTAAAAGAAAGAGGAGGATTCTCACTGCCAGACTTAAAGATTTATTTTGAAGCAGCAGCCTTTTGCTGGTTGAAGGAATGGTTCTTATTAGACAATGATGATGTGTTAGATCTGGAGGGTCATGATAATGCATTTGGTTGGCATGCATATTTATGGTATGATAAGGTATAGGCACATAAAGGCTTCAAAAATCATATAATCATGAAATCATTGTTTAATGTTTGGATTAGATATAAAGATTTGTTGGAAAGGAAAACTCCTAGGTGGATTTCGCCGCTTGAGGCGAAGAAACCTAAAAGGACAAATATGGATGAGAATAGGCTGAAGTACAAAGACATTTTGATTGAGGTGGAAAATCAATTTAAGTTAAAGCCATATGAACAACTGAAGGACAAGTTAAGTGACTGGTTCCAGTATGTACAGATAAACGAAGCATATAAAATAGATAAAAAAATAGGATTTCAAGCAGAAAAATCAAAATTAGAAACAGAATTAATAGAGGCAAACAGTAAGAATTTGTCCAGGATGTACAATTTATTGTTAGAGTGGCATCTGAAAGATGAGCAAACAAAATCGGTTATGATTGATTGGGCCAAAGATTTGGGCCATAATGTTATGATGTCAGATTGGGGAAAACTGTGGAAGAAGGGTATGAAATTTACGGCATGTACTGTGTTGAAAGAGAATTTAATGAAAATGATGTACAGATGGTATTTGACTCCGGTAAAATTAGCGAAAATGTATCATAAAAGTGATAACAAATGCTGGAAATGTAAAGAGGAAGTAGGCTCATTCTATCATATGTGGTGGACATGCCCTAAGATAAAAGGCTTCTGGGAAATGATTTATAACGAAATGAAAAAGATATACAAAAATACATTCTTGAAAAAAACCAGAGGCCTTTTTACTTGGAATGTTGTTGTTTAGTCGTTTAGTCGTGTCCGACTCTTCGTGACCCCATGCCAACCTAGCAGTTCGAAAGCACGAAGTGCAAGTAGATAAATAGGTACCGCTCTGGCGGGAAAGGTAAACAGCGTTTCCGTGCGCTGTGCTGGTTTGCCAGAAGCGGCTTAGTCATGCTGGCCACATGACCCGGAAGCTGTACGCTGGCTCCCTCAGCCAGTAAAGTGAGATGAGCGCCGCAACCCCAGAGTCGTTTGCGACTGGACCTAATGGTCAGGGGTCCCTTTACCTTTAGTTAGACCAGGCCAAAGGCCCATCATCCCCTTTGCACAGTGGCCAGCCAGATGTCTATGTGAGGTCTGCAAGCAGGACATGACTGTATCGGCACTCCACAATTGTGATTCCCAACAAATGGCATTCAGAGGCATACTGTCAGTGGAGGTAAAGTACAGCCACCAAGGCTAGTAGCCACTCATTGCTAGAATACAGCCCCCCCCCCCCCGCCATCCCCTGGCAATGTTGGCTGAGGTTGATGGCAATTGGAGTCCAACAACATCTGGAGGGTAACAGGTTCCCCATCTCTGATTTAAAGTTTGATTACCACAGCAATGTCTGTGTTCCCTAGGGAGGTCTCTCAGATCCTGCAAGACTATCCCTCTGACCAACTGCTTTCTCTTGCTTGCCACATTCTCCTAATGACTGATTCTCTCCATCATTGAGCCTTGCCCAGCAATTTCATGGACCTCAGCTGCATAAAGCACATTTGTTTTACACACACACACACACACACACAGAGAGAGAGAGAGAGAGAGAGAGAGAGAGAGAATTGATTTGTGAATATCAATCAGCCCAAAACCCAACTGCTGAAAAATGCAATATTGCCAAGTATCAGCAAATATTAATGAGTAGATGGTTGAAATTTAACGTTTTCAGGCAAAGTTAACCTGTGTTTCTTCCTATTCTTGCACACATACCAAGCATACCTTAATTTTCCTCTTCTTGGCAGTTTAGAATTCATCTCACTAATACAAGGATATCACAGTGATTTCCCCTTACTGGTTTAGTGAAAAACATCTGTGGATTCTTAAATATATGGTACAAATATCAAGTATTATTGTGATATAGGTACATGAATGCCTTGATATTAAGGCTGCTTTTTAAAAGTTCTAGTATGTTTCAGCTTCAACATTCTATTCTTTATTCAAAGAAAGACAATTTATCCTGTCAATATGACACCTGTCACAGAGAATATACCTGACTGCACTGCATTTAATGAACAATGGTGAAGCACTCGAAACAACAGCCCTCTACATGTTTACTTGGAAATAAAGTGTTCACATGTAGCAACTGGAGTAGGCCCATCCCTACCGCTGTGCTGCCTCTGACCTTTGTACATTGAGTGCAGAGATCTGAAGAGGGAATCTTTTGCATGAACAGCTTCTTGTTTATATATACATTCACACAAGCATGCACACGAAAGCTCATACCAAAATATAAACTTAGTTGGTCTTTAAGGTGCTACTGAAGGAATTTTCTTATTTTTCTCCCCAGAGATCTGCATGTCCCGTTTTCCCTGAATCTTTAGAGGGAATGACAAAAGGGGAATAGACCCAACACTGTTGACTTCTGCTAAATTGTTCTAATATTCATACTTCAGAAAATTGTTCCTCTTCACTGCCAGCTTTTCTGAGAAGTGCAGCAGTAGTTTGTTCCAAGTGTTGTGTACGATTAAATGTCAGTCTGTCTCCTCCCTATCTGATTCAAGTCAGTGGAGATTCAACACCTCAGTTCATGGTTTGAATTCATTGTTTCCCATGTGCTTCAAACTGAATTAATGCACTCACCCTCTAAAATGAGTAATTTGTGAGGTACCAATTTATATAATATATAACACAGCAGTGTAGGGCAACATATACAAAAAATATAATTGCCATAAACATGTTACAAAATCATTGTTAAAATGGTGGGCTGTTTAAAAAATGTAATCAGTTTCATAGGCCTGTTGGAATAAAAAGGCCTTCAAGAGATGCCTGAAATTCAAAAGCAAGGATACCTGTCAAATCTCTATTGGAAGAGTGTTCTACAATATGGAATTGGTGACTCTAATTGCCTGACTTCTGGTTGAGGTCAGCTGGGCCTCTGAAACATGGGGAGAAACTAGCAGCACCCCTCCAGATGAGGTCAGTGATCGAACTGGTATATAAGGGCTTAGGTGGTCCTTAGGGCATCCTGTACCCAAGTTGTTCAAGGCCTTGAACCTGGCCTGGTAGCATATGAGCAGTCATTACAGATGTTTTAGCAAAGGCGTTACATGACGTCAGCTAGCTGCCACATTCTACATTAGCTGGAGCTTCTGGACCAGGTCCCGAAGCAGACCCACATAAAACGCATTGCAGTAATCCAGTCTCAAGGTTGCCAGTATATGGACCGCAGTGGCCAGATTATCCTGACCCAGATATGGCCACAGCTGTCATACCACATGAAGCTGGTAAAAGGCTTTATGCAGATTACTTGGGCTTTTAATGACAAAGAAACAACCAGGAGTACTGCCAAACTTCATACCTGCTACCTTAGAGGGATTGCAACCCCACCCAGAGCGGGAAAATGGCCTGTCTTCCAGACACAGGAACCACCTACCCACAGAGCCTCCATCTTCCCAGGGTTCAAACACAGTTTATTAGTCCTCATTCAGTCCACCATTGCATCCAGGCACTGGTCCAGGGCATCCACAGCCTCTCCTGATCAAGGTGTTATGGAGAATTAGAAGGTGAAATACCTTGGCGTAAATATGACTGCAAAAAAATTGAATTTGTATAAAGACAATTATGATAAGTTATGGAATGAAATTAAGAGAGATCTTGACATTTGGACAAATCTGAAGTTGTCTTTGATGGGCCGAATATCAGTTGTGAAAATGAATGTATTGCCAAAGATGTTATTTTTGTTTCAAACATTACCTATTATTGATAAGATGGATTGCTTTAAGGAATGGCAAAAAATATTAACAAAATTTATCTGGCAGGGGAAAAAACCCCCAGAATTAAGTATAAGATTTTAATGGACATTAAAGATAGAGGGGGATTCTCCCTGCCAGATCCAAAGATTTATTATGAAGCAGCTACCTTTTGCTGGATGGAAGGCTGGTTTTTACTTGAGAACGCAGATGTGTTGGATTTGGAGGGTTTTGACAATGCATTTGGTTGGCATGCATATTTATGGTATGAGAAGATTAAGGCCCACAAAGGTTTCAAAAACCATATAGTTAGGAAGTCATTGTATAATGTATGGAATAGATATAAAGATTTGTTGGAAAGGAAAACACCTGTCTTTGAACAGTCTCTGAACTATAGTATTGATAAGTAAATTAAGGGGAGGGGAATCAACCCCAAAAACCATGTAACAAGTTTTGTGTTCTGTTTCCATGGTAAGCAAGCAATGCTTGATTTTTACAAGTGTCAGATTTATATCCTTAGCCCAGAATTCATGCCATTTTCATCATTCTTCCATTCCATTCCAATCTCTCTCTCTCCACTTTCAATGTGCATATCAAAACCAGCATCCAATATACCTTATGCCCTTTCTTGAACCACTGAAACCCCTTAAGTGAGAAACTGCAGATAACATGAGTCATATCATTTTGCTTGGAGAAGTGTGTCTTTCTAGTGCACCAATGAACTGAAACTCCAAACAAACACTTGCATTTGTGAGCATGAAACAGCAGAAGAACAGCGAACCAGAACCAAAAGCTAACGAGGCCAAAATCTCTATGACAGAGAAGCACATCTTGAAAAAGCAATCTGCAATTGGCACTCCACCAAACACCCCTCGCCTTTCTGCTTTATTTCTCATGAATACCATTCTCCAGCTAATGGGTCCAAAGTACTCAAACGGAAGAATCCACATTTAACTGTCTAAGTGCTCTGGGCTGGGGTGAGCATTTCTGTTAAATAAAACACACATTTCAGGGGAGTAAAAGATTTTAAGGTCTCCATTAGAGCCGTTTATTTCCAATTAGAATGCACTTTACTTTTGGGTACCACTTTACTTTTGGGTACAGAAACAGTGAACTAGAAAGCAAAGAGAAATGTGTGACACACTGTTTTATATACTGAATGATTGTGCTGGCCCAAGGCCCTTTGCTTCCTGAAGTGGAGCTCAAATGGTGCATGCCAGGACCAACACTATTTCTTTTTCTAATCAGACACCAGTTTCTGACTTCAACTATCCCCTGCTTACAACTTTCTAAAGTTGCTCTCCTCTGCACAGTTCCACTGAGTAAATCCCGTTGAATTTCTTCCTAGGCCTGTGCTGCATTCCTTCCCCCTCTTTGCCCTCCCTGCCAGGTGGTTTGCTCTTCCTGCTAAAGTATGCCACAGGTGCTCACTGCCTAGCTCCTCCTTCCTTCTGCCAAGGCTGGTTACCATCTCAGGACAGGTGTCTCCACCTCCTCACTGAATGGGACAGCAGGGAGGTTTGAACAGCATCTACCGCTGCTCTTTATGCCTTGTGGTTCACCACCGCTCATGAGGGCAAATACAGAGGTGGTGCCAGGGTACAACACTGCCACTCTCAACAGTGGTGCCACTTGGAGTGGGTCGCTTCATCCTGTGGCATGACAGGGCTAGCCCTGCTAAATGGTACAAAATTTAGAACTGTACAGTCTATTATGGCTTATTTTTAAAATGCAGGGAGGCAAAGGCTATGGCCCTGTCATTTCGGAAAGGACAACTCCAATAAAAAAGCACAAGCCATGGACTGATAGCAGACAGTACTGTGTGTATATATATATATATATATATATATATATATATATATATATATATATATATATATATGGCTTTACAGAGCTGCTTCACTTGAATTTATACACAGATAGACCTTTGTACAAAGCAGCAGGTAAACGGTGCATTGATTACCATGCCTAATGATCACAAGTACATGAATGCCACTGGGAAATTAGTACTGTAACAGCCACAGCTTCCCAGTACAGACACAGACACACACATCACATACCTGCTTCTTCCTGGATGGAATTGCCTTTCCCATATACATTTTGTCCCACACCCGGGATTAATTGAACAAGTCTTTTGATATACTGGTGTGTTTGTGTGTGTAAAATAAAAGACTGAAGGATTTTACAAAGATTACTTCACCTACCACAAATATAAGCAATGGGATTCAACACTGTAGTTCTTTTCCTCCAGCCAACCTCCAAACTGCTTATTTATTTTTGAATGAGAATGGGAAATCTCAGCAGGAAGCCATAGGGCGTATATATTATTCATCTACCTAAAAAAACTGAGGTAGGAACCCAATGGATTCTTTTTCAGAAATTGGCCTCCAGATGTTAGAAAGGCGCTGTGCTCTAGAAGTCCCTTAAATATCACGGGGAAACAATTCCATCTGTTTAGACAGTTGCATATGTTGAAACCTACAGCAGTGTCAGCAGCTTGTTTCCCCAACGTTTTTTTTACACCTTTCCACCAGAATTTAATTATTCCATCTCTTACATTTGGTGCCCTGCAATTTAAGGTAGAATAACACAGCAGCCACCACACAGCGCACAAACGAGATAATTGCTGCATTATTTAAGAATCCATTTAAAAACACTCCAGCCACAAAATCAGTATCTATTAGTCATAAACTGGTCAGGTGTCTTCCTTGGTTTCAGACTAGGTGTGGTTGCAAGAACATTTAATGTCGCAGGTGCATTTATAAGACGTTCACACAAAGGGCACCTTACCTTGACAGTAAAGGATTTGTAAATATTTGCTCTCAGGACCTAATTAATTAAAGCACTTAGTGGTGTGCACAAATTAAAGAATACACCTAACATCTGCACCTATTCGACGGAATATGCACCAAATCTTATTGTAACTCAAGGACGTTAATGAATCAAAATGCCTCCAAGTGTCACTACTGTGTTTCATAGACCAAAGCTTTATTCTCCCTTACTTTGTTTGATACTTTCAAGCATTCCTATGTTCCAACTTTGAGCACTCGGCAACAAAATAGCTGAGACACTGTTGTCAAAAATAAACTACCGTGGGTGGCTCTTCAAGGGCACAGTTTAGAAAGGAAGGCTTGCTCAGATCTCATCACATAACTCTATGGGTGCATACAGACTACACAGTTAAATAACTTTTAAAGTGCCCTCCCCCCAAATCCTGGGAACTGCGGTCTGTTAACAGTGCTGGGAATTGGAGCTCAACAAGGGAGTAAACACATCACTTTCTTTATTACAATCTACCTCTAAAAAGCTCATGGTTCTTTCTTCCTCTCTCTTTTTCTTACAACAACCCTATGAGGTAGGTTAGGTGAGGCTGGGCATTTTTTAAACATATAAAGTAGTGGGGAAATTCCGTAGCCCTCATGAATTCCTCACTAGTGAACTTAAACCCACCAACAAAGAACCCTTTCCAATATGCTACTGATATTTAAAGTGGGAGGGGAATCTAAATACTGTACAAAGAAAAATCTAGCAAAATAATTGGAAAGGTAAGGGACAGAAAGGGAAATCAAGTATTCTTCTGCCAAACAAGGCTAGCAAAGTGCACTCACTGTGACTCACCTACTGTTGCTGTCCGTGGGCTGCTTTAAATGGGTACAGGATGTAGTTGAAACACAGTCCACAAAGCCCTAATAAAAAACCCTCCAGGGCAGGAAAAAGCAATGTGGCAAAGGGGGAAGGCAACTCCTTTGCTGCTCTCTTCCCCACCATATATCAAAATATAAGAAACAGCAGGAAGGCTGCTCACAAAGCAAAATGGGGAAGGCATTATTGTTACCTCTTTTCTCCCATCCCATCAAAATTCCCTCCCGGTCTAGAAGGGGGCAGACGGCCACCTCACCATGCCATGTCCAAATAAAATTAGCTTTCCATGCTAGGAAAAGCAAAAAGGCAAACCAAGAGCAGAAACCATCCCTGCCACTTAACTGAGATGACTGATCAATCTACTGGAGTGGAAGGGGGCTGGACACTTCCAGCTCCAGAAACTGCTCTGCAGATCACAGCAATACAAAGCTTCCTAGAGCAGGGATTGGCCTATCAGAGGGATGGATTTCTCCCATATCTCCCAAGCCAGGCATCCTCAAACTGCGGCCCTCCAGATGTTTTGGCCTACAACCCCCATGATCCCTAGCTAACAGGACCAGTGGTCGGGGAAGATGGGAATTGTAGCCCAAAACATCTGGAGGGCTGAAGTTTGGAGATGTCTGTCCCAAGCCATTAGCACCCACACATCAGCTGACATCACTACGAATGAATGGGACAACATTGAAATTGTCTATGACTAACTGGAAGGCTTCCAAATGCAATGGGGAAAATCTATCCACCCCCTAGGACAAGATTGTGCACTATTTTCAGTGTAGAGACACCTTTCTGCCTGAGGGATAAGGCATTTGTTGTTTCTGTTATGATAGTGATAGAGAACCCGTGGCTCCAGATGTTGCTTCTATCCACCCCAGAAAGCAAGGGCAATGATCATGGGTGATGGCAGTTGCAGTCCACCAACAACTGGAGGTTCACAGATTCCCCAACACTCCATTACAGGAAGCCAAACTTTGGAATATCTTCAAGTGAGAAGCTATTTCAATTTTAGCCAAATCATTTGAGCACAAATATCACATTTTCTTTATTGCATTAGTGAGTTCCCTATTTTTTTAAATGAATTTAAAGGAAATAAAATATGAAGACTCCCTAATTTTTGTTATGTTTTGTTAAAATATGTTAAAAAAATATGTTAAAATAAAGTCTGACACGTTTGTTAGGGGGGACCTAGGCCTCTTCCTCTTTCCCCCTTGACTTCAAGGTTTTCAATATGGAGGTGGAGGGAACAACCGTTGTCACCTGCAATTCCTGTGCAATGTTTGTTTTCTTGCCAAAGGATGTGGGTAGCTACACGTGCAACAATTGCAAGTTGGTTGCCCTACTAGAAAACAAGGTTGCCCTTCTGGAAGAGAAGGTGCAGCAGCTTCAGGGGCGTATATCTACGCTCCAGAGAATTAAAGAGCTGGAGCTTTTCTTGGATGCAGCAGAGCACACTGTCTGCACCAAGGAGGAGACAGGGGATCTCCCTGAGGAGGAGGTCAGTTCCCCAACACAGCAGCCAGATGTATGGAGGAACGTGACTCATAGAAGTAGAAGGCCCAGGGATCGCTCTGAGTGCTTAGAATTACACAACCGTTTTGAAGTGCTCATGGAAGACGAGGAACAGACTCCACCTGAGGATCTCTCCCTCATCACAGTTGATGAGGAATATGAAGACGAGCAGCAAAGTCAGTCCTCCGGGAATATGCAGGTAACCTTGGAAGGGACAGCACATGGAAGAATCCCAACCAAGCCTATGAAGAGGCGTGTAGTGGTGATAGGGGATTCCCTACTGAGGGGTACAGAAGCAGTGATCTGTGGGCCTGACAAGATGTCTCGAGAGGTGTGCTGTCTACCTGGGGCCAAGATCAAAGATGTAACAGAACGGCTGCAAGGAATCATAAAACCCACCGACAAATACCCCTTCCTTTTGGTGCATGTGGGAACCAATGACACTGCAAGCCATAGCTTACAGAAGATCATAAATGATTATGAGGCTCTGGGCAGGAAGTTGAAGCAATTAGATGCACAAATTGTCATCTCTTCTGTCCTCCCAGTTGAACGACATGGCCCAGGGAGAGAGGGAAAAATAGGGGAAGTGAACAACTGGCTTCGCAAATGGTGCAAACAGGAACGGTTTGGATTCCTAGATCACGGTCTGCAGTTTCTTGAAGATGGACTTCTGGCAAGTGATGGACTGCACCTCACAAAAGTTGGGAGGAATGTTTTTGCCACAAAACTCAAAAACCTCATCAGGAGGGCTTTAAACTGACTTATGTGGGGGAGGGAGACAGTGGTCCTGAAGGTAGGAGTCTATCAAATGCTGAAGATGATCATCCAAATGTCAAGGACCAAATGGAGCAAGCAGCATGCAGACCTAGTGGTGGGACGAAAATATCCTTAAATAAGAGACATGGGGGAATGATCAACGGTCTTCAATGTCTGTATACTAATGCACAGAGCATGGGAAATAAACAAGATGAACTTGAGCTCTTGGTACAGCAAACTAAATATGACATAATAGGCATCACTGAAACCTGGTGGGATGAGTCTCATGACTGGAATGTAGTAATAGAGGGATACAATCTATTTAAGAGAAATAGACCAAACAGGAAAGGAGGAGGAGTAGCTTTATATGTTAGGGATATGTATACCTGTGAAGAGATCCAGGATTTAAAACTTCAAAGCCAAATTGAGAGTATCTGGGTCAAAATTAAGGGAGAGAAAAACAACAGTGATCTCATTGTGGGAGTTTACTATAGATCCCCAAGCCAAACTGAGGACACAGATGATGCCTTCCTGGAACAGATGGCCAAGCATTCCAAAGGAAGTGAGATAGTAGTAATGGGGGATTTCAACTATCCTGATATTTGTTGGATGTCAAACTCAGCCAAGAGCATAAGGTCGAACAGATTCCTCACTGGCCTTGCAGACAACTTCATTGTCCAGAAAGTGGGAGAAGCAACAAGAGGATCAGCCATTTTAGATCTGGTCCTAACCAATAGTGATGACTTGGTTAGTGGGGTAGAAGTGGCAGGATCATTAGGTGGGAGTGACCATGCTCTTCTGGAGTTTATTATCCAGCGGAAAGGAGCAACCAAGCATACTAAGGTCCAAATTCTAGACTTTAAGAAAGCCGACTTCAGAAAACTTAGGGAAACGCTGGGTGAAATCCCATGGACAGTAATACTAAAAGGGAAGGGAGTTCATGATGGTTGGGAGTTTGTTAAAAGGGAGATATTAAAAGCACAACTTCAGGCAATACCAATGAGACGGAAACATGGAAGGTGCCTAAAGAAGCCAGGCTGGCTATCTAAAGAACTTTTGACTGAGTTAAGATTTAAAAGGGATATGTACAAAAAATGGAAAAGGGGGGAAATCTCCAGAGAGGAATTCAAACATATAGCCAGCACGTGTAGAGACAAAGTCAGAAAAGCTAAAGCACAGAATGAACTCAGGCTCGCTAGAGAGGTTAAAAGCAACAAAAAGGGCTTTGATGGGTATGTCCGTAGCAAAAGGAAAAACAAGGAAACAGTGGGGTCACTCAGAGGAGAAGATGGTGAAATGCAAACAGGGGACAGAGAAAGGGCAGAACTCCTCAATGCCTTCTTTGCCTCAGTCTTCTCCAAGAAAGAAAACAACGCCCAACCTGAAGAATATGGAGCAGATGATTCAGCAGGGGAAACACAGCCCAGAATAAGTAAGGAAGTAGTACAAGAATACTTGGCTAGTTTAGATGTATTCAAGTCTCCAGGGCCAGATGAACTACATCCAAGAGTATTAAAAGAACTGGCAGAGGTGATTTCAGAACCACTGGCAATAATCTTTGAAAATTCCTGGAGAACAGGCGAAGTTCCAGCAGACTGGAGGAGGGCAAATGTTGTCCCTATTTTCAAAAAGGGGAAAAGAGAGGACCCAAACAATTACCGCCCAGTCAGCCTGACATCAATACCAGGAAAGATTCTAGAGCAGATCATTAAGCAAACAGTCTGTGAGCACCTAGAAAGAAACTCTGTGATCACTAAAAGTCAGCATGGGTTCCTGAAAAATAAGTCATGTCAGACTAATCTGATCTCATTTTTTGACAGAATTACAAGCCTGGTAGATGAAGGGAACGCTGTGGATGTAGCCTATCTTGATTTCAGCAAGGCCTTTGACAAGGTGCCCCATGATATTCTTGTAAAGAAGCTGGTAAAATGTGGGCTAGACAATGCTACCATTCAGTGGATTTGTAACTGGCTTACTGACCGAACCCAAAGGGTGCTCATCAATGGCTCCTCCTCATCCTGGAGAGTAGTGACTAGTGGGGTGCCACAGGGTTCTGTCTTGGGCCCAGTCTTGTTCAACATCTTTATCAATGACTTGGATGATGGGCTTGAGGGCATCCTGAGCAAGTTTGCAGGTGACACCAAATTGGGAGGGGTGGCTAACACCCCAGAGGACAGGATCACACTTCAGAATGACCTTAACAGATTAGACAACTGGGCCAAAGCAAACAAGATGAATTTTAACAAGGAGAAATGTAAAGTACTACACTTGGGCAAAAAAAATGAAAGGCACAAATACAGGATGGGAGACACCTGGCTTGAGAGCAGTACATGTGAAAAGGATCTAGGAGTCTTGGTAGACCACAAACTTGACATGAGTCAGCAGTGTGATGCAGCAGCTAAAAAAGCCAATGCAATTCTGGGCTGCATCAATAGGAGTATAGCATCTAGATCAAGGGAAGTAATAGTACCACTGTATTCTGCTCTGGTCAGACCTCACCTGGAGTACTGTGTCCAGTTCTGGGCACCACAGTTCAAGAAGGATACTGATAAGCTGGAACGTGTCCAGAAGAGGGCAACCAAAATGGTCAAAGGCCTGGAAACGATGCCTTATGAGGAACGGCTTAGGGAGCTGGGTATGTTTAGCCTGGAGAAGAGAAGGTTAAGGGGTGATATGATAACCATGTTCAAATATATAAAAGGATGTCATATAGAGGAGGGAGAAAGGTTGTTTTCTGCTGCTCCAGAGAAGCGGACACGGAGCAACGGATTCAAACTACAAGAAAGAAAATTCCACCTAAACATTAGGAAGAACTTCCTGACAGTAAGAGCTGTTCGGCAGTGGAATTTGCTGCCAAGGAGTGTGGTGGAGTCTCCTTCTTTGGAGGTCTTTAAGCAGAGGCTTGACAGCCATCTGTCAGGAATGCTTTGATGGTGTTTCCTGCTTGGCAGGGGGTTGGACTGGATGGCCCTTGTGGTCTCTTCCAACTCTATGATTCTATGATTCTATGATTCTATGTTCCCCTCTGAAAACAGAGACTAAACTTACTTCATTCTTGAAAGGATGCAGCCAATGCAAAATTCGTCAAGGAAGCAGGAGGCCTCCATTAGAGGAGAGATTTATGTGGCTGAAGGAATGAATACAGATCTGAGCTGATTTGAATAGAAAATCAGCCAAGGAGGCAAAATGTGCTACGATTATATCCCTTTAATAACACAGTAATAGAAAACTGAGCCAAAAGCAGTCAGAGTCATCTACAACAGACATGTCCAAGGCATCGATCGTGATCGACCAGTCAATCCTAGGATGAATTCTGGTCGATCGCCATGCCCCTCTGCTGGAGACGTGCCTGAGCAGCCACCATCTCGTCCTGAGCTCCTCTCGTGGGAGGAGCTGTCTTGACGCTGCGCGTGAACCCACACCTGCCCCGTCAGCATGAGCCTGTCCACCCTACAACCCCCCCCCCCCCCGCCATGGCAGGGGAAGCGGACGGTACCAGGGGAGGTGGGTGGCGAGCACCCACCCACCTTGCACCCATCCCTGTCACCCACCCTGTATATAATAATATAATAATTTATTATTTATACCCCGCCCATCTGGCCGGGTTCCCCCAGCCACTCTGGGCGGCTTCCAACGAAACACTAAAATACAGAAATCCATCAAACATTAAAAGCTTCCCTAAACAGGGCTGCCTTGAGATGCCTTCTAAAGGTCTGGTAATTGTTGTTCTCTTTGACCTCTAGTGGGAGGGCATTCCACAGGGTGGGTGCCACTACCGAGAAGGCCCTCTGCCTGGTTCCCTGTAACTTGGCTTCTCGTAGCAAGGGAAGGCCCTCGGTGCTGGACCTCAGTGTCCGGGCAGAACGATGGGGGTGGAGACGCTCCTTCAGGTATACTGTACCCATCCCTGCCCCTTCGGGGAAAGCAGCCAGCGCCTGCCCCCTCAGGGGAAGCAGCCAATACATGCCCATCCACCCTCCACTCATTCCTGCTGCCCACCCTGCCCCCATCCCTGCCCCCTTGGGGGAAGCAGCCAGCACCTGCCCACCCACCCTGCACCCACCCCTGCTGCCCTTCCTGCACCCACCCCTGCTGCCCACCCTGCACCTATCCCTGCCCCCCCCCCAGGAAAAGCAGCTGGTGGCATGCGCCCGCCCACCCACCCATCACTGCCAGTTTTTATATTGGATCGTAGATCACAGGCTACTTCAAGTTGAACATGCCTGATCTACAACACTCTCAAAGTATGAAGCAGGAAGGATAACATTGCTTACATGTTTGTATCCTGATGCCTATTGGCAAACAATTAAGTTTTCCTTGCAGAATTGCAGGAGTAAATACTCATAACAAAATGGAAGCAAATATTAGGAAATAATAAAACTGTTGGATGGGAAAGCACGATCCTCACCTGCAACACATTGCATGGAAGAAAGGAAGGCTGATTGGCCATGTGAAAAAGGAATACATCCTTGTCATGTGGCTTACACTGTGCCACAACGAACAGTAGAAGGGGGGAAATGTTATCTTAACCTTCCTGCAAGATGCTCAGAACAGCAGTTTAGCTTAGCATGCCCTCTGGAAGTTCATGAGGCTAAGAACTAGGGCTGAGTCACACCTTAGCTGCTGTTTTCCTTCATGCCATTTGTCAACAGTACATAATAAGAAAAGACTGGGTGTGAACCAGGCTGTACAAAATGAGCTACTACGATTATGGAAAAAGAAAAGAAGTACTGCCAGGAACCTGCAACTATATAAGGGAAGCAAGAGTCATATATGAGCTTTTCCATTTGTAGGTTGTCTCCAGAAGCAGCTGAGATATGTCAATGGAAGGAAGCTTTGGGTTAGTGATGGCGTTAAAATGAGTAGTTATGTAGCTCATAAGAGGAACTCAACTCATTGTTAATGCCTAGCTGCCTAATTTGTTTCCTTACCTGTCCCATTCTTTGACATCTTGGATGGGACACAGGATGAGACCTTCCTCTGTCCCTGTCACTTGGAAGCTGCCTTTGAGAAACCACATTTTCCAGGGTCCCTGGCGATGAGGATGCTGTCACAGTGATGTTTTAGGAAACAAGAAATTGCTGCCTCCAGTTTAAGTGGGACATGAAAAGGGCTATCAGGGAAGTGGGGGAAGCATTCTCACTCAGTAACGGATTGCAATGGATAGCTCTACATTTGGTTTGCTTCTAATTCTGAATGTGATCTATGGATTTGGGCTGACTAGAGATTTGAACTTGAGATTTCAATGTACAAATCAAATATTTTAGCTACTGGACTGTATTGGCTCATCCTAAGAAGAAGAGTTTGGATTTGATATCCTGCTTTATCACTACCCGAAGGAGTCTCAAAGCGGCTAACATTCTCCTTTCCCTTCCTCCCCAACAAACACTCTGTGAGGTGAGTGGGGCTGAGAGACTTCAAAGAAGTGCGACTAGCCCAAGGTCACTCAGCAGCTGCATGTGGAGGAGCAGAGACGCGAACCCGGTTCACCAGATTCCGAGTCTACTGCTCCTAACCAATACACCTTTCCAGCACTGGATTAACCACTCTGCTATAAACTGTCTCTGGATGAGGGTGGGGGAAGACTTGCTATAGTGCCTTTGGATCAAATGTAGAGCTCTTTTGCCATCCAGAATTGGATTCACTGCCACTACACTTAGCCTCTCATCAATAACACTTACCTGGTCGCCTATTAAAAATCATTTTACAATAATCAACAAGTTTTACAATGGTATGGCTACATATTCAATTAGCTCCTGCAATCAATGGTTTCTCATTAATTCTCCTTTGATTGTGCTTCCTTTTACCAATAGTCCCATTACTGTAATTACTTACAGAAATCATTTTCATCAAGTAAAGAGCAGACAAGAACTGTAAAACATTAGCACACTGCTAATTAAGACTGATATTAACATCCAGTTTCATTAGCCACATAGAACACCAAAGAGGGATTAGTGCCCAGTGCTTTGTACTTTCAGATTTATTTTACTCCTCTTGTTTAAAAAATGTATTAGGAAGCTACATGATGCCATTTCAAGGCATGGGGGGGGGGCATCTGCAGCTCTAGGGCATAAGAATAAATGGCAGCAGTCTAGATGGGCAGTCTAATAAGCCTGGGCGATATATTGATATATCGCCCAAGACCGGTATGTGGGAGCAGACCACAACAACAGTTTCAGTCAGCAGTATATTGCTGGGGAAACCGTCACCGTTCTTGAGTTCCTCTGCCTCCAACGCCCAACACGCTGAGGGAGAAACAAATTAGCTTGGTGCTGGAGGCAAAGGGACTCAAGCGGCGGTTTCACTTGCAATATACCGCTGGTGAAACCGCCATCGCACTCTGCAGATACAGAGAGAGTATGAAGCTGAATTTGTGAGGTCTCTCTCCCCAGCTGAGAGAGCTTTGCCCCTGTTCCTGCTTACACGTGAGTAGGAGCGGGATTGGGGCTGCTCAGCTGGGAAGCGGGAAGCCTGCCCTTCCCAGCTGAGAGAGCCCCAGCTCTGACCCTGGTTGGCTACCTTCTCCGGGAGGGTGTGATGCGCCTTTCCTCCCAGAAAGATGGAGCCCACCCTCCCGGTGGAAGGCAGCCAGGTGATGTAGGGGCTCTTTGATGCTGCTGGCAGGCCCAGCGCTCGCCAACAGCTTCCAGCAGCCACTCTCCGCAAGGTACGGATAGGGTGGTGGACATCACCCAGGGGGATGCGCTGCATCATTCCTCCTGGGATGAATGACCCCACCACCACTGGAGGAAAGAGACAGTGCACCCGCACGACAAAGGCAGTCAAATGCACAGAGCATGATGAGAACTGTGGCAGTTTCACCCGGCACCTCGCTGGCCGTGGCCAATGCAGCTTTTTTCAACATCGTGGTATATCGCCAAACCGCAATGTTCAGCTGGCGATACACTGCAATGTTGAAAACCCAGCATCGCCCAAACTTACAGTCTAGTAGCACAAACATGCACCCAGTCCTGAAATATGATCTGCCCTGGGAATATTTTTTCAACATTTCATATGTAATATTTTAAGTCCTGCTTATTTAAGTTAGCTGTCAGCAGCTGTTTTCCTCTTTGGTAAACTCACATTGGCAAACTCACAAAGATCCATTCATCCACTTCGGTCATTCCCTTCATAATTATTTACATTAAAAATAGCTGCACAGTTGCGATTACATACGTATGTATTTTGTGCACTAATTGCATTGGCTGTTAGCTGCAAATAAGTATCTATCTAGCCATCTGTGCACATTGAAAATAGTTACAAAGCTTGTCAAATATAGATTAATGCATTAATATATTCACAAAATCTTCAGAGACTCATTATGCAAAATCATAGGTGCATTATAAAACCACATGCATCTTAAATATTGCATGCCAATATTGAAATAGAACCCTAGGCCAAATGTGCACATGGTGACTATTGTAGGATTGGGTTGTTCTTTTTAATTGGGTCCAGTTATTATTGTTTAAATACCTGCTGAAGACATGCAGCCAACTGTGTGCCTCACTTGACCCTTGCCCATGTATCAGATGTAGGGTCTGTAAGAGCCCTTTATTTTTCCATGATTATGAGATAGACAACATTTTGCAATTAAGGTTCCCTGGCTACGCTGTAGCTGAAAGTCTTATCATTGTAATATGAACTAAATTACCTTAATTTAGCCTGGCACAAGGCAAAAACTTCCCTCTATAATGAGGCCTTTTAGAAGTTGGTGGGATGTTTTTAATGTATTTCTTTTTCCTCTTGGTTTTAATGCATCTATGTGGGGTTCTTTGTCTGTCTGTCTGTCTGTCTGTCTGTCTGGTTGCTTGGTTGCAAGTTGTTCTGGGTTGCCAAGGAAGGAAGTTTCAGCAATAGCTTTTGAAGATAACAAGTAAACAAGTGGAGAAGATATGATATAGATCCAAAGTCATGGCACCACAAGTTCAGTCAATGCAAAGCATGTCAATAGATATACTGACACAACTGCTTGTTTTTTTTTAAAATAAAAACCAATAGGGGATGAAAGAGACTAACTCAGATTAGCTGAATAATGGAAAAATATGGAAATTAACCCCTAAATTGCCACACATGGTATCAATGTAACCTGTCTGATCCTGTATCCAAGGTTAAGAGACCAGAATTTGGGACACAGGGCTGCAGAATCCCTCAGAACAAATTCTCACTAGCTTCTCCCTGTTGGCCTTAACTATGGTTAAGGCACATGTTCTTAACCAGATTCATTGTCGCCCAGAATCTGAAGTTGATTACCATGATTAAAGTAGGTGTTGTCTTAGGCCAAAGTGGAGTATTATACCAGATTTAGTAAGGGGTCTTGGGAGGCAGCTTGTGGCTCCGTTCCAATCCTTATAGTACCAGGGCAGCAAAGCACTGCTCAACACCAGCCTGCCAAAGCTGAGCACCACATTAAAATCTCACAAGTGCTGTTAAGCACAATATAAACAGTGTTTGAGCATGCAAAAGCACTTTAGAAATGTATGCACATATTTGTTTCTTAAACTTAAAGAGGCTGACTCTCAGCAAAAGCTACTGAGATGGAAAATAATAAAATCAGCACAAATAAATACAAATCACAAGGGGGGGAAATAAAAAAATACACTTTAAACACACACACACACACACACACACACACACACACACAGAGAGAGAGAGAGAGAGAGAGAGAGAGAGAGAGAGAGAGAGCATTCAGAAAAGTAAAATTGAACAGCAATAATCTATCCAAGCAAGTCAAAAAAATCTTTCTGGAACAAAAACATTTAACACATGTTAGAAGGGAGAGGACGCAGGCCAGGCAAACTGTCTCCATATGGCCCAATTGCCTGATCAGTCTGCTGTCCAGATGCTAACTGTTGGTGGACGACTTCAAGGCCCCTGATTATTATTTTTATATTTAATCTGGATTTGAAACAGACAGCCCATCAGATAGAGGCCTCTTTCAAAATAAAGGCTGCAAGCACACAACACATTCAAAGCAGAGATAAATCACATAACTCCCTCCCCCCAAGAATCCTGGGAATTGTTGTTTTAACAAACTACTGGAAATTATAGCTCTGTGGGGATAAATTATGGAATTATATGATGGGAATTATAGCTCTCTCTCTCTCTCTCTCTCTCTCTCTCTCTCTCTCTCTCTCTCTCTCTCTCTGTGTGTGTGTGTGTGTGTGTGTGTGTGTAAACTATAGTTTACAGAATTCTTTGGGGAAGCCATGTGCTTTAAAGATGATTCAAGTATGTTTTAAAATATGCCATTCATGTAGCCAAACTACTGTCTGAGGAAAGTCCCTCAAATAGAAGACTGTTTTCTGTAAAAAAGAATCCATGGTCATCCTACTCATCGAAGAGTGGCTGAGATTATGACACTTGCTTTTTAGGGGACAATTTTCAAAATTAAGATAAAAAAGGAGAAGTGATAACAAAAAACATTTACATGGTTAATTAAGTCACACTGAATGCATATATGCTAAAATGATGCCTATTATTGCCCAACATATTTTTACAAGGCAAATATAATTGATATGCAATCTTTAGCCTTTATAGGCATAGGAATTTCTATCAGCATATTTGCCAAATGGGGCAAGTTTATCCTTATTCTCAGTATCAAGTTGTTCAGTGTATATAGGATAAATACAAATGTCTCCTTGTCATATTCATTTAAAACTAAAGAGGAAATTTTACTGCTGCCATCTTTCCTTAACACACAGTTGAGATTCATAGTTTGCAGTTGTTGGCACAGCAGGACTCCTTCACTCCTAATAGCGCTTAGCAGGCAGTGCATATTAGGAAGGCTTCACACACTACAGGAGACAACAGCATTTTTAATGTGATGTGCACAAAGAGCTCTGTAGGCACATGCATGGCTTGCCCCAGTTGATTCAGTAACAGAGTATATTCTGTAAATGGGCATCATTCCCTGCAACTGAACCCAACAGCTGGTATGGTGTAGTGGTTAGAGTGTTGGACTAGTACCTGGAAACCAGGGTTCAATCCCCAAGTCAGCCATGAAGCTCACTGGGTGACACGCCAGTGTCTCTCAGTCTACTCTACTTCATGGAGCTTTTGTGCAGCTAAAAGGGTGGGGATAAGCAGGTACAGGAGAAAAACAATGAGCACAACTGAGAAGTAAAGAGAGAGGCAAAGGATGGTGGATCTAGCTAAGTTCAAGAAGGCATCCATGGGTTTGGAGGAGGCTCAAAGAAAGATGAAGCTGGTGCAATAACCAAAGGACTATATGAAGCAGAGCATATTCTGAGTAGAAGACAGAACTAAGTGGGGACTGTAACAGGCCTAATTATAGAAGTCTTCCTGATTGTGTAGACCCAAATGGTAAAAATGTTCTCAAAGGCTTGTAAATGCTATCTTGATAGTCAATATAACCCTGGGACTAATTCTTAGTTGCTGCAAGAATAAGATCATGTATGTTTATTCAGTTGCTTTGATGTACGCTAATTGGCTTCTTTGATGCTATGTTTATCTGTGGGCTTGGGAAGTTTGGCTATTGGCCTTCAGAGAGGAGCTATCCATGAGATTTGAGTGCCAGTCACCTATGCCTTCAGCAGCAAAGTGCACCGATGGGAGGTTCTGGCCAAATGGACACATGCTGCTTTTTGTATGAGTAATGCTTAACATTTCAGCACCTCTCAGACAAGTCATGGCAACTGCTTGCTGCTTCAGTGTTTGCCTGGAGCTGGTAATGGTAGCAAGGCTTCTAATAAACCCTTCCTTCTATTCTGGAATTTTTGACATCCTTCTTTGGTAGCCCTGTATCAAACCATTCACACAACTCCTCCTTTGGGGCTGTGGATCAGGACACTGATGAATGTTAGCTTAACCCTAAAGGGTCATCTCATTAAGGACAGGACTGGAAGAACAGATGATAAATGTTAATTACCGTGTTTCCCCCCTTTTAAGACGTAGTCATAAAGTAAGCCAGGGCAGCAATTTTAAACATTTGTAAAATGTAAGACATACCCCGAAAATAAGACGTACCTCCATGCCTGCCAGCTCGGGGCCTGGAACTGGCTGCTACTGCAGCAGCAAGCATGCGGAGTGCCCAAGCCAGCGGCTGGGCCTCTGCCGAGCCTGGCCGAGGAGCCTTACATCCCACCGCCCGGAACCGGCGGCTGCTGCAGCGCCGAGCACGCGGCATCGCCGAGCGCGCAGCAGTGCTGAGCGGAGCCCCCGAACCAGCGGCCAGGCCTCTGCTGAGCCTGGCCGAGGAGCCTTACATCCCGCCGCCCGGAACCGGCAGCTGCTGCAGCGCCGAACACGCGGCATCGCCGAGCGCGCAGCAGTGCTGAGCGGAGCCCCTGAACCAGCGGCCGGGGCTCTGCTGAGCCTGGCCGAGGAGCCTTCCTCCCTGCCACCCAGAATCGGCGCTGCTGCAGCGCCAAACGCGCAGCATCGCTGAGCGCGCAGCAGCGCCAGGCGGAGCGCCCTGCCATCCCGCCACCCTGAACCAGCTGCTGGAGCGCACCGAGTGCTCAGCAGCTCGGAGCACCCAGAAGTGCCCTTGCCCCTTTCTTCTTCTTCTTCCCTCTCTTTTTTTCCCCATACGCCCATCCTGTCAACAGCATATCTTCTGCTTTAGAGATAAATGAGAGAAAAGCTACATCAGCAGAAAATAGACAGATTTCTGTCTGACCTTTATTTCCTAGGAAAGTCTTCCCACTGCAAAAGTAGACTGCAGCATTAACTCAAATCTCATGCACATTCAAAGAACTTGCTTTCCCTCAAAGAATTCTGGGCATTATACAGTAGTTTACTCCTCATAAATTTACAGTTCCCAGCCAACCCTTAACAAACTACATTTTTGCATACATTGTATTGTTCTAATACATACAACAGCCTTGTCAGGTAGGACAGAGCCCAGCAGCGCCGTGTGCAGCGCCCAGCAGCACTCTGAGCCAGCGGCCTGGCCCGGCCAAGGAGACCGTAAGGTAATAAAAACCATAATAAAAAAATAAGACATCCCACCAAAAATAAGCCACCCTGTGTTTTTTTGAGGAAAAAAAGTTATAAGACGGTGTCTTAAAAAAGGGGAAACACGGTACCTATAGTACATGGTCACATCAATACCAGTTTCCTGCCACATAGTAATTATTCTAGTGTTGATTAAAACACGGATTTTCAAGTATGTCTACATTAAAAATTCACAATATCATTAATGCAGGAGCTGTAATTTTGAAATGTATTTTTTACTCTTCTTGGGCTACTTTTCTGGATAAAAACTAAAGGCATACTTTCATTAGGTGCATTAACATGCACAGGCTGCAGCAAATTTAGACAATAAAAGTTCCCTATTCTCCACTTTCACTTGCATAGGGCATTCCTCAAGAAAGTATGCCTGTCAATATCTTTATTAATAGCTGTCTTTCTTCTAGATATTGGAGTTGCATAGCTGTCAAGTTTTCCCTTTTCTCGCGAGGAAGCCTATTCAGCATAAGGGAATTTCCCTTCAAAAAAGGGAGAACATGACAGCTATGGAGTTGTGCCATTAACTGAATTCAAATAATTTCAAATGCATCTTTTAAACATAGTTGCACTGAACCACATGCAGATTCGCATGTAGAAGTAGGTTTCTGTTTGGATACCATGGTTGGCAGCTGGATATTTGGAAGTTCAAGCCATGGTCTGGGTTCTAAACTATGGTTAGTGCTAACCATAGTTTGGTGTGGTTTCTATATACGTCTGTATCAGTGATGGGCAACCTTTTGAGCTTGGTGTGTCAAAATTTGCCAAAAAACCCCGGGTGGTGTGTCACTTCGAGAAAAAAACCCATAATTTTGTGATATTTATAGTTTAAATAACAAAAATGTATAATTGTAATATATAACTACGGCATTCCACTGCTCCCTGCTCCGCTGGCCGGAAGTGAGGTCAAAGATCCCCTAACGGCCCTAACCAAACCAAACCAAACCAAAAACCCCTTATTTATCACAAAGTGCCCAGAGTTGTTGAGCTTTTTTGGGGGAGCTGCTGACCAAAGTTTTGGAGCTTTATTTGGGGGAGGGGCGCAAAAGTACCTTTGCTGGAACTAACACGCAGCACTGACATAGTCTGCCAAAGCGCAAAAAAACCCAGCACTGAAAGGGTTAAAAAACGAACACAGTTACACCCAATCAGAAACAGCCACTGACTCAGCAAATTGTAAAACAGACCAATGCCGAACACAATCTCTGGCTACCAGCAACAACAACAAAAAACGGATCCAGGTTTTAACAGCAGAGACAAGCTGTAGTGTGAGAACAAATGGGGAGAAAACAACAACAGCGTGAATGGACCAATGGCGCGCGTGCCAGCAGAGAGGGCTCTGCGTGTCATATCTGACACGCGTGTCATAGGTCCACCATCACTGATCTATTTCCTTTTGTCTTTCTTTCTGTTTGCTGCAGTTGTGATTTCTGTACTAGTAAGTATTTAGCTATGAATATCTCAACTACGCAAAGTGCCGCATTGAAAACCAAAGCGACCAGCTATCAGAACATACATTAAAAAAACTGCAATTTCTTCAAATTTCTGTAGTGTCTCAATATCTCTGAATATTTTTTCAAGTCTCTGGCAAAGAGTAAAGTTAAAATTGCAGCTGGCAAGATCACCCTCTTTCTGGTACCACAACACACAGAAAGGGAAGGAGAATCTAATGGGCCTTTAAAAAAAAATGGTACGCTATGAGTTGTCAACAAAGTGTTACTCAGAGTAGACCCACTGTAATTAATGAACCTATGTTAGTCATGTCCATTAACTTCAACGACACTACTCTGTGTAGGACTAGAATGGAATACCAACCCATATGTTTAGCATGGGTGAAAAAAAGCAAAAGGGGGGAATTACTTGTTTTTGTCATGCTGAAAAATGGATCCTTTCACCAGAAACCTCTGTCTTAGCTCCAGGCATCCTTGAAGCTACTAAACTAAGCAGCTGAGAGGGGACTGATCAAGTTGGCAGTTGATCTCCAACATGAAGCTGCTGCTTTATTGAAGGGGCCTGGGGCAGACTCACAAGAAGCACAGGAAGAACTTATGAAAAAAATATGCAGTAGGCTATCAAAGTGAATTTTCTAGTTACCGTGTTAGAATACAATGTGGGTGGACATTTCAATGAAGTCAGATGCTCCGTATCAAACTGCTCCAAACAGTCAGTGAAACTGTTTGAAAGTTAAGTTAAAGACTGCACTTCACACAATTCATAATGAATCTCAATTAATTTCTATTATATATATTTTACAGAAAATAATTCTTTATATTCTACCCATTTTTAATGCCAATTCAATTCAATTCAACTGAATTGGCATTAAAAATGGGTAGAATATAAAGATATAATATAATGCAAACCAATTTGTAAACTTCTGTGGAAGGTCAGTATAGAAATGTCTCTAAGATAATAAATTAATAAGCAAAAAACCATGAAATGGCTTTTTAGATAATAAATTAATTTTTTTAAATTTTTAAGATAATAAATTAATAAGCAAATAACCATGAAATGGCTTTTAGATGGCTTTTTGAAAGGGATTCACCAATAAATGCAGGAAAGTTCTATTAATGGCAATATTTACTGATTGGATACATTTGACTGCTAGGGCAAGCGTCAGTGGAGGTTGTCTCCACCTGTTTGCATGAACTTTACATAGTTCATGCAAACAGGTTGTCTCCACCTGTTTGCATGAACTTTACATAGGCTTCTGACAAGCTACCGCTGGAAATTCTTTAGACTGATCTGTAGTTTGTCGGATCCAGCCTGACTTACACTCTCTCCATGCATTTATGGCTACCATATCAAGGGTTTTGTGCAGAGTTTAGAGGCCACTGAAGGATACCCAAGTATATTCTCACCCTGAACAAACCCTCCCATCAACATAAGGCAGTTTTAGAGACATACATTTGGAAAAGGGGTAGTTTGCCTCAATGCATACAGCAATTGTCAAGCAATTGTCATTTTCAAATGAAAGCAAGACCCTTCTTAACCAAATTCTCTCACACACGTGCTATTCCATGAATGCAATAGCTTGCAATAAAAGCATTTTATTTCTGGTATTGGTATAGTGATTGGTGAGAACATCATCTGAAAACAACATCCGAAAGGGTCTTAAGCAGTTGAACATGGATACAGACAAGGGTTTTAATTACACAACAAGCTTTTTAATCTAATTAAAAATCTATACCATTTCCATGAGCCGAATACTAATTGATTTCACCCTTTAATTGAAATCAGTTGAATAACAAGACCCTGGTGATTATAGGAGAGCAAAGTCTGAAATAAAAAGCAAGCAGCAGTGATACAGATCTTCAATCAGATTTTTCTATTCCATGTGAGTCTCTTCTGTGCTTTAAGACTTTAAACATGTCTTAAACTTATTGCTGCTGATTTCATTGGGTGACAAGCATGGACACTGGTACCCTAGCTTTTCATTTGACCAAATCTTTTGTACCCCACTCCATCCCCATATAATTAAACAACAATGGCTGCAATCCTATATTCACTTACTTGAGAGCAAGCCCAATTAAATTCAATGAGACTTGGTTCTAAGTAGACACACGTAGGATTGCACTGGAAAGGAACAAGCTGTTTAACAAATATTCTTGATTTGTTTTAAATAAAAAGATCCAGATTCCAGTATGATCAAAAGTTAAATATTTTCAAGGATTTCTAAAAGGCACTTCTGCTGCCTCTCCTTCTTCCATACACCCCCAAAAGCTGCCCCCAACTCTCCGAAGCTGATTTTAAGGGTGTACAGGAGGCTGGAGGGAAAAGGAGATGAAGACAAAGTTCTGTTGCAGATATGGAAGTCCATCGTGCCAGAAGAGTTGGAGCATTGGATATGGCCCTGTAATCCCCACTAGAATTGATACTTTTAAAATCTCAGGTAAGGGTTCCAAATGGGGCAGATCTACTATAAAACTAATGAAGCTCAAGCTTCAGGTCCTCTAATCTCGGAGGGGCCCTAGAGGCAATTTAAGTTCATACTGCTTTAAAATGTTGGGTCTGGTAGACCCAATTTGAGTGGTATGACTCAAATTAATATATATTTTTGTTATATATATTTCAACAATGCGCAAACTTGGCAGTCAGTAGCACAGATGTTGTAAAGGTTTGGCGATCTGTTGTGGAACAACCGCATTGAAGAAGATAACAATGGTTACCCAGACTTCCTTGCTGGTTGCTGGTTGTGAAGGGGTCCGCATGACAATTCAAGCTTCAGGACCCCATAAATGTAGGCTCACCACTGGTCCCAAAGGTTTTAGGTCAGAGCTGGTAAATCTATGGCTTTCCACAGAGCCATTCATTCATTCAGTTCAGTGCACAGTTGCTTTGTACAAGAGATGAGCCAATTAAGCAGTAATAGCTAATCTTTCACTTTTTGAAAGTCAGAAGTCTAAATTGGAATATAATGTTGCCCAATAAAGTTGTGTAATTAGTTAATATTGTCTATATTCCTTGAAGATTTACTTCAACTCTTTAAAACTGAAGTTGAATCCCATCAGTCTCTCTCATAGAAAAACATGTCATGGCACTGAATGGAATATCTTCTTTCCTGTTAATGGACTTTTATAATTCCGTAATTGCAGTTATTACATGATGATAAATTTGAGGGTGCACTTTGCATGGAAGTTATACTCTGACCCACATTAAGCAGCGTGTTCTTTTCCATACCTTTAATCTTGAAAAATCTATATAACTACTTACACAATGGCCTCTTGAACTCAGGATGACACAATGCACTGAACCATTATTCTTGCATTCCAATTATTAGTCATAAAAGCATTTTGTATACTTCCAAGGACTTCATAAAATTATCATTTACATTTACTAGCCTCAGCTGAATATATTTAGTATAGTTAGAATTATGCCACCCTTGCACTAAAGTAAAGACAAACCACCCTCTCCAACAACCCTCAGTTTCAATATATTATTTTAAGTGTGTGTGTGAATACTGTAATATATAATGCAATATGTCTTCTGCATTATATAGTTAGAGTTTGGGAAAGCATTTTAACCATTTATTGTCAAATGTTGCTGTGCTTTTCTCTTTCTTTGCTGTGTTAAAAATCATATTGAATCTTCTAAAATTTATTTGAAATTGTGTTCATTCAACAGTTTCCATATGTCACATAACTTACCTAACCAGTAATCAGCACAAAGAAAAGACTACAGTATTGAGTCTGTGATTACTCAATAACCAATGGAGAAGTAAAAATTAAGCTCTTCTTTCAGAGCAGAGCTGTGTGATGTAACAAACCCGGCTTGGGAACCCTCAGATTCTTCCTATAACAGTTAGTCCTGAGGAAGAGATGGATTCAGTCCTCGGTCCTTCTCATGTGAATCCAGTGGCACTGAAGACTGCATCTCATCCCCTGAACCCTGAAGAGACACCTCTGCCACCAGATTCCAACGGCTGGACCACAGCCTTTCCAAAGGTTCATGAGATCCTGTAGTAGCTTTTCACACTGAACAACCAAAGCCTAGAACAGGGATAGCCAATATACTGCCCTCAAGATGTTGCTGGACTTCAGCTCCTATCACCCCTGATTTTGAGGCATATTAGCTGAGGCCGTTGGGAGTCCAACAATATCTGGAAGGCATCACATTAGCTAACCTAAGCCTAGAAAAAGCCAACAGCTGCAGAAAAAAGCAACAGCTCTTTAACTGGCCAGATGCAATACTCAAGAGGCTGGGGCTCCAGCTTGACTACCCAGCTCTGCCTGTTGCTCCAAGGGACCACTGAGACAGGTTCCATTTTATTCCTCAGCTGTAGGACCTGATCTAGCAACTTGGACCTGATCTAGCACCTTGGTCCTGATCTAAACTCTTGAACTTATCTTGCCTTCTCACAGTGGCGGACCTTGGCACCACGAATTTCAATGGCACCCTGTGAAATGCCAAAATCCAGTGCTGCCTCACCTCTCACCTTTTGTTGGATGTTATAGTTGTGGTGCCCCCTGAAGCACCCCAGAAGTTACATGCCTGGTGTGTCTGCACCAGTCACGCTCTCCAAGATCTATCGCTTCATTGTACTATTTTTTATTCTTCTATTTTATTCTTCAGTGAAAGTGCTTTTTATTGGAGAATGTATACTGTTTTGCGGATGAATCTCCTCAAAAAGAAAGGCATGTATTTTTAAATAAATAAAAAGATCATCTAGTACTGTGTAGTTATGGGGAAACGTAACATAACTATGGGGCTGTTTATATGGACATAGCAGGAATTTGTCCAATGACAAATGCTCTTCCAATGCCAGCATGTTCACTTGCTGCCCCCCCCCCCCTGCAGCCATTTTAAGTATAATTGTTTAATTGACAATGAAGTGAAGAATGCCTATGTGTATTTATGAAAGGGCTTAACTGGAAGATTCCACTGAAGCTAAAGAACATCGAGAAGTGGTCTCTGAACTGCTTGATGAGTTGATACTTAACTATTATAGTTCTCTAGTATCTAACATGTAGTATTTAATCTCAGATCAGGTGAAAAAGATACTTGGTTGAAAAAACATCCATTTTGAAAGGGAGTTGCCTTGAGTCTTTGTTGTCAGGCTCTGTAAGAGTAAGATGTCTTTCCAGGAGTGGAATGCTGGCTAATTAAGCCTGTGTGTGAGAGAGCTATGTCCGTCAGCTCTGATTGTAAGTTTATTTTATTTCTTTTGAACAAGTATAGTTTTGAATGACCTAATGGCTCTGGACAATGCTTCATTCCAAAAAGAATCAGTTTTTTTAATGCACCCTGTCACTTCAAACTGCGCAGTATTAATATTTGCAATAGGCCACACTTGACATCAGTGGAAAAAAGGGATGTAGGAATGTAAAGCTCCTCCATGCAATTGGGAACCCTGACTGGACATGGTCCCTAATCAGGTGAAGGAGCTGTATGTGCACAGAGCTGTGAAGTGGGCTGCATGAATATCACAAGAAGTGGGAAATCCAGTAAGTACTATACAATATAGTGAGTTGTATCCGACACTACTTTGTCTTCCTTCCCTTCCCTGGTGTGCCGTTGTGTAGTGGCCCAAAGGGCCATAATGAATGTGATAATGTGAACCCCTATGAATCCTAGAATATACTTCTAATAGAGAAGTTATGGTAACCTGTTGCTTTAAGAAACTGATGATTTGGCAAGATGCCATCCTCCACTGGGACAGAAGGACAGCTAATACGTCAGTCACAAAGATACAGCTCGTAAGCTAGAACATAAGTTAATACATGGTACAAATGGCTAGACATAACACAAGTTCCCAACATGCATACCAACACAATGTAACAGATCACGGTGAGAATCAAAGTTTAGTTAGCAATGCTTACAGCGCATGCGTATTAAACATGAAATGAGGCAATGATGTACATGATTGGTTAAAATTGAAATCCTTTGTTTGAAATGTTATAAATACCTCTGCCCGGACCTTTGGGCGGGGTTGCAGTTTTGCAAAAAGATTCGACTGTAACCTATTGCTTTGCAATAAACAACCATGGACTCCTAACTCCTCTAGTCTCTGAGTTTTATTGGCATAACTCAGAAGATCAGCCATTTTTGGCTTACAACACCCTCAAGATCTTCTCCAGAGAACCCAAACCATCTGGGGCTGTTTTTGAGGACACACAGGGGCTGGAGGGGACAGGAGAGGGAAAGGAAGCTCCATTATGCACAAGGAAGTGCAGCCCAGCCTATTATTATTTTTTAAGTGTAGCATATTTACACATCTCCACCACAGCTTTTTTTTGGCCTCTTGAAGCCTGCTCCACACAGCCTGAGATCAGAAACAAATTTGTGATGTTTGAAGTAAACCAATTCTCATTTTTAGTTTTGCTGATATCGTTTCAATTAGCTAAAAAGAACCCATTACTGTGGCTCAGTAGAACCCATTAGCTGTAGGGTGTTCACTTGTGATGACCCAGAATCACTTTTAGGCTGATGGAGCTCTGGGCGAAAATTGCTGACAGATCCTTCCACATCCAGCCATGTGCATTACTTTATGAAATTGTGGTTTATCTGCTCTCAGAGCCTTTTAAAACTATTATAGGTTAACAGACTTCAGAGCATTTGTGACAAATGCTGTGCTCTTTGGCTTCTTACTTTGAATTAAAAATATGCAACGGGCAGGAAATGAACACACTTCAAGGAGAGATATGCCACAGCTAAAATGTTGTAAAAATGGGCACTTTTAGTGATGTCTTGATTGACAATACTACTATAAAATCCTGGGAAATGGATGGGAATCCCATTGATTGATAGGAAGTGGTACCTATTCTATTCACAAAGGCTCAGAAGAAGTCAGGTTCTAAGTTTCCGAAAAGGAGATGATGAGAAATAAAAATTGGATTCTGGCTTTGCTCTTAAGTTGGCTAGGTCTGGAACATGAACATATATTGCTTTGGGACTAACACTGTCTGAACTGGCTGTTTCTCCCTTATCATTCTTCCTCAATTCGTACATTTGTAAATAGTTTCACAGACACCATAAACCCTCCATTGGACTCTCTCCAAAGGAAGCTAATATTGAAAAAAGCCACCACCAACTTCCAAAGACCTGGGAACAAAACATGACCTTTATGTTAGAGAGTGGGAAAGAGGCTACGAATCTGCTCTCTTTTATTTCACTTCAACAAAGTATGTTGTAGTCCTAGACTACTAAATAAAATTCCTTGTGCTGATCCTTGACAATTTTCTAAGTTTTCTTGGTAACTTAAAATAAAATACATTTTCAAATTATTTTGGAGTCACAAAGACAGATAAACAACAACAAAAATTAAATAATATATTCAACTAAAGGCAGGGCATACAAAATCTAAACATATTAAATAATAGCACTCAAACTAAAACCATGACAACCATATTTTTCTAGATGGTGCAGGTACAGACATACCTGCAAATCTGAAACTAAACTATATGAAATAACATAATAATAATAATAATAATAATAATAATAATATATTATTTATACCCCGCCCATCTGGCTGGGTTTCCCCAGTCACTCTGGGCGGCTTCCAACAGAAAAATAAAACACAATAATCTATTAAACATTAAAAAGCCTCCCTGAACAGGGCTGCCTTCAGATGTCTTCTAAAAGTCTGGTAGTTGTTGGGAGGGCGTTCCACAGGGCAGGCGCCACCACCGAGAAGGCCCTCTGCCTGGTTCCCTGAAACTTGGCTTCTCGCAACGAGGGAACCGCCAGAAGGCACTTGGCACTGGACCTTAGTGTCCGGGCAGAATGATGGAGGTGGAGATGCTCCCTTAGACACCTGTAACTTATGTGTCATTCTCTCCTCAACAATTAAACTCCAGTGATTTTCATATCATAAGGATATAGACAATTAAAAAAAAATCCTATTTCCACTGTAGTGCTATAGAGATCCTGGCAGCTGCCAGCATCAATGTCAAAAGTTCCATTTGCCGAATGTCGTCATAGTATCGGTCCACATATTTAGGAGGCAGGAATTGGGGAGAAATTTGAATATGCGTTTTAATAATCTTTGATATCTCCTGATAAATTTGATTCCATAATAAATGCTGCTAGAGGTGGAAGAAAATCTCTTTTCTCCCACAAACTCTCCAACAGTTCAGTGATGAATTGGAAGTAAGGTGAGATGGTGGAACAGGTGTACATTGCCATTGGTGTAGAATTTTTAGGGAACATTCGCTCAGTGCAGATATTGATTTGTACAGCTTAGAATTCCAAAGTGCATTCCAGTCCACATAACTCTACTTTTCAACCCACAATATAATCTACCTTGAACAGCTCAGGACTGCAATACGTCATGGACTGCCTCTCCCCATATGAGCCAACCTGGACCCTGTGATAATCATCTGAGGCCCTTCTTCATGTGCCTTCTCCACAAGAGTCCCAGAGGGTGGAAACATGAAAATGGGCCTTTTTTTTTCAATGGATACCCATTTGTAACTTTCCTCCAAAATCTGGATGCTTTTAATTTCTTTTTTCCTCTTGGCTTCAATGTATCTATGTGGTTTTTGGTGTGTTTTTTGGGGTCCATCTGTTTGGCTGGTTGGTTGTAAGTTGCTTTGGGTTGCCCTGGGCAAGAGAAAGCTACAACAAATTCAAATAATAATAATAAAATAATAATAATAATAATAGAATATTAGCTTCTTAAGCCATGCACTTGGTGCCTGCTTTTCTTAAGACAATCTGGGAATAGCAACATATCTACAGTTGTTTACAATGACCTATCTGAAGGAGGATTAAAAAATCAGAAAAGTAGTCTTCTTTTCAATGGCATTATATTTTCAACTCAGGAAAAGAGTCCCGATACTGTAAGAGGTATTCATATTTTCAGTAACCATTTATTTGGCACTTAGAAATATTAGTATTAATGTGTTTTAGAAATGTACACACGGAGTAATATAACTGTGCCATGTACCAGATCTGGAAGCCTCTCTGAGAGTACATCGATATACAGATACTCAGGCACTTACCAGCTGTGATTGCCAAAACTGCTTAGTAGCACAAGGCTATTCATTTCAAGAAGGTTTCAACAGGGAGCATGGCCATACATATTCAAGACCCAAGTATTACAGTAATCCAGTTTTACTAATACAACTACAAAGCACATCTAAGTATGTTGTTTGCTTCACAGCTGTACAATTTATGGCAAAAACAGCACTCTTTTGGAAAGGCAGCATTGCCAGAAAGCTAGCACAGTCGATCTTACCGGTAGCTGCCTGTTGCTTTCCGTGTGACATTCATGCTATTAATATTGATCTACACAAATGCATTTGCAGTATCTTGTTAATATTAGCCGCTCTTTAGAATCCATCGTGAGTTCTGGGGAAAATGCCTTAAACAGTTCATGCCAGGATGTGTCCTGAATCAATCCCATTTCAAGGTTAAAGAATAGGATTCTGCATTGGATACCCATCAGTCTTCAGTGACATAACAGGGAAATAGCATCTGCATGCAATCCTTCAGATAGGAATGTCACACTACTACTTTACTTACAGCTGCACAGAAAGGGTAGGAAAAAGGAGAAAATAGATCCTCCATTCTTTGCCACAATTCACTGTTTAATAGATGGGCTCTCAAGCTTTGGGAAGAGGCAGCAGTCCTTATAGGTGAAGTGGTACTTCAGTTTAATATGGAAAACATCATGTTCTTTCATTTCAAAGAAATGAAGAAGATACTCGGAGCTGAACTAAAAATCTTCATTAGAAGCATAGTTGATGAGAATGTGGGCTCTTGACTAAAGACAATTTTTATATTTATATTTATTTTAAAAAAAACACATTTAAAGCTCCTGTTTTACAACATCCTTCTTCTTGTTCCTTATCACAACATAGTGGATTTAGATGATTTGATACGTTCAAAATGATACATATAACTTTGGTAACATACTTCTTGATGACCGTTTACATCTCCCCCCCTCCTTTCACAAAAAAAAAATAATCAATGTATATTTCCTGCATAGGTGCTCCATAGTTTCATATACAGTGGCAAGGCTGTAGTAGATATAAGAGAGGGGAGAATCATTTATACACCTCATTGTGTATTTCCTTGGTAGGGTCATGATGCCCTGGTGGAAAAAGTCTTTGTATTTCTGCTAGAATTTAACCTACTCAACTGGATAAAAGCTATTTGTTTTAGATCATGCACTGAATCAATATTGGCTATGCTAAAAAGCCACATTTTACTATCAGCCCAAATTCTGCAAACCCCAAGGAGTGTTGGTGCAGACAAACTAATTGCCACTAGCAAAGTGTCACTCAAAGGTATTCAGCAAATAAATACATTTCCAATATACTCGCTCCTCTCTTATGGTCATCTTATTAGCAGATTTGGCACGAGAAGCCAAGAGTTCTCCAGTTTGACAGTTTTGACAATGGGAGACCTTCATGCAATTCACTATTAATTCTAATAATTATGCTCTTTCAAATCCTTATATTCTTCAAGCAGTGTGTCTGGGAATGTCTCAGTCCTTTCAATGTGAAACGGAACTTTAAAAAGATAAACTAAATTAAACCCTTTTTCAACCTTGGCTGTAAGTGGCTGAATAACTAGATATGCATATGCAGCCAGTGGGCTAAAGCCCTGGCGGCATCAGTTTGGTTGGATAAACAGAAACCCAGAGCACATGAGCATAAATAGAATGAGACGGATGGATGGCAGGAAGTGGACACAGGTCTAGCTGTGCAAGTATGTCCTCAGCGAAGGCCTCTGTTAACTAAAGTCAGCAGGGACCTATCAATTTCACATGTGAGAAGACTGAGCATCCTTATGCCAAACCTTCTCAGAGCGAGAGTCTAAATATGGTCTGTCCCTATTTTTGCCTAGACCAGAGTCTGCTAATGTTTCCAGAGGGTAAAATGTATTAACCCGGACCTTGATGGAAACTGATTGGGAGACCTTCTACAGAGCTTTGGGGTACTGCAACACATTGAATCTTTGAGACAACAGACTCGGGGCAAAAGGCTACTTGATATGCCTTGATTAGACTGACTGTAAGAAGTAATAATAATAATAATAATAATTTATTATTTATACCCCGCCCATCTGGCCGGGTTCCCCCAGCCACTCTGGGCGGCTTCCAAAAAAAAAACAGAAATTCTAAAATACAGAAATCCATCAAACATTAAAAGCTTCCCTAAACAGGGCTGCCTTGAGATGCCTTCTAAAGGTCTGGTAATTGTTCTCTTTGACCTCTAGTGGGAGGGCATTCCACAGGGTGGGTGCCACTACCGAGAAGGCCCTCTGCCTGGTTCCCTGTAACTTGGCTTCTCGTAATGAGGGAACCGCCAGAAGGCCCTCGGAGCTGGACCTCAGTGTCCGGGCAGAACGATGGGGGTGGAGACGCTCCTTCAGGTATACCGGACCGAGGCCGTTTAGGGCTTTAAAGGTCAACACCAACACTTTGAATTGTGCTCGGAAACGTACTGGGAGCCAATGTAGGTCTTTTAGGACCGGTGTTATGTGATCTCGGCGGCCGCTCCCAGTCACCAGTCTAGCTGCCGCATTCTGGATTAGTTGTAGTTTCCGGGTCACCTTCAAAGGTAGCCCCACGTAGAGCGCATTGCAGTAGTCCAAGCGAGAGATAACTAGAGCATGCACCACTCTGGAGAGACAGTCAGTGGGCAGGTAGGGACTCAGCCTGCGTACCAGATGGAGCTGATAAACAGCTGCCCTGGACACGGAGTTGACCTGTGCCTCCATGGACAGCTGTGAGTCTAAAATGACTCCCAGGCTGCGCACCTGGTCTTTCAGGGGCACAGTTACCCCATTCAGGACCAGGGAGTCCTCCACACCCGCCCGCCTCCTGTCCCCCACAAACAGTACTTCTGTCTTGTCAGGATTCAATCTCAATCTGTTAGCCGCCATCCATCCTCCAACCGCCTCCAAGCACTCACACAGGACCTTCACCGCCTTCACTGGTTCTGATTTAAAAGAGAGGTAGAGCTGGGTATCATCAGCATACTGATGGACACCCAGCCCAAACCCCCTGATGATCTCTCCCAGTGGCTGCATATAGATGTTAAAAAGCATGGGGGAGAGGACAGAACCCTGAGGCACCCCACAAGTGAGCGCCCAGGGGTCTGAACACTCATCCCCCACCACCACTTTCTGAACACGGCCCAGGAGGAAGGAGCGGAACCACTGCATGACAGTGCCCCCAGCTCCCAAGCCCTCTAGACGGTCCAGAAGGATGTTATGGTCGATGGTGTCAAAAGCCGCTGAGAGATCCAGCAGAACAAGGAAACAGCTCTTACCTTTGTCCCTAGCCCGCCGGAGATCATCGACCAGTGCGACCAAGGCAGTTTCAGTCCCATGATGAGGCCTGAATCCTGACTGGAAGGGATCCAAATGGTCCGCTTCTTCCAGGCGTGCCTGGAGTTGTTCCGCAACCACTCGCTCAATCACCTTGCCCAAGAATGGAAGATTTGAGACTGGGCGATAGTTGGCCATATTGGCCGGATCTAAAGATGGTTTTTTAAGAAGCGGTTTAATAACCGCCTCTTTCAGCGGGTCTGGGAAGGCTCCCTCATGGAGAGAAGCATTTACCAACCCGCGAAGCCCATCGCCCAGCCCTTCCTGGCTAGCTTTTATAAGCCAGGATGGGCAAGGATCAAGGAGACAGGTGGTTGGTTTCATTCGTCTAAGCAGCCTGTCCACATCCTCGGAGGTAACAGATTGAAATTGATCCCACAAAACTTGACTAGACAGGACTCTAGCACTCCCCCGCCCCGGCCCTGCTCCCACGGTGGAGTCTACCTCTTCCCGAATCTGAGCGACTTTATCTGCAAAAAACTTTGCAAAATCATTGCAGGAGATCATGTGGCCCGTACTGGGCCCGGATGGAGCAGGTGGTTCCGCTAAATTGCGAACCACCTGGAAGAGTCTCCTGCTGCTGTTTTCTGCAGATGCGATGGAGACGGTGAAGAAGGTCCTCTTCGCCGTCGCCATTGCCACTTGGTAGGCTCGAAGTTGAGCTCTAGCCCGTGTCCGGTCTGATTCAAAATGAGTTTTCCGCCACCGGCGCTCTAGCCGTCTCAACGACTGTTTCATTGCCCTCAGCGCCGGGGAAAACCACGGGGCTGTCCGGGCTCCATGCAATCTGAGAGGGCGCTTCGGAGCCAGACAGTCAATAGCGCTGGTTAACTCCGCATTCCAGCGGGCCACCAGGGAATCAGCTGAAAGGCCATCGACATGGGATAAAACATCCCCTACCACTCTTTGGAAGCCAATTGGATCCATTAAGTAGCGGGGGCGGACCATCCGAATCGGTCCCACCTCCCTGCAGAGGGAAAGGGTTGCGGAGAAGTCCAGTTGCACCAGAAAGTGATCTGACCATGGCACTTCTTTTGTTTCGCTTTTACTTAATGTCAGATCACC
This sequence comes from Zootoca vivipara, assembly GCF_963506605.1. Classification (NCBI taxonomy): domain Eukaryota; kingdom Metazoa; phylum Chordata; class Lepidosauria; order Squamata; family Lacertidae; genus Zootoca; species Zootoca vivipara. The sequence goes on along the minus strand of NC_083284.1, from coordinate 46,370,492 downwards.
AACATCCATAGAGGTAAACACCAAGTCCAAGGCATGTCCGCGGCTATGAGTTGGGCCAGACTTATTCAGGGACAGCCCCATGGTGGCCATGCTTTCCACGAAGTCCCGAGCGGCTCCTTGTAAGGTCGTGTCGGCATGGATGTTAAAATCCCCTAAGACAACCAAGCTAGGTGTCTCCAGGAGCACATCCGACACGACCTGAAGCAGCTCGGGCAGGGAATCCTTGGTGCAGCGGGGAGGTCGGTACACCAAAAGGAATCCTGTACTGCCTCTATTGCCCAACTTCCAGAACATGCACTCAGAGAACTGGGTCTTCCCAATAGGACGCCTGGTGCAAACTAATGACTTCCTAAAAATCACTGCAACCCCCCCTCCCCGCCCAGATGGCCTGGGTTGCTGTGCATAAGAGAAACCTGGTGGGCAAGCAGCGCCAAGAACGGGCCCATCAGCTTCCTCCAACCAGGTCTCTGTCACACATGCCAGGTCAAATCCTCCATCCACAATCAGGTCGTGAATGGCGGTGGTCTTATTCATCATCGACCTGGCATTGCACAGCAGCACCTTCAGGTCATGTGGGTATCCCTTGCTGATTCCAATATCCGTCCGGTCAGGACCAGACCTGGAGGCAGGGATAGTCCTCAGACAACGACTAAGTCTGCCTCCTCGGTAATGACATGGTCTGGTCTTAGCGTAACTCCTCCTCCTACCCGTGACCACTGAGATCGGTTGTTCCAGTGCACACCCCCCTGTGGAATCTGCCCCAGCCATTTTGCTTGCTGGGACCCCCTCCCGGGCAGCCCTGACCCCTCCCCTTAAAAACAAAATAAAACCTCTAAAAAACAGCAAAGAACTCAACAAAAGAAGAACACAAAAAAGACAATAAAACAATAAAACCAAAAACAATAAAAATTACAAATACACTAAAATTTAACAGATTCCCACCCCCAACTAAAAATCCCTCCCACCTACCACCCCAAACACAATAAAACAATAAAACCAAAAACAATAAAAATTACAAATACACTAAAATTTAACAGATTCCCACACCCAACTAAAAATCCCTCCCACCTACCACCCCAAAGAAGATAAAAACATTAAAAATTCTTTAAAAGGCATTTTAAAAAGGACTCTGTGCTGTTTCAAGTTCCCCTGGGCAGCACCAGCAGCAGAGCAGCGGCAGCAGTCCTTTATGAGGCCTTCCAGGCCCCGCCCTAAACCAGGTGGAAAGAGGCAGGGACAGGGCCTGTGGGCACTCACAGCAGGAGAGAGTCCTGGGCAGCACCAGCAGCAGAGCAGCGGCAGCAGTCCTTTATGAGGCCTTCCAGGCCCCGCCCTAGACCAGGTGGAAGGAGGCAGGGACAGGGCCTGTGGGCACTCACAGCAGGAGAGAGTCCTGGGCAGCACCAGCAGCAGAGCAGCGGCAGCAGTCCTTTATGAGGCCTTCCAGGCCCCGCCCTAGACCAGGTGGAAAGAGGCAGGGACAGGGCCTGTGGGCACTCACAGCAGGAGAGAGTCCTGGGCAGCACCAGCAGCAGAGCAGCGGCAGCAGTCCTTTATGAGGCCTTCCAGGCCCCGCCCTAGACCAGGTGGAAAGAGGCAGGGACAGGGCCTGTGGGCACTCACAGCAGGAGAGAGTCCTGGGCAGCAGGTAAGAAGACCAGAATAGTGTATCCAGTAGAAAGAGAAAGAGGGAGAGAGATTTGTAAGATGACTAGCGTAAACTCAATAAAATATGCAATAAGGAGTTAGAATTATGATTCTTCTAAGTGATATGGAATCAAAGATGTATACATAATATAGAAAACACAAATGTCATGTAAATTACGGCATATGAAAGCAAGATTAATAATGTACAACTTGTAATTTATATTGCACTGAACATATATCTGCACTGCTGAACTAAAAACTACAAAGCATGCTGTTGCTAGCAAACATGTTTGTACCTATTTTTCTTTTCCAGTTCTTTTCTAGTTAAATTTTCAACATTAAATTTTCAATTTTCCTAGCATGTCTCAAGGATAAAAATTCCAGTACGACCTTCTGGCTGGCTGGCTAATTTTCCATAGGCAGGGATTTCTAAGATCCTGCACACAATCAGAAATGGCACAGACCCAGCTGGTCTATAACAGAGCTTTTCAAACTTTTCATGTTGGTGACACACATTTTAGACATGCATCATTTTGTGACACAGTAATTCAGTTTTGCATCATTTTGTGACACAGTAATTCAGTTTTACTAGCAAGCCAGAGGTTAAACTAGCCCCTTTCCAGCCCCGGGAGGAGTGTTGGGAGCGTTTGCACGACACACCTACACACTGCAGCAGACACACTAACATGTCACAACAGAGTTTGAAAAGCTCTGGTCTATAACGTGATTCCACTCAATACACAGAACAGTTATTTATGCTTGGATTGTCTTATGAGTAAAGACTATCCTACAATTACATGAAATGGTGGCAGATATACCAGGGAGAAGACTAAGAAAGCTTCAGTCTGTATAGCAGTATAGTAAATGAACTGTTCCTGCTGCTTCACTGTAAGATCAGGCACAAATCTTGGTGAGATTACACGAGAGATTATGGGAGGAAAGTTTCAGTGCTTCTTAGCATGGAAATATGGTGGTGGAAGTTGCTCAGATATGTGATGCCAGTTTCAGTCTACTCTAAAATGTAACAATAAAACTGAATTGATTTTGGCCTGTTCATATATTACAGAAACCTGCCAGGATGAGCTGCAAGAGGGAGAATCTCTCAGTAATATATGGTTATATATTCAATTAAAGCATAGGTTCGAACATCAGTGAATTATTTAGCTAGTTTGGGCTGATGGGAGTTGTAGTCCAGGTTTTGGGAGGCTACTAGTGTCTGTCTGAATCTCACCTTTCCAGGTGCCATGTCTGGTAGAGTCCCAGCTGGGTTAGACCCTTCGGATCCCAAACTCAGTTACAGTTAATGGTTGCTTGGTCTTCCATATTTATTTTTTTCTTGACATGAACCAAATTAACCAGGGTTTATATATGAGCCATGATCAAGGTTATGGTCTGCCTTCACTGTTGGAGGCTGTATGTCAGCTGCTGGAAGCCACAGGAGGAGACAGGGCTTTTCTACCCCTGCTCTACATAAATTTTATTTTATTATTTCATGAAATTTATATACTGCTTGACTATGGATAAAACATCAAAACGGTTTACAAAAACAGACCAGCAGAAGTATATTATGCTGCAAAGTACTGGAGGGAACCGATGCCATCTTGGAGCCTAGCATTGTGAGCTCTCTCTCTCTCTCTCTCTCTCTCTCTCTCTCATTTTAGTTTAACTACACAAAGACATCAGCACAATGTACCAAAAGCTAAAAGGGGAAATTCTCTCCTTGAGTTATTGAGCCGCATTGTTTATTACAGTCCAGGTTTTTTTTTATAATGTTCACATTACAAATTTAAATGAGTAATTTAATCCCATTTTATTTCACTGTGACTAATCATGATAGTTAAAATTAAATAACATTGCTGTATACATTCAATAGCTGTCAACTTTAAGTTAATAATTAGAAAGAAATAGAAATTTCCACCCTTTCTATAATCAAAATGATACCTATTGGATGCAGAGTAATCAAAAGCTATCATCCATTGTTTGAATTGCAAAATTATTATGGCTAATTCAAGAAGTCTGTGACTTCAGTTTGAAAATATAGGCATCATTTTGTTGAGCACCAGCAACATTTTTAATGGGGAAGCTTTATAAATAATGAGTGCTCATTTGTCACTGGAATAATTAGATTAGATGTAACTGCTTGAGTCAGGCTGTGATAGTATTACTTTAGCTAAGCATAGAATGAAGAATTATTTCATGATCTTCCCACTTGACTTCTGAATTGTGCATAAAGGAATTAAAAAATATGCCAGAAACAAATTATAACCACTTTAAGGTGCCTTAAGAGACGAAATACAATTTTATTATTTACAAATAGTATTTGAATGCTGCCCAGTAACAGTGCTATTTAGTTAGGCTGTGTAATGGTTAAACTGCTAGGAAGACACTCAGAAGACACAGGTTTGAACTCTTGCTGGGCCATGAAGCTCCCTGGCTCACCTTGGGCCAGTCACTATTTCTCAGCCTAACATACCCCATAGGGTCATAGCTGCCAAGTTTTCCCTTTTCTCGCGAGGAAGCCTATTCAGCATAAGGGAAAATCCCTGTAAAAAAGGGATAACTTGGCAGCTATGCATAGGGTGGTTCTGAAGATAAAAAGCGGGGACACTATGTACACTGCCTTGAAAAATTGTGGGATAACAACGTGATTAAATAAATGAAATTACTCCAGTGATTCACGACTGAGCATTCCTGATGAGCACCTAATTCTAATTTGAGCTCCAGGGATTAAAACATGTTAGTTTAACACACACTGAAAAAGAAGCTGAATAGGGAAACGGACACCTAGATGCAAGAATGTAAGCCTTTAGTCATGTGTAGTGAGAACTTGGTTAAGTGTGCAACTCAACAACAAACATATATTTTTTTAAAGGTCACAACCCCAGGCATAAGTTTCCTGGCATTATTTAATTCCTCCCGTTAAGTGTGCCCACAATGAGTATCAAGCACAAACGATGGGGATTAAATCCAATCAGGCAGCTTAGCAGGTAAGTATGATCATTCATCACAACAATCACTTGCAGGTGCAAAATTGATGACACTAGTTCTAAAATCATGCATCCCTTTCTTCTTCTGCAATTGACACAGTTAGAAACCAGGTGCAATTTTATCATCCAATAGAAGGGTAGGTGGGTGGAGGGGGTAACGTCTTAAACCAGGGTTAAGATATGTATGTATGTATGTATGTATGTATGTATTCATTCTTCTACACATCTTTCCAGTTGAATCTAGTTTTGTCATCTTTGCTTCCACCTGCTGCAGGTGTTAAACTGTGGAATATAAATAGGTATGGATATAAAGTACAGCAAGGGAAAATGTACCTAGCCATGCATGATTACTCACTTGAAGTTATTGTAATTTCCCCATTACCTTCCTGTAGCAGATGGGAGCAGCTTACATTCTGGCACTTATAGCCAATCATGCTTATCATACACTTTCTACAAAAGTCTTGAGATTCAAAGGGATGCAGGTGACTGGATGAGACTAACTGCAGAGAAACATGTATCTTTATCTGTGCAGGAAAACGCAAACATGAATAACATCAAGCTGTTGGTTTTCTGTACAAGGCACATTCACGTGGCCAATCTCCTATCATATGTGTGCCTTTGACAACCAAGCAAGACCCCGATGAGCTAGTAAATAAAGATGGTCAACTTGGTTTGCATCCAGTGCTTGAATAATAATATTCTACACCAGTGTTTCCCAACCAGGGTTGTATGGCACCCTGGGGGCCCCCAGGATATTCCAAGGCGGCCACAGGTGGAAATCGTGTAAATGGGGGGCCACAGCACGAGGCTAGAGGGCCACAGAGGGAAGTGAGAAGTGAAGGGGGAGGGAATCATAAAAAAATAAAATAAAATCCTGATGCTTAGCCAATCACAAGCGGGTAAGGGCTGAGCACTCCTTTTTGCCATGTGCATTTCTTGGAGCAGTCCTGGTTTGTTTTTTTTGCGGGAGAAGGCGATCACTAAGGCTCCCGTTTTGAGCAGTTGAGCCCGCAACCCATAACTCCCAGGTCAGGTAAGTGCAACAGTGGGGTGGCAATGGATAGGGCTGGGCGAGCTGGAGCTGCTTGTTGCTGCCACCAGTGCTGGGCCCAGTGGCAGCCTGGGCCTGATTCTGCAAGGTGCAATCCACCCGAACGCCTAGTGGATCAGGGCCTTCGGATGTTGCCGAGGGGCGTGGAACCCATCAGCAGCGTCAGCCCGGCTCTTCAAGGTGTGGGGTGAAATCCACCCCAGCGCCTAGCCGAACAGGGTTGTCTGGTGCTGCTGACTTGCATATAGTAAATAATTAAGTGTCTACTCAGAAGAAAGCCGCACTGAGTTCAGTTGATCTTACTCCCAGGTAAAGGTGTGGGGGGGGTATAGTGTTTTATCTAGGCAGCCAGGGCTCCTCCGGATGACAAGATATTTTTGCACCAGGTCAGTGAGGACCACTTGCTTTTTAAAATTATCCCATACATACATACAGAACTCCCTGTGTACCTTTTGGACTGTATTTACAAACAAAGCATTTAAATAGCTATCTTTCTACTGGTCGGATGGTGGTGCATGGGCATAGCCAGGACAGGCATAGCCTACAGACAGCCACCCAATCTTAAACAACTCCTCACCCACAATAATACAACCACCAGACTTAACATGGACACTGGTACCAGAGCCTGCAATAAACCCAGATGCCAACTTTGCTGCCACATACACCCGGACAACATCATTACTGGCCCCAACAACATCCAACATACCATCTCAGGACTATTTAATTGCTCATCTTCTAACATTGTGTATGCCATCAAATGCCAACGGTGCCCTTCAGCTCTCTATATTGGACAAACAGGCCAAACCCTACGCCAAAGGATAAATGGACATAAATCTGACATCAGGAACCATAAGACTGAAAAACCAGTAGGAGAACACTTCAATCTCCCAGGACATTCTATACAAGATCTCAAAGCAGCTGTTTTATTACAGAGAAATTTCAGGAACAGACTGGAAAGGGAAGTTGCTGAATTGGAAATCATTACCAAGCTTAAAACCATGGAAGCACCTGGGATGAATAGAGACATCGGGTTCTTATCTCATTATGCATGATCAAGCTTTCTTTAGCACCTCAGCCCAGGACTAATTGCAGCCATCAGCAGCCATTAACACCCATCTACAGGTTTACCACTCCCATCAGCCCATCTCCCATTCCCACCCACCCCCACCACCCTCTGTATATATATAGGGTCTGACACTTCTGTTTCTAGTGTATCTGAAGAAGTGTGCATGCACACGAAAGCTCATACCAAAATATAAACTTAGTTGGTCTTTAAGGTGCTACTGAAGGAATTTTTTTATTTTGTAGGACATAGTTTGTCAAGTAACTAATACAGCACTTTAGGAGATGTGCAGGTAAAGGCTGAACCAATATTGTAGAATTATTATTATTATTATTATTATTATTATTAAATTTGTATACTGTCTTTTATCTGTAGATCTAAGGGTGGTTTACAACAGAAAATTACAAAATTTGTTGTTTAGTCGTGTCTGACTCTTCGTGACCCCATGGACCAGAGCACGCCAGGCACTCCTGTCTTCCACTGCCTCCCGCAGTTTGGTCAGACTCATGTCGGTGGCTTCGAGAACACTGTCCAGCCATCTTGTCCTCTGTCGTCCCCTTCTCCTTGTGCCCTCCATCTTTCACAACACCAGGGTCTTTTCCAGTGAGTCTTCTCTTCTCATGAGGTGGCCAAAGTATTGGAGCCTCAGCTTCACGATCTGTCCTTCCAGTGAGCACTCAGGCCTGATTTCCTCAAGAATGGATAGGTTCGATCTTCTTGCAGTCCATGGGACTCTCAATTACAATATAAAATTACAATATAATAAACACAAAATCCAATATAAAAATAAGAAGAAAAACAAACCAATAATCTCCTCTCTTTGCCCCATGAAATGCAGACGTCTCTGGCTGTCCTTCATAGGATGGTAATGACATTTAATTCTGGCAAGCTTTTGTCTGCTAAATATTTGCTGCAAAGGTCATGTTTTATCTGTGGCCTCTGCCTTGGCTGTATTTTTAATGTAGAATTTTTAAACACACTTTGATTGTTATGTTTTTTATTGCATTTTATGCCATTGGGGTTTTAAATTGTGGTAACCCGTGAGTAGGCACTGGAAGGGTGGGACAGAACTCTTGAAATTTATGGGTCCAGCTCCGAAACTGGAAAAGGAGATGCTTCCTCCCCCACTGAGCATTTTAGCTACTGCAAAAGCTCAAAATACAGCCATGTCCCTAACTTGCAGTTCAGGAATACTTCAGTCTTATCACTCCACCAGAAAAAAGGCATGTCCCACTTGAAAGTCATGCAGGAGCAATGCCATGGAAACTGCTGATGGAAATTCTGGCCTATTTAATGCCGTACATGCATCTCTTGGATGGGCTAGTTTCCTATTGAAAAGGCAGCCAGACAAATCTTCTGCATTATCCCAAATGCAGAATGTTAAAAGCTTTTATCTTTTCACTTCTGATAAATTGGCTGCACTACTGATTTTGAATCCAATGATTCTCCAGTAATTGAAGCCATCCAGATCCTAAATGATGCACACTTAAGTAATACACTGTAAAGAATCTGCCTGTAGCAGCTCTCCAACATTATTTCCTAGGATCCTGCCAAAATGTGATAAGCCTCCAAATTGGTATTACTGTATGTTACGAGGTAAGAGCTTTGCTCATTACATGCTACAGCAATAAACTTTGAAGTTGCATTCTTCACTTTGAAGCTGACCAAGACTTCCTTTTGAAGCTTACTTTCATATATTTTTACCATCCAAAGGAGAGAAGTGGCATAACTGAACACTTTTTTCTACTATAGGTAAAAGAAGCTTCAGTCTGAAAACAATGTAGGTGAGTGAGATCGGGGACAATCCTGCGCCAAGATCCACCAGGATGAGGAGCTTAGCATGCAACAGATTCCTGGCTCAGCTGGCTGATTCCTGGCTCAGCTGGCATTAAGTACCCAACCCCTGGCATAACTTGCTCATCCCAGCTGAGCTGGCTGAGCTGAGGCAGGTGTAAGTATCAAAAATGAGGCATTCAGTGGGTGTAGCAGGAGCAGGATGAAAGGGTGGGGGTGGGGGACTAGGAATGGATGCTAAGGCTGTTCAGTTAGGTCATGTGTCCTGGCAACCTGGCATATAGCGCTATTTTAATGGCTTGTTTTCCCTCTGCCAGGCTTAGGCAGAAAGCAGGAAAAGCAACCATGCTACTGAACAGAGTTTGAATCTGCTGTAACTTTACAGTGGCTTAACTTCCACTGGGTTGATTTATGCCAGCTGGATTATGTCAACTGGATTACTCCCATAGTTGTGTAGTGAACCACTGTAATGTTCTATCTGAAGAACTATCTGAAGAAGTGTGCATGCATACGAAAGCTCATACCAATGACAAACTTAGTTGGTCTCTAAGGTGCTACTAGAAGAATTTTTTTTATTTTGTTTTGACTACAGCAGACCAACACAGCTACCTAACTGTTACTGTAATGTTGATTTACCTTTTTTAAAATACTGTTTTACTGGTGTGTGTGTGTGTGTGTGTGTGTTTGTGTTTGCAATTGATATAAAATCATACCACACACACACACAAACATAGATAGATGATAGATAGATGGATGGATGGATAGATAGATAGATAGATAGATAGATAGATAGATAGATAGATAGATAGTATACTACCCTTTTTCTGTAGATCTCAGGGCAGTTCACAACATCAAATACAGTACAACATAAAAACACAAAATACATGGCGACAAGCACATGGTCAAAAAACAAGAACAAATACCACAAACGAATAAACCTCCCTCTCTCCTTCCTTCCCACAAAGGAACAGCATAATTATTATGCTCTTAGAATAAAAATTGGTACGTGTATCCTAAACCACATGACTTTAATTTTTATAAAGTGAATGCTGAAGGGAGACTATGGTTGCAACACTAAGCAAAATGATATGCAATTAAGTTTTACTTTAATGTTGTAAGCTGCCTGGAACAAGTTGTTATAGGTTGGCCAATAAATGTTGTAAATAAAATAAATAGATCCCACTGAAATACATGTAATTTTATTTTCATATACAGTATACATTTACAATGAGGTTGCATGCCCTTGCAATATAAAACAGAATGCAAACTTATATCCAGTTATAAACTCAAGTTGTTGATAAAGCCAGTTAAAACTGTTACGATAGGGATTATTATTATTATTTTGGAGAGGGGAGTGATGTTTCTATCAAATGAAGGGCCCCAATTCTATGACAAAGGCAAATGGTCTAACCAATATTTTTAGTCAACTACTGGTACCAAAAAGTAAAACAAAATATATCAAGCATGTAATCAATTCTGCAAACTGAGGTGGGAGGGATTTATAAACTAATCAATCTATAAATTTAAAGGTTGGGTCATAAGATCTTCTACTTTAACTTAATAATCTCTAGAAAGATTTCAGTAGGAATAAATGTTTTAGAAAAGCAGTATTCTCCAACATGGTGACCTACTGATATTTTGGACTACAACCCCCATTGTTCATGACCATTGGCCATGCTGTTTGTGGCTGACGGAAATTGTATTCTTAAATACAGTTATCTGGGAAGCATCCATTGGAGAAGGCTGACCAAAAGTATGAACAATTTCTGCAAAGTTATATATTGCAGCACTTGCTCCTTCAGCATAGATTTTAATGAAAAAGTGACACTGTGATCTATTTTATTATTTATTGTTTGTCTTCTTTCAGGATGCATTGCAATGACAAATGCACAAGATACTAAAGAGAAGAAGCAGAGGCGGTACAGTAATATGTCAACATAAGAGCTTTTGTTTCACAGGTGCAAACAAATTATTCCAAACCTTCCTTATGACCATTTCAGTCTGATTTTCGTTTCATTTGTTGAGAAAGGTTCTGAAACTGGGTGTGCACTTGAAGCATATTGCTTCCCCAAGAAATCTGGGGAATTGCCATTTACCCTTCACATAGCTCCAATTCCCAACACCCTTAAAAAAAAACACTACAGCTATTTTTAATATATTATCATAGGCTAGATATTATATTTCATCAAACCTCAAGATTCATTCTACTGCAGTGTCAGTCTTTGCTTAGCTGAACCGTATTGCATGCTCTTGGCTCTTGTCTGAAATATTTGCCCACGTTTGTTTTTATGCTTGGCGGAATAGATCTATTTGTTTTTTTTAAAGTAAGCATCTTGGCAAATGCTTTTGTCAATAGAATGTTCATGAAACACATGTCAGAATCAGAATAAAAGCTCTCGACAAAACATCTGCTTTTTTAGGGAGTCCACTCATCAGCCACTTTAGTTCCAAAGCTAGCTTTAGATTTAATAAATGCAACATGCAGAACAAGACAACACTGACACTGAATTTATTAAAGGTCTTCATTTAATATGCATTTATAACATATTTTAGCATTAAAAACCATGGACTTAACTATTCCTTTAAAATAATCGTGTATATTGCTCCACTGTACCCAAGGGATTGATTTTACAGTACCTAGAATGTTACAACTTTGAACTACAGGCTTTTGATGGTGCTATGAAATTCAGCAAGACCTGGTATTTATGCTCCATGAAGGAAATTGACATTTGACTTTTTTTAAAAAAAGTTCAGAGTATATGAAAAATCTTGCTGCAGATTACTTTTACCATCAAGCAACTAACCTTTGAAGATCTATTGCAATAGGAAACTTCATAAAATGCATCCTTGCGTCACAGTCCTAGTTATATTCAAAAACCCTTTAACCTTGTGGAAATTACTTATTGAAATTAAGGGATAGGCCATCATTTAAATAATATCTCAAGAAGCACAGTGGAAAAGCAGCGTCGGGGTCAATGTAGTCTGAAAAGATACTCAAATTGCAGGAAAGATGATAAAGAGCCATGTGGCTTTTTTAAATATGAACTACTTTGTTGCAGTGTGGGCTTCTCTAGGCAAGTGCTTGTTTATCCTGATGCATCAAGTGGGAAGTTAAGGTTTGTGCCCATGTATGAACCCCGTATGTTGTCAACAGCTAGCAACAGCTCAGAGTGGAGAAGGCATGGAGGAGAGGACTAACAATGATGGCTATGCTCTGTCTCCACGGTTTGAGGAAGCAATGCTTCTCAACCAGGGCCGTCTTAAGCTTATCTGGCGCCGTGGTGCAAGGATCCCTCGGCACCCCCCACCCCCACGTTTTACCGCTTGGGATATAAGCCTGATCCACAGAGGCACATTCCCGATGTTTCTAAAACAAGCGCCACAATACACTTGTGTTTCTGCTGCAACAGACTAACAAGGCTTCCCCCAGAACTCCACAAATGTTTTGGATAAGATATATGTTTTGGAGAGGAGATATTTCAAGGTCTAAAATTGCCTTACACAGGGACATAGGAAGTTGCCTTATACACAGCCAGACCACTAGTCCATCTAGCTTAAGCACTGTCTACACTGATTGGCAGCAGTTCTCCAGGGTTTCAGACAGGGAACATTCTCAGCCCTACCTGGAGATGCCAGGGGTTGAATCAGGGACCTTTTCCAGGAAAAGCAGAGGCTCTGCCCTTCCCTACATAGCTGCATCACTCTGCAACAATATTTTCTTGCCTATTCACTGCAGTGTGTCTACACCATCAGTCAAAATGCTCAAATGAGCACAGTCAAGAGCAGATAAGACACATACCTCGGTGGCCTCGGTCCAGTATACCTGAAGGAGCGTCTCCACCCCCATCGTTCTGCCCGGACACTGAGGTCCAGTACCGAGGGCCTTCTGACGGTTCCCTCGTTGCAAGAAGCCAAGTTGCAGGGAACCAGGCAGAGGGCCTTCTCGGTGGTGGCACCCGGCCTGTGGAACGCCCTCCCATCAGATGTCAAAGAGAAAAACAGCTACCAGATTTTTAGAAGACATCTGAAGGCAGCCCTGTTTAGGGAGGCTTTTAATGTTTAATAGATGATTTTATTTCATTTTAGGTTGGAAGCCGCCCAGAGTGGCTGGGGAAACCCAGCCAAATGGGCGGGGTATAAATAATAAATATTAACAATAATTATTATTATACCGTATTTTTTTGTGCACCTACTTTTTAGAGGAGGAAAACAAGAAAAAAAAATATTTTGCTTTCTTGAATTGACCCAGGCATAGCAGCCAGCTCCTTGAGGCCTAGGTACCTTTGCACCCACATTAAATATTTGAGGAAGTCGTTCCCCCCCCCCCCCCATGTTGATGGGCATTGTCATTCATATAGTGTGCATGCACTTTGTCTTGAGATCAATTGCAGCGGTTCTCAACCTGTGGGTCCCCAGATGTTGTTGGACTACAACTCCCATCATCCCTCAACTCTCATCATCCCTGAGCTCTGGCCTTCCTAGCTAGGGGCGATGGGAGTTGTAGTTCAACAACATCTGGGGACCTACAGGTTGAGAAAGGCTGATACAGTATGTCAGGTGGCGCTTACCTGCCCTCCCAAGGGAGGGAAGGAAGGGGTGAGAGAGAGAAAGAAAGAGAGACAAGGAAGGAAGGGGTGAAAGAGAGAGAGAGAGAGAGAGAGAGAGAGAGAGAGAGAGAGAGAGAGAGAGAGAGAGAAGGAAAGCAGGCTCTGGCTTAGCTCCATAGGACACACTGACTTTTTCCCCTTCCTTTTTGGAAAAAGTGCATCTTATGGAGCGAAAAATACGGTATTTGGTGTACTTTTGAAAATTAAAGCTCATGGCATAAGCATCAAAACATGTCTCAATATGACTGTTCAAATGGACACTCAGTATCAATGCTGGCAGTAGCGATGGTAAACTGGCAGTCAGTGACTGTACAAATCCTACTCTAGGAAGTGCCTCAATCTCCCTAAAGAACTTCCCAAAGCAATTCCTGTCTTTGCACTCCATCATTAAATAAGTTGTTCTCTAGAAGTGACCTTGTATTCCTTCGGGGCCCATTGATCGTGCTGGATAAAAAGAATGGATCTCACAATGCTAATACAAATCTTTTCAATCCTGCAAACAGAACTGTCACAACCTCAGCTCAACTGTGTTGTCAGAGCAAACATATTCAGGAATGTTAACTCAATGCCCTTAGCTTTTCTATTCATGCCATGAATATGCAGAAGGACATCTCAATAGCTGATAATATTTAATCACGCTAGAACTCTTACTGCATTTCTGTTTTTCATCCTAAAACACAGAGGAATCTTAATCAGATTTTTGTATTCCATCTTGTTGGAAATCTAAGCTAGTATGATTTTAATTAAGCCATTTTAATACTTTTTTAAAAATCCCAAATACAGTCAGTTTCCAAATTTGGAGATATGTTGCTATTTCTTTCAACAGAATGGCCACTTATTTACCCAAACCAGCCAGGAACAGTTATTCTTACATTTTTATCTCTGTGGGTTTTTACGAGGAACGGACAGGGGGAGGGGTGTCTTCATGATGCGTGCCTGTGTTGTCAAGCTTCGCAACTACGAAAACACCTGCTTTTCTTAAAGATGGCAGAAGCAGATCAAGTTCCTAAACTAACAAGTATCATCTTCCATACAGACATCAGTCTACTGAAATCAAATTGTTCAATACAGTTTCAATGAAGTGTTATATATGGAGCATAATCTTGGGTTTAATTAAAGCTAGGATTAGGATTTAATTAAGATTTTCCAATATATGAGGGTAATGAAATCTCTTCTCCCTGGAAGGATATCTTGGGATGGTTCAGTGAAGTCTACAAACCACTGAATCAAATATGTATCTCAAATCTAAAGAAGGGATGCATCATACCTAATTATATTTTAGGGTCAGTCAAGCTCATTAGAATGAGAGGTAAGTGACATCAATATGTACACCAGCCAGAGGCAGATTTAGGGTAGCAGGATCGGTTCACCTGCACTGGGCGCTGATCACCTGCTGAGGGCGCACAGGCAGGGCTGTCTTAAGCTTATCTGGAGCCGTGGTGCAAGGATCCCTCGGCACCCCCACCCCCACGTTTTAATGCTTGGGATATAAGCCTGATCCACAAAGGCACATTCCCGGTGTTTCTAAAACAAGTGCTGCAATACACTCATGTTTCTGCTGCAACAGACTAACAAGGCTTCCCCCGGGACCCCTCCTCCTGCGCCCAAGTAATCCTCCCCAAGGCCCTCTTGGAAGTGTGTGCATGGGGTGGGGTGGAGGGAAGCAGCCCGACTCTTCCCACTGAAGGACCAGGAAGGGAGATCCTCGGGCAGTGGCAGCAGCAGCAGGCGAAAGCACAGAGAAAGGGAGTGATTCTTTCCAGCTTGCTGCTGACCTTCCTGGCTCGGCCTGCCCGCCCCTCTCGAGATCCATGCCGCGGCCCCATCGGAGAGGCTGCAACGCCTATGTGTCGGCTGTGTCGGCTGTCTGAGCCCCCCTTGGCTTCCCCCGTTGCATTTCCCTGGGCTTAAAGGCACGGCATGGTGAAGGCGGACAAGGGCAGCGAGCTGATGCTGGGAGGTGCAGCATCCAGCCTCCACCTCTTCCACTGCACCCTCCAGAACTCATGCCGCCGGCAAAGCCACACAGCATCCCCACTCGCTGAGGCGCGCCTGAGAGGCCGGCGCCCTGGCGCATTGCACCAGTAGCCCCAGTAGGAAAGACGCCACTGCGCACAGGGAATGCTGCAAAAATGGGTGCCACTGAATTGTTATAGCCCAAAGTTCGCCACTGCACCAGTCACACTTCGGCTCTATAGTCCCATTTATTCAGAACTCTCATTTAATTCAATGGGACTTAACCCACATTGGTGTGGATGATATTACAGCCAATATACTGCATTGCTTAGGGTTGCCAGACTCAATAGTGGACAGGACTTCTGTGCCTTTAATTGCCCTGCTCTCTTTTGAGTCTGGAAACCTTAAAGAGAAACCAGCAGACCCTTTGTTTAATTTCCAAGCAAAGGGTCTGCTGGTTTCTCTTTAAGGTATCCAGACTCAAAAGAGAGCAGGGCAATTAAAGGCACAGAAGTCCTGTCCACTATTGAGTCTGGCAACCCTAGCATTGCTTGATGAGTCACAGCTGCAGAGATTAACAGCTTCTGTTGAAAAGTATTTTATTTTGGGTTAAGTGTAATTTTGTGCTTGTTTCAAGGCAATTCCAAACACAGGAAACTACCTCATACAAATCAGACCTCTGGTCCACCTAGCTCAGTATTGTTTACAATACATCTAAGGATGTCAGACAGGAGACCTGCATGAAGATGCCAGAGACTGAATGCGGGTCCTTTTGTATGCACAGCATGTGTCCTAAAATACTGTCTCTGATATTTGATCAATAATGGATAACTTAAACAAGCAAAACATCACTTCTTTTTGCAGTACCTGCCTGCTTCAAATACATGTCCAAAGTCTACTGTAGTGCATACCATACACAACTTCTGGCAAGTTATTCCTCTAAAAATGTGGCTTGGAGAAAAGAAAAGAAAAGCAAGAGAAAAGAAAAGCAAGTGGCATTTTGATCATGAAAGAGGTCCTTCCTTCTCCATTTCAAAGTGACCTCCCCCAAATGGCTTCTGATGATTTTTTTTTGGGGGGGGGCCAAGGAAGTCACAGTTGGGAGGGCAGGGGAACCAAGCAATTTCGATACGATATAGAGATTAAACTATATAGGAATGGCGGAGAAATTCAATTCAAGTCTCATTTAAAGCTGAGTCTATCCAATTAGCACTTTCAAAAACAATATGTGAACCGAAGCACAGCTAACCTTCGAAATTTGGACTTCTCTGAATTTTACTATGCAGTTTGCCAACCACTCAGTATTTACAAAAATGTATAAATTTGCGCAAAATATGATCTGAAGCTCAACATCATAAAAACTAAGATCATGGCCACTGGTCCCATCACCTCCTGGCAAATAGAAGGGGAAGAAATGGAGACAGTGAGAGATTTTATTTTCTTGGGTTCCATGATCACTGCAGATGGTGGCAGCAGTCACGAAATTAAAAGATGCCTGCTTCTTGGGAGAAAAGCAATGACACACAGCATCTTAAAAAGCAGAGACATCACCTTGCTGACAAAGGTCCGTATAGTTAAAGCTATGGTTTTCCTAGTAGTGATGGGAAATAATTGATGCTTTTGAATTATGGTGCTAGAGGAGACTCTTGAAAGTCCCATGGACTGCAAGAAGATCAAACCTATCCATCCTGAAGGAAATCAGCCCTGAGTGCTCACTGGAAGGACAGATCGTGAAGCTGAGGCTCCAATACTTTGGCCACCTCATGAGAAGAGAAGACTCCCTGGAAAAGACCCTGATGTTGGGAAAGATTGAGGGCACAAGGAGAAGGGGATGACAGAGGACGAGATGGTTGGACAGTGTTCTCGAAGCTACGAACATGAGTTTGACCAAACTGCGGGAGGCAGTGGAAGACAGGAGTGCCTGTCGTGCTCTGGTCCATGGGGTCACAAAGAGTCGGACATGAAACGACTAAACAACAACAACAAAAATTAGGGGGAAATGTATATAAAAATAAATATATTGCTGAAAATGACACACACCAGTGCATTATATTAGGGGGTATTGCTTCCAGAAAAGTGTGCATTAGTTAACACTGCATATAAAATATGTTTATTAGGAGGAGTTCACAATAAAAAAAAGCTGATGGATTCTTATATATATATAAAAATCACAAATCTCTGCAAAGATTGCTGCAGACTCACAACAAACGATCAACTAATGATGTGAAGACTGGGCAATTATAAAATAAACACAGATTTCACACAATCTATGTTAAGCTATAAATTGTGCACCAAAAAGATTTTGAAAATGAATTTTAAAATGCTAGTTATACCACAACAATGGAATACAAAGGCATGATATCCCAAAATCTTCAAGAACAGAAGATGAAAGTGATGACAAACGATGTGTTTCAAATATCAATTTTATCTGAGCCCATCAATTGGATGTGAAGGATGAAGGCAGTTGAAATCTAAACACCTTTGTCATGTGATTTGAATTTTGTAACCATCTTTCATCTTCTGGATGTCAAGATTTTGAACTGTCACAAACAGGATTCAGTTCTAAAACATTATTTTACAAACATCAATGGGTCCATTACAAGAGCTGGAGCTGGTGAGTGCTGAAATCTACACTTGATGTGCCAGAGTGGCTATGTGAATAGGCCGAAACCCCCAGACAATGGAAGGAAATTGGCAAAAAATGAAGAGATTTCACACAGATAGTAAAATGACAATATTCAGTGCTTGCCAATAGTTAGTCATTTGATACAGCTTCCAGACTAAATACATATCCCCCCCCCAAACCCCATGCCTGATATAGAAATGGAGCCATGGAAGACCAGCAGGAGGGCTTGTCAGCCTATTCTACTTCTCATGGATGCCATTCTAAACATGTCACAATGATATCCATTTTTTTTAAAAAAAACATTAAAAGAACAAAAATCAAACACCATTTTCTCAGCAATTATATGTTCAAAGATGTAATAAATGCAGCCATCTCAAAGCTGCGAGGATGCTAGGCTGGCACTGGGCAGCGTTCCATTGTTGCCTTTGTTAATGCAGTAATGAGACATTGCAACACTGGCGCCAACCTGGCATTAGCAGTTACAATACATTTACTGCAAGAGCACTGCTGTTTGTAATTAGCTCTTCATTACACAATCAGGCTGATTTAGGAAAAACTCTCTTATGATTTGCTCAGCAAATGAAGCAATATAATTACACCTCACTTGAAATCAACAAATTAGGCTGCTTGCAATTGGCTGTATTACCTACTATTACCACTCTGGCGATTGCAAGCCAGTTGCAGCCTTTAGCGTTTAAATAACAGAATCCTAATTACAATACAGCATGTACTATTGAAATTGCTAGGTGGGTTCCATAGAGGTCACAATGTGTTGCATTTAAAGAAGAAGTCAAGATTCATGCTTAAGGCATTCTGCATAATTTAGAGTCTCTTCCCCTCTGAACCTGAGTGATATGTGTAAAAAGAAAAGAAAAGAAAAAGAGGGGGTATAGGTTGGGGAGGAGAAACATGTTGGGTTTTCTTCCAGTGTGTACTACCCATCTGGAAAATGAGCACTGGAAAGCATGCTATTGGTAGAGAAAGATGAACACAAACTTGTCAATCAGTTGCTTTGTTTTTAGCATTATGTCATAATAAGGCACCATTTTAAAAACACCCACACTGCAAAAATAAAATAGATAGAAATTAAAACCACAATTCCTTATATGTATTGCAATACGTTTTACGGGGACACTTGGATCTAGAGCTCTTGTGAATGGAATTCCACTCACTGGACAATGCTACTGGAGGAAGGTATGTGTGGGGTTTTGGGTGATTCCTTCTTTCCCCTGATACCCTGCCGCTCCCTGGAAAGTTGTTCCTAATGGCTGAAGAATCTTTCATGACATGAGAGGTGGGCCTGGGGACTGCAGAAGGAATGGGCAAATGTCTCCTTCACACTTTCTCCAGCAGAAGTCTGTGCTAGATCTCAGCCCCTTCTCAGAACAAACAGAGCTTTCCCAACAATTCTGGATCAAACCCAGTTGCAGAGAAATAAATATTTTCATTTGATCGGATTGATGTAGAAAAAAAGTTTGTTTGTTTTCTTATTTACCGAGTTCAATGAGTTCTGAGGTCTATTGATTATTGCCTCCTACTGCAAACCCACAATAATCTAATTATTATAGCACAGATTGCTAGAGCACAGAAACAGAAAAATGTTTAAAGTCCTCAAATTGAAGGCAGGCTAGATACAGTATGGACATTATATCTCACTCAGGTAGCATGGTTTAGAAAAAGCACAGAAGAGCAGTCATCACTGTTAGGATATATGTTTTATGTTGGACTTCATTTGTTAATATTTTCAACAAAACTTAAGTAATAATGTATCACATTTCTGAAATGTGTTAAAGAAGGGATACTTGAAATATGTTTCTGTATTGTTGCGGTATTCTAATATTAATGTTAATATTAATACCAGCACCAGCAATGCTGAATTGGACTAGGACTTTATTAAAAACAACTTTTTGAATATGGTTAGGAAGCCACTGATGCAGAAGCTGGCAATTCAGAATTCTGAACCATATGGATCAGTGTTCAGCAAACCTTTTTAGCAGGGGGCCGGTCCACTGTCCCTCAGACCTTGTGGGAGGCAGGGCTTTATTTTGGAGGAAAATAATGAACGAATTCCTATGCCCCACAAATAACGCAGAGATGCATTTTAAATAAAAGAACACATTCTACTCATGTAGAAACACCAGGCAGGCCCCACAAATAACGCAGAGATGCATTTTAAATAAAAGGACACATTCTACTCATGTAAAAACATGCTGTTCCCGGACTGTCCGCGGGCCAGATTTAGAAGGCGATTGGGCTGGATCCGGCCCCTGGGCCTTAGTTTGCCTACCCATGATATCGATAGCCTACAGAAGTAGAGGAGGCTCCCAATTACAGAAGTTCCTTGCCTAACACATAAAAACCAATGGATTGGGGTGGGGGGTGGAGAAGAAGACTGCCAGACTGACAAGGGCTATAGCTTCTGCTAGTTTCACTGAAAAACACTGGATAATCATTTGTAGTGGTTATACTGACCCAAATAGTTTCACCCCTTTCCTAACACTAAGCAGGAGCTGGGACCAAGCAATGGGAGCTCACCCCGTTGCAGGGATTCGAACCGCCGACCTTCTGATCAGCAAGCCCTAGACTCTGTGGTTTAACCCACAGCGCCACCTGGGTCCCCAACACTAAGCATGACACAATGCAAATGTAACAAAAATAAAAATTTAGGGTGGACAGTATTTGTTGAATACTTATGTGTTTCTATCATATCCTAAGTGCAAACCCAAAGCTTTTCCCCATGTGTCAAGAGATAGAAAAGCATGCTGCTGTATGAAAGCCTTGCTATTTCCCTTCCCTTTATTATTGATGCCTTTTATGGTGTGCTGCAGGAGATTGAGATGTGTTTGCTTGGTAACGTCAGATACTGCCATCCACATGCTTGAATGTGCAGAGATGCTCCCTGGTGTGCAGCTAAGCATTGCTGTTTGGGGTTGTTTGTTTATCTTAAAATACCCTTTTTTATTTGTTTAAGTAAATTATATCTGAAAAATAAAGATAAGTGGTGGCTGAGTGGAAAGCGGTGTTTTGTAAGAAAACAATCTGATCCCTATCACATGAGAAAATACCAAACAGGAAAGCTAGGTGGCAGAATCCACACAAACAAATAATTGCCTTGCAGAGACAAAACTACACTGTACGTTGAGACAGGTAATCAAAATTGCCTAATTTTAGAGGTGTACAGCTTTCTAGGAAAGGACTAGACCATGAGATAAGCTGCTGTCTTAAACTATCTGTCCTGGATGCCAAGTCCATACTTTGAATAAAGATCTAGGAGCAGAATGAATTGAAGACCAGCGGTAATTCTCTAAGGGGAAAGTAATTTTCTTCCAAGATAAGAAATGCAAACCTGCAATGTTTACATAGCAAGGCTGCTTAATGTGGTTTGGGGAAAGAACCAAATATCTGAGCTTGTTTCGAAAATAGGCTTAAGGAGCAAAAGCGCTGCTAGCCATTGACTTCTCCCGCCTACCCCACAACATATGAATGCACATAAAACAACAGATTTAAGGCTAGGCATAATTACGTTTTAATCATGGTTTGGAAACCAGCTTCAAATCTAAGTTAGCATTAACCACATTTACTGACCACATTTGGGTGATATGATCTTGGTTTAATAAGATGAAAGATGAACAAGTCTTTTGCCTGCATGCACAGCAGTTATACCTGGAAACCTCTTAAAAAACTATAGTTTTCCATTTTGTTCAAACTGAGAAGCTATAGTTACCAACTTTGAAACAAGCCAATGATTTGTATGAACCAGGCATCCCCAAACTTCGGCCCTCCAGACGTTTTGGACTACAATTCCCATCATCCCTGACCACTGGTCCTGTTAGCTAGGGATCATGGGAGTTGTAGGCCAAAACATCTGGAGGGCTGCAGTTTGGGGATGCCTGGATGAACCATGATTTTTTTGTCTTTTCCAAACTAGGAATCCAACTGAGGTATTCAGCAACTAAGTCAATTGCTGAATACCTCAGTTGGATTCCTAGTTTGGAAAAGACAAAAAAAAATCATGGTTCATACAAATAGGCCTGAATATACAGACAACAGAACTGCTCATCTGATGGCTTCTTAAGCCAAGATATAATTCAAAAGTGGCCGGCGTGTGCACTGACATCATGCTTAATGGGAGAAGGAGAAAGAGGAGGATTTGTAATCCAGAAAGGACAGGCTGGGAGGTAGGAGTACATGACCTTGCTAACTGTTTCTATCATATAATAATCTAACTCAAATATAATAACGAGATCCCCACAATTGCCACTGCACATTACTGAGTTTTGGAAAACTGTAAACCCATACAAGAAAAAGACTAAACTCTATAATTTGCCAGAGTAGAGAGATGGAGGAGTGGGGAGAAACTCCAATAATAGACTAGTGTTAGAGAGAAAAATATAGTTCTCATATTTACGCAGAATTTATCAGAAGTGTCACAGTGGCCGGAGTGGGCTACTTCAGAGTAACGACTCTACACAGCTCTGCATTTTATCTTTTTATTGGTGCTGCGTATTTACAGTGCTAAAGGTAGAGCTATTTACAGAGACACATCTTATCCGCTTGAATCAGAACCTCCGAATGGCGTTTGGCGCGTTTTTCTCCAACATAACAACTTGGGGAGACCCATCCTCTTCCCCCTACGTTTTCTGCGCAATTCCGGAGTTGGGGGGACAGGTCTGCCCCCCTTGCTTCCCCCTTCCTGTCTCACCTGGGACGCTGGCTCCGCTACCCTGTCTGAGCCTCGGACCCCACTTCCTGCTTCCCCACTTGAGACGGAGCTCTCCCTGCTTTCCCCTGCGCTCGGGGATGGGCTGGAACTCAGGAGGGGAGGGACTTCGCGATATCCCCTGTCCCTCACAAGAAGCTTGCTTTTTACTGGTGTGTGGCTGTGTGTCGGTGTGTGTACACACACACACACACACACACACACACACACACACACACGTTCCAAGTACAGTGGACCTTCTGGATACGAATGTAATTTGTTGCAGGAGTCCGTATGTACCCCCCAAAATCCACAAGTTGAGCTGCCGCTTCTGCTCATGCGCGCAGCATGATAGAGCACTTCTGCGCATGCCCACACAGCAAAACGTGGAAGAATACACTTCCGGGTTTGCTGCGTTCACAACCCGAAAGTTACTATAGCTTAAGGTAACGTAATCCGAGGGTCCACTGTATATAGGTAACCATAGCTGCCAAGTTATCCCTTTTTTAAAGGGAAATTCCCTTATGCTGAATAGGCTTCCTCGTGAGAAAAGGGAAAACTTGGCAGCTATGTAGGTAACCAACTTCTACGTGGATGAATATACAGAATCTAGAAGTAGAAGTTGCATCAGATAAGTCTTACAGTTCCTATTGTAGAGTTTTAAAGTTTCAATGTATTTGATTTCTTTGTTCACAGTCTACAAGAATGTTCGCGACCTATAAGTCAAGTGTGAATCCCCCTCCCCACCAGATCAAGATAGTGAGAGCTATAAAAACACCAATTAAAAGACCTGAAAATACTCAGACTATTTATCAGCACCAAGGGACCACTTTGCATCTATTATGTATCAAAAAAAGGTCACACAGTCGATTTTCACAAGGTTTTCCTGGGCCAAGCCATCACTTAGTGTCCAGAAAGTCAAAGAAGGTCTTGGGGGGTTGTAAAGGAAAGAGAAGTTAAAGTTCCAGGGGGACTAGAAATTCATATAGGTACAATATAGGTAAAAATATTAGAATCAGGGTGCTTAATACAATAGCTGAAAGACAGACCACAGCACTTAAGCTCTCTCAAAGCAGCAGCTTGAAGGCAATGTGATCCTCGAGCAATGACAACAGAATATTGAGAATGAAGCTGACTAAAGTACAATTGAGTGATGTAGCAAACAGGGCAATGCTATGGCTCCGCTGCTATGGCAAATCACTTCGTTTCTCTCAGTTTCTCAATTTTCCAATCCACGTTTAGTATAATGCATTTTTAAAATGTTATCTTCACTAATATATGCATTTCTAGGCATATATGCGGGAGGCAGTGGAAGACAGGAGTGCTTGGCGTGCTATGGTCCATGGGGTCACAAAGAGTTGGACACGACTAAACAACAACAGGCAGACTTTACCCTAGCATATGCCTGTTTGTATATATTACTTGGCTAGAGAACTGCACTGCAACAGTCAGAGAAGCATGAATTTTGAAGAAAGGATGGGTTTCAGTTTGCACATTGTTTCGGAAAGTGAGAGTTAGGTAAGATGCCCTTTAAATTCAAGTGTGTTGGATTTCTGCCCCATCCCTATTTCCTACTCTGGGCAAACACAGCACTGGGGACAGCAGTAGCAGGGCTGGCCCAGGACATTTTTTTTTTTGTTTTTTGTTCAAAACAAGAGCATATTCCTTCCATTCCATCAAGAGAAGCCGTTTTGAATGGCAGCTGCATTTCATTCTGATATTAGTCATGGGACAGAATCTTCCTCCACAACCGAGGACAGCACGCTCTGATAGCACAGGGTAGGTAGGTCAACAGTGTGGCTGGGGAGGCTGCTGTTGCCTCCACCCTCTGGCAGCTGGTTTTGCTAGTGTTGCATTAGCCCCTTTTAGATGCTAGATGAAGATGGGGGGGGGCACTGTGTACTTGATGTGAAAGAGCAGAGTTACCTCGTAGGGGAGTTCTTTCAGATTGCATAATGAACACTGGAGATCAGGTACCATTCCTCCTCTACCACCATATTACACCTGGTTTACGCTTAGGCCAAAATCTTAAGCACTGGCAGCAGCAGTAGCAACACTAAAACAACTGCTGAAACACCAAATTCAGCACCGTTATACATACTGACAGACATGCCTACAACATCATTGCTAATCCTATAAACTGTGCAGGTTGTAAGGCTGGGCAACCACCCAATTAAATCTTAATCACTGTGTCACGAGTCTTGATTACATGGGAAGGAGGGACATTGCCACACAACATCATTGCTAATCCTATAAACTGTGCAGGTTGTAAGGCTGGGCCTACTCGACTTGCACTTACTAAGTAATTGAAGAGGGGCACTTGCTCTTATGAGCAAGGAACCCCAGTTTCTTCTTTACTACATGGCCTTTTATGCCCATTAACCTTACTCATCATGTCCTGTGTCTTTATTTATTCGTGGAGGGTCTGGGTATCACCACGCAACTGTGATATTC
The DNA here is from genome assembly GCF_963506605.1 of Zootoca vivipara. NCBI lineage: Eukaryota > Metazoa > Chordata > Lepidosauria > Squamata > Lacertidae > Zootoca > Zootoca vivipara. The sequence goes on along the minus strand of NC_083284.1, from coordinate 46,345,608 downwards.
TAAGAATAAAAGGCCACAACTTTATTGATTACGGATGTAGAGAGGTATTGGCTTAGGCATTGGATTTAACCGACTATACCTGACTCCAGCCCGTTGTGCTGGCAGTCTGTGAAGGGTTAACCACCGTTGGGTGAGCCCTGCGATGCAGATCAACTAGGAACTCACCCTGGGGCCACCGATAGGGGGCGTGCCTCAGGCCCTCACCTACCACAGCTTCAGACATGGCCACGCCCCCGGACTCCTTAAGGGAGTACCGCTCAGCATTTTGGGAGAGGTGATGGCAGCAAAAAACCCCCCCCCCCACCTGTGACCTTTCAGAGATAATCCAATGCCTAACCGCCAAAACCAAAGTTGTGACAAGTTGCTATGAGGTAGGCGAAAACCACAAGGCCAGAGCCAATTTGCCAGGTGGGAAAATTCCTACTAGGCCCCTCAATGGCGACCAACTGAGGTCCATAGCAATGTCAAAAGGAGAGACCTACCAAGAGGGAGGGTGGGTGGGAAAAAACCGGAGCGGCTGGGGGCAGGAACAAAGAGGCTGAGCCCCGGCCGCGTGCTTGCTTTAAGGCAGCAAGCCACGCCCCGGGGATGTCCAGATTGGATGCACCAGGGAGCGCCTATGGCTGGAGGGGTGGCAAGCACCCCCCCAGCACGTGAAGGGCTTGTGGGTGCCCACAACCTCCTCTCCTGCTATGCCGGAAGGGATTTTCCCATGATAAGTCACACACTTCTATTCTATTCTGGAGTGGCTGGGGAAACCCAGCCAGATGGGTGGGGTATAAATAAATAAATAAATAAATAAATAAATAAATAAATAAATAAATAAATATTATTATTATTATTATTATTATTATTATTATTATTATTATTATTATTATTGGAACAGTTTGAGAACTGTTTTAAATGCTGATTTAAAAAAGAACTGTAAACACTGAGGCTTATTACCATATATAGCTCTAAAAAGAGAGAGGGAACCTGGTGCAATGTCACTTGCTTACTCAAAGCACAGACCCAACTTCAATTTTCCTTTGGACATTCCTTCTCTCTGGCACAAAACTACCATATTTACTTAAGTAAAAGGGGAATGGACCATTTGCCCCAGCTAGAAGTCTAATTGCCTTTAACACTTTCTGCTTTATTATACTGGTACATCAAGAATCAAGTAGGATTGGAGTTAGCCACAGTACTAAAGGGGATGTTACTTCCGTTATTGTCTGTCTACACATAGCATCGAGCAAGATCAAGGCATTTGGAAACACCAGTATGACTATCCAGTAGGAGTACTATATTATTAACATTAACACATGCTATATCTGAGTAAGAGATGAAGTGCTCATTATTCACTATTTATCCAGTGCTTTGGTGGTTTCAAGGCACCTTGTTTATATTAAAAACAATAAGGAGTCTTGTGGCATGTTAAAGACTAGCACATTTATTATGGACCAGAGCCCACTCCATCTGCTACTTACATATATTTGCTTCACTGCCGAAATGTAGAGCTATTATAATGGGCCATGAGACAAAGTAACCAGAATCGTTTCAAGTGCTGAATAATAATCTGCTGGGAAGTCAAAAGATCTTATTATGGAGTCAAGAAAATAGTGCAGAAGTTGAAAATGTAGAACAAGCATCAAAGTATGTTAATCTTGCGGCCAAACTAAGGGCCTCTCCACAGAGATTTTCCTGCTATTCTACTCATGTTATGTTAACAATCAGATAGTCTCCAGTGTCTTTAGAATATTTTGTGTAAAGGAAAAGCACAATCTATTCAGGATGAGGCTTCTCAAGTGCACAATCTTATCAACTGGATGCAGAATACTCTAGCCAGCAAGATAATCTGAGTCAATCCAATGAAACAGATATTCTACCTTCTTATAATTGGGTATGCTGTAATTGTAATTGAACTGGATTCTGCAGTTGAGACAGGCTAAAATTCTGGTCAATTAGTTGAGTATCAAATTTGTTTCCTGTGTGGAAAATCTAATAAAGTTGAACTATGAACAATGTCACGAAGAGTCGGACACAACTAAACAACAACATAAACAATGTCTCATACACCCAATCATAGTGTTTTAGATGAGCAAGATACGTGATGTCCAAAGTGAAGCTAGATGAATGGTATTAAAGAATCCATTGCTTGATTCTGAAATTGTTTATTAAATATCACACAGTATATATTCAGCGACTTCAAAGGTGCCCCCCGGACAGATGCTCAAGGATTTTGTTCAGTCTGTATTTGCAAGCGAAGCAGCTAAATTCACACTTCCTGGACTAATACACTACACAGTTATTCTTTAGTTTTTGCACTTCTCCATATTTTTTCAATGTATCTCTCTGGTTTTAGGTTTAAAAAACCTGTTTTATAGTAAAAATGCAAATTCAAAATTGCATTTTTTAAGAATACATTTTGTCCAAATACAATCCAAGCTTTCAAAGCAGAAAATTTGGAAATGGTTCAAAATGGATTTATGAATGAACATGGAAATAAAACGATCCATTTATCCCTACTTACCAGTCAGTCTCATTACCAGCTGACTAGTCAAGAGGGATAAGGAGGAGAACACTGGGATGAGGAGGTGTTGGAAGCTGAAGAGGTAACAGGGCTTAGTGAGAAGGGAGAGTCTGTGGCAGAGAAACATCCTGAAGCAGAAGCTGGAGAGTAGGGTAAGGGAAGCACAGAGACAGAGATGAGTCAAGCTGGTGAAGAAGCAAGGGTGTCTCCACTCCCAGCTGTGGCAAGCTCCCCTCCCCACATCTCACAGGACCAGGAGAGGCATGAAGCAGGAGAAGCAAAGGAAGGCATGACAGTCTAGTCTCAGAATGCTTGGGGAAGACCCAGGAGATTAGGAGACTTAGGCAGCTCTTGGAAGGCAGGGACCTTCAGTCTCCATAACTGCCTCATAGGGGCAAAACCTACTGAAGAAGAGTTGCTGTCCTCATTAGGTCCAGCACTCCTGAGCAGATCCTGTTTCTTCTAATAAGAGGTAACTTGACTGACTTGGTGTGATTTATTGCTGGCTCGTTCCTGACAATGAGCTGCCCTTAAAACAGGTCAGAACTTGTAGCAGACAGGATGTTGGCAGAGATGGCTGTGAGATCACATAAAACATCCATTCTAACGCATCTACACTGGTTGCTAATGCTCCTGGGCCCAATTAATGGTGTGCATGTTAGTGTTGAAAGCCATAAATGATCCGGGCCCTAAATATCTGAAAGCAGGCCTCTTTCAAGGTTGCAGGTTCGATCCCCTTTGGAACAGCTGCATGTTCCTGCACTGCAGGGAGTGGACTAGATGACCCTCAGGGTCACTTCCAACTCTACAATTCTATGGTTCTATGGTTCCCTATAGACTAGCTCAGGGATTAAGATCAGCGGAGGACAGCCTCCAGATAGTTCCACCACTCTCTGAGGTTTGTGAGAAGGCCTTTTGATTAGTAGGACCCAAAGAATGGAACTCCTCACAGAAGTGCATCTGGCACCATCCCTTTACAGTTCCCATCAGTTGCCGAAAACAAACCTCTTTACCCTGGCCTTTGAAAACTGAAGAACTGATTCAGGTGTCTTCAATGTTATGTGTTGTGTGGATTTCTGGAGTTATTGGTAGGGTTGGTTTTTTACTGCTTTTGTTGTCTTTGTGTTTGTTGTATTCTGGTGAAGGGTGTAAGAAAAGCAAACTACTACCACCACCACCACCACCAGAAAATATACAATTTAAAAACCACTTGCATAAAACAAACCAATACTGTATAAGCATTCAATAGTGGCTCTTTGCTTTCTATTTAGAAGAATGGTTGAATATTCAACTTGGAATGCCCTAAAACAGCATCATATTTGGGGAGAAAATGCCTAGGAAATATTGTTGTGTCCCTGGGAGAATTCTATGTCCAATAATTGTATGATTTAAGGAGTGTTTTAGAGTTTATTTTTCATACTCTGATATAATACCAGCAACCAGCAAAGTATACTTAACTGCTTAACTCTCTGAAATTCACACAAGCAATGTCTTGACCCTCTCCTGATCAGTGTTTGTATGTATTGTGTGGTGAAACACACACTTGCGTTTGCTTCCTATCCAAGAGCCATTGTATGCAATTTGAGCTTCGGTATCATATCATAACTGAAAAATACCATATAATCAAATCTTGTCTATAGTGGTTTCAAATGCAATATTTTGTATCTTAATACTGTACAGCCTTAGTACATACATATATGAAGTGCAAGCATGCCAGAGTAGTTCTCAAGAATGCACATGGGTACTATTTGCTGCTTGCCCTTTTAAAATATATGGAAGCAGGATTCTGACCTTTCTTCAGTTCCAGTGATGCCTTCACAACTGAAACTGTGTGTATTTTGGCATTTGGATTTCCACACCACGGTCAAGGGGCGGGGGAGAGGATGGACCAGCATGTTATGCAATACCCAACTTTGCTAACCATTAGGTGATCATTTTTCAGCCATGAACAATTTGATCGAAGCTTTGCTTTAGGGTAAACTCACCACAAATCATGTGAAATGCAGCCTTCATATCATGCTCTTTTTGCAAGATTTTTACACAGTATGACGCACCATTCCTAAGATTCAAAGATGCACTTCCAGAAATGTAAATGTGTCTATAGGAGATAAATCTACAAGCACAGTAGGAGTGGGAAAGTGGTGGTACATCTGGAACAGATGCTGCATGCCACTAAGCAGACTCCTTTCTGAAGTCATTATAGACGGTTGAGGAAAAATGTGCTCAGAAAGTGATTTTCACCAAACCACCTGGGAACTGGTTTTGCACCGTGGATTTAGGTAACCAACAGCCCCACTGATCTCAAGCTACAAGTTCTCTACAAAATTTCCTGAAGGGCACTTGAATACTAACACACCCACAACTGATAATTTACTTCTTTGCATTTTAAAAAGTGGCATTTTGAGGCAAGACCTCAATAGACAGATTCTTTCACCCAGCCAGCTTAAGCATTTGGGGGCTTTAAGTTTCATAAAAAGGTAAAAGTAAAGGACCTATGACAGTTAAGTCCAGTCGCAGATGACTCTGGGGTTGCAGCACTCATCTCATTTTACAGGCCGAGGGAGCAGGCATTTGTCCGCAGACAGTTTTTCCGGGTCATGTGGCTAGCATGACTAAGCCACTTCTGGCACAATGGAACACCGAAACCAGAGCAGCACATGGAAATGCCACTTACCTTCCCGCCGGAGCAGTACCTATTTATCTCCTTGCACTTTTTGGCGTGATTCTAACCGCCGACCTTTTGATCGGGCAAGCCCAAGGCTCAGTGGTTTAGACCACAGCGCCACCCACGTCCCCTTTTAACTTTCATACATTTTACTTAATTCTGGGACCAGAAAACTCAACAGGACTCGAAAAGATTCACAACCAGAAGCATAATATTAAAGTAGCAAAACAAACAGTGCAAAATGTTAGAGTTGAGACAAAAATTCTCAGAAGATGGGTTTTTTTAAAAAAATAAAATTTCTCAGATTTTTCTTTTTCTCCCCTGTCTGTAGTCATCTCTCCAAAAAGAAAGCCTCTTGAAAGAATTTACTTTCACCACTTCTTTGTGGAAACTGCCATTTCCTCTACTGCCACCCAAAAATGTTCTGGACTGATGCTAAGTTTGGGACTGCCAACACTTGATGGCCTATTCATGCTTTAACAGCTCCTAAACTTTTAAAATTTTCAAAGAGGAACATATTTGGAATCTGAAGTAAGTGAATGTGCTTCCTGGGAAAATAACACAAAATAAGGGGGGTTTAAGAATTTTCCTACCAACCACTGCTTTTTCGTGGGTTCTAGATGTTTCTAAACTTTAAAAAAATTCTTATCCGCATTGTTTAGTCTTTGCACACATTTTAACATGTTCATCTCATCCAATTGTAGCTGCAGAAAACTAGTGATTTGTTACAACTGCAGATGGCGCCATTGACATCAAGAGGGACAGACTGTCAGTTCAATAGGGCTCAGATGATTGTATAGAATACTCTAGGTGCCCATGTGCCTCTAGAAGCCTGTTTGCACGTGGAAATCTTCTTGTTGGATTGGTGTAATGCTCCCAGATCAAGCTCCCAGGAGCTATCAAAAGTATTACCACTATTCTAGATGGACAAAGGCAGGAGGAGAGGAAAATGCACTTCTGGCTGCCAATTTTGAATGCTTCAGCATTTGATGAAAACTGGAGGTTATAACATGAAAACTGAGATCATTTCATTCCTTGTTTTCTCCCATGCAATAAATCTCTCATTTATAACTTGCCCTAAGGTTGCCTGGATTTCATTATTATCACTGCTATAGATTTTTGGCCCACTTTATAAAGGAAAGTGTCTAGATGAATACTATATTCTCCTGGTTAATTCTTCGAGCTCTACCTCATACATCATCAATCTCCTTTAAGCCTTTCCTTGTAAAACAGCCAAAATACCAAGAAACAAGGTGCCTTCTGGGATGAAGATTACATCACTGACTTTTTACCTTGCCCATCAATCACTCTGCTGCAATTCTTCTCGACAACTACAAGTCCCCAGAAGCAATGCAAAGCAGGCTGGGGGGGGTGGGAATAAAAAAACCTCTTTTTTTATCTCCCTGAAACTTCTGTATCAGACACACAGAAATGATCAGTTTTGAATCTCTTTGATTTATTGTGGCTCAACTTAAGTATTTTAATTAGCCCCTGCACTTTCCCAACTCTAACACAGCCAGAGATTCAGATATGCAGGTCATCATTATTAGCTATGCTAATTCAGTTTCCTCTGCCTATTAAAGTACTTGCAATATTCATGAAAGTTTAAAATAACCTATATTTGAGCTAGTTCTGCATTGAAATCTAGCAATGAATGCTTCCCTGTGAAGTTGTGATAAGCTCTAGCTTGTTAAGGTTGAGGAATCAACCTTAATATATACCTTATTTTTCATAAAACATCAGGCTTGAGGCAAACATGGGAGTTTTACACTTAATGAAGGCCATTTAGGCACATTGACTCCAGCTCTGACTGGGTTTACTTCTATTTAACCTAACATAAAGCTCTCTTTCAACAGCCTTTTCCATGGACCCATGAGATAAAGCAAGATAAAACATATGCACCAGGGCTGGCACATTGATGAAGCAGCACATGAAAACTGCTCCTTCCCCAACACACTCACAGTCTTCAAGGTACATAGGACACAGGTGGTGCTGTGGTCTAAACCACTGAGCCTCTTGGGCTTGCCGATCAGAAGGTCGGCGGTTCGAATCCCCGCGGCAGGGTGAGCTCCCATTGCTCGGTCCCAGCTCTTGCCAACCTAGCAGTTCGAAAGCACACCAGTGCAAATAGATAAATAGATACCACTGAGGCAGGAAGGTAAATGGCATTTCTGTGCGCTCTGGTTTCTGTCACGGTGTTGCATTGTGCCAGAAGTGGTTTAGTCATGCTGGCCACATGACCTGAAAAGCTGTCTGTGGACAAATGCCGGTTCCCTCGGCCTGAAAGCGAGATGAGCGCCGCAACCCCATAGTCGCCTTTGACTGGACTTAACTGTCCAGGGGTCCTTTAACTTTACCTTTACATAGCATCAAAGGCTGGTTATGTTATTTTGGCATCCAAGCCAGAAAATCCCACAAGCGCCTCTGGTAGTAAAAAATATGATTATGATGACAATGATAACAATATGTATAACGATAGTAATAAATTAAGAAACTCAAAAAATTGCTGCACTTCCATGATACTCAAAACCAGTTGCCTGAGGCAGCTGTGTCACTCTACCCAATGGTAGAACTGGCGCTGTGAGGGAACACAATTTCTCTGCTTATGATTGAGGTGGGATGGAATTTACAGCAACTAGCACCAATGGGATGTATATGGGAATTACATGCCACATCCACCCACACCACTAGACAGATGGATGCCACTAAAAGGAGAGGTGAGATGCACAGAGCACCAATTGCTCAGAGCCAACATGCTCATCTGTTCAACATGTTGGGGGAAGGGTAGACACACAGAGAGAAGCATCAGACAGAGAAACTTTTGCTGTATGTCTAGCATATACACAAAACATTTCACAGAACAGGAGTGTGTCCCTAACACAAAAGTTTCCCAACAAAATAGTAAAGTTCTTGTGATATGGACACATTCCTGTTCTGAGTCTATTCCACATTGCTGAATAATCTTTTCTACCAGCTATATGTTAAACTACACACAGACAGGGTCGTATGGGGTAGGAAACGAAACTTGAGCTTTACGTGATCCTTACCTGATGAAAGTGAACAACAAAGATTTAAGCTAGACTCCCATACACAGTTACCTGGGAGCAAGTCCCATTGACCTTAACGGGATTTATTTCTGAGTAGACATGTATAGGGCTGAAGCTCAAAGGGCTCTGGTGCATATCAGAGACCTACCCAACATCTTCACTGAAAGCAAAAGTAGGAACTAAATAAATAGAGTATGTGACCAGATCTACATGCCAATGAACAAAGCCTTGTAAATACAATTGGAATGTATGTCATGGGGTTATGGAACCATGTGGGTGAAAGTCAAGGCTTAAATTATGAGAAACAAATACAGATCCTTAAAAGGTAGCTACAAAATTTAGCTTTTTAAAATATTTATTTCAGAGTTGGTAATATTAGATCATTATTAGAAAAGCTGAAAAAGCAGTACTTTCTGCTTTGTAACTTCAATTATTTGATCATCATCGTGAACTCTAAAATGGCTGGTGAAAAATTTAGAGCCAGTGGCACTCCAGATGCTGTTGGACTCCAACTTCCATCAGACCCAGCCAACAAGGCCAACTGCCAGGAATGATGGGAGTTGGAGTCCTATAGCATTTTAAGGGCAAGCATCATCTTAAGGTCCTGTGTCAGATTTACGCCCAAATGAGACATTATTACAATTATGTGTCTAGCTTTTCAAAACTAAAATAGCAGCCATGGAGGAAGAATGGAGGGAATCAGGACTGGGATTGCAACACACAAGCCTATTCCCCTGCACCACACTCCTAATGAAATTCCAGCTGGTCCAAAGCTGCTCTGAGAAAGCAGCTTACATTGGTACCTATGTAAGTTTTCCTCCTGAGATAAACATTAGCTTTTTAATCAGAACCACAGTGCTGGGAGGAAACCCACACACCGTGGTTCTGATCTCCCCAAATTAGCGGGGAGGGGCAACTAGACATGTTAATTAAGACCATACAATTATCATGACACCTACTTCTTTTGACTCTTAGTTACTCCAGTTAGCCAAGAGACAAAATTTGCAAGAATGATCTGAGAGCCTTCTGACACTTACAACCATTCCCTTTATTAAACATATAATAATAATAATAATAATAATAATAATAATAATAATAAATAAATTATTATTTATACCCCGCCCATCTGGCTGGGTTTCCCCAGTCATTCTGGGCGGCTTCCAACAGAAAAATAAAACACAGTAATCTATTAAACATTAAAAGCCTCCCTGAACGGGGCTGCCTTCAGATGTCTTCTAAAAGTCTGGTAGTTGTTTTCCTCTTTGACATCTGTTGGGAGGGCGTTCCACAGGGCAGGTGCCACCACCGAGAAGGCCCTCTGCCTGGTTCCCTGCAACTTGGCTTCTCGCAACGAGGGAACCGCCAGAAGGCCCTCGGTGCTGGACCTCAGTGTCCGGGCAGAATGATGGAGGTGGAGACGCTCCTTCAGGTATACTGGACCGAGGCCATTTAGGGCTTTAAAGGTCAGCACCAACACTTTGAATTGTGCTTGGAAACGTACCAGTCACCAGTCCAGCTGCCACATTCTGGATTAGTTGTAGTTTCCGAGTCACCTTCAAAGGTAGCCCCGCGTAGAGTGCATTGCAGTAGTCCAAGCGGGAGATAACTAGAGCATGCACCACTCTTGCTAGACAGTCTGCAGCTAGGTAGGGTCTCAGCCTGCGTACCAGATGGAATGGTTCACACTATTTTATTTATTGCAGTTTTAGAAATATTTCAGTTTTATAGATCTAATATACTTAACATAATTTAAACAGATACCAGTCCTGGCCCAATATGATGCATGAATATGACAGGCTATGTATGAAAAGATAAAAGAGCATACACAAGAAAAAATAAGGCTACTGGTTACCCAAGGTGACAGAAAATCTCATCTGATGAGAAAAAAACCTTGTCATGCTTTCCAGTCTCCCAGGAAATTAAATGTCATGCAAGGGACAAATATAAGAGATACATGGCTGGAGTAAAGGCACACCAGATAGTGATAAAGAACATCTTTTCTAATTTTAAAGACAGGCTGTTTTGTGAAGACCTTTATTGCCACTTCACTCAATTATCTACTTGGCCACTTTTAAATCTCATATTCAGAAACTGTGCATAAGATAATATCGTCTGCAAATCTTAAAGTAATAATGGTAACTGTAGCTTGTGTGTGTGTGTGTGTGTGTGTGTGTGTGTATTCTATAACACATTATTGGTATGCACAATATCATAGGATAATATTCAGTGCTAGTGCAGCCGACAACCACTTGCACAATGGAACTTTGCTCTCCTCTCCGGCATCATCATGCACCTGCAAAAATTTGCACCAGGCAATTGGAGAACCTTCTGGAGTAGATTTTGAGGGTGGCACAGAGAGAGGAGATGAAAGGGAAGTCCTGCTGTGCAAGTGAAAATCTATGCATGCAGTGTTGGTTGCAGCTCATTTTAGAGGCGAACTGCCAATTCATCTACTCTAAAAAAATCTAGGAAATAGATCCCCTGACACCAGAAGAGGTATTGCTGTAAATATCTAGTCTTCCACACATTGCTGAAGTATTCCATGAAAAGCCTGACAGTGGGTTGCAATGTATGGCATAATAGGCATTTTGGAGGCAAAGATTGAGACCACGGTTTTTGCAAGGAAAACCTCGTGAGCATATCCCAACAGATAAAGAGCTGCCACTGTATTCTTTAGGTTGAGAACAACCAACTGGAACAGAGCAAGATTTTATGAAATGCTACTGTAAGATATGCCATAAAATGTCTTGAGCTCCAGACTAGATATGTGGAGGAAGATGGTTGTGACCAATAATTGAAAGAGGCATTTCGTTTAAGGAAATTCACATAGACTGAGAGAATACAAAACAGCGTAATCCAGACCAATGACCCAAATGAGTAGCAATCACATAGGCAATAAGATACTATTGGACATGCTAATAGCATTCAGCACATCACAAAACCAGTATGTTGATGATCTTTCATACAGGCACTCATAGCTTACAAACAGATTAACCTCATTTTAATAAAGGTATAGAATAAATAGTGATTCAAGGATGGGCTTGTGATACTTGTTACGTTAAGAGCAACACCACCACCCCTGAATGCCATTTAAGCATTATGGGATTGATTTCCTCCCCCCCCCCTCCAAAGCAGGTCTCTCAAACCCAATCAGTTACAGGTAGGTAGCCGTGTTGGTCTGAGTCGAAGCAAAATAAAAAAATTCCTTCAGTAGCACCTTAAAGACCAACTAAGTTCATATTTTGGTATGAGCTTTCGTGTGCATGCACACTTCTTCAGATACACTGTGTATCTGAAGAAGTGTGCATGCACACGAAAGCTCATACCAAAATATAAACTTAGTTGGTCTTTAAGGTGCTACTGAAGGAATTTTTTTATTAAACCCAATCAGGTGTGTGTAAAATTAATTAGATGTCCTACATGAAATACAAGCCAATTCTTCATAGATTTTTCCAGTCAACATAATTGTTTTATTACTAGGACAAGCACATTCCTCCTAATAGACTTTATACATGGGTTCTAAATGCATTAAAGCAGAGAAAGCAAAATGTCTGAAGCAAGTCAAGGGTGAAAATTAAAAGTGAGGAAACGGAAGTGGACTAAAGCAGATGCCTCTCACATGATAGTTTACTGGGTTCTAAAAAAATATTATTTTCCTTTCCAAGTGACTTGGGGCACAAAGTGCATTCAATAAGCAAACTTTGTTTTGATTTTTAGGAAGGCTGGGTTACACTCTAAGGTTTGCACTCTCCAGCCTGTCAAATGTACTCATACTATTAACTCTGTACCTCTCAAAATGCTATAGCCTAACTGGAGGAGTGCTTTTTTCTAGAAAAAGGATGCTGATACTGCTTACCCTTGACTACCCCAAGAAAAAAAAGCACTGGCTGCTGCCCTCATGATGATCTGTATCACCAGAGATAGTGCTTTCATCTCTCCTCAAATACAATACCTTTCAACAGAGGTCAATCAAACATTCCACTATGACTTACAACTTCATGCTTGCTGCTTGACGACATGGATAATTAAGTGATTATTTTCATGTGTAGATGAGAAATAAGAGATCTAATACTACACACAGAACTCATCACAAGCAAAGCTCTTCAGTGGAGTAGGTTCACACATTCGTTAGTCAACGATCAGGCAGAAGCAGGTGTGAATTCCATGTTTACACATAATGCGCTCTGTCTTTTTGATCAGTGTTATATGTCAATGAATACATCAATAAATGCTCATGCGTACGTAAAACAGCCCTTGCAATGGTTACATGCATTGGAGGTGCTGTGCTGTACTGAACTTGGGCTGTATCAGAAGTACTAGAACTTCAGGACTGCCAGATTCCTTACGGTCCTCTTCAGTTGATATTTTCTGATGGGACATGCCCCATATGCCTAGAGTTTTGTTGGCCTTCACAAGGGACAGAGCTTTTAAATTGCCAGCACCTTACTTATGGAACGTCTTGCTGGACTCATCCTTTGCTTTCTATTAAAGGTAAAGGTAAAGGGACCCCTGACCATTAGGTCCAGTCGTGACCGACTCTGGGGTTGCGCGCTCATCTCACATTATTGGCCGAGGGAGCCGGCGTATAGCTTCCAGGTCATGTGGCCAGCATGACAAAGCCGCTTCTGGCAAACCAGAGCAGCACATGGAAACACCGTTTACCTTCCCGCTGTAGCAGTTCCTATTTATCTACTTGCATTTTGAGGTGCTTTCGAACTGCTAGGTTGGCAGGAGCTGGGACCAAGCAACGGGAGCTCACCCAGTCACAGGGATTTGAACCGTCGACCTTCTGGTCAGCAAGCCCTAGGCTCTGTGGTTTAACCACAGCGCCACCTGGGTCCCCTTTTTAAAACTGTTCTGTTTAGGCAGGACTTTGGAACCTGAATTTTCATACCAATCAGTTTTACTGAAATGTTGTTTATGTTTTTACGATGTTATCGTTGTGGTATCAGATTTTCATATTGTACACTGCCTTGTTTTATTTTCTAAGAATGTGCAGTTTATTAATATTTGAAGAAAATAAATGCATAGAGAGATCTTAATCACATGTCCATACCATACACTGCCTAGTAATTTAATTTTTGCTTGCTATTATTTCACATTCTGTCCCCAAGACTTTTCAGCTTGTGAACTTTCTGCAATACTGAAATCTGGAAACTTTTTTGTATAAAGATCTATAAAATCTTCAGAGCAAATTAACAGAGAACCTGTTAAATCATATTCATATTCATAAGCTACCTGTATTGTCTCTCTGCATGACAAAAATACAATGGGGCAGAATGTTTTGCAGGGGGTGGGGGAACCAACATACAAATATGTAGATAAAGACTTCATAACAAAGCCCTGAGAATACTAAAAAGTATTATTTTCCACTTGCAGAATCCTATCAAAATGATAATCACCGTTATTTGAGCAGATGTGTAAATAGGGTATCACACATCATTAGCGTTTCTACTTCAGCAATAAAAAGGCACATAAATTCTTTGTTTTTGTCTTTCTGCACAGGAGTGGAAAAAATTATTTGCATACAGTAAAGGAAAAACATAAAAGGTTTAACTATGACCTTTATTTTTATAAGGAAAGAAATATGGCGGAATTGTCTTCCCTTAATTAGGGAAGAACAATCTAAAAGGAAATGCTGATAAATTAGCTGCGGCAGCACTCTCCAGAAGGCAGCATCAACAAATGAATGCAGGTAAATTATGGCCCCCTCCCTCACCAACTCACCAGCTTACCTTGGCTATCTGGCAAGACCAGGACACAAGCTCTACTGCAGGTGAGGGGTACCTTTGGCCCTCCAGATGTTGATGTCCAAGTCTCACCATCCCTGGCCATTGGCCATGCTTGCTGGGGCTGATTGGAGTTGTAGTTCAGTAACAACTGAAGTGGACGACAGAGGACAAGATGGTTGGACAGTGTTCTCGAAGCTACGAACATGAGTTTGACCAAACTGCGGGAGGCAGTGCGAGACAGGAGTGCCTGGCGTGCTATGGTCCATGGGGTCACGAAGAGTCGGACACGACTAAACGACTAAACAACAACAACAACTGAAGTGCCCAAGGTTCCCACTGCTGCTCTTGTATTAATTAATTATCCTAAACTGATTTAATATTTTATTTATGTATTGCATTTATATACCAGCTTTTTCCGCTAAGGAGCTCAAGATGGGCTAAAAGATGGTGACTGGCCCAAGGTCACCCAGTGAGCTTCATGGCTGAGTGGGGATTTGAAACCTGGTCTCACAGGTCGTTACACACCCAATGTATGTATTACAGCCTTCCCAAAAACTACTGTGGGTGCACATTCATTTCTACAAGTAAACAAATGCACTCAATTCATTGCTAATTTGTTTCTATGACACACACACACACAAATGAACATTCTTTTTCTTTCATTTTCTCATTTATTTCTTATAGCAGGGATTCCTTACAAGACAAATTTCACTGTACAGCTTAGCACAGGCATCCCCAAACTGCGGCCCTCCAGATGTTTTGGCCTAGAACTCCCAGGATCCCTAGCTAACAGGACCAGTGGTCAGGGATGATGGGGATTGTAGTCCAAAACATCTGGAGGGCCGAAGTTTGGGGATGCCTGGCTTAGCACATCCAAACATATTGTTACTGCCAGAGAACATTCTGCAAGGAGGATAGATCCCGGAGTGCTCTGAAAGTGCCAATGCCTCAAGAACCGCCTCTTTCCACATGAACCTACCCAGATCCTGAGATCATCTTCTGAGGCCCTGCTTCGTGTACCGCCTCCTTGAGAGGTTCGGAGGGTGGCAACACGAGAACAGACCTTCTCTGCAGTGGCTCCCCATCTGTGGAATGCTCCTCCCAGGGAAGTTTGCCTGGCACCTTCATTATACACCTTTAGGTACTAGGCAAAAATGTTCCTTTTTAACCAGGCCTCTAGTTGATCCAATTTACATCCTATGCCCTTTTAAAATGTGGGTTTTTTTGGGGGGGGCACTATTGGGTTGTTGTTTTTGTTTTTATTCGGTATTTTGTGGTTTTATATCTTGATTTTATTCTGTGAACCGCCCTGAGACCCCTGGGTATAGGGCAGTATATAAATTCTAACAACAACAACAACAACAACAACAACAAAGCAATGGAAAGGTTAAGACTGGGTGCCATCTTTTTTTATTATGCTTATATGATTGGGACATTTTAAGCTAAAACATAGGACATTTGTACAACACCTAAATATGTAATGGCATTTGGATGGAAAACTTCAAAGTTATAGACATCAGAACATGGGCTGGGGGTCCTTGGGTCTGAATTGTAGTCAACAAAATGGTTAAGAAATGAAAAGTGAATGAGACAATAATGAATGGAAAATGAAATGAAATGAGTCTGCCACAAACAAAATGAAATGAGCAATGTTCAAATTCACACTCATATGCTATACATAACAACCCTATTTTCTATGTAAGTAATGGCCTAATAATATATTGGGGCCTGGTGTTTCTGAAATAGTAAATTTTGTGGGAAAAGACCCTGCACTGCACTTTTCAGGATACAGCCTTGATCTGTGTCTGCTTGTTTTAATCAAGGCCAAGACAAAGGGGGGGGGGAATATTTGTGGCTTTCAGGTGATAAATTAATTTTCAGAACTTTCAGATGGGTAGGCTAACCATTAATGATAAAATGGCCAAGGGTCTCCCCCCCCAATGAAAATGGTTGTGATGGAAAGGATCACAGACTTTCCACAGGATAAAGCTTTTGAAAAGCACATCTGGCTATTACCATTGCAGTGGTGCCTCACTTAATGAACGCCCTGCAAGATGAAATTTTCGCTTAACGAAAGGATTTTTCAAGCAGAGGTTGCCTCGCTAGACGAATTCGTTTTACGAAAAATTCGTCTAGCGAATCGCGGTTACCCATAGGAATGCATCGAAGTTCAATTAATGCGTTCCTATGGGCAAAAAAATAAAAATAAATAAAATTCAATGCATTCCTATGGGATTCGCTAGATGAATTTTTCGTTATAAGAATTGACCCGTGGAACGAATTAAATTCGTCTAGCGAGGCACCACTGCACCTAGGCTTCTATAAGCTTTAGATGCATAAGTTCAACAAGTATGTAAACCTGAGACACCACACCTACTGCCTTCTTGTGACACCAAGCTGTGCTATCCATCAGCATTAGCTCAGTGTTTTCTGGTTTCATCTTCAATTGACTTACTTTCATCCAGCCATAGCTAATCATCACAGTAAGAACAAACCATGGGGGGGGGGGGACCGCAGACCGAACTGTGTGCCGTCAATATATTTACAGTATTTTGTTGTTGTTTTTCTTTATCATCTGATATTTTACTGTTTTAATTTATTGTAAACTACACTACATTGTAATGAGTATGCTTAAAATAATGATCTATCCATATACATGTAAAATAAGTAAGAAATGAGTATTGGTTTTAAGCAGAATTTGCTTGTACAAGCTCAGTATAATGAATATGTTCTGCAAACAGTGTTTATTTCAGGCAATACATTTGGACCCTATCCAGCAACACCATTCCAGATTCAGAAGGGCAGAAGAAATTTTATTAAGATTCAGCAAGAACTGAAAGACTGCTTTTAGTTACAGTCAAATTAAAAAGTGAAAAAGCATGGCATTTTAAAAGCTTGTGTTGTGCCTATTTTCCTTCTTTTTGTACTTCATAAAAACTATAGCAATGTTATCAGCCCTCAACAAAAAGGCACCATTTGTTGTTGGTGAAGAAAATGGATTGAGGCCATGCTTACCTACCATGCAGAGACCATTAATTTAAAATAGCCCTTCATTGTGTAGGACCTGTGAGTAGCTGGACCAAAATTTAGGCATAATCACATGTGGTCTGGAACATATCATGGTGGAACTGTTCATCATTCTGTAGAGTGTTCCAGTAAAAACATCTGCACTGTTTTGCATCTCAAAGTACAAGAGAGTTTATGACCATGAATTAGCACCATCCACCCTAATTATATGCACTCCTTTCAAGAACTTGTTAGCAGCTCTTTGTACACACTCAGTTTTATGTTTACATTTGGTAGAAGCGCAGCTTTCAGCCAATAACATGATGTGTGTTCTAGGCATTTCAAAAGACTGGGAAGGGGAAGCAGCTCATGAAATGTACTGATCCAAGGCTCAGTGCATAAACTTCAGACCTTTTTGTCTCTTGCCATGTAATTAAAACCTTCCTTGCCTTCTGTGGCAAAAAGGTTTCAAGCACTGAAAAGATGCCGGATAAAGTGGGGTGCCACAGGGTTTTGTCCTGGGCCTGCTGTTGTTCAGCATTTTTACAAATGACTTGGATGAAGGAATTGAGGGGATGCTCATCAAATTTGCAGATGACACCAAACTGGGAGGGGTAGCAAATGCCGCAGAAGACTGAAGAAGAATTCAAAATGATCTTAACAGATTGGTGAACTGGGCATAAGCTAACAAAATGAATTTCAATAGGGACAAATGTAAGGTTCTGCACTTAGGCAGGAAGAACCAGAAGCACAAATACAGGATGGGGGACACCTGGTTTACTAGTAGTACACGTGAAAAGGGGAAGGGGAAGA
Organism: Zootoca vivipara; assembly: GCF_963506605.1. NCBI lineage: Eukaryota > Metazoa > Chordata > Lepidosauria > Squamata > Lacertidae > Zootoca > Zootoca vivipara. The sequence goes on along the minus strand of NC_083284.1, from coordinate 46,327,833 downwards.
AATGGAGGCAGTGAGAGATTTTACTTTCTTGGGCTCCTTGATCACTGCAGATGGTGACAGCAGTCACGAAATTAAAAGACGCCTGCTTCTTGGGAGAAAAGCAATGACAAACCTAGACAGCATCTTAAAAAGCAGAGACATCACCTTGCCGACAAAGGTCCGTATAGTTAAAGCTATGGTTTTCCCAGTAGTGATGTATGGAAGTGAGAGTTGGACCATAAAGAAGGCTGATCGCCGAAGAATTGATTCTTTTGAATTATGGTGCTGGAGGAGACTCTTGAGAGTCCCATGGACTGCAAGAAGATCAAACCTATCCATTCTTAAGGAAATCAGCCCTGAGTGCTCCCTGGAAGGACAGATTGTGAAGCTGAGGCTCCAATACTTTGGCCACCTCATGAGAAGAGAAGAATCCTTGGAAAAGACCCTGATGTTGGGAAAGATTGAGGGCACTAGGAGAAGGGGACGACAGAGGACAAGATGGTTGGACAGTGTTCTCGAAGCTACGAACATGAGTTTGACCAAACTGCGGGAGGCAGTGCGAGACAGGAGTGCCTGGCGTGCTATGGTCCATGGGGTCACGAAGAGTCGGACACGACTAAACGACTAAACAACAACAAACAACAACATGTGAAAAGGATCCAGGGGTCTTGGTGGACCAGAAGCTTAACATGAGTCAACAGTGTGATGGGTGCCTGTACAGGCTGCCGCTCTCGCACGCAGTCTGTACAGGCTGCCTCTCGCACGGCGACCGTACAGGCTGCAGCGCAGTCTATACGGGATGCTGCACATGCGCAGTCCATACTGGCTGCCCCGCCCCGGGTGCCAGAGAGGGTTCCTCTGCCACTGATTGCAGGTTGAAAGGAAAAGGAAGATTGGTTGCACAAGCTGCCTTCCACTCTCACAACGATTTGATACAACCCACTCAAAACTATTCTATGGTTATTGTTATTGGTTGACTTGGTGATGAATCTTGGCCAATTCATCTCTGTACAGGAAGCTAAGCTCCTGCAGGGGAACTGGGAAACATAGCTACATACAAGTAAATTCAAACAGATGTGCATAGTGCAGTGTGCAGTATTTTGTTTTGTCTTGTTTCAAACTTTCCTGTTCACTTTACATTGACCTTGTGGCCTGGAGATTGCTGTGTTTCTAGAGGGCTTCTTCTAAAGTTTAAGTTCTTTCACAATCTTATGAATATGATTAATCTTAAGAATCACTTGCAGTGTCCTTCTAGTTGGTGAAATCAGCATCAGCTGCTGTACCCAGGTATAGAACACGCTGTTTAGGTAAGGCAGAATTTCATTCTTGCTCAAGCTGTGATCTCTCTAAATGCACCTTCCCCCTGCGCAAGTCAAATATGTTATACAATCCACAATATTTTTGCCCCAATGCAATGAGAGTACAGAAATTATACACAGCTTCACTTTTTGAACTGAAATCTTTCACATGTAGCTTTTGCAATAAAGTTTCACACACTGTGAGAGTAATCATACCAAAGTTAATGGAACACAGCATAGAGTCAGTGCCGGATTTACGTATAAACTAAACAAGCTATAGCTTACGGCCCCATTCTCTTGGCCCGCTCCAAAAAAAAAAAATCGCTATTAATATACTTCTTCTTAATTGTGTTTCAGTTAAACAGTTACTTTTCTAAAATACATATTTGGTTATGTGCAAATGGCTTTAGATACCTATTAGTTCCATAAATTACCATATATATAGCATATATTCAACACAAAAAACAGCGGCAATTTGTTGTTGACAAAGAACAGCTGGACATATAAAGGGCCCCATTACCTTCAGCAGCTTAGGGCCTCATCAAACCTAAATCCGGCCCTGCATAATGTGCTCAGAAACCTTTTGGCCACATGACTTCCAACAATGTATATAAGTATTACAGTTAAGTTGTCGCATTGCCACATGCCAAGAAAAATGGGAAACAATGAAACTTATGGAGATTTACAGAATTTTAAAACGTTGTAATCAAAAGTGTCTTATATCCTGAACTAACTCTGTTGACAGCACTTTTTAATGTAAAATCATTAGCTTTCATACAAGTGTCAACGCAGATTTAATAAATATCTATTAATTAGTAAAGTGATATAAACACCTACCATATTTTTCTGTGTATAAGACAAGGTTTTTCATTAGAAGGGCTGGATGAATGAAGATTTGATGGCTATTTGGTTTGCAAAGATTTGGTCCAGGAGACCTGGAGGGCTCTTGAAGAAGCCAGCTCTGCTTGTGTATGATCAGGTCCATGCACATTTAATGGAAAAGACAAAAAGGGTTGCAAAGGATTTGCGAACACACCTAGCCGTTATTCCTGGTGGACTTACAGGTCAGCGACAGCCACTAGATGTTTCAATCAACAAGCCATTTAAAGCGCTGATAAAAGAAAAATGGAATAAATGGATGCAAAAGGCAGGTAATAACTTGACACCAGCTGGAAGAGTGGAAAAAAACCCAACCATTACTGAGGTCTGCAAATGGGTCATAAACTCATGGAGTGCAGTCACGGAAGAGTTGGTTGTGAAATCCTTCAAGAAATGTGGAATCAGCAATCTCATGGATGGAACTGAGGATGATCTCATATGTAAAGACAGTGACTCAGAACACAGAAGTGATGCAGTAGAGGTTGAAGAAAGTGGTATGTCTGGAACTGAGAATGATGCATAGTTTTTTAGTGTTACCTACCTGTATGCACTCTTCCATTTGTGCACGTTTGCTGCAGCCATAGTTTTATATACATACTCACTAACTACCATATTACTGCCACTTAGGACCTCTGCAAAGGTTCCATTGCTTTGATTTTACCTTCCACTGACTCTCTATGCCTCTGTGTAGGCAAATGTGACATTATAATCCTTGCTGGCCCTATGGCTGTTCTTATACTGCACGTTATAATAATGCTGACTAAAAAAATGCCTACCATAATTGCAATACTAAATATATTGGTAAAGTTGTTCTGTTTGATGTTTAAATATACGGTACTAAATATACTGGTGTTTTGAATATTTAATAAAATATCAAAGTTGTTCTGTTTGGAGTTTAAATATATTTATTTCTTAATTTTGGGCTCTAAAAATAGGGGTCGTCTTATACATGGGGGTGTTCATATACACAGAAAAATACAGTATCTAGATACCAAGTAGATCTTAGGAGGAAAAATGTTATTATGCATCTCTCCTCTATAAACATACAGCTTGTTCTGCATAAAGCTACACTCAAATATTCCAGAGCCATTTTTTAATGGTTCTGAGGATATTCCCAGAACCAGAAGAGAAAAAATGGATCTTTGACTATAGTCATGAGGAGCATAACCACTAAGAGGCAAAAGGTTCTGGCATTGATCCCTAAGAATGATGGTAGGTAGACATAAGCCTATTTCATTTCTATTTTTACTTAGAAGTGAACTGGATGTGGTGATCCTGTGTCTAAGTTTGTGATGACTGGATTTTAGCTAGATTTAAGAGGACGTTCAGATTAATTCATTTATGAGGTGATTAACATGGGAAGCATCATGTCATTTTCAAGGCCAGCTAGCCTCACGCTGATGGATGCTTTTTATTTATGGTAAGGATGAGAAAACCCAAGGGCCTGGAATCCAAATAGTGCAGAAGCTGATGGCCTAGCATTACACCTTCAGTCTGACAATTAATTTGTAAATTTCTTACCTTCTAAACTAAACAGCTCCCTAATTTACCATATCTCTGCCACTTAAATAGATGCACACATAAATTTATTTGTATGCCACCTTTCCATAGTTCAAACTATGCTCAAGGCAGCTTACAACATGAAAAAATACATAATTACAAACCTAACAAAAGTAGTTATAAAGAATAAATAAAACATTGAACATACAAATTAAATTGTTTCCACATAAATCATATTAAGATCTAAAATAAAGATACAAAAATTAATATAAATAACAGCAACCCCCACAACCCACCCCCCACAATACTCTAGCCCAAGAGTCTTTTCAGTAGCCTTAGCTTTTGTAGCTGGAGTCAGTCAAGGGCCTGCCCACCAAGGCCAGGTAGAAAAAGACTTGCAAGGCAAGGAGCAGGTCTTCCTGGATTCACAGCCAAAATAAGCAATTCTAATCAATTCAGATATTGCAAAATTGAGCAGCTATAGAAAAACCAATACAAATGGCAGGTCTTACCAGGGAAGTTCTAGTAACATGCCCTTTGCTGTTCCCCCCCACTCTCTTTTCTGTTGTTAACAAGTTGCTCTCAGGATTTCTGCTGGAGGGCAAACATTGTTTCAAGACAGAACATACTAAAGAAACTTCCAAAACAAATCCCAAATAATATATATATATTTTACATAAACTGAAGACAGTTACAAGAAACAACGAATAAGAGCCAATCGCCTACATAGAATATCTATATCTATATATATCCCTTGTCTTTTAGGCATGCTTGACACTACAATCCTGTGCATGTTTACACAGAAGTAATTCCTCCTGTGGTAGTAATGAGATTCCCATACCACTTAAATGGGCGTACTTTGCTTTGCTGTCAAACTGCTAATGTATGGAAAACTATACCATTCAACTTACTATGCAAATCCCAGTAAAATTAATGGCTTGGTTTAATCAGATAGGATAGTCGCAGGAGTAAGTTCCTCTGAATGAAGCCTGGTGACTCAGCTCCAAGAGTAAAAGTGAGTGAGAAAGGATAGATTACATTAAAAATAAAAAAGTGAAATTGTCTATCTTACACTGAGTTTTATAGATGATGAGAGAGAACTTTGGTTCCTGGGCATGAGCAGCTTCAGTTGAAGGCAAATGGAGACAGAGGGAAAAATGTTGAAAACCTAGCCATTTTGATAAAGCTTTGGTGAGGAGAACCCAAGGATACAATTTGATAGGATTCTGTGTTAGATACTGCATGTATCAAGACATTTTGCTGCCTGAGGTGAAGGACAAGATGGCGCTTTCCTCTATTCCAGATGTTGAAGGAACAGCACCTTCCACGGCAGCAGAGCTCAGCAGACTAGCTTAGAGAATGCAAGGAAAGGTGCATGGCACACCTAGCTCAGTCCATTCCCCACCCCTCAGCAGCCTTACTCTGTCTCATGGTAGGACTGCCCATGCAGTATGTACCGTGTTTCCCCCTTTTTAAGACGTAGCCATAATATAAGACATAGCAGGATTTCTAAGCAGTTGCGCGATATAAGCCATAACCCGAAAATAAGACATAGTGATAGACCCTTCCCCCCTCCCGCCAGCCAACTCTCCCCCATAAAAATCTCTCCCCATTTTACTGTCGCTCCAAAGACACGCATTTCTTTTAAAAGCTTGTAAAAATGCACCGTAGAGCCGTTCCTGCAGCCTCGTGATTCCCCCTCCTGTTTCTGTAAGCATTTTTTAAAATACCTGTAAAAGGATTCCAAAATATTTTTTTTTAGCTAGGCTGTGTGAGCTCTGCTTGCTTGGTGAAGAGGAGAAAAGTGGCATTTGCGGTGGGGAGAAGATGAAAGCACGAGGGAAAAAAGAGGGGCGATTGAAGACGCTGCCTTCCCCTTTAGGGAGAGACTCTGTGTGCGCGTCTCTCTCTCTCTCCCCCCCCCCGCCTCTCTCTCTCTCTCTCTCTCACACACACACACACACAGCCCACCTCTCGCTTCCCCCCACCTTTCCCCCTTTTAATAGCCTTTTAAAAAGTGAGGATTCTTTTTTCTTTCCATTGCTTGTCTGTAGAGCTTCCCCTTTAAGGATTTGTACCGGTACCGGGATCGCTGCCGGTGGCGCAGTCCTTGCCTTGGGGATTAAGGACTTTCCCCTTCTCGCTGTTTAGGAGCTGCTAAACACTGCCCTACACCCTACACAAAAGTTAACATTTTGTGGGTAAGAGAAACACGGACGGGTTGTTAGGACCAGCAGATTATCTCACCCCGCTTTCTGCTGGCTCAATTGCTACTTAATTGCTACCATTTACCATCTTAATTGCTGCTCAGCTGGCTGCTTTGTTTTCTACAGTATCTCAGCCGGTAGCCTCTTTGCTATCAGTGCTACAAAGTGCTACATTGTTGGAACTTTCGCTCTTAAGTCTTGGGCAGTTGGCTGGCTGGTAGAGATCCTTATTTGCTTTAGTATAGGCTACTGCTACGACTGCATCACACAGATAGATTCCATTATACTGTACTGGTTTAAATTTAAGAAGCTCCAGTGTAGCAGATTGCTATTAAGTGAGTCCCCACCTGTGAGGGGAGAGAGAGAGAGCAGCCCTTCGGAGGAGCTCCTTCCCTCCCTCACGAACATCCCAGGGCCAGGGAGAGAGGGCTGGGCCAGCGATGCACACACCTCCCTTCCCTCAGACTCCCTCTCATGGAGCTTGGTGGTGGCTGTTGCCCGTCATTTTCTTTCAGTCAAGAGTCCTGCCCCGCAGGGAGACAGGGAGCAAGAGGGGCACTGCTCCTGATGTAATAAAAATACCGGTAAGACATTCCCTGAAAATAAGCCACCCAGTGTTTTTTTGAGGAAAAAAAGTGATAAGACGGTGTCTTAAAATGTGGGAAAGACGGTAGCATACTGAAATGGCTTAAGTTTGAGGAGAGATGTCTCTTCATTTGCTCTCAAACGCTACATAGAATCATGCAAAATGCTGGTTATATTATTATTGTTTGCTTTGGTGTCTACAGCTGAACGGTGTCCCAGGCAGAAAAGAAGAAACATAGCTTCGGGATTTCATTACAACTACCTTTTCCCTACTCCATTTTCCCATGCATTCCTATCCCTTCTTGTCCACTGAATTTAGGTTGCTGTAGGCACAGACTGCACCATGTCACTGTTGTTTTTCAAGAACTACATTCCAGCAAGTCCTATACTTCCAAGTACATGCATATGTACAGGCAGCCCTGTTTAGGGAAGCTTTTAATCTTTAAGAAATTAGTGTATTTTAATATTTCTGTTGGAAGCCGCCCAGAGTGGCTGGGGAAACCCAGCCAGATGGGCAGGGTAGAAATAATAAATTATTATTATTATTATTATTATTATTATTATTATTATTTTAAAATCAGTAATCAGTATTATATTATTATATTAAAATCAGTAATTATTATTATTATATTAAAAATCAGTAGCAGTAACGATGAATAGGATAGCTCAGTCTCACTAGCTTACATTAAACTAATTTAAATACACAGGCATAAGTGTGTTTTTTTCCTTCGGTGCACAGTCTAATTATTTATTTTGGTACATTGGACAAAGTGATTTTGGAATTACATAGTAATTTATGCTTACAATTTTCTACAAAAAAAAGCTTATTCAGGTAAGCTTAACTTTTGCTTCATCTTTTACTACTGTAGGCAAGTTGAGAGACTGTAATGGGTCTCCTTTGGGTGACTAGCAGACTGCACAGGAGCATCGGTAGAAGATTTAAAAAATGTCAGCCTCAGGCATTTTCACCTTTGTAAATTTAATCATGTATATATTACTCAGAAGGGACAACTTGTTTTTATTGGTAAACTTAACACAGAGGATAATTGATTAACCTTGACAGTTTTAAATGCACATCTAATTGTGTTACTGTCTTTTGAAATTAAAAAAGTTGATGGAGTGCCTCACAATTCTCAAGTGGGATGGATGACTGATGATCCCTTCTAGATTGCAAAAAGTTGTTCTCAGGCAGCTATTCTTGGTAAAATTAGGAAAACTTTTTACTGGTGCATGAAACCTACAGTGAGGGGATTTACCCACTCTCCCAGAGCTGTGGCTTCAAAATAAAATTGCACACTTAAACAAAGCCCATGCTGGCAACTCATGCTTTCTTGGAATCCTTGACAGAGTAAATTAGATTAGATGATCTAAACCATGCACCTAGCAGCATATGATGATAAAGCTCAAGTGGATCTTAAAGTAACATAATGGTCAATTGCTCAAATACATGGTTGTGGGTTATATTTTCTAGGTAGGAACATTGTATCTGATAGTATACAAGACTTATGGTGCAAACATATATGTACATGTACTAGTTTTTGCTTATTAAGTCCACTTATACACTTATACAGTGTAGATTTTGGCGAATTTCCTAGCTCAAAAACTTCATTTCACTTTTGGAAATATGGCAACCCTATTTATATCTACTTGGAAGTTAGTTCACTTATGTTCAATAGAGCTTGTTCCTACATAAGTGAGCATATACACACCTACCTGGGATTAACCCCACTGAAGTCAATGAAGCATACTTCTGAGTAGGCATAGGATTATGCTATTAGTCATCTATTGCAGGGACTAAGAGATTGATCTATAAACCTAGAAGTCTATGGTTCAAACCTCTCATTTGTCATGAAATCACCAGATAGCCTTGGACAAGCTTCTTTCTTTTGTCCTCAGCCACTAATCCCACTATGGAGATACCATTACTGACCTACATACCTTACAAGGTTGTTATAAGAGTTACAAGAATCCATTGTGGCCACGTTGGTCCAATGCAACAGTAACAATGAGTTTTGAGGCATCTATCAAATTTAAAGACTACTGAAGCTTTTGTGGGCTGTGGCCCACTTTAACAGATACATTAAATGCTACCATTAGTTGTCAGAAACATCTAAGGACCAAAAGGCCAGGAAAGGAGGTTTGTGACATTACCAAGGGAATCTCAAACATATACAGTCATACCTGCAAACGTGATCCGTGTGGGAGGCACGTTCACAACCTGCAGCATTTGCAACCCGCAGCACCCCGTCTGCGCACGCGCATGATGCAATTTGGCACTTCTGCGCATGTGCATGACATCATTTTGTGCTTCTGTGCATGCGCGAGCACCATAACCCATTCCAGTACTTCCGGGTTTGGCATGGAGTGCAACCCAAAAACGCGTAACCCGCATTGTTCGCAACCCGAGGTATGACTGTACAGAAAAGGCAAGGTGATCATGCCTGGTAGCAGTAACTGGTGATGAGAGAAATTTTGTAACTTAGGTATGGCAATTTAACACCTGTCCTGGGAAGCAAAATTCTTGAAAATGATTAATATCTAATATGTATGGGAAGTGCTTTGAACACTCAGAAGTGTTAATGATGTGTTATGCATTATTATTATTATTATTATTATTATTATTATTATTATTACCACTACAGTTACTAACTACTTTGCCAAATCTGTACCCATTAATGTGTCAAAAGTAAATCAGGATCAGAAATAAGATGGAGACAACCCAGGTAGCAATCTTGAACTCATCTCATGGCAAGGAGGATCAAAGGTCCTTCTAAAAGGGTCCTTGCTTGTTGCTGGTGTGGACTAACTGCTACTCACCTTTTCCCAGGGTGTTATAGACTGCACCACTTGGGGAAAACCCCTGATTCAGTCAGGGGACAGAGAAGCAGTTAGACCATGATGTGCAGTGGCACTACCAATGTACTGCCAAATTTGTTGCAGCAGGGCAGATGCCAGGCAGAGCAAAAAATGAGCAGTGGTGAGGTGTTCTGCCAGCCCTGCAATACTATAGCAGTTGCAGAACTAAATCATGCTATTCCACATACCTCTTTTGTCAGATGACAAAGAAAAAGAACGAACCTGGCATACTAGCAGTATAATACAATATTGAAGACTTTTTTTAAAAAAAGTATGTGCAAGAGAAGAAATATTTGTAACAATGGAAGGGATTAAGGAATCTCCCATAATAGGAGTAGAGCACTTTCTGCAACAGAGGCATGCTACAACATAATGAATTATTGTAGAAGTTTTCATCACATCAGAAGCCAATATGCTTGTCCAAGACCTGAAGCCAACCATCTAGAAACATGTGTCACATCAATGGTATATTGATCAAAGTAGCTGTCTGAAAGCAAAATAGAGGAGATTTCATTTGCAATAAAATAAGCCATGCAACTAATTGCTAGGGAAGAGAGTTTGTTTCTGACTTTTAACCGGCATCTTTGGCTCTTCCTCACTGCCCAAATCATTTCATTGTTCTGATGAGAATATTTCACAAATTTGGAAATGCCAAATTAAAACTTCTGCTAAACTTCCAAAGGTGGTGGTAGAGGATTTACCCTGCCTTATTAAATCCATAAAATTTAGTTTTGAAATGTGTAAAAGCTAGTGCATCCTAATCATACCTGCCAAGTCTCCCACTGAAAAATGCGGGATCAGCAGCGGCGCGGCACCGGAAGTTGCGTAGAAGCAACTTCCGGAGCCGCTCTTCCCATGTGTGGGTACCAGAAATTGGGCAGAGCGGCACCGGAAGTCACTTCTACGCATGCCTGGCGCCAGGCATGGGTAGAAGCGACTTCCGGTGCCGCTCTGCCCGATTTCCAGTGCCCATGCATGGGAAGAGCGGCATCCAAAATGGAGGCTCCCTGGCAGGTAGGAAATCCAGGGGATTTCTGGGATTTTTCTCCATTCGGGAGAACAGCGGGAAACAGATTAAAATCCCGGGGTTTCCCGCGAAAAACAGGATACTTGGCAGCTAAGATCCTAATAGCTTCCCATAAACGTATGACTGGCACTATGGAAACAGGATGTGGATTCAATAGAGCTTTTACAGATCAAAACAGGGTGTACTTCTTTTGCACATGAGTGGGGAAGGGGAGTCTGGAGATGCCACAGGCAAAAAGTAAAGGATAAAATCACATACAAGCTGATGACTCCAGATGACAGACTCACTGAGGCAAGCCAGGCAGGAAATTCTTAAACAGAAATAACAACTAAGTAATAACAAAGTAAATAGATCAATATCCTCATGCACCTTTGCCACTTCTGCTGCAGATTCAGCACTGGAAAGATCTTGCTGCCTCCCACCTGGGCAGGGTTCCAAGCCTGGCTGCTTCCCTGCAGAAGCCACCATGGGGTGGAGGAGGCAGCAGTGGCAGGATGTGTAGGCCAACCCCCTTCTCTAGCTCAGCTATGCCAGCCCCCCAAGTCATCCCACCCAGAGCTGGGCTGATGGGAACTGCAATCTAAAATACCTGGAAGGTGCCACATTGGATACCCCAGTTAGCAGAAGGGCAAGATGCACATCTATTTATCAGGTACAATATGTGTTGATCTGAAAGGTTAAAGAGTGGAATATCAGGTCAACACACCTTTTCATGCTAATCAGCGGCCCAGGGTGAAATTCGAAAAAAGAACATTTGATACTATTGAAAAGAAATCAGCAGTTAAGAATGCTTTTTCATCCAATTAACAACATGCCTTAGTTGAAAAAACTGCTGCAGAGAACCAGAAGTATTGAAAGACATAGCTGCTTGACAAATGGGGATTTTCAAGATTACTCACTAGGCATCCACTGTTAACTGCTGACAGGATTGGCAGTGTTAATGCAGACATTAAGGAAAAAAACAAAAGGCTGACTTGCAAAGGTCATTATTAGCATATCATCAAAGGCTGTGTTTCTGACTATCCTTGTGACTGCAGTAGAACAGATTTAATCCCTCTAAAAGCAAGCTAAACCAATTATGTCAGAAGGTCTGTCTTATGTCAATTAGATGCAAAACAAAAATGGCTGCCGCAGATTAGACAGCTCATAAATGGAAGAACATACTAAGAGATACCAAAGGCAATCTTTGCAAAAACATAATGAGATACAATCTAACCTTAATATCAGCACAGCAATACTATCCCATATGTAGGGTAAGGAGTTGCAATGTAGTATTGCAATGTAGTAGTATGGCTGGGGGGTAGCATAAGTCTCACGCAGTCAACTGACACATAATTCTTAATGGAAATATTGTCAAATAGGCTTTATCATTTCAGCTCCCGTCTTTCTATTTTCCAACACTAGCCCTCTCATTTGAGACCTATCAAGATTTAAAAGGGTTCCTGTCCTTCCGGTTTCCCATTATCTAAATGCCAGAATTTATTGCTAGTTACCGGTATGCACAAACAACCCAAAGATTTTGGGTCAGGAAAAAGAAGAAGTACAAAACAACTTTTCAGAGGTAGTCTGGCAGAATGCTCAGTGGTATGCTATGCAGTAAAATATTTTTCTTGCCGCCTTTCACTGAAGGCCCTTTCTTTTACTTCAGTATTAGCATTAGATAATAATATAAAGTTGGAAATGCACAACCATTCCCTTCGTCTATTTTTACAGTCCTTTCAAGGTGCTAAACATTTACCACCTTGCTAAATAACTGCATTTCTGACAAGTTTGTTTGTCTCTTGGCAATTTCTTCTCAGCAGACTTTTGCAGAAAAGTTTTTGCAATAAAGGGTCTTACGAGACAATGATTAACTCCAAATCATGTTTTGAAAACATTTTAAGGGGTGTGAATGGCCATAAAAGCCCCTAGCTCTTTTCCCTAAAGCACAAAAGACTCCACAGCAACACAGTATTATGGGGAGAAAGCTCATCTCCTTGGTACAGAAGAACCAGAAGGAGGTTTCACACCTGCATTTAACCAGACATAGCTGTTAAGCGCATATGCAAAGTGTATTGCCATGTGTTACCATAGTAACATGGTTGGACAGTCTTCTCGAAGTCACCAACATGAATCTGACCAAATTGCGGGAGGCAGTGGAAGACAGGAGTGTCTGGCGTGATCTGGTCCATGGGGTCACAAAGAGCATAGCTGCCAAGTTATCCCTTATTTTAAGGGATTTTCCCTTATGCTGAATAGGCTTCCTCGCGAGAAAAGGGAAAACTTGGCAGCTATGACAAAGAGTCGGACACGACTAAACGACTAAACGACTAAACAACAACAACAACAACCATAGTAACATGCATAAGCATACAATTCTAAGAGGGAAAAGTGGTCACTTTTATGCTAATGTGGTATGGTGAAGTAGAAAGGGAGTCACTCTGGTAATTTAAGGTGGCATATGTGTCAACTTTTGTAGTGGGAGCTACTGTGTAGAGAAAAGAAGAGGAGCTGGACCAACACATGTCCTACAACAACACAAATGTTTCACCTGGACATTTGAGATGGCATATTGTTAAGGACAGCCAATTTGGTGTCAGTGGAGAAATGTTGATACTCTCAGGCCCAGTTTATTGTATAAACGGCAAGAGAACCTTTACCACTTTACACTTTTTAACTTTCAGGATAAAGTGGTAAAGGTTTCCTTGCAAAGGATCACTTCAGCCTGCAGGTGGAACATCACATATCAAAATGCTTCCCCACTAGAAAATTCCTTGCATGTGGAAAATACAGTGTGGATTAAGAAGACTAGGCTGAACGCTTCACCACAATATGATAGTTTTCTGTGTGCAAGGAAGTTTTAAAATACTGTTGAACCTCACCTATATTTATTTACACATGACCCACAATTTTCTCATTCTCTTGAAAAGTTCACTGAAATTACTCAATGCTGTCTTATATTCATCTAGTTCCCTAAAGCCTTTGGTCACTGAATAGATGCTTTCAAATATGCATCATCTGTATTATATGATTGCAGCTTAGCTACCTAATGTGAAGCGAGACAGTCCATCAAAATTCACATTGCAAGCAGGCTGACAGTGATATGAAAGACAGAGAGATGCATATGCCGCACCTTGGTTTTAGCTTCAAAACTGTAAAATGAAATTCTTTCCGAGACACACTCCATCACAATGTTGATTCACTAAGACGTCTGTGAACTGCCTTAGCAACAGGGCTTCCCATCCAAGAAGCTCTGATTCAAGAATCCCATTTGTCTTCCACTGCTCTTACCAATGTCATATAAATGTCACAACAATCCATTTCGCGTGGGTCAAAAGTTCCAACCAAGTACTAGAAAAAGGCTGTTCACATGCACCACAATCTCTCTAATAAACATGTACAGTTATAAACAATAAAAATCCAGTGTATAACACCTTAGATCAAATTCAACAATGAACACACATTTGTCATGGAAAGAAAGCTATTTGATTTTTCACAATTTTTAACCATGAAACAGTAACAGTTAGCTTGTACCATCAGTTAATTTGATTAATGTGCAGAGCAGAGAGTAGTTTCATTTATGTTTATGTTTACTCTGATAAGAGAACAAAGGTACAGTATGTCTATTCAGCTTACAAATTAATGACAGAGACAAAAACTGTTTAAGAACACACACACAGTTGAAGACTTTTCACAAATCACATTTTGTCTTGCTTTAAGTGGGCTCCAACCAGATTAATTAGGTACAGAGAATCATCTCCCATCTTATTCCAAAGCATATCTACTGGAAAGCAGCAACAACTGGGTCAAACAGGAAATATTTCCTAGTATGTAGACTTAATATTGTTGCCAAAATACCAGTGAATTAATGGAATGTACTGCAGAATGTTATGCATATTTACTTTGAAGTAAGTAACACTGTCTTCAGTGGGACTTCCTCCTACGTTGGTGTGCCTAACAATTCTAAGCACTGTTATAAAATCATATTGGGGGGGGGGGTTGCAGGACACCATTATTAATGAACAGAGAGGGGTGACAGAATTTGACAGCTGCAATACCCAGAATCCTGTTCAATGCCATCTTCCCTGTCTCCCCACCCCTCCCGCTAGGACGCGACCCTGCCTGAAGGCTTAAGGATCTGCATATGCACAACAGTTAGCATAAACTCACACATTTCCCCTCTCCACCTCCCCTCCGCCCAGAACAAAACAATGTTTCCAGAAGAAGGGGGGGGGAACCGCCCAAATCCAAAGTGACACTTTTCTACTCAAGTTAATAATACAGCCTATTATATGTTCTCTTACCATGAAATCTCTATCCGCTGCCTCTGTATTAGAATTGCTAGTACCTCTCTGTATTGGAATTGCTGTTTTATATCTTAGAACTGTATATGTCAGGACTGCTACCTTTTAATTAGAAATCCCTGTATTAGGTATGTTTTCCAGGTATATTTTCTGTATGAACCCTGTATGATCCCAACCCACCTGAACCTTGCCCTACTACCACCCTATACCCATTCAAGGACACACGGACAATAGAGGGATTAGCTGGAACAACTTTATTCAAATAAATTGCCATCCTCAACGTAGCCCACCCTTCCATGGCCTGGAGGAAAACACCTGCCGGGCGGACTTCCACCCCACGGAAATCGCCAGGAACTGCCCCCACCTCTGCACCCATCTCGACTGATTGCCCTTCCTGCCAAACAACAGGGAACACCATTAGCGACAGGAGAAGAGCGATTGACATCTCTCCATCTAAAAGGAAAAGTCATCTCCGCACCCAGCTAATCCGATCCCCCACCCGTCACCCTTGTCTCCCCCTCCCTCCCAGTCCAGAGATTTCCATGCAGGGACAGGAGGGTATATAAGGGGACTTTACCATTTTCCGGGGTTCCTTCCTTCTTTCCAGAGGCAGGGACCCTACAGCTGTAGCTTTGCATTCTGCAATAAAGGGATCAGTTTGTTTTTCCTGACAGCATCGTGTGGTCTCTGTCATTTTCCCGGCGGAGCTGAACTTAGTGCAAATTTTGGAGCTTCCGACCCGCGTCTGTCCTTCTTAAAAGGCAACGCATTTGGGGGTACAATTTTTCATAACAATATGGCGAGCCAGCCAGGAGACTCCGTTTAGCCGTACTCTTGGGGCGCCGTGGTTGGGGAGCCCAAGCGCACCCAGCCATTTGCAGGGGGGATCTCCTTCCCCGACTGTCCCTGGAGTTCTGGCCTAACTGGGATCCTTAGCGGGACCACACAGGGAAAACAAACAGGATCCAGACGGCCGTGGGGGTTGATTTTGCAAGATTTTCTTCTCCTGTTGTCGCGAGGTGACCAAGCTTCAGGAAAAGAAGGCAGCGCGCTGCGACGTGAGTATCAATAGGGAAATTGGCTTTTCGGGGTGGGAATTGTCACAGCAATCAAACTCTTTCCTATTTTTCATAGCCAAAAAGCCCAAAGCCCGTCGGAGTCTGCCCAGGCTGAAAGGTTTTGCGGCTGCCCTTTTCCTCCCCAAGGCTTGTTGTCCGTCGGAGTTTGCCCAGATAGCGAGCCTTGGGTAACTTTGCCTTCTCTCGCCTGCTAGCTATCCCGGGTGAAGACGCCCCTCTGCCATGGCGACCCTTGTTGGGTATGACCCATGATCAGAGATTGCAAGTGCGCCCGTTCCTTTTCCTACTTTGTATTCCTCAGTTCCGACCTGACATTGCGTAGGCAAGCGTTCAGTAGGAACTGAGTCTAGTGCGTAAGAGGCAGGGAGATTGCTGTGGCACTATTAAATTGTGGGTGGGAATAGGAGTCCTCCTCGGAGTGTGTCCACTTTCCTAGAACGTTTTCCTAAGGAGACTTCCCTGACCCCATTTTCCCTTAGAGAACCCTTTAGCAAACCTTCCCGAGCCCACTTTCCTATCGGAGTCTGTCCACTTTCCTATCGGAGTCGGTCCACTTTCCTTAGACGTGCCCCAGGTTTCCCAGGTTCCCCATAACCCCCGAGAGACCCCAGCCCCGTCGGAGACTGCCCAGGGCTAGAACTTGAGCAAGTGCCCCTTCGGAGACTGACCAGGGCAAAAATGGGTGCACCCCTGTCCAAGAGACAACTCTGCAGGCTTCAGGGGAGAAATAAGCCCAAGGAGAGCTTACTTCCCGTCTGAACTCTGATAAACGCCTCCAATTGTATTTAAGAAATGTTTCAGGGTCTAAAACAAAAGAAAAAACCAAAACAAAATGCAAGCTTGCTTAAATAATTTTTATGTAAGGGCTTGATCAACCCAAAAACATGGCAAATATTAAAAAGAGTGGACGTAGTGTGTAAAGGTTTGTTTTAAAGAGGCTGTAGAAGGCCATTTTTTCCTCTCCAAAAGTAAAAAGAGGGGCAGGATGAAGGAAAATAAAGAGTTGTAACTTTGAAAATGCTTGCTCAATGCTTTGAAAATATTTCGAAACTTGAAAATGTTCACTTCATAACCTCCAGCTATAAGTGGATAAGAGATGTACTCAATGTTTAGAAATGTTATGGGGTTGTGTTTAAATTGGCCACAACATCCATAGACTGCCTTCTTAAGTGTGCATAGTTAAAACTGCCAACTTGTTTTAAATTTCTAGTATAAAGAAACAATGTTGAACCGATCAATCTTAAACATGATAAATATGAGAATGAGGTGTGCAAATGTTGTTATTGAGAGAGGCTACAAAGGGGAGTCTTTCTCCAAGTGACTAGAGGAATATTGACTAAAGGAAAACTGAACAGCTATTCCTATAAAGGTGATTTGTTTGTCAAAAGTAGAGCTTCCATAGCCAGGAATTGTCTATCTGAGTCTAGTTTTAACTTTGATCGTGTTGGACAGAAGGGTTATTGTCGGGCTCCTGATATCAGTCTCTTAAGAAAAAAAACTCATCTGCTAAAGGGTTCTGTATAAAGTTGGTATTTTCATTCAAATCTTGTGAATCCTGTATCTTAGAGGGTTAGACTAAATGACCTCAGGGTCCCTTCTAACTCCCATTTTAGAGCTATGTGAAAGGCAATGTGTCTGATGTGGTGATGGGTTGAAATTCAGCCCAGCTCTGCTTTCTGGCAAGGAAAGATTATTGGTTTTCAGAGTTAGAACAAGAGTGTCGTTGTTTTTTAAGGAGTGATTATATAAGTTTTTACCATTTTGTCTATTAAGGTTTAAAGTTTAAGCACATATGAAAGTCTTGACCATTTTCCCTTGTAAATAAATGGCAGAAAATATCTTATGAATTGTGACCCTGTAGCCATTTTCCCATACATGAGGGGGCAGGGAATTTAGTCTGCCATGGCTGAAATTATTTAAAACAAACAAACATTTGCAATTTATGAATTCTGACTGGTCATTTACCCATACATAAGGGGGCGGGTCATTGTTCCGCTAATGACTAGAGGGAAAGCACACTAATAATAATAATCCACATTTGTGAAATATTCTTGAATACAAGTCTGCACCCCAAAACCCTGTAGATAAAGGGGGCAAATCTAGATTTATTTTGCCTGGGGTATGAGATGTTTATATAGTACAGTAAACATGGCTAATTAGTGCCATGACTTCATTAAGTAGTTTAATTTAACCAAACTTTTATTGCAGCTTTCTTGTGAAAATATTGGGTTGTCTGGATGTTGAAGTTTTATATATTTAAAGTTTACGATTTATAAGCCTGCTTCCTAAGCAGCAAGGAACAGGAAATAAGAGGTGTCAGAAATATCTCAGGACACAAAAGCTAAAGAAATGAATTTAAACTGACCAAAGAATTTAATTTGACCACTTTTTGTTGCTGGTTTGGTGGAAGTGTAAATTGCTGGGTTTCTGGGTAAAATCTAACCTATTCACCCTTCCCTTCCTTTATTCAAATGGTGATTTATCCAACAGCTGCAACACTTTCAATTGGTACAATGGATTTCTAAATCATGAACTCTGTACATGCACAGAGACTATGTCAGCTTGAAGAGAAAGAGAGGAGAAAAGGAAGGTTGTAACTTAAGAGGTGTCAAGGTTATACTCTGCACATGAAATATTATTCAAATTTCTAAATGTAAAGCGCCCTTCACACTTGGAAATTCATAGAAAATCTCGCTGTCTTCTCTTCATACTACTCTGATGGTCAGACCCACCCAGGTGACATACTATGCAAACTAAGGCACCATTGTTCTTTCCCAGGCACTATTGTTCTTTCTTTATCTTGCATTTGCATTTCACCCCAAGCATTAACTCCTGCATAACCTCTCCCCTTGCAAAGTTCCAACCTAACATGCAAAAATTATTCTCACAGCTTTTAGAGGAAGAACATTTCTAAAGGATATGTGAAGGACTAACCCCAGTAACAAGTGTCTATTCTTTTCTCCCACAGCAAAAAAAAAAAAAAAGAGGGAAAAAAAGGGGGGGGAGTGAAGAGATACAAACAGTAATTTCTTTCCTTACAGTCTGCAAAACAAGCTTAAATCCCTGCTGTATTAGTTTACTTCCCGCTATAGTTTTATATATATTTCCTTTACTTTGACACTTCTCTTTATTTTCATTTGAGATGCTCATTATTAGAAATTGTGTGTTTTAGCATTTATTTATTTATTTTGGTTCCTCATATGTCAGTGTTTTGTTTTGTTATATTTTGGGGCATGTCCATCAGTCCATCACGTGAAATGAGGTCTTTCATTCACTGCATCTCCAAAACTTATTACTGATGTTTATTCAGGTACCATCTGTGTTTTTCCCCATAGAGTTCTCTTTTATCAGATAGCACATGATGACTTTTAAGGTTTTTCCCCATTATTTTACCATTCACCTTCAAATCTTTAGGTTACAGTCCAATATTAACCTGTATGGTCTTTATGATGTCTTCATATTATTTGATAATAATTCTTTTTTTAATCTGAGATTTTTGTGTCAAGTCCATCTGAAAAAAATGTTGTTTGAGTGGTAATCTAAATATTATTTTGTTCTTATTTTTGCATTATTTTGCATTTCTACTTTTTTGTATTTCTACTCTTTATTTCTGTACATATGAATGTAACATCTAAGTCATTCTTTCCGTAGTAGTAGTAGTAGTAGTAGTAGTAGTAATAATAATAATAATAATAATAATAATAAACCCCTAGATAAAGGAAAACAGACTTAGCAGCTAACAACAGTAGTAATTATATAGAAATGTGATGAATAAAATACTTAATGCATCAAGATTTTATTGTTTGCAGCTTCCCAAGAAAACTCCAGGAGATATTTCCCCCCCCTTTTTTCCCTCTTCTTCCCTTTGGCCTTTGCCCTTTCCTTCTTCTAACTGTGCCCTTAAGTACCCCAAACACTGCCCCTTACAGCATACTCCTTCTACAGATGTTACTACAGATGCAATGATGGAAAAAACCTTGAACCCAAATCCTCCGGACCACAAGACTTTTACCTGCAACAACAGACACCAGAGTTTTCAAACTGGCCACAACAATCTCATTCCAAAGGGATATGGACTGACAAAAGGGGGGATTGGGGAAATTTACAAAGGGGAGGGAGTTGAATTGTAAGGACATTTTCTTTCCCTTTCTGACCTCAAGCCCATGTGCCCAATGGTTAAGGATGTGAGAAAAAGCAAGAACTGCCTCAAAACCACGATTTCCTCAAAGACATCCAACTGGGGTGGAATTACTAATTTGTAGGTTTTGTGTATTATGTGTTATTATGTAGGGGGGTGGAGGGCTGACAAAGGGGGGGGAAAGTGAATTGCAAGGAAGACTCTGTGCCCTGTTAAGAGTTGGCCTCAAGATATGCAACTGATATATAATTATGTTTTATGTTACGTGATATTATGCAGAAACGTTGACCTACCGTATGTCTGACAAGTATACCAAGAAGCAGTTTCAGGATCCATGAAAACAGCAGATACAAGAAGGTGTATATGCCTTGATTTACCAGGAATGATTCCTTATAGAATTAAATTGACCAATTTGGCCATGTGCCCTTTTCAGCATGGTTTTTATGGGGCTGTATAAATTATAATTGGGTCAGTTCTAATTGGGCAAGTGTATCCAAGGTGCAAGTAGCTTTCTCCCTTTAAGAGCAACTGAGCAACTCCCTACTACAGTGCAAGACCAGAGCCTATAATAATAAAATCCCATAGAAAGCCCAAGGCAAAGGCATCTCTCTCATGATATGTCCAAACCTGTGGCAGCTATGGTGAGTGCCAGGTGACATGGTCAATATGAAAGCCCTAAGGGGATTCACCAGGGATTGTTGCTGCTGTGCCATGATGGAGGTGTGCCATGATGGAGGTGTGGGACCAGAGAGCTAGCTTTGACACCTGAGAACACACAAAAGGCAGACTCAAAGGAAACTGCATTTTTCAGTCATTGGTGGACCTTCCCGGTAAATGTAAGGCATAGACCATTTCTTATAAAATGCTTCACCCAAGCCCCCCTTTGAGCCAAGCCCCCCTTTGAGCCGCCACCACATACCCCGAGGTTGTGCCAATGTACCACCTGGGAAATGGAGAATACGTCACTGTCGATTATGTGAGGCAATGATTGGTTGTTACACAACAATATTGCCTCAGAGAGGGGACTGTTATAAAATCATATTGGGGGGGGGTTGCAGGACACCATTATTAATGAACAGAGAGGGGTGACAGAATTTGACAGCTGCAATACCCAGAATCCTGTTCAATGCCATCTTCCCTGTCTCCCCACCCCTCCCGCTAGGACGCGACCCTGCCTGAAGGCTTAAGGATCTGCATATGCACAACACTTAGCATAAACTCACACATTTCCCCTCTCCACCTCCCCTCCGCCCAGAACAAAACAATGTTTCCAGAAGAAGGGGGGGGGAAACCGCCCAAATCCAAAGTGACACTTTTCTACTCAAGTTAATAATACAGCCTATTATATGTTCTCTTACCATGAAATCTCTATCCGCTGCCTCTGTATTAGAATTGCTAGTACCTCTCTGTATTGGAATTGCTGTTTTATATCTTAGAACTGTATATGTCAGGACTGCTACCTTTTAATTAGAAATCCCTGTATTAGGTATGTTTTCCAGGTATATTTTCTGTATGAACCCTGTATGATCCCAACCCACCTGAACCTTGCCCTACTACCACCCTATACCCATTCAAGGACACACGGACAATAGAGGGATTAGCTGGAACAACTTTATTCAAATAAATTGCCATCCTCAACGTAACCCATCCTTCCATGGCCTGGAGGAAAACACCTGCCGGGCGGACTTCCAGCCCACGGAAATCGCCAGGAACTGCCCCCACCTCTGCCCCCATCTCGACTGATTGCCCTTCCTGCCAAACAACAGGGAGCACCATCAGCGACAGGAGAAGAGCGATTGACATCTCTCCATCTGAAAGGAAAAGTCATCTCCGCACCCAGCTAATCCGATCCCCCACCCGTCGCCCTTGTCTCCCCCTCCCTCCCAGTCCAGAGATTTCCATGCAGGGACAGGAGGGTATATAAGGGGACTTTACCATTTTCCGGGGTTCCTTCCTTCTTTCCAGAGGCAGGGACCCTACAGCTGTAGCTTTGCATTCTGCAATAAAGGGATCAGTTTGTTTTTCCTGACAGCATCGTGTGGTCTCTGTCATTTTCCCGGCGGAGCTGAACTTAGTGCAAATTTTGGAGCTTCCGACCCGCGTCTGTCCTTCTTAAAAGGCAACGCATTTGGGGGTACAATTTTTCATAACAGCACCGTGATTATATATTTACAGATGACCCTGTGATTATATATTTACAGATGACCCTGTAGCAAAACAACAAAATGTTACAGTGTGGAATGATGCTCCATTTCACCCCAGCCTGTTTTAAATTCTCTTCCTCTTTCTTTCTGCTCCCAAAGTTACCAATTCATGCTGCCTGAGCATGCTCTGCCCTCACTGGGCTGTTTAGGGATATATATATTTTTCCATTGAGGGTGGGTGGAGTGGACACACGGCTGCCAACAAGGAGCTCAAGGCAATATAGATGGTCCACTTCCTATATCCTTCCAACAACCCTGTTTTATAGGCTGAGCTGAGAGACAATGAGTGGCTCAAGGTCATTCTGTGAACTTGATAGCTAAGTGGAGATTTAAACCTGGGGGCTTCCTAATCCCACTCTGATGCTGTAGCCACCATACCACACTTGCTCTCTACTTAAAAGCAAGTACCAAGACCCACCGAATTCAGTGTGAATGTTTATGAGTAAACGTGCATAGGATTGTGCCGTAAAGTACAAATTTAAGCAAATGCAGGTGCATCTGACTCTGCCTGGATTGTGCCCAGTTAATCTAGGGGAGCCCATATCTTGAAGCAAGCTTTGCTTTCCAGCTCCCAACATACTGAATTATAATACTGTCATTGTAATGTACTGCTATGTTGTTGTGGCATTACAGTTAAATCAAGCTGTCTCATGCAATAAAATACAAAGTGGGAAATCTGATAAACAGCTTCCCCAAAAGGTCAAAGTTAATGGGTTTTTACTCAGAAGAATAACACTGAGCAAAAAATATGTTTTCAGCATTAGTTATCTGGCAAACTACAGAAACAATGCACCAAATCAGCCATGCTATTTTAGGAAAAGGACATAGGAGACTCCCAAACCTTCTTTTGCCCTTGGTATAAAATATATCAGACATTGGATAAAAACAAATGAGCAGAGCAATCTTACCAAGGACACCTAATTGAACACATAGTTCTCAAGCAAATCACAGTAATATGATTTTTTTCCCCATAGAAAATAGTGATTTTGTTCTGATTTATAGGAGAGAACTATACTCCGCAAGTGGTGAAGGTATTTGTCTTACCTCTGTCACTGAAGTCATCCACGAGAATGATTTCTGCTATTAGGCTATTTGGAGTCCTGTTGATAATGCTGTGTATGGTTCGCAAGAGTGATGTCCAACCTTCATTATGAAATGGGATGATTATGCTAGTGTTTGGAAGCTTCTCCAAGTATACCTTGTGCTTACAGCTGAGGAAAGGAAAGAAAAAAGACCATGTAAGAAAGACTGGCTTGGCACCTTTCAAATATTATTTCTTATAAAAGAAATCGGGAGAGCAAATGTTCAAACAGTTCAAACGTCTTTTACTGTGGGGACCCTCCAGTATAAATCTGTCTGCCTTGGCCATCAATATGGTGGCATACACTTCATACTGGAAATCAGATCAAGTATTTTACTATAATTGACAGATGACATTTTAAGAAAAATTCCCTCTTTTAAAGGAATGCTTTGAATTTCACACAGAAAGGGGGAAAAACACACACCCAATTCTATCCATGCTTACTGGAAAGTATATCCTATTGAGTTCAATAGGGAATTACTCCCAAGTAAGTGTGAATAAGAATGCAGCCATAAATCCAGTGTTCCTTATTTCTGGTATTCATATCCATCATTTCAAATAAATTTATTGACCCCAGTACTTCCCAGCTGCCCATAACCTAGCAATCACTGTACTAATCCATTCCTTTGTTGGTTATTTATGGGTATTTGTATCCTATTCTTACAAAAGGGCTGGTTTATCTGCCATTTTAAAATAGATATAAAATACAAAGTAAAGGGATACTAAATAAATACATGGCCAGTTCAACAATCAGTTTTGGAATTTAATTAACCAGTGAGAAATGGAACTCTGCAATTTTAGTAAGGTCCACAATATGACACTACTTTGGTCATTCTTAATTACCAGAATTATTCAACAGGAAGGAAGAGGTCTAGAACACATTTTTTCTCCTAGGATTTCATGAATCAAAGCCAACATCTACTGTTTGTCTTCAAATATCTCCTTCAGTTTCTCTTTTAGTTCATTCATATTCAAAAGCATAGAGAGAGCTAATGCAACTCTAGCTATGCAGCTAAACACTCAGGATAATCAGCACCATTAAATGTAAAGTGTAACTGCAAATATGCCTCTGGAGAGAAAAGCTTCTATCAGCAGGCAAGTGCAAGTGAACATTCAAATGGAAATGGAAAGACATAAAGGTATTTCATGAACTTCTTAATTAGACACCAACTGCATTTATATAATGCCAGCTACAAAATTACACACTTAAAAGTTCATCATTTTACAAAAAAACGACATACAAAGATTTCAATAGTGCATCAACTATGAAACTAAGCAATGATCAAAGAGTGGCTATTCATTATTTGTAATGGGCTACAAAATTAATCACATACAGGTCAGCTAGTCAAACACTGACATTCAGTAGATTGCTATGGACTGCTGGACGGTTTCTCCTGAAATTTGAAAAGATCTCAGAAGCCCACTCTGCAATAACTCGGAGAAGGTTTTTTCATGTGGCTGCTTCTCTTCTGTGGAATAGCATTCCTGTTGAGATATAACAGGTATCCACCACCTGCACTTTCTGAAAGACATTTTTGTCCCGACAGCTTTCCCAGCTGGATAAATGGGTCTTTATCACGAGTGTCTACACTGTGCACTTTCAGTTCTGTTTTAAATGTATTTTCTGTTTTTGTGTTTTTAACTATCTTCAGTGTACAGCACTAATAAGAATAAGAATTCAATAGCCACACAACAAACAATTTACTTTTAGTAACTTATGTTAATGTAGAGAAAGAAAGAAAATGGTACTCATCCATTGTTTATTCCTAACTTGCAGCCAGAAAGTTTGGCTGCATCTGATTAATATCTTGCAGTTAAGCTGCCTCAGCATATTGTGTTCCAAAATGATCAGGCACCAGGAACGTCATGGAAATACCTGTGGAACAAATTAGACCAGGGTCCAATAGACTTCCACCATTACTTGGTCCCAATACTACTGTCCGGGCCAGTTTTCAATACTACTCTCCAAGCCAATGAAACAAAAATATAATCTCTTTGAGATTTTGGAGGCCTAGTAAGAATTTCAAGGCAACTGGTAGTGTGGTGAAACTGTGCCTTCCATTTGAGCTTTGGAGGAATTCTTCCAATTTCTGTGGGAATCCATGGCCTGATTTGACAAATTCCATGCCACACAAGCAAACTTCTTAAGCACACATTTAATTCTGATACACCCAACTGTACAACAGTTAATACGATGGGCAGGATTAAATAGTGTATCCGAAGACTAAATCTAGGGACTACATTTCCCAGCTGCCCATTCTGTGAACTGATTCTGACTTGGAGAAAGAAAAAAGTTAAAAGGAAGGGGAAGCAGAAAAACTGGGTAGATACTAGTCAGTCAAAAATAAAGGTAGTCATAGTTCTGGAACTATTGCTACATAAACTGACTGCGTTTGAAATACCTTGAAAAAAGAAGGGTTTGAACCTAAGGAGCCTTACTGTCGAACTGACAACCACAGAAAGATTATTAAATAGTTGACAATACATTTTGAATCCGGTTTTTAAGTGTCACAGCATTGGTGACTGCAAACTTTCCTGTTTAATCAACTTTATCAAAGCATCTGTTGTTAGATCACTAGAAACTGCAAGCAGAAAGGTTAGTTATGCTGCTAACCTTGAGTTTTCCTCAGTACTCGCTTCCAGTCCCGGCTATACAGGAAAAAACAACTGGTTTACACTCTCATTGCAACAGCTTGCTAATATGAGAAAGTAGAAGAACAGGAAGGTTTTTCTTTTAACTGTCTGCAAAAAAGGTACTAAGTTGATTATCACTGGAAAGCTAGACCATAATTGGTATTAAAAATATCTCATGACATACAGGTCTATCAAATTAAAAATTAATTAATATGAAAATAATAAAAACCATCTAGCAAGGATGAGAAAAGCAAATATTATTAGCAAAGAAGCTTGTGAAAAATTGTCAGTTTTGATCTTTCATTCCATGGAGCATGGCATATCAGTCAAAAGGTGTCAGATAACTGGCAGCTCATCCATTTTATGAATTTAGGCTGACTTCTCTCTACGGAAACGGTGTTATATTTATTCTGTGTGAATAAAGAAAAACATTATACAGATCCAAATATATATTTCTTTTAAAAAAACCCCACCTCAGTAATTATGGTAAACCCCACACTAATTAAGGAGATTAAAATAGGCAGGATTTTTATTCTGATGATCACTTTTAATATTTATCAACCAAATGCAACATTCTGCAATTAAGAGACCAATAATGTTAATGTCTAGCTGGATGAGGAATTGTACATGGAGTCCAGCATCCAATGACACAGGGCATGTTTGATATGGTAAACAGCATCAACTACTGTTTGGGTTGGAAAGCTGGTTTATGTTATTATATTTTTATCCTTCCTTTCCTGCAAGGAGCTCTGGACATGCTTCTCCTCCTTTACCCTCACAACGATCTTGTGAAGATCAGGCTAAGAGATAGTGGAGGACCCCAATGTCTACCACATGAGCTTCATGGTCGGGTAGGGATGTGAATCCAGGTATATCCCAATTGTAGTCTAACACATTAACCACTATACTGCACTGGTTTAGTCCATGTGGCTCTTACCTGCCTAACAGGTTCACAATATATCACCAGAACAGATCTAGCAACTAAGTGTGGAAAGGTTTGCAATGAGGTCCAAATGTAACAAGAGCACAAAAAGACTCCTGCTGGCTCACACCAAAAGACCACCTAGTCTACGTGTTGCTTCTCACATTGGCCAAAAAGATGCCTCCAGGAAGACCACAAGCAAGACATTACAGCAATAGCTCTGTGTTGTTCTCTGTTGTTTCCCCAAGCAGTTGGCACTCATGGTCATACTGTTTTTTTCTGAACTTTGATGTGTTGCATACAGCCACAATGACTAGCGGTCATGGATAAATGGATTCTCAATGAATTAATCTAATCCCCTTATAAAGCCATTTAAGCTAGTGACCATCACCAACTCTTGTCGCCAATTCAAGGCTTACTTTCTCACACAGTGCATAGTTTGTTCTGAATCTCTTGATAAAACGGTATCATTAGAGTATCCCAAGTTATAGTATTTTTTTTTGGGGGGGTGCTCTATCCCCTTCCTCCATGCTGTGCATAACTTTATAAACCTCTTATTCACACCCCCTTTCCCTACTGGGGGCACAGTCCAACAATGGCTGCGTTCCTTCATCTCAGGTCGGGGACAGAGAGTGGCGCTAGGGAGGGAGTTGTCGCCGCGGCACCCCTTGGTGTGTGGAGTCCCGCAAGGCGCAATCCTTTCCCCAATGCTTTTTAATATCTTTATGCGCCCCCTTGCCCAGATTGTCCGGAGTTTTGGGCTGGGTTGTCATCAATATGCTGATGACACCCAGATCTATCTGTTGATGGACGGCTGCCCTGCCTCGGCCCCGGACACACTCACCAGGTGCTTGGAAGCTGTGGCTGGATGGCTACGTGGGAGCCGACTGAAGTTAAATCCTTCGAAGACAGAGGTCCTCTGGCTAGGTCGGGGCGACATGGGGTTGGGGGGCCAACTCCCATCTTTTGCAGGGGCTCAATTGGTACCAGCGCCTTCTGTCAAGAGTTTGGGTGTAACCTTTGACGCCTCCCTTTCCATGGAGGCGCAGGTTGCATCCACAGCAAAGGTGGCATTTTTCCATCTCCGCCGCATCAAGCAGCTGGTCCCTTACCTCTCTCGCCCCGATCTGGCCACAGTGATCCATGCGACGATCACCTCCAGGCTTGACTATTGTAACTCGCTCTACGCAGGGTTGCCCTTAAAGCTGACCCAGAAACTCCAGCGGGTGCAGAATGCCGCGGCGAGGCTCCTTACAGGGTCCCGGCCGTGGGATCACATTCATCCAGTGCTTTACCAGCTGCACTGGCTCCCGGTGGAGTACAGGATCAGGTTTAAGGTGCTGGTTTTGACCTTTAAAGCCCTATGCGACTTGGGACCCTCGTACCTACGGGACCGCCTCTCCTGGTATGCCCCGCGGAGGACCTTAAGGTCCACAAACAATAATATTCTGGAGATCCCGAGTCATAAGATGGCTAGATTGGCCTCTACTAGAGCCAGGGCCTTTTCAGTACTGGCCCCAACCTGGTGGAACGCTCTTTCCCAGGAGACCAGGGCCCTGCGGGATTTGTCATCTTTCCGCAGGGCCTGCAAGACAGAGCTGTTCCGCCTGGCCTTTGGGTTAGACTCAGCCTGACCCCTGTGTTTTTCTCCCTCATGGCTTGGATTTATGGCCTACTTGAAATGAGGCTGCACTTTAAATTTTAATACTGTATTTTAATCTGTATTTTAACTAATTTTTTTTTTATGTTTTATTGTGGTTCTGTTGGTGTCAGCCACTTATGGCCTACTTGAAATGAGGCTGCACTTTAAATTTTAATACTGTATTTTAATCTGTATTTTAATTAATTGTTTTTATGTTTTATTGTGGTTCTGTTGGTGTCAGCCGCCCTGAGCCCGGTTTTTGACTGGGGAGGGCGGGGTATAAATAAAAATTTATTATTATTATTATTATTACTGTCTTTTTTCCACCTCAGCTAAAACAATGGACATTATTCTGTGCTCCTGTCATCTGCCTTCACCCTGATTTCTGTGTGCCAGCACATGCAGCGGAGTCCTTGCAAACCAAAATCTTTTCACTTGCTACTATTTTTCCTTCTTTAGATAACGTGAGAAAACCATGCAGACATTGCAGAAGATGTGGCTAAGTTCAGGAGTCGGTAATATTATGAACAATGCTACCTGAACAAACACAGGGATTGCTTAGTGAGGTCAAAAATTTGTAGATCAAATCATGTTAGCTAGTAAACCTTAGGGCTGGGGCAAGATCAGCTTTCCAACATCATGGTCTGGCAATATACCACGATGTTGAAAAAAACCAAGCTGCCTTAGCCTCAGCCTGCGAGGCGCCGGGTGAAATTGCTGCAGCTTGTTTGTATGGCTCAGCTGGGGCACAGGAGGGCTTCTGATCCCCAGCAGAAACATCCCTGGCGCTCCCCTGCTCGTGGCTCCTTTGCTGTGCTCTGCTGGGGATCAGAAGCCCTCCCCACTCCCAGCAGAGCCACCCATGGTGCTTGCCCTGCTTGCGCAGGAGCCAGCACTGGGCTGGGGGATCCTTTAATTCAGGGGTCCCCAGACTTACCGCGCAGCGGGCCGGTGCCCGCAGCACCGACCGCGCGGCGGGCCGGAGGGCGGGGGAGTGCGCACCCGTGCGCATGCGCACACGCACACGGTCGGGGAAAAATCGCCGAAAATCGCTTGTGCGCATGCGTATGGGCCTCCCCCGACCCGGAAGTGCATCGGAAATGACCTCTTCTGGGTCGGGAGAGGCCCATACGCATGCGCACAAAGGATTTTCGGCGATTTTTTGCCGATTTTTAAGATCGTTGCCGCGCCGCGCGCCGTAAGAGCGGGCGGCGGCAGCGGGCGGCGGGGGGCGCCGCGGGCCGGATTGGGAGGCCGATTGGGCCGCATCCGGCCCAGGGGCCGTAGTTTGGGGACCCCTGCTTTAACTGCTCAGCTGAGGGGAGTGGCAACCACACACCCTCAGCTGAGCAGTTTAGGACTGCTCCTCAGTCCTTCTGCTAGCAACGCTCACTGGAGGAAGTCGCTCGCAGAGGGACTCAGGAGTTGTGGCAGTTTCACCAGTGATATACCGCTGAGTGAATCTGACATGGCGGTCTGCTCCTCATACTGGGTCCTGGGCGATATACTGATATATCGCCCAGGCCTAGTAAGCCTAGGATTGTTTTCCCCTCCCTAACTGTTTTATCAAAAATACCATAGTAACCTTCAGGCACAGACCAACTTTAACGAATTTCAACTTTACAGGTAAAACTTTGAGAAAGTTACTATGAGTGATTTAAATAGAAAGAGTTAGTATTAAATTCATAACTTTTCCTTTGCTGCAGTGGTTGTTATTGCTTCTAGTACGATAAACATGTGATTAATATTTTTTTTTCCATGTGGGAGACCATTCTACCTCAAGCAAGAAATGAGAAATTTTTAGGGCTATTGAGCGCTGCAAGTTTCCACAGTGAATGAAGAAGGTCATTTAGTATGGGCATCGCCAACTGTTATACATCTGAAAATATTCAGAGTTTCCACTGGACCTTTAAATTCCCCACTTATGCTCAATAGATAAGTAGGCTGCTATTTAATATAAGATGTAAAAATAATGCCTGGTCAAGCAGCTAAAGGATTCCGCGCCTACACTCTATACTTCATTGGGCAGCAAAATAGCATCCTGTCCTTTTGGGACCATAATATGATTTAGCCAAGGAACAGCCAGGCTTGAATTAACTAAACTTTGCTCAACAACACAATTAAATGTTTTCTGACACAACTCTTGAGAAAAGAGTCACATGAGTTGGAATTCTTAACTATGCAATCATTAGGAAGTTGTATATCCACTAAATGGGCTGAAGGCGAACTTTAGAAAGCGCTACAACTGTCGGTATAGAGTAGCACCAGGATTTAGTAGGCTACGTGATACATCCTTCTTTTGAAAGAAATGCACAATTACATAAGTTTTGTGAGTGCTTTGCCCTAGTGTGCTCATTAAGTAGCAGCTATCAACCAGCTTGTTTTCTTCTAAAGCAGATTCTTAGTGCACTGAAGCCCAATGACAATTTAAACAAAACCCCACCAGTCTTTTTTGTGTGTGCGCTCCAAATCACACCAGAGGCTTTTCCTCCTGGGTCATCAGATATCTTTAACCTTGCAAATGTTTGCAAACTTGAAAGTTGGGGGAAGTATGGAAGGGGATAACTGGCAGAGAGAGGATGAAGCATCAATCCATTTCTCTCCTCTGCAAATAATGCCCCTTCCTATATCAGTGTCCCTTCCATTGTTGCTTCTTCTTCTTCTTCTTCTTCTTCTTCTTCTTCTTCTTCTTCTTCTTCTTCTTCTTCTTCTTCCTCTTCCTCTTCCTCTTCCTCTTCCTCTTCCTCCTCCCTCCTTTTTTTTTTTTTAATAAAAGTGGTTCTGGAGATGCTTTTTAAAAATGTTATGGTGAGTACATGTGCCCTGAATTGTACCAGCTTCATTTCTATCCCCTTTATCACCGCATACCCGGACATTACATGTTGCTGGGTGTGTTTCACTTCCTGCTATTCTGTAAATAAATACAATCAGATCTAGCATCTAAACTATTCCTATAGTATTCTTTAGTTTTCAAAAACATAAATCCCTTAAGAGATGAAAAGTGGGTTTTTCAACACCTGTTCCCTTTAACAACCTCCTGCCTTTTTTCCATCATGGAATCCAAGGTGGCATATATGTGGCTCTCAGGCTGGACTTTGAAATCTTTACTGCAGGTTTTCCTGTTAAATAATAATAATAATAATAATAATAATAATAATAATAATAATAATAATGCCAGAAATGGCCTAAGAGCCAGGCATCCTATGGATACATGTGGTTGTCACTGTGTACATGGACTTGCCTAGGGCTATGGCACTAAAACCCCTGTTCCACACATCTTCCACAATCTGGAATCTAGGGTTGCGGGCGCCAGGAGGAGAAGCAGTGGAAGGCAGCTAGTGGAAATATCACCACTTCTTAAAAAAAGCTATGCACTTTGCAACCTAACCATATGTACACTTTTAAAGATGTGTCATTGTTTTTATTGACTGCCCATAAGTCACTCTGGGAGGCTTGCTGCATAAAGAGCAGGTTAATTAATACATAAATAACATACATTATGGCAACAATGATTTCTCAAGTTATTCCTCACAATGGCAGTGCAAAGCCATGCTGATGCTCTGACCCTAGAGTGGCCCCCATTCCAATAGATCTTTGGGTTGCATTCTGAACAGATAACACTTAACAAGTTCTGCAGCAACCACTTATATAATTGAGGATGCAAAAGCCAGTTAAAATAGCTTCTGTGGAGCAATTGTGCTTTAGGATGTGAAATGTGTTTCCTGTACCTTTACATTTCCCTACAATGTATTACTATTAAAAGAGAAAATGGTTTGTGTTCAAAATATCAACCTAAATAGAAATTTAATCATTACCACTGTAACTTTAGTGTAAACAACGTTGCTTTCTGATGTGGAGTTTCAAAATGACAACCTTTAGAAGCCCTTTGTACAAAAGTCTGCAGGAGAACATTTTGAAACAGCCTGAGCTTTTTAAATTATGAGAAAGGAGGGGAATGTTGGCACCATTTCAGTCAGTTTATAGAAAAAGCCAATTCACAAAAGCTGCAATTTGTTTGACCCCATGGTTATAGCAATAATATTTTATGCACATTACGGGAGCCCAGTGGCAGAACCTTGGCCAGCCACCAGATTTTATGCCTTCTAGACATATCAACAGGCTTGTAAACTGCTGTTCCTGATAGATGTCACAGAAGAAGTGAAATGCAGTGCAGGTTGTCTGCAGAAGCGAGAGAGAGAGAGAGAGAGAGAGAGAGAGAGAGAGAGAGAGAGAGAGAGAGAGAGAGAGAGAGAGAGGGCTGTGCAGGAGCTCAAAGATGATAAAAGCAGACACCCCCCTTTCTCACTTAAAAAAAATCTTACAAAAGAGCATGCCACACAAAGTCAGAACAAAAGGGCAAGTTTCAGTTTTCCACTGAGTTTTCCATTCTTAGCGGAGAATTAAGAAAGGGAAAAAAAGAAAAAAATAACTGACCTTTTCTCTCTCTTTATCAAGGGGGCTACAATACCTACCTGACATCAAACTAGTGACAAGCATGCAACCGAAAAATACCAGCCTAAAACGTTTTCAAGCCAAGATTTACATAGTAATTGTCTGTGTGTGTCAAAGTATTCAATTTACATCGGCTAGCTTCAGTCATACTGCATTTCTATTCCAATCTAGACTTGTCAGCTGAACTCGATAAAGCAGTGATAACCAGTAATTTCCACAACCGTTTGACAGGTCTGTAAAATTAGCTTGGAGGTGGGGACAGGAGGGAAAGGAAAATAATTTCCAGCGACGATGGTGGCTCAAAACTTCAGAGTTTTCAGCAGGGATAAACATTACTGAATACACCTGAATCAGACAGGAAGTTGAAATGTGAATATGAAGCCTAAAAGTTACTGATTCCGCCAGAGAAACTGCACTGAACTGGTTCTTCAATCAGTTTCAAATACCGCAATTTAGGCTGCAATCCTATATACACTTACCTGGGAATAAATTGCATTAATCTCAGTGCAGCTTACTTCCAAGTAGGCATACACAGAATTGAAGTGAATTGGTTAGTGGATCACGGGTTAGTGATCTACACCAGGGATCGGGATTCTGTGCCCCTCCCCCCTGAAATTGTCAGACTCTGACTATCATCAGCTTCAACCAGCATTGCCAATGGTCAGAGATGATGGGAGCTGTATCTAGCATCAAGTTTAAAAGGTTCATCACAGACATTTCAGTAACCCTAGGGACAAATTGTGGTTACTGGTACTGGCTTATGCTAATGAACCTACTCAGATAAACCACGGCTATCTCTACCTGCAGTTCAAGTCAGACGTTCAGACATAACACTAGGAATAGCTTAAAAGGGAAGCAACTGCTTCCAATCCCTTGGAATTGGAATAGGTCAGTCAATGAGGTAGCTTAGTTGTAACACCAAACCATTGTAATATCTATTACATGAATGGACCTGGCTGGTCACTTGAGCAATGTGCTCCATCCTCTGCTTGATTCCTTTCCTTCCTTCCTGAATTTACTTTACTTTGCCATTTCAGATTGTGGTTTCCAATCCCGTTTTGCAAAAAAACCACAAAGCCCATTCAGATAAACCCATCAAACTATGGTTTGCCTCAAACGAGGAAGACTTGCCCACCTTTTCCATCCACATAAGAGGGATGGGGTATGGAAGTGGAGATAATATCTGAGCCTGAAGCATGGATATATTATAGCTAAACTGTGGGTTGATGTTTTATCAGAACCACACAAACATGTGCAATGATCCTAAAGAAAATTCCTAGATGCTATGTAGTTAACTCTGACTATTACATAAATTGTGAATTGGATCTTCACCAGCACTCTCAAAAGAACTTCTGTGCAACTATACACAATCCATTCATAAGTTAATAACACCATTACATGATTATTCCCATTTCACTGTTAGCTGCTAGAAACAAAGGGGATAATCAAGATGACATATTCAAATGACCAGGCTGCAATATTATAATTGGTAACATTGCTGGTATGACATGGGTGTATAAAATTGCCTTTTGGCAACAAGTAGATGTTAAATATATTGCACTGGGAATTTCTAGCATACACATATAGCAGGCATCCCCAAACTGCGACCCTCCAGATGTTTTGGCCTACAACTCCCATGATCCCTAGCTAATAGGACCAGTGGTCAGGGATGATGGGAATTGTAGTCCAAAACATCTGGAGGGCCGAAGTTTGGGGATGCCTGACATATAGCATACTGCTGCATACACATACTATAAACCCATCTGTCACAGTGGCCGGAGCGGGCTACTTCAGAGTAACGACTCTACACAGCTCTGCATTTTATTCTTTTATTGGTGCTGCGTATTTACAGTGCTGAAGTCATTGCTATTTACACGGAGCTATGTGTTCAGTCGGGTTCAGAACCTCCGAATGGCTTTTGGCGCGTCTTTCTCCAACACAAAAGCCTGGGTAGACCCATCCTCTTTCCCCTCCTCTTTCTGCGCAATTCCGGAGTTGGGGGGATGGGTCTCCCCCCCCTTATTTGCCCCTTCCTGTCCCACCTGGGACCCTGGCTCCGCTACCTTGCCTGAGCCTCAGACACGACTTCCTGCTTCCCCACTGGAATCGGAACTCTCTCTGCTTTCCCCTGTGCTCGGGGATGGGCTTGAACTCAGGAGGGGAGGGACTTCGCGATATCCCCTGTCTTTCACATCCACCCCCCTCCCAAGCTCCCCTTCTCCCCTCCCCAGGTCCCCCCCAGGTGTCGGTGACGACTGGAAGCCTAAGAACTCAGTACTTTCCGAGCCCGTTGGTGTGAACACCTCCCCCCAGTCCTGCGAGCCCCCCCCTTCCGCCTGGGAGGACTGGAATCCCAAAAAGTCTGTGGCGTCAGAGCTGGTGGGGGTAAAAATGTGCTGCCAGTCTGCTTCTTCCTCTGACTGGGTGGATCTCGGCGACGCCCATACTTCTTCCTCTGGTTCCTCAAACTCCGCTTCCCATCCCCATGGTGAACTGCTCTCCAGTACTTCCTCCCCCTCCCCCTCCCCCTCCCTTTCCATGTGCCAGGGCTTGGGTCTGTGGGGAAAGAGGGCGTGAAATTCTTCCACCAAGAATTCCTCCTGTATCTGAGTGGCTGGGACCCATTGATTCTGTGACGGTGGAGCATCCTCCCATGCCATGAGGTACTCCAGGCCCCCCACCCCTCTCCGTGAATCAAGGATGGCCGTGGCCTCATTGAGTTGCTCCCTGCCTTCCCTCTCCCCCCCTCCCTCGGGGGTTTGATCGCTGTCTCGGAGCCTGCTGCTTTCCCTGTACGGCGACAGCAGCGATATATGAAACACTGGATGCACCCTCATGTCCTCTGGTAGTGCCAATCTGAAGGCCACCGGATTGACCTGTTGCGTGACCGTGAAGGGGCCCAGCCGTCTGGGCGCCAGCTTTTTGCACCTCCCTCTAATGGGAAGGCCCTCCGAGGACAACCAAACCTTGTCCCCCACCCTGATGACCTCCCCTTGTCGCCTGTGGCGATCTGCCCCCTTTTTGTACGCTTCCTTGGCCCTCTCCAAGTGTTCTCGGAGCTGCTGGTGCACCGTCTCCAGTTCCTCTGCCCAATCCTCTGCCAGTGGGCCCTCCTCCTCCTCCCCCTCCCTCTCCGGGAATGATCTGAGGTCGCGCCCATAATTGGCCTTAAAGGGTGACACCCCTGTGGAGACGTGCACTGCATTATTGTAGGCAAATTCCGCCAGTGGCAGGCGATCCACCCAGTCCGTTTGTCTCTGGCTGACGTAGCATCTTAGGTACTGCTGCAGAATGGCGTTGACCCTCTCCGCCTGTCCATTGGTCTGCGGGTGTCTCGCCGTCGATAAGCTGACCTCCACCTGCAGGAGGTTCATGAGCCGCCTCCAGAACCTGGAAACAAATTGGCGGCCACGATCCGAAATAACCCTTAAAGGTAATCCATGCAATCTGAATACGTGGTCAACAAATAGTTTGGCTGTCTCTTCTGCAGAGACCGCCCTGGCACACGGTATAAAGTGGCACATTTTGGACATAAGGTCCACCACCACCAACACTGCGGTCTTGCCCCTGGACGCAGGCAGGTCCGTGATGAAGTCCATGGACACCACTTCCCACGGCCTGTGTGGTGTGGCTAAGGGCTCCAGCAATCCTGCTGGGGCTGCTCTGACTACCGTTGCCCGCTGGCAGGTGTCACAGCCCCGTACATAGTCTCTAACATCTTCCCGCACCCCTGGCCACCAGAAGTGTCTCATGACTAGGTGAGCGGTTTCGTCCCTTCCAAAATGACCCGCCGTTGGGTTGTCGTGCATCTGCTTGAGGACCTTACGTCTAAGCTGGGTGTTGGGCAGGTACAGTGCCCCCTTGTAGAAAAGCAGCCCCCTGCGTTCTGCAAAGTCTTTTGCCTGCTCCCTCCCCCCTCTCAGTTCTCTGAAGATGCGGGTGGCAAACTCATCCGCTGCTGTCAGTGCTGTGAGTTCTGTCTCGCTCACCACTGCTGCTCCGCAGGACCATGCTGATGGGGGGGAAAATGTGCCTGGGTGCTGGTGGCAACTCCTGCTCCATGTACTCTGGTTTGCGGGAGAGGGCATCCGCCCTGACATTCTGCTCCCCCGGGATGTAGTGGATGGAGAAGTTGAAGTTCGAGAAGAACTCTGCCCACCGTATCTGCCGCTGGTTGAGCACCCTGGCTGTTCTCCAGAACTCCAGGTTCTTGTGGTCTGTGCACACCTGGATGGGGTGCTTGGCGCCCACCAGGAAGTGTCGCCAGTGCTGGAAAGCAGCGTGGATCGCAAGAAGTTCCCTATCAAACACCGTGTAGTTGCGCTCCGGCTGGGTCAGCTTCCTGGAGAAGAAGGCACAAGGTCTCCACTCTCTGTTGGCGTCCAGTTGCAACAGGATCGCTCCCAAAGCCCTGTCTGAAGCGTCTGTTTCCACGCGTAGGAGCGCATCCTGCACCACGTGGAACAGGTTTGGGTCTGAAGCGAACACCCTCTTGAGGCTTTCGAACGCTGCTTGCGCCTCTGGTGTCCACCTGAACTTCTGCTTGCCTCTCAGGCAGTCCGTGATGGGAGCCGTAACACGCGAGAAGTTCTTGATGAATTTCCTGTAGAAGTTGGCGAAGCCTAGGAGGCGTTGGGCATCTTTGCGCGTCCTGAAGCTGTGCCAGTCCAGGATGGCCTGCACCTTGTCCTTGTCCATCGCCAGCCCCTTGTCTGACAGTTTGTAGCCCAGGAAGTCTACTTCCCTGGTGTGAAACTTGCACTTCTCCAGCTTCACATACAGGTGGTTCTCCTTCAGGCGCTGCAACACCTCCCTGACATCCTTCACATGTTGCACTGGGTCATTGGAATAGATAAGGATGTCATCCAGGAAGACCAAGCAGTTCTTGAAGAGGAGGGACCCCAGGACGTGGTGCATGAAGGCCTGGAAGCATGCTGAGCCCCCTTGCAACCCGAAGGGCATCACCAGATATTCAAAAGAGCCCAGAGGCGTGAACATCGTGGTTTTCCACTCATCGCCTTCCTGGATCCTGATCAAGTTGTACGCCCCCCTCAGGTCTAGCTTGGTGAAAATCTTGCCCCTGCGTGCCGCTGTCAGGAGATCGTCCACTCTGGGCATGGGGAAAGCCACTGGCTCTGTCACTGAATTGAGCCGTCTAAAATCCACCACAAGACGGCGCTGTTGCGTGTCTTTCTTGTCCACCCAGAAGACCGGGCTGCCCCCTGCTGCCTTGCTTTCTCTGATGAACCCCCGTTTGAGGTTCTTGTCTATAAACGCACGCAGATCCTCCAGTTCCTGATCTGACATGGCGTACAGCTTGGCTGGGGGTATCGTTGCCCCTGGCACCAGGTTGATCTGGCAGTCAAAAGACCTGTGTGGGGGTAGGTGGTCGGACTCCGCTTCGCTGAAGACCTCCTGCAGGTCCCAGTATGGTTTGGGTATCGCCTCACCCCCCTTGACGTGCATGGTGGCCACCGTGGCTATTGGAGGCCCCTCCCCTGGTTGGTGCTGCATGCAATGTTCCAGACAAAAGTCCGACCCAAACGTGATGCATCTCTGGTGCCAACTGATGGAGGGGTCGTGGCGTGCCAGCCAGCTCATGCCCAAGACGATGGGGGGGTCTGAGATGGTGGTGACGTTGAATGCCAGTGTCTCTGAGTGCCTTCCCACCGTCATTCTCATGGGGGGGGGTTTGATGAGTGATGGCCCCTCCCAGCAACTCCCTGCCGTCAATGGTGGCTACGTGCAGGGGAAAGTCCAGCTGCAGAAGCTGGATCTGGTGCTCTTCTGCAAAGTTTCTCGAGAAGAAGTTGGCTGATGCACCACTGTCAATTAAGGCGAGGACCGTCAGGGGATAGCCATTTGGGAGCGTTAGCGTCACTTCTAAAACCACTCCTGCTCTGGGAGGGGTGGGCTGGCTCTGCTCCGCGCTGTGCGGGTGGGCGGGCTGGGGCTGTTGTCTGCTGACTGCGCCTGGCTGCTGCCCCTTGTCTCCTGCAACCAGGCTTTCCCGTTTCCCTGCTGTGGTGCTGCGTCAGTGGGGGAGGGCACAACCGTTCCCGCCTTTCCTTGCCACTCTCTGCGATGTGGGCAGTCTCTGACGAGATGCTGGGGGGAGTTGCAGAGAAAGCAATTCCCGCCCCTTCCCTCCTTGCGTCTTGTCGCCGCTGGGGTTTGAAAAGCCGCGCGCGCGCGCGCGCGCGCTATCAATTTGCATGGGTTCCTGGTCCTGGCTGGCCCCAGGCGTGGCTTGGAAGGGTTGTTGGGGGAGTGGCTTCTCATGCGACCGTGGGAACCAAGCCCGCTTTGCGCGCGTTGCTTGCTTGTCGTTCCACCGGGATTCCTGTCTCACCCCCACCGCCAGAGCCGCTTTGCTCAGCTGATCCATATTACTGGGCTTTGGACCTCTCGAGAGCTCATCTTTCACATCCTCATTCAACCCCAGGTAGAACGCCGCTTCCATCGGAGGCGAGTGCAGTTCCCACCCCAGTCTGTGCACTAGCATGGTGAATCTCGCCCAATATTCGCGAACTGTCATTGTTCTTTGCCTTAAATTATGCAGTTCCTCCTTGGTCTGGTCCATATGACTATCGGACGCATACATAGTTTTTAAAGCCTCTAGAAATAGTTTGACATTCTTCATGCAAGGATTTTTTGTCGCGATTAACGGTCTTAGCCACTCCCTGGCTGCCCCTGTAAGGTGTTCCACAATAAACGCTACCCTGTGCTCATCATCAGGGAACTCATCATGGTGCAGCTCAAGAGCATACACGATCTCAGTCTCAAAGCCATGATATTCCCTCGGGTCTCCATTGAACTTGCTTACTAGGGTCCCCGCTCTCCTTCCTGGCAGCACTTGGAGTTGGGGGGCCCCTCCCGCCTTGTTTTTCTCGGCATCCAACTTGTTTTGGAGCTCTACCGCCACCGCCCTTAATTGCTGCTCTT
This sequence comes from Zootoca vivipara, assembly GCF_963506605.1. Classification (NCBI taxonomy): domain Eukaryota; kingdom Metazoa; phylum Chordata; class Lepidosauria; order Squamata; family Lacertidae; genus Zootoca; species Zootoca vivipara. The sequence goes on along the minus strand of NC_083284.1, from coordinate 46,288,122 downwards.
TTTCCTGAAGCGCTCTCACCTGTTCCGCAAGTTGTAGCCTGTCCTCCTGGACCTTCTTGGTTTCTTCTTTAGCTGCCTTTAATTCCCCCTGTGCCTGCAGCGCCAGTTGCTGCAGGTCCTGTTGGGCTTTCTCCGCGATCTGCCGCCATTTCTCCGCCTCTGACGCACTCATCCCGGCAACTCCAAAGTAGCCCCAAAAAAGATTCGGAGGTTGCTGTCACAGTGGCCGGAGCGGGCTACTTCAGAGTAACAACTCTACACAGCTCTGCATTTTATTCTTTTATTGGTGCTGCGTATTTACAGTGCTGAAGTCATTGCTATTTACACGGAGCTATGTGTTCAGTCGGGTTCAGAACCTCCGAATGGCTTTTGGCGCGTCTTTCTCCAACACAAAAGCCTGGGTAGACCCATCCTCTTTCCCCTCCTCTTTCTGCGCAATTCCGGAGTTGGGGGGATGGGTCTCCCCCCCTTATTTGCCCCTTCCTGTCCCACCTGGGACCCTGGCTCCGCTACCTTGCCTGAGCCTCGGACACGACTTCCTGCTTCCCCACTGGAATCGGAACTCTCTCTGCTTTCCCCTGTGCTCGGGGATGGGCTTGAACTCAGGAGGGGAGGGACTTCGCGATATCCCCTGTCCCTCACACCATCATTCCTAACTAGCAGGACTAGTGGTCAGGGATGATGGGAGTTGCAGTTCAACAACACCTGAGGTCTCAAGTTTGAGAAGCACTGCTATAAACATTTAAAGCAGAGGTAGCCAATGTTATGCACTAGATATTAATAGACTTCAACTCCTAACCATCCTAGTCAGCATTCCAGTGCTACATCATATGGAGAGCACCACATTGGCTATGCCTGATTTATAGCAAATATATTAATGATGGATTCATTCACTCTCCCACACTGAATGTCACACCAATATGAAAAAACTCACTGCTTATTCACATAAATTAAGAAAAGGAATAAAAAGATATGCTAAGGCTACCTTCTATAGTTCAAGTAGCAAATGTGTGGATGTACAAAAAAAATGAAATTATCTTTAAAAAGAAAAAGAAAAAAAGTCATGATAAAAGCAGAAAGGCAACACAAGAGGTTCAGCAGTGTTAACTGGATTCCTGATCAGGCCAACAGCCTGCATACACTGATTCTGTACCAAAGAGTCAAATAAAGCATGGCTATCAGGGCTGTGCAACGCATACATTTGGCATACCCATACTGGTTGAATAAATAGGTCTGGAATGCTTGGAAATCTGTAACTGTGAATTGTGGGTTTTATTCCATGCAAATGTTGCCCAATACATTCAGGACTTATATGAGTATTATAGTGCTCTTGGCAAGTTACAAAAGAACAGTGCAGTTCATGGTAGGAAAGCTGTTTACAAGGAAAGAACAAACCCCATAGTGCTGATTTGCTCCCAATGAGACAGTGTTGACAATGTCCTGCCTCTAGGGATACCCTAAGAAATGCCATGGCCCATGTGGCTAGCAGTGAGAGAAAAACAAATTAGTGGCAGATATATTGACAAACACAACAGGGAAAAGGGGCAGTTCAGCCTCATTTTGTCCCTAGTGATTTTCTGCATTGTTTCCAGTGGCACTGTTTTGAACACCAATAGAAATCAGGATATCCTTTTGGAACAGAAGCTGATGTGTGGTGCATATTTATCATGCCAACAATGCAACTTTAATGCTCTGTAATTATGTATTAAAATCCCATCTAACTGGAAAGATTCTTGGCCAGGGGGAATTGCTGAAGATAATTTCAGGTGACCTGTGGATAGTTTTCCCAGCCAAAAGTCAAAGATAAAATATTTGAAACAGATTAGATGAAACTGAGTTAGCATTATTCACATGCAAATCAACCCTTGGTTATAGAGATTAATATAGGGATTTCCAAGAGCATGTTTAGCCTTTCTCAAATTAACTTTTAATATGTTTCTTTTAAAAATGAAATTAGCATTGTGTCAACCCTCCCCGTTCCCCACAATAAATAGTAGATAGAGAGATAGAGAGATAGATAGATAGATAGATAGATATATGCTATATTAAGTGATCAACAGAGGACATAATCTACTGGAAATGCTTCCTGTGCAAGACCCACTGCAGTGAATAGGAGTACCGTAAGAAAATGACACTGTCCCTGTGCAGCTTCCTTTCATTTCAATGTGACTTCTTCAGGAAAACAGCCAAGTGAATTAGGGTCATTGACAACTTCACCTGTTTTTCCAAATAAGCTGTTCCAGATAGATCCTATTATAACAATATTTTATGAGCAGTGCTCCTGTAACAAATGAAAATCTCACCCTCCCCCAGTGTTCTGTAAACACACAGTTTTTGTGAAAAGTAATCAGAAACCTCTCTGCACATTCTCTGCTTGGTGCCTAACATTATTACAGGCTTATGGCAAAACACAGTTCCTTGCAGGGGAATTTCAAAGCCATCAGTGAAATGGCCCTAGCATTCCTTTCGCAGGATGAGACTTTAAGAAGGGCCTGTCCTGAATATTGTAAAAGATAAGGGAAGGGAAGGGAAGGCTGATGCACATGATGTTAAGCGATGGTTTAATGATGACGTTGTTGTTATATTTTATTACCTACTCTTCACCCTAAGGTCCCAGGGCAGGTTACAACATTAAAACACAAAATTAAAAGCAGGTTAAAATAACTTGCAATCATAGAAATAAGGTGTGTACTAAAATATACACCTCAAATGTCAAAAGCCAGGGTAAAGAGGTGTGTCTTCAGCATTTGCCAGAAGCTGTATGATGAAGAAGCCAAACTTACCTCTGTAGGGAGTTTGTTCCACAGTATAGGAGCTGCCAGAGTCAACTGGACAGTCAAAATAATAACCTTTTTGATAATATATGTCACATGCCTCCAGTCTAGGCCAATAACAGTGTTGCATCATTAACTTCCTCATTTATGGAGCCTCTCTTACAAAATGTAACAGTGTCACAAATTATGTTACATTAAGACAAACAGAACTGTAACTGGTATAAAAACCACTACCAAAGTGGAACAATGTACCTGATTATTTCAGGCCTTCTGTTTGTCACCGTTAGAGTAGTTTCTTGTATGTTGCATCCCTAGAGAAACATTTAGCAATATTACTTACGACTCTTTCCATGCCTCCTGCTACAAACACCTACCAGCAGAAATCTCACATTTCCCTACAAACACCTACAGTGAAGCCCAGTATCTTCTTTTGCTCCTCACTGCAAACAGCTGGAAGTGATAGAGGATAATTATCCACAGCAGCTTCACACCTTTTCTAATCTTCAGTTAAACCAGGGAGCTTCTGCAAAACAAGGTAAACTAAGTGATGGCATGCCCTGCAGCAATCTATCAGATTTAGTGTACCTACTTAGGATGTCGAATGTCTGGCAGGGATCGCTCTAAGGCTATGTTGTTGCTCACAAAAATATTGAAACCATTTTCCCGATATGCAGAATCATCATCGTCTTCTTCTGTGAGAGGATAAGGCTTTCCCTGTTCACCTTTCCCTGAAATGGAACAAAACAAAAACAAAATATAGTTACCATCATTGGTGCTCGCGTGTCCAGAACTGCTGTGATGTACTGTGATGGAAACTGTTTTAACAAGCAAACTGCAAATAACGCCTGGAGTATGAAATAGACCAGAGGGACAGAAACCTTTAAGTGATATAGACAAGAATGTGCTGTAGGCCTATGCAAGCACATAGGCCCTTCTGCTTTAAGTGTACAATAGAACCTTCTGTGTGTGGTTCTCTACCAATACTGTACAATCGATGGGTCAAAGCAAAAAGATCTATGGGCCTTTGAAAGAGAACTGATATAAGCCCTATTCTACCATAAGATTTCATACAATAGGACATTGACCCTGATTGACCAAGGTTCTGTTCCCATTGGGAAAGAGTTTCAATGAAACATCCTTCAGAATGACACCAATCATTCATCAGCCAAAGAGTGTGGCCAGTCTGTTGCCAATACATTGGGGGATAGGACTAGCTGCATGCATTCCCAGTTGACTAATCACCTATTCAAAACCTACCAAACACCTGAAAAGGACTATTGAGACAGATAAATGGCAAAGTAATTTATAATATTGACATTTGGAATAGTTTGATTTAGTCTCCATTCTACAGTGGCTCTTTTAACATTTCACAGCAAGGCTAGGAGGTTCATATTTTTAAATCTATTGTGCCTCAAATGGCAACATATCGACAGAGTTGAAGGAAATATGTCGACCTGGTTAACTGAATTATAACAGCCATGGTGTGCAATTTGTTTTATCAACCAGCATTTTCTTCATCTTAATTATCAGGCAGTTCTGGATAGTGCTGAAGATCTTGACCACTGGAAGGGGCCTAGACCACAGCAACATTTTGCCCAGAAGAAAGACATTGTGGGGAGACATTAGGGAGAGACAGTTTTTTTCCACTCGATTCCGTAAATTAAAAAAGATTAGTGAGAGAAGAAAAGGAGCATTCTTCTATTAAATAGGTATAGACACACAACAGCATAAAAATGGCAATATATCAGTTAAAGCCAGGTATGTTAATTATTGAGATTCTCAATAATAGAGAACAGAGTAAATTGGGTCAGAATATAACACTATAGAGCATTAAACATAAATAGATTTTTTTTCACTCTACAGTAGCAATTGTGCTCACTTAAGCTCAAAGAGTTGAAAAGGAAACATTTGCATATGAGTGGTTGTTGTTGTTGTTTTTTTAAAAAAGAAGTCACCCTACTGTGGCTTGTAGGAAGACCAAAATAAAAATAAAAAAATCCACTGTTCGTGACAGCAATTGTTATGTGTTTGCCAGGAACTAATGCATGTTTGCCAAGTCAGCTTCTCTCAAATCACATCCACACTAAGCCTTAAATGCACTCTTACTCCATTTTTTAAAAATAAAAAAGGGTTATCCTGGAAACTGTAGTTTGTTAGGTGTGCTGGGAACTGAAGCTTTGTAACATATGCATCCTCAGCCAACTACAGTTCCCAGGATTATTCATGACTGCAAAAAACTGGTATAAGAGTGCTTTGAATATATTTGGTGTGGAAGTAACCCGAGATTTGAGGCACATTTTAAAACTACTGAGGTTGTGGAAATCATTCATAATATCCTAGCTGATACAATGCAACAGTTTAGGCCACGCATCCCCAAACTGCGGCCCTCCAGATGTTTTGGCCTACGACTCCCATGATCCCTAGCTAACAGGACCAGTGGTCGGGGAAGATGGGAATTGTAGTCCGAAACATCTGGAAGGCCGAAGTTTGGGGATGCCTGGTTTAGGCAAACATGCAGACTAGGACAGCTGGAATGGCATTTTCATGAATGGTACAGCTGCTACTCCTAAATGGTTATTTACAGTCAAATATTCTAGAATCCAATGGCAGTTAGAATTTACCAGTTTCTATGAGGCTACCAATGTATCTTTCCCTCAGAATTTCAGCCAGTTGATATGCTCTGGAAACTCCAAAGGACCTCTCTTCCCTACTTTAAAACAAGTTCATCTTTTCTAATCATACCTTCATACCTTAGCAATTACATATTGGCACCAAATTCAGATGCTTCTAGTATGTGATGCACCACAGAACACAAAACCCACAAATTTTTCATTGTAGGTGTTCCAGAACTTAGTGTGTAAACAATAGGATTGAATTTGTTGCGGCTTTCATATTCAGCAGTTAAAGGTAAGAAACATACAATATAAGCACAGGCACCAACTCTATGCGAGGACACCTCAGTCGCCCCCCCCCCGGGTATGTGGGGACATGGCTGAGGCCCCCAATCTTGAGGGGCCGGGCCTTGCCGGGCCTCCCCACAGCAGTGGTGAGCCTCGCTGGGCCTCCCTGCACTGGCAGTGGGCCTTATCCCAATGCACATGATGTCACATATGTGCATTACATGTGTGACATCATGCACACGTGACGAGCCCCTCCCCAAATGTTGGGTGGAGCTTGGCGTCTCTGAATATAAGGGACGGGTCCTTATTGAAAATAATAATAAATTATGTCAATTAAGCCTGTTTGATTAGACACTATGGCTTAACTAGCCATCTTAGGAAGTGGTCAGCATCGAGATTTACCATCAGAAGGTACTGATGGATGCAGTGGTGAGCTTGATGGCCAGAAGTGCTTTTCACCAACTTTATCTGGTAAGTCTAGAGCTATGGGCGGGCAGTCCTGCCCTTGGATATTTTGACTACAGTTGTCCGTGCATTGTCAGGGCTAGATTACTGCAATGCACTATGTGCGATTTCCCTTGAGGTTGGACTGGAGGCTGTGGCTATGATGGTTGTGGAGGAAAACTACTGTCTGCATATAATACCTTATCTGCAGAACCTGCCCTGGTTGCCAATCTGTTACCAGGCCAAGTTCAAGGTTTTTGCACTATCATAAAAGGCCCTTAACAGCTTGAGACTAGGTTATATGAGAGAGCGCCTTAACCATGCATACACAGTAAGTCACTGAATTCTGCAGGAAAATCTAAAACAGCAGAATCTTCTCCACAGCAATTCAGGGCAAGGTTTTCAGTGTGGCTGCCTCTGTTCTTTGGAACAGCATCCTTATGCTTTCCATAAACAGAGACAATGCCTCCCCCCCCCATTACAACAAGCTTTTCCAGCTAGATTAAGGGGAGGCATGTTTTAGGTCTCTCTGACTTGGGTGTTTATTTCTATTGGTTTTAAAACTGTCTTTTGGGGGGAGGGTATTGTTTTAAGGGACCCGGGTGGCACTGTGGTCTAAACCACAGAGCCTAGGGCTTGCCGATCAGAAGGTCGGCGGTTTGAATCCCCGCAATGGGGTGAGCTCCCATTGCTTGGTCCTAGCTCCTGCCAACTTAGCAGTTCGGAAGCACATCAAGTTCAAGTAGATAAATAGGTACCGCTCTGGCGGGAAGGTAAACGGCATTTCTGTGTGCTGCTCTGGTTTGCCAGAAGCGGCTTAGTCATGCTGGCCACATGACCCGGAAGCTGTACGCCGGCTCCCTCGGCCAATAAAGCGAGATGAGCGCCGCAATCCCAGAGACGTCCACGGCTGGATCTAATGGTCAGGGGTCTCTTTACCCTTTACCTATTGTTTTAAAACCAATTTTAGTTGTTTTTATTGCATGATTGTAAACAACAATAGGTAAAATTGCTTATAAAACATGTTTATTAGGAGAAATTCCCAGCAAAATTCTGATGGTGTTTTGTAAGGACTTGCCAACTGATTGCAAACTGATGTGGATATGTGGCAAACTGAGCCTAAAATTGGAGAAAAAATGAGAAGCAGAGAGAAACAAAAATTGACAGATTTATATGTATTGAGTGGGGGACAGGGCACCCGCTGTTGCTTTCAATGTATTTTGCAAATGCACAGCATGAATTATCTATCCTGCTACTATACAACTGCTTTATTTTCTGCTCACAGGGGGAATACAAGAGGGTGCAAAACTGGTGATGAACACATCTCTAAATCCTTGTTTAAACCCTACTGCTCCCTAAACAAACAAACCCTTGCTTTGAAATACCATACTTTAGCTGCTACAATGGGATCTACAAGTACATTTTTGAGAACAAAAAATGTTTGATATGGTCCCTAATACCAACATATTGTAATGTTAGATTGGAATAGAAATAAATGCTGGCAGTCAAGTGTGTCCAGTGTGTTTGGAATGCCAGAGTGTTCGATGGGAGATAAGGATTCCTCCATGTTCTGATTTAAGTTACACAGCACTATCACCGTTCCAGAAAGACTGTGTTCTCTGCAGCCAGCTGAAACTAATCACAGCTTTGTAGCCAGGGGATGCGCAGTATATCTTCTATTTAGCCCAGCTACTTATCACCAAATGCCACAACTGCTAGAATGCCTTTTCTCCGATTTAACATAAGAACAGACTGGCAGCAAGTTGCTTCCTAGAGCCAAGCCTTGTAGACAGCAAACCAGCCAGCTTGTGAAAAACACAACTTATCTCAACATTAAAAGCATTTGTGCTTTGATTCAATCATGGGCTGACCTGCATAGATAAAAGGAATCCAGTGCATGCCCAGATAATTCGAAGGAATTCAGCTTTACAGGAATTCAGCTGCAGGGTTTAAACAAACCAAGTGACATTCTAGGAAAGGTATGTGTTGTAGCAGAATGTCTACGGTAATTAAATGGGTGCTGCAAAACCAAACCGGAGGAGGCGGACTAAACCATGGCTGGCACTGAGTAAAAGAAGTTAATATTTAAAGCTGCAAGACTACAGCGAGAGAGAAACGTAAGACACGGTCCCTGCAGTCACTTTGAACTTAGGTCACCTGAAGACTGAAGACTGTTAGTATTATGAGGGAAAGATTCAAGCAAATACCGTATATTCCGGCGTATAAGACGACTGGGCGTATAAGACGACCCCCCAACTTTTCCAGTTAAAATATAGAGTTTGGTATATATTCGCCGTGTAAGACTACCCCTCTTCCACCGCACCGCACACCAAATAAAAATTAAAGAAACATCAGATTTGATTTCAATATGGTAATTTTAATTCGACAGTTTCCCTTTAAAAGCCTTCAAAATCCTCCTGTTCATCATCTTATGTCATAAGTATATCAATGACATATTGTGGTCTATAAGGCAACTTCCTATGCTCCTGTGGGGAGAACTGGGTTTCATTGAAACTTGATGGCCTTTTCTCCACATCCTTTCCTGGGAGAGCTGCCCTTTCACCACCGCTTCTCCCCCCCCCCCCCGTTTCGGGGCTCCTTCCACACCCACCCAGAAGGCAGCAGAGCAGAGAGACAACAGCCTTCTCCTTGCAGGAAAGCCTTCCCGGGTGGCTGGGCAAGCCGAACGCACCCAGCTCAGCCCCCTCTTCCTCTCTAAAGCAAGAGCACCTTCCACCCACCCAGAAGACAGCACTTGCAGAGGAGAGAGGCAACAGCATTTTCCTTGCAGGAAAGCCTTCCCTTTTGTTCCTGCACGCGGCTTCGGGTGGCTGGGCTGAGCGGGCTATCTTCTCTAGGACTCCTGCTCAGTTCCTTTTAACCCCTAGCAAGCCGAGCACACCCAGCTCAGCTCCCTCTCCCTCTCTAAAGCAGGAGCCGACAGTGCAAGAAAGCTTTCCCTTTTGCTCCCTCCCCCCCTTTTGTTCCCTTTTGTTTGTCAGACGGCTGGGCTGAGCGGGCTATCCTCCTCACTTCAGGCACCGTGTGCCGATGAAGAGGCGCTAATCCAGTCAAAGCCATGAGGGAGCCGTTCGCCCCTGCGGAAGAGGCGCTAATCCAGGCAAAGCCATGAGGGAGCCGTTTGCCCGTGCGTTCGCCCCTGCGGAGAGCAGCCCTCTCCCGAGCGCGCGCTTCTTCAGGGACTCCTTTAGGGAAACTATGCCATGCTCCACGGCCGTTTTTGAGCTCCCCCCACCATATGCGGAGACTGCTGATTCTAGTACCCGGCGTTTAAGACGGCCCCCCCAACTTTTGAGACTATTTTCATGGGTCAGGAAGTCGTCTTATACGCCAGTATATACGGTACCTGAAATTTAGGTTTGCACAATTTCAGTGATATGTTACCCTGCTACAATAAATTCCTCCTCCCTTGGGCTTCCAGAGACAATACTCTCTTGGTGATAGCAACCATGAGCAGCAACAGAGTCCATCCTGTGAAGCAGGTAGGATCTAAACTTGCCCTACTCTGAATTGGAAGGCTCCTACCATTGACAGAGGGGATTGGAATCCAGTGGAGCCTTTACAAAAGGGTGGGAAGGTAATTTTCACCATTTCTCCCTCCCTCTGTATCCCTATCGGACATCTCCCATTCTGTTCCAGAGGGTTTACCAACTATCAGAAGCATGTTTTTTGGGGGAGATACAGAGTGCTCTGGCAGGGAAGGAAGCAAGAATTGGGGGAAAACTAAACCCCAACTTCCTTCATTCCTTTAGCAGGAGCTATTGTTTTACACTGAAGCATCCTAAAGTACCATACAAAGTTCTGCTCACAGGAACTCTAGATCCAACCTTGAATTGCTAATATAGTACTAATTTGTGGCGAAAGTTGCCCTGATCTACCATTTGAAAATTATAGCTGGTGGCTAAGAAAATAATCAGTCCATTTTAATAATGTATTTAACAATCTGTTCTCAAATCATGCATTAGAACCATTTTCAATAATTTAAAAATGGATCATTCTGCACATCTATACTTTAGATAGGGAGGGAGAACTTGTGAAAATTACCTTCCCACCCTTTTATGAGGTGGGGGGAGGTGTAACCTCTAGGTTAAATTACTGCAACATGTTATACATGCAGCTGCCTCTGAAGATGATTTGGAAACCACAGCTGGTGAAGAATTCTGCGGCCAGGTTGATCACTGGGGTAGGATGGTTTGAGCATATCCTGGCCCAACTGCACTGGTTGCTGATTAGTTTTGAGGCCCAATTCAAAGTTCTGTTTTTGACTATAAAGCCTTAAACAGCCCAGGGCCGCAATAACTCAAGGATTCCCTCTCCCTGTGTGAACCAACCCTATGATCATAATCTGAAGCCCTTTTTCATGTGCCTTCTCTATGGAAGGTCTGGATGGTGGCAATATGAGAATGGGCCTTATCTGCAGTGGCTTCCTGTTTGTGGAATGTTCTCCCCAAGTCAGCTCACCTGGCACCTTTGTTACATCTCTTTAGCCAAAAATGTTCTTCTATAACCAGGTCATTGGCTGATAAATAATAAATGACCTTTTAAATATGTTTGTGTGTCGAGGCTTACCAGAAATTACCTTAAATAACTCACAACTGACACAAGAATTATGGTTTGGTCCCATGGGACAGGACTCACCACTGTCCGCTCGGACAGTACCCGCTCCGACTTCCTGAAGGGAAGTCAAGTGAACATCCCTGGGAGAGGAGGTGGCTGAGCCCAGACATTCCCTCCTCTCTTTTTCCAAGAATGTTCCCCAAGGCTCGTACTCTTATAATTGGGCCCACCATCCCCGCCAATGGCGGGATGGTAAGGACAAGAGTGTAAGCCCTGAGATTCCTTTAACGGAATACTTCTATATGGAGCAAAAGGTAGGGGGGGTAGGCATCTGGATGCCACACCCCTCTTCCAACCGATTAACCAACCAAAAGCCTAACCGCCAACCTAACAAGTTGTGACAATTTGCTACGCAGTAGGCGAAAACCAAGAGGCAAGGCCAATCAGCCAATTGGAAAAATTCCTACTGGCCCCTGAATACAGGCGGCCCCAAAGGCATAGAAATGTCATGCTAACCTGCAAAGAAAAAGGGCGGGTGGGAGGGGATTCAAACGCCAAGGCAAAAGTGAATTCTAAAATGGAGGGCAAAAGCTTAAAAGGGGAACCCCTCCACCAATTACAACTCCCAGATTTGCATGACCACGCCCTCCATTACTCAGCATGACCTGTGGCCTAGGCTACAACCCCAAACCCTATATTAAATTTCCTAGCAGCCCTACCACAATCCGCTTTATATTAGATGAATATAAAGCGCTTTGTGTGAGGGTTTTTTTTTGTTTTTTTTACTATGTATTTTGTGTTCTCATTTTGAATTTGCATCTTGTGAACTGCCCTGTGATCTTTGAAGTATGCTATACAAATTTAATAATTAATAATATTAATAGTATAGGCATGCATATATCCTTATTTCTCTTTCTTCTGCAGACATACTTACTCAAGCACAGACAAATACCCGGTTCTTAGCAAAGTACCATCGCAATGTATCTTACATTGACAATAGTTATTCAAAGTGCTAACATAAAAGATATTTAAACTTTGTGAAAGGTGTCAAAAAGCACTTCTGCCCCTTACAATAGTTGCATAAAGTCAATCACACACGGAGGCTTTGTGCTAGAATGAGTCACTGGTAGGCATGTATGGATCGAGCATTATTGCTGCATTATGGATTGAGAATTCTTGCCGCATTAAGGCAATGTGCTTAGTAAGATGTTTGAACTCCTGCACCTGCCTTATACAGTGCCACCACCATGTATAAATGCTTTTTGGTGGACTTCATGTGAGTGCTGCAAGGTCTTCAATCTTTCCATTTGGAAACAGTATTCCATACATGAGGCTGAGCTTGAAGGTACGACATGTCCTGCTGAATTGCTGTACCAGTAATAATTGTACACAGGAGGGGATTTTGGTCAGGACAACTTGCCATAAAAAGCTGCAACTGCTGAAATTCCCACTTCTACAAAATACTCGGAAGCACACCAGCTCTGTATTATATGACATTAGACTCTTTCCACTGAAAATGATACTTCATGAGAAAAACATATGTTAAGCATCATGAGAAAACATATGTTAAGATTAGCCAATAAGGCACTGGATTGAGACTGGCATTCTGGGAATGGAAGAAGCTTAGCATTTGGAGCTGACTGCTTGCCATCTGCCTTGGGATTGGCTGGAGGATATCAGATGCTTGAAAATGGATTTCTAATTGATGCTGGAACACTTACCTGGCAGCACAGCTGATTAGATAAGCGCCAGCCCTGCCTCAAAGCAATGGAGGCTGCCATCAAAAGAACTGCTGTCTGCCCACTGGCATCAGTTTGGCTTCAAGAATATTGCAGTAAGATTAATCCTTTATACACTGTAATGCTAGCTTGGAGCAGCAGTTACTTTAGCAGCTAGCTATTCACGCCCTGTAAGGATTACACAGTAGTGGCTGCTAAATTGTACCATTTTTATCTATGCTTATAGTGCTTATGTATACATGCATATTCTCAATACCAAATCAGTTGACTTGCATCCTCTCCAGCATCATCATCAATTTTTATCTGTTAATTTTCCTTCACTGTTGGGATAGCTTAGTCGGTAGAGCATGAGACTCTTAATCTCAGGGTTGTGGGTTTGAGCCCCACGTTGGGCAAAAGATTCCTGCAATTGCAGAGGGTTGGACTAGACCAGGCATCCCCAAACTGCAGCCCTCCAGATGTTTTGGCCTACAACTCCCATGAACCCTAGCTAACAGGACTAGTGGTCAGGGATGATGGGAACTGTAGTCCAAAACATCTGGAGGGCCAAAGTCTGGGGATGCCTGGACTAGACGACCCTTGTGGTCTTTTCCAACTCTACAATTCTATGATTCTACCACTATGGATGTGGCCATTGTACTACAATTCTACGGAAGTGCCATCCATGATTAAAATGGTGTGGGTAGGTGGGTGAAGTGCACTGCAAGTGTTAATGTGATTTATAATCAAAAAAGTTAAAATATAGCAATTTCAAGGTGTTTTAGCATTCTCCTGCATCTCTTGCATAGAGTTATGAGTGTCTATAGCCCACAAAAACTAAAGGGCTCCCTCCCACCAAAAAGACATTCTGTAATAGGCACAGTACTTTGCACAACATCCTATCGGCTCTCATACGTGCTGCCTTCAGCATGCTTGGTTTTGGAAATGGATGAGAAGTATGTGGGAAGGAGAGTGGTGATGAGCTATCCATGCTGCTTGTTATTGGCCACTTCTCCTTTGCTTTGTATAGTTTGCAATCACGGAAACAAATAAACCATACCTGCCAAGTTGCTGTCAGAGAAATAAGGGTCCGGGCGGAAATAGCAGACTGGAAGTAGCGCTGCCGCCATTTTGGAACTGGGCGGAGCATGCTCAGAAGTGACTTTTGATGCTGCTTTGCCCAGTTCCAAAATGGCCGTCGCACCAGAAGTCGCACTGCAGCCAATTTGGAACTGGGCAGAGCAGCATCAAAAGTCGCTGATGAGCATGCTCCGGCCAGTTCCAAAATGGCCGCCACGCCAGAATAAACCGGGGGGAAACAAAAAAATCTGTTTTTTCAGCTAGGAACAGCTGGAAAAATGGGGATTTCCCGGGGAAAACGGGAGACTTGGCAGCTATGAAATAAACAAATGTAGCACTATAATAGTAAACTCAAAAGGTTTCTGACAGCCAAATCAGGCCTTCTGAGCAAACTATCAGAAGAAGAGGAGGAGGAGTTTGGATTCGATATCCCGCTTTATCACTACCCAAAGGAGTCTCAAAGCTGCTAACATTCTCCTTTCCCTTCCTCACCCACAACAAACACTATGTGAGGTGAGTGGGGCTGAAAGACTTCAAAGAAGTGTGACTAGCCCAAGGTCACCCAACAGCTGCATGTGGAGGAGCGGAGGCACGAACCCGGTTCCGCAGATTATGAGTCTACCGCTCTTATCCAATACACCACACTGACTCTCAGAGGCAATCCAAGGTTTTTAAAATTATCAAAAGTATTAAGGGGAAACATCTGAGCCCACCCCACAAAGAACACACTGAGGTCTGAGCATATTCAGTGATCAAGGAATGCTGAATATCTGTCAAGAAACCACCCCTTAAAACTGTAGGGGAGGGAAATGGGATGGGGTATCCCAGGCTTCCTCAAACTGGGCTCTCCAGATGTTTTGAGACTACAGTTCCCATAATCCCTGACCACTGGTCCTGCTACCTAGGGATCATGGGAGTTGTAGGCCAAAAACATCTGAGGGCCGAGTTTGAGGAAGCCTGGAGTATCCTGAAAAGGAGCATGGTTGGGTGGCTTGGACCATGAATAGGAGCACTGTGCAATGCAACATTTTGTCACGGGCACTACTTGTCCTGTGTTTGTTTGCTACATTTCTGTACTACTTCTCAAAAAGTCTCCTGCACGGTTTACACTAAGTGTATCAGCAACAGGTATGTTGATGTATATTGTTTCTATTTGCCCCCAGTATTATGTAAGGAAAATTCAATGTCCACCAAAAGGAAGCACAAAATTAGGGGAAGACTGCATGCAAAAACAAAAAAGTGTAATAACATTTTGAGTGTGATATACTCCTACATTGTGAACTGACAGTGTTCCAGAAGACTTCAGGCATCCCCTACACTGTACAACAGATGCCAATGAAGTATCACTTAGGAGAGCAGTCACAATAGCTCCCAGAAGCCAGAAACCAATGGTACCATGTGTTGGTTGGGAGCCACTGTGACTGCTCTGGCCAACTAGAAGTAACATTGCCACTTACTGTGTTGCCTAGGAGCTCATTTCTTTGCATGTGCGCCACAAGGAATCACATAACCACCATAGAGCAGGGGATTAAACTCAGGGCTCTAAAATTTTGGGGAAAGGCCCTTCGCAGGGAAACAGACACACAAAATCTAACTACTGACGTTGGCGCACAAAGTTGTGTTTTCAGACCTGTGTTTGTGAAGTGGTTGTCAGCGTGACATGATTTTGCATGTTAAAAAGAGAGAGAAAAGTATAAATTCCTAATCCCCAATCAAGAGATGTAATTCCTCTTGTTAATTCCGATCCTTAGGGGATACAAGTAAGGATTATTTTTAGGTTAATACTGATTTCTCATTAGAATGAAGCTGTGATGCCCCAGCTGCACTAAAATGATTGACTTTTGTTTACTGCAACAAACAACTTTGGTTAGAAGATGACAAAATTAGGAGCAAGACTTTAGAAAATTTAAATGTAGCTAATCAAACAGATGATGTTTGGAGGTTTTTTTTAAAAAAAAGAAAATGTAAGTGATCTTGCAAAGTATTCTCTTCACTTGTATTTCTGGTCTTGCTAGAACAGGAACTATAAATTACTTTTTAAGCTCATCTTCCAGGAATCTGAGTGCTCCCCCACCCCCCACAACAGACTCACTGTGGGATATTTTAGGCTGAGAGATGGTGATCTGGCCACAACTTGCCAGGAGCCAGATCTCACACAACTGGCAGAGTACAGTAAACCCTTTTGGAGGAGGGGAATATAGATCTACCAGTTCTAGAATGGTGTGGTTAATGCTGGGCCATGACTGGGGAGATCCAGCTTCAAATTCCCTAAGAGATCTTTGGCAAGTCACTCTTCCACAACCTCGCCTTCCTCACATGTGCGCCACCCTAAGCATTTTGGAGTGGGATCCAAGTGAATGAAGAAATCAAAGCAGCTTTAAAAAGATGCTCAAAGTAATTGAGAATAATGTGGAGAAGTGGATCTTGTTAAAGCTTTTACAACTTACACCACTATTAAAAAAAATCAGCTGCTAAATAATGCAATTGATACAGGTTTTATTTTGGCAATTCAAATGGCTACTTCTAACTGATCTTAATTCTTCACGTGATTCTGATTCTACATGACAGATATTGCTTTGCCAGGCCTAATGCAAAATAATAAGAAAAAGGAAGGTATCCCAGGGTGTAAAGGAGGAAGTTAAATACTAATTTACTCTAAACATCCCACCTGAACGCATGGCATCTTTTTGAATACTTTCATAGTCATGCCAGTCCTTTCTTTTCAAGCCATCTGTCCAGGTATAGAGCTGTCCATCTCCAAGCCCCATTGGGAATGTCTGTAGAAACAGGGGGGAAAAGGTATAATTAAATGTTACCTTCTCTACTGAAACCCAAACTCATTCATAGGCAAAGACAGATAGCAGTCAGGTTCCCTGTATGGATCTGCAACATACATATGGGACTCATACATATGCAGGATGACTTTCATATTCACTTTAAGGGTTGCCCTGAGAAAGTGGGACTTCCTCCATGTAGAGATTTGCTAGGCTTCCTCTACAATTATCTTTAGCTGCTTAGTAAATATCTTATTAGTCTAGCAAAGCTTTAAGAACAATCTGCTACTTAGTAACTTATCTTAGATCGGCAATTCACTGGGGTGTTTTGTTTTTTTTTTGCTTTGTTTTTATAGTATCGCGCTGTTACCTTTGTTTAAATTGTTGCCATTTTTTGTATTCCATATAATGATTTTTTTTAATGTTATCTTTTTCTAACCCTAAACCAAAACAGAGAAGGCCGGTGAATTCATACTTTAAAAGCTAGTTCAGGACAGTGGCTAGACGGTGTTGTGTGTTGGAGAAATCGAGGTTCAAATCAAATGGCCATAGTGTTGTGATGTGGTCTCTCAGATGACAAGGTGTTCAAATGATGGGAGAAAGGTAGGCCCCACCTCAGATCCCCAATTTTAGTCAAATCATCCCCCCCCCACCTACAGTGTGGCCTTCTAAAAAGTGTGGCTAAGGGACCCATCACAAAAAGTAGGGAGAATGACCAGGCCGCCTATGGTCACTTGTAGTTTAAGCACTGGTCTCTGGCAAATCACTAAGTCTAAGCCTGAGGTACCTCACAGGAGTATTGTACAAATAAATAAGAGAGTCCAATGTATACTACTCTAAGGCCCTTGGAGGAAAGTAAAAGATGACAAACAGATTGTGAGCTGAAGAGATTATAGCTCAGCAGTCGTCCTGTATCACGAGGGGCTTGTGACGTGTCATGTAAACAGGAAGCAGGAAGTACCTGTTGCTATTGTGTATCTGAAATATATGACACTGTCTGTAAGCAATCTGTCTGTTGTTATGCTGTTCGTCGGAGCTGCAGCATCATGGAGTTAAATACTCCTGGGTGAAGCTATCTTAAAATGTCAATAAATCTTACTTGTTTTAATGAACAAGGGAGTGAAAGTGATTTATTTCACGAGCACTGAAAGCTGGAAAGTTTCCGCTGCTACAAGCTGCGTTTGAACTGTTATCTAAACTTCAGAAGGACGTTTAGAAAACCAGACTTGACTTTCGTGATAGAAGCAGAAACTGCGCAACGGGAGCGCACTGGACAGTTATCTGCTACGCAGCTACAACTTTGCTAAAAGGTTATGGAGGCAATAAATTCAGCTTTCAAGTGCCCATGAACTGTTTGGGAAAGAAGAGCTGTGGAAAAGCTGCTGCTGTTTTGAAAGCCGTAAAACTTCCAGCTTGGAGATCGTGCCGGCACAGCTGGCATATCTCGCTGGCAACCAGTAAATCTTCTCTTCCGGAGGCTGAGCTGAAGGAATCGTTGGGAAACGTGAGTAAGCTGACAGCCCAGAAGGAGGAGTGTTTGCTTAATGATGGCAGCTTCAAAGGTTTTCATTTGCCCTATTTGCACATCGTTGCCAGAGGGCATGCCACCCCAGCACTCCTGCTAAATTCCCATTTTTATCCTTGTGACAGGTAAAATCATCTCAAGCACGACTGAGGTTCAGGGTGCCAACATTAGTCCACACCACAATTGCGCCCACTTGTGGCAACAAGGTTGTGCGCACGTAAGTGAAGTGCAGAAGGTACCAGGTACAGATACACAACCAGAGATGGGCAACTTGTTGACATGCTCTGAGGTTCTTGGTTGCGCTGTTTGTCAACAAGCCAAAGTTTTTTCATGTGAAGGTTCCAGGTCTGCCAATGTTTCTAGTCAGGCACCTATGCTGACTCAAATGGATTCCTGCAAACCAAGGGAAGCGCTCCGTATGGGCGGAACCCAAATGTTTCTGTCAGATGGCCACACCAGAATGAGCTTCACCATACCTCTCAAGAGTACAGGGGAGGCATTAGGCTTGGTTAGTGAATGGGTTCAAGCTGTGAAGCTAAAGTTTGCCTGTAAGGTGTTTTGTTTTCAGGCCGATCATGGATCAGTTTGTGCTGAGGGCACACTGCAAGGTTTCTTTCCACAGGAAGGAAGCAAGCACAGATTGGCAGCTCCAAGGGGGCTACAAGGCTGTGAAGTAGCTGGACAGGATACGATTCTTGGAGAGACGTTGTCAGCTATAGTCTTTGTCGCCAGTTTTCTGAGGAAGTTCTGGCCATGCAATTCAACGGTAGGGTGTGAATCCTATTTGTTGCTGTGTAGCGAGGAACCCGAGGTTTCCTTGAGGTTGTTTGAATGGGGAGTCTTTGTGATGCATTCTGAAGACGGTCCCAAGTCCCAAAAGGTAGTTTTTGTGGGATACGAACTTTGTTCAACGTTTTGGAAGTTCGTGCGCCCAGGAAATGTTGAGTCACGGGTGATACTCAGCGATAGCATTGAGTTCTGTGAGGCACAGGTGTGGATACCTATCCGCTACAGTCCTGATGTGCTTACAGGTTTGGCA
Organism: Zootoca vivipara; assembly: GCF_963506605.1. NCBI lineage: Eukaryota > Metazoa > Chordata > Lepidosauria > Squamata > Lacertidae > Zootoca > Zootoca vivipara. Next base: position 46,269,290 of record NC_083284.1, on the reverse strand, counting down.
GGTTCTAGTGATGTTGGACAGGCTGTGTCTGGTGGTGCACCAGCCAGTAGTTCCATCACAGGTAACGTTGTGCAAGGTACAGTTAGGGACAGTGGTTCAGTTGAGGGACCGGATCCAGGGACTGTTGCGACAGTTTTCGCTGGAAACGCGAGCTGGATGCTCAGCGCTGCCCAGCGTAATGCACAGCAGGGAGGAGTTTCAAAGCAAGAGCCTAGGAACACTCTCACACCTCCAGTGCCAAGCACTGGTAGACAGGCCAATAGGGACAGGTTGTTCCCGCGCCAAGATTCAGGAGCTAACAGCACACGCAGTAGTTCGCGCTATGCATTTCCTGAGGTCATTGGTACTCAAGCAGGTTTCATCGTGACGTGGTCAGATGAGGATGCGAATGCTAGGTTGAGCAGGTCAGAGAGGGCCACGAAAAGGATATCTACTGACAGATATACAGCCACTAGTCTGTGGACTTGTATGGATCAGTGTGAGCCAGAAAGCTTCGAGGAAGTTCATCAATTGCCTGAGGAGGTGACCAGGAAGTGGTACAAGGCAATCCAGATGGGGTTAGACTCCATGGAAGCACGGAAGGTGTTTTTCACAGTGGCGCGGCCCGAGGGCCAGCGCGCTGTACACAGTTACGTGGTGTTTAAGCTTAAAACCACAGCAACTGGAGAATCTCAGTACAGGGCTAGGTTTGTAGCCAGAGATATCTCAAAGCTGGAGGAGTTGCATTCTGAAAGTTTTGCACCCGCAGTACCTGAAGCGCTAGGATCTTTGTTGTCTACAGCTGCTCAGGAAAGTTTTGTTTTTAACATCAGTGATGCTTGTCTGAATTCACCGTTGGAGGATATGCTGTACACGCTATCTCCACAAGGGTTTGAGATCGATGAGCCTGATGATGTCTTGAAGTTACATATACCCATTTATGGTTTGAAGCAGTCAACCGTAAGTTTGGATGAAATTTTGGAAAACTTAGGTTTCCAAGAGAAATTTGCTGATAGTTGTCTTTATCTGGCAGGGTCTAGCCAGAAGCAAATTCTTGTGTTCTGTTTTGTAGATGGCATCAGATGCATTGCAAATACAGAGGCACAGGTGCATTGGTTTGCACAGGAGCTTGACAGGTATTTTAAGCTCAAAGAATTAGGTCCCGTGAGGGTTTACCTAAGTGTCAGGATTGACAGGTCTGCGGATCACAGTTTCTTGCTGAGGCAGGAAGGTAAGATTGAACAGTTGGTTGCAAAGTTCAAGAAGGCTGATAGTGCTAGTATCAGAACACCCTTAGAGATTTGTTTTGTTGAGGATAGTCACTCCGGGGAACACTCTGAGTCCCAGAGCCCCGGGATGTTCCAATCAACTCTAAGGAGTTTGTTGAGTTTTTCTCAGTGGAGTAAACCAGTTGGTATGTTTGCTGTGAAGAGGCTTAGCCAAGAGGATGCACAGCCCAGTGTGCATGCCCGGAATGGCATAAAGAGAGTTCTTAGGTATCTGGGAGATACTAAGGAGTTGTGTTTTAGGCAGCCAGTTATGAGTACAGCACAGGACACGTGCTGGTCTGGCAGCAACTGGGCCAAGTTGCAGGACGGGAAGTCAGCAACTGAGATAGGTGTGAAGTATGATGATGCTCTGATGGAACGCTATTTCAAGCGTCAAAGCTTTATTACTCTTTTCTCTGCGGAGACTGAGTATGACGCTCTTTCAGGAGTCTGTGGAGCGATTCAGGTTTGCCAATGTTTGGTCCAGAAGGTCAACGGGGAGTGTTGCCAACCCATCACGGTTTGGGAGGACAACCGGCTCTGTTTGATGCTTACTGAGACTGGTTGCGTTATGACCAGTGCCAAACGCGCTGACATTCATTTTCGGAACGTTTGTCAAGGCGTCCACGCAGGATTGGCAAAACTGAGGGATTGCCCGAACCAGGGGAACCTGGCAGTTGGGTTCACCAAATATTTGAGTTTCCGGAGACGTGATGGATTCTGCAAAGGTTTGTGTCTTGCGTAAGGAAGTTCTTTACGCTACCCCTGCGATGCAGGACGAGAGGGGGTGTGAGCTGAGGAGATTATAGCTCAGCAGTCGTCCTGTATCACGAGGGGCTTGTGACGTGTCATGTAAACAGGAAGCAGGAAGTACCTGTTGCTATTGTGTATCTGAAATATATGACACTGTCTGTAAGCAATCTGTCTGTTGCTATGCTGTTCGTCGGAGCTGCAGCATCATGGAGCTAAATACTCCTGGGTGAAGCTATCTTAAAATGTCAATAAATCTTACTTGTTTTAATGAACAAGGGAGTGAAAGTGATTTATTTCACGAGCACTGAAAGCTGGAAAGTTTCCGCTGCTACAAGCTGCGTTTGAACTGTTATCTAAACTTCAGAAGGACGTTTAGAAAACCAGACTTGACTTTCGTGATAGAAGCAGAAACTGCGCAACGGGAGCGCACTGGACAGTTATCTGCTACGCAGCTACAACTTTGCTAAAACAGATACATATTCCAGAGAACTAAACAATAAACTCATTTCAGGCAGGTTAGTAAGCAGCATTTGTGGGTTCAGTGTATGTGGAGGCCTGAGATCAGCACCCAGAATAGCAGAGCAAATACCAGGGTCTACCATGACTGAGATTGGCTTCCCTTTTAAAAAAAAACAAACAAAAAACCCACACATTTTCATTTCCCGTGTTGTAAAGGGAAATGCTGAGTGAGGCGACTGCAGCTTCCACCATCTTCATTATCTCCAATGCCTTGGGGCCCTACCTACAATATGGCTGCATTCACGCCATACATTTAATGCACTATTATACCACTTTAAGCAGTCATGCCCCCCCCCCCCAAGAATTCTGTTAAGGATGCTCAGCCCCCTCCCCCCAGGCCATACCCTCCAACATGTTGAGATTGAAAACCAGGATGTGTTTCCCCCAACTGCCCTCCCGCACAAGTCACATGACCTGCATGGTCTCATATCTCCCCCCAAAATGTGCATTTTTGGGCCTCCTCGGTCTAACACATTTTTAGATGCCATGCTGCATGGCAGCCAAAAACAGAATGTCCTGATTTAATTGGGGTAGTTGAGGTGTATACCAGACCCCTCACAGACCCACAATTCCCAGAGGGAATAGATTCTTACACCACTCAGAATTGTGTGTGTGAACCATGACTGTTTAAAATGGCATCGTGGTGCTTTGTATGGTGTGATTGTGGCCTATGCTCAGAGTGAGACACTGGTGTTTCTCTTCACAGTGCTGGGATGAGGGAGTTCTGGGCAGATACAGTGGCACTGCTTTCCACACTGCCACCCATCCCCAATTCTTTACTGTGCCCTCTGATAATCTTTGGGCACCCACCTAGGGCAGTATGGGGCGCACACCACACAGCTCCTTGCTGAGGGTCCTCTCAAACATGGCGTCAAGCCTGACTGTGTGAGTGTGAAAGCTCCTGCATCAAGCAGTTATGACTGAACTAGGGCAGGAGAAGATTGCATTCCAGCCTGTAAAAACATCTGCACACTTCCCACAATAAACTGAAATACTGTTGAAGTGTAATAAATTATTTAAATCAAAACAAGTAAGACTGGCGCAAAGAAATTCAGCCACATTCTATTTTATTTTGAGTATTTATTTCAAATACTAAGCAACATATTCGTGAAATAGACAAGGTGAACGGTCCCATCCTTCTTCCTGGTGCATTTGTGATAAAAATTGCCAAATTTTATAATTCCTATACTACTGCCCCACTATGGACTGTTGGTAAAAAAATCTCTTAAAAGCATCAGTACTCAAACTGATCTTAAAACAATTCCAGCATTAAAAGGTCAATTTTAGTTGAATAAAGAAAAACAAGGTAAAGAGTAAAATTCTGAACTGTATATTGTATTGCCTGCTAATTTGTTCTCAACAGCCACTGCTGTCACCTGTGTTTCTAACCTGGAAATATGGCTGCCATGAGGTAGAAGAAGCCCTGAACCTACAGAGTCCTCCTGTTGAATTGGCAGCCACAGAAGCTCAGTCTCATGAGCCAGGGCCTCCATCCTCAAGGGAAAAGACCCCAGGTGAAATTTCTCAGAGAAATAGTTTCAGAATGGCCGTTGATATTCCTACTTCCTCCAAACCCCCATCACCAGATAGGCCCATGAGGCCATCTCTCACCCTCACTGCTTTAGCCTGAGAAGGTAGCATGACCATTCTTGGAATGAATCCAAATCCCTACTGTAAGGACTTTGTTTTCTAAAAAATTTTTTTTAAAGAAAGATGGTCTCTGTGTTCAATATAGTATTCTGCACTCTGCCCCGCCACCCCCATAATTGTGTTTTTGTGCATTTGTGGCAAACACCCATCTCTTAAACTTGAGCAACAGACCAGCAGGTAGCTCAGACCTCATGAACTTTGTAATGCATTTCTGACAAACTTTGACAATACATTTTTGAGTGTATGTAGTCATACTTGCATAGTTTGTCAAGGCAGGACTTTGAGGCAGAAGTCAAGGACCCTCTTCAGCAGAAAGTGTAGGGCAGCCCCAAAAACAGCAATGAGTGAAACAATATACATTGCAATCTAAATAGGGGTGGGGGACGTTGTAGGGTTATTAATTCTAAATTTGCATAACTGTACCATTGTCCATGTACTCTGAGGCTTATGCACTCATTTTCGGTTACCAACCTCAACCAATTGTGGCCATGTACAGATACCTATATCTTAAACTTTAAAGCAGGGATTATTAATCCAGATGTTGTTAGACTGCAATTCCCACTGGCCCCAGCCAGCATGGTCAATGGTCAAGGATGAAGACAGTTGTGGAGGGCCACAGGTAAGCATGGGAAATAAATCTGATTCAGCTGAGGAATCTACAAAATCCACACACCCCAAAACAATACACAAACTGAAACATAGCCATCTTTCAAAATTAGCACTTCTCTGAATTTTGCCATGCAGTTCTCTAGCCGAATAGTGTGCACAAAAATGCATACACTATGGTAAAGTGTGCTTAAAATGCACATACCTGTGGGGGGGGGGAACCCTTTGAGGCGAGGCAAATGGCCCAGTACACAGTGTTCCAAATGCAGTCACATATGCAAGTTTGTATAATCAGAAAAGAAGTGCTTTGATATGAAAAAAGGAATATCTGCTCCAAAGCTGTATATTGCGTAAAGAGAAATTAACAGACTCAGACAACATTTACGGCACAGGAAATGAATTAACACAGAATTCCATCCTCGCACATGTCAATTATCGTAAGTTGACAATTGTTGTTTCTTCCAAAAGAGATTATCTTGCACATGTTTTGAGAGTATGACTAGAAATAACAAAACGCTTATTAAATGCTGCAAGACCAAAGGGGAAACAGCACAGCTGAATTCATTTTCTTTTCTTTATTTTGTTTTTTATTGCTTTAACTGTACATTAAATAGACCAGTGTTCTACTAGTCAGCTTTAGGGTTGTCAGTCATGCTTATTTGCTTTCCCTTGATCACTTGAAATAGCTTCCCCCCCCAAATGGCAGAAAACTTTAGTTTAACTACTCAGCGGATTCCCTGAAGTATTTCAAATTTCCCTGGATAATACAGCAATTTCAACTGTCCAATATTAATAAGCCCAAAAGCCTGATTTAAGCAAGGAATGGAAATCTTCATTAACAAGAAGCAGTCAAAGATTTTTTTCCCCCATCAAGTTTACATTTAGGAATTTATGTACTGTTCACATGTTTTTGCAAATATTTCCTTTATTCTGACAGAAACGGTGAGTTAAAATACCAGATCAGTTGCTTAAAATACTGTGTATGTTTACGACTGGAGGAATTCCTCCAACTCAACACATACTTGTATGAATCAGGACGACTGTAAGTGATCAGATATACTGATGATGCATTTTACCTGCCTCCCCAAATAGCTTTTATGCAGAAATCATATATTTTCTGGTATGGTGTACATTAAAGACTGTGATGGATGGGAGGCTAATCACTGCCTTCCTTAGAGACTTATTGCCTCTGATTCCTTCCACACCTCCCGGCCTATTGTGAGGATTGGAATGTAATTATCCTTCACATTTCACATTTCTCTGAATTTTGCAACTGTTCTCAGCAAACACATTAGCCTAGAAGGCGAGGGCCAGGTCAGGTTCTATTTGCCAAGAACAAATTTCTCATGTGTCCTTCCATCCTCCCCTTCCTTCCTACCCTTCCCCTTCCTGTCAAAATGACAGACACCCCCTAGTAGCTCTTTACATAGCACTTTCACACTATCCACCATAAATTCACACGTTGCTCAACAATGTGTAGAGGTTTGCCCTTTTCTCATTCCCCACAGAAACCACAGTAAAGGAGAGGCAGGAGGAGAGAATCAGCATCACAGTAAGTTTGGGAGCTTTATCCCCTAATTTTATAGAGTACGTTGACCCAGGAAGTCCTTTCTGAAGAGCAGAATTCAGACATACTAATTCTCCTAATGAGACCTATTGGGGGGAAATGAATATTAGTGAGCCCTAGGGAATTACATTTAATGAAATTTTCTCCATATGCAAACACTAGGAGATTCCACCCCCACCCTGCTTACTCAAGGAGCCTGAAGCGGATTTTTAGGAATTTCCTAAAACTTCATGTTCCACCAGGCAAGCAAGGAATTTAAACTAATGGGGTGTGAAGCTGTCTGCAATTCCTTAGCTGCTGATTTCCCTTGTCAGCAGCTGAACATCTAGGAAGCCTTTCCTTTTGATGTTGTTCTATGGCTTAACAAGATTATTTTAGTAGCACCTTAAAGACCAACTAAGTTTTTATTTTGGTATGAGCTTTCGTGTGCATGCACACTTCTTCAGATACCTGTGTGCATGCACACGAAAGTGTGCATGCACACGAAAGCTCATACCAAAATAAAAACTTAGTTGGTCTTTAAGGTGCTACTGAAGGAATTTTTTTTATTTTACTTCGATCCAGACCAACACGGCTACCTACCTGTAACCAAGATTATTTTAAAGTGTTTCAGAAAATAGTTTCCTTGACTTGGTGATGCCTAAGGCCAGAGGAATTTCCATTTGAGAAACTCAGTTATTGGAGTGCTATTTCTGTGGCTGGAAGTCTTATAACCTCAAAAGTGATTTCTAGTCACTATTGTATTTAAAAAATGAAGAAGCCAAATTAAGCAAAACCACATGCACACATATAATCAGATCGTATGAATAAAGTCCAATGAAGCATTTGCAGCAATTCCTTTGTAATTTGAGCCATCCATCCATTACTGCTAAATTATTGCCCCCTTCCTTTAAACAATTATTTTGTCACTTCAAGGCTTCTCCTGGCAGTCACTACTCTATCTCTCCAACAAGGCTCCTTGGACAATGTTATGTAATGATGTCACATGGCTCTGATAGGGTTTTGGAGGTGAGGTGGGCAGAAGTGACTACCATCAATGGCCAACATTTTCCCTTCCCAGAAATCTTAGTGGAACAGTGATATGGCTGTTCCAGGGAGCATTGGGAGGGGGGGAGTTGGAGAAGAAGAGGCGCTTCAAAGTTTCCACATGGCATGGGGGGAAAGAAATGCCGAAAAGGATTTTTTTTAAAAAAAATGAAATAAAAACCACCTCTGTTCTGATACCACCAAAGGCCCTCCCCACCTCATGGATCCCAAATTCCTTTCAATCACTAAACTGAGTGGTGAATTTGGGGGCCATTTTTGGATTAGCACTAGTTGCTAAGGGAGGCCTTGCCCTCTATTGCAGTAAGGCCAACACTAGCAGTCAGAACATCTAGGAGGTGGGGAAAGAGAACTTAACACCATTGCCACTTCACAGCACCTTCATTCTGCTGCTGCTGACACCAGGTGAGGGAGCCAGAGCCTAGCCTGATAAGAGGACTCTGCTTCCAAGAGCTCTGAACTGACCTCCTGGGGTAAAGCAAGGCTACAGCTAATAGTGAGGGCTGCATTGTTTTTGTTTTAAATCCTGTTTGTTTTGATGGTGCTTTGCGTTTACTATGTATTAAGTTTAGATCATTTCATTGTGATGAATTTATGTTATGCTTTGTTGTTAGGTTTTTTTGGTATTATTTGAATTTGGATGTGATGTTGTATTTCGATAATAACCTGGTTTTTCCTGAGAGCTGCTTTGGACACAGTTTACTGTGAAAATGTGGCATAGAAATTAAGCTGGGTCATTTTGTTGCAGAGGTGTGTTGTTGGAATGAGAGGCTATGGACCCTGCACAGCACACCAAGGACATGCCCCTACAGGTCTCCTTTATCTCTTCTCTGACATTGGAGAATAACCAGTTGCAGACCTTTTGGCAGTGTTGTGGAAGTGCTATCCAGTCTCTGAGGGTGAATGTACAGTATCTCCATTCTCAGAAAGAGAGATACAAAGGAATCTATAGCCCAGGGACTGTAAGATCACAACTGAAATTAAGTATGTCTCATAACTCATGTTTCTTCATGCTAATATAATGCTTGTTTGTAGCATGTACACCCTTGTGCAAATTAATTGAAACAAATCATGTTCTCTATGCCACATCGATCAGTCTGTCAAGCACCCACAAAAGAAGATGTTTTGGAGATGCCTGAGTTATTATGGTGTTGAGAATTTGTGGGCTATATGCAAAAGTCGCCAGTAGGGACTTCTGACAGGAGCTTAGAATCATGGAATCATAGAGTTGGAAGAGACCACAAGGGACATCCAGTCCAACCCCCCGCCAAGCAGGAAACACCATCAAAGCATTCTTGACATATGCCTATCAAGCCTCTGCTTAAAGACCTCCAAAGAAGGACACTCCTTGGTAGCAAATTCCACTGCTGAACAGCTCTTACTGTCAGGTCGTTTTTGATAGTGAAGCCTACCCCATGTATTCAGTGTTCTAAAGGACATAGTTACAGCCCATCACCCATTCCCATCACCCCCCCCCTTAACTATACATAAGGGTCTGGTGACTTCTGTTTCAGTGTATCTGAAGAAGTGTGCATGCACACGAAAGCTCATACCTATGACAAACTTAGTTGGTCTCTAAGGTGCTACTGGAAGGATTTTTTATTTTTATCTAAAGGACATAGATAGTAAAGGGCAAAGGCCTGGTTATAAAGAAAGGTTTTTGTCTGGCACATAAAGATATATACTGATGGCACCAGGTAAGCCTCCCTGGGGAGAGTAGTCCACAAATGTGGAGCCACAGCAGTAAAGGCCCATTCTCATGTTTTCACATTCTGGATCTCTTGCAGACAAGGAACATGACGAAGGGGCTCAGATGATAATTATAGGGTCTGCGTCAGTTCATATGAGGAGAGGCGGTCCTTGAGGTTTTGAGCCATTTAAGGCTTCATAGGTGAAATTCAGCACTTTAAATTGGGCCTGGAAACTAATTGTCAGCTAATGAGTTGGGAAAGGACTGATATTATAGGCTCCAATCGTCTTGCCCCAGTGAGCAATCTGTCTGCGGAATTCTGCACCAGCTGAATTTTCTGAATTGTCTTCAGAGGCAGGCCCAGGTATAACATGTTGCAGTATTCTAATGTAATGTAGTTAATGTAAGATTAATTAACATAGGCCAAGCATCCCCAAACTGCGGCCCTCCAGATGTTTTGGCCTACAACTCCCATGATCCCTAGCTAACAGGACCAGCGGTCGGGGAAGATGGGAATTGTAGTCCAAAACATCTGGAGGGCCAAAGTTTGAGGATGCCTGACATAGGCAACAGTTTGTTCATTCACCCTGCTTTGCTCCTTATAGCTGAATGTAGCTGTTGCCTAGCAAAGCCTGTGAGTAGGAATCAGCTGGATCCCCATGGCAGATTTGGTAAGTGAGCACAGTAGATCCCTTCAGAAAGCCAACCTAGCTGGATTGTGAAATCTGTTTTTAGCTAGCATTCAACAGCAACCCTAGAAATAAAGTGAGTAGTATTATATTACAGCACTTTCCAATTGTTTTTCTCAGTGGATTGTCTTAGAAAAAGTAATTTTATTCAAATCTTCACAGTTGTGTTCTTTGAAGTACTTTGGCCCAAACATAAAAGGAAAAAAACAATAAAAATGTGCATGAGGATGTTTGTGTCTGAGTTTTATGAACTGCATTTGAACAAATATTGTGCTTATGACCTTTCTTAACCAAATATTAATTTCAGAAAATGCATCAAAGCAACACTTTAAGAAATAATAAATGGGCCCAAACTGAGGGTAGAATATAGCTTGTGAACGCCAAATGAATTATGTTTAATTCAGCTCAGTTATTTGCCAACATATATTTTGTGAAATCTAATGGTGCTTTTATTTGTGGATTATATTTTCATGCTGCAATGAAGACAAATATTTTTCAATAACTGGAAAATACATGTTCAGTAGTGCCAGCAGTATTCTTTTCTTTTCTTTTTGCTTCTGTTAGTAACTGCAGAACTAATCCAGGATCTATTATATCACGTTAAGCATTTGCAACTGAATAAACAATGGCAATAGTTCCACTAATCCAGGTTTGAACAATTTATAACAGCCATGCCAGATATTGTCCATCAGCCATGTATTGTGGCTTACCAGTGCTTGGCACCCTTGTAGTGCAATCACAGGCAGACTACAAAAACAGGAGGTCATACGTGGGGTGGTGGGATGAACTGGGTTTGAAAGTTACCATTTGTGCAGCTCTGGTTTACATAAGATAAGGTAAAGGACCTCTGGACAGTTAAGTCCAGTGAAAGGTAACCATGGGGTGCGGTACTAATCTCGCTTCAGGCTGAGGGAGCCGGGTGTTTGTCCGCAGACAGCTTTCCAGGTCATGCGGCCAGCATGACTAAACTGCTTCTGATGCAACAGGACACCATGACAAGTGCCAGAGCGTATGGAAACTCCATCTACCTTCCTGCCGCAATGGTACCTATTTATCTACTTGCACTGGTGTGCTTTTGAACTGCTAGGTTGGCAGAAGCTGGGACAGAGCAACAGGAGCTCACCACCATCACGCAGATTCGAACCACTGACCTTCTGATTGGCAAGCCCAAGCCCAAGAGGCTCACTGGTTTAGACCACAGCACCACCTGCGTCCCTTTTACATAAGATATACTATACACTATATCTAAAAGGCTGTTTGTAGTATCTTACAAAGGTGGCGCTCCAACTGACAAAGGGGAGCTCCACTGTTAGAACAGCACTTATGCCCCTGGAAGAGCCCCTGCTACCTTGGTGGAAATGTCCCACCAGCATAAATGTACAGTCGGCAGTGATCTGATTATAATATATATCAATGGTAGATTATAATAAAATCAATGGTAGGAGGGCAATGGGACATGTTGTGGTGGATCAGCGATGGTTTGGGATCCACCAGATCCAAAGGACCTTTATTCATCTGACACATCCCAGAAAGGGCAAAATGCCAATGGAAGTCACAAAATAAAAGTTTAAAAGGCCTTACAAGGGAAAATAAACATGAAAGTCAATAAAGATATGAACACAGATCTTTCATCTTGGCCACTGTGCACCAGCAAAGCTTAGGAAATTGCAGTTTCTGTGCTATGGAATCTCACCATGTCCATTTTAGAACTGCTCTCTTTTGTATTTTGCCTCACTCTGTTGTGAACTGAGGTCAGTTTTCTTTCCCCTTTGGAGGCCTATCATATATCATGTAACAGCACACCCAATAGGCCTTGGCAGCTACTCATCAGCTGCAAATTTCCTTTTAACCCAATGTACAATGAAGTTCAATACTATATTACTTCTAAGTCAACACAATGTGTTTCCATTTGGACAAGGCACACATCAGTACAAGAAAACCTTAAAAGCAACAGCATGTATAAAAGAAGGATCAAAAGATCAAAGTGTCAGAAGAAGAAAATTCCAGAAGCAACCTACACCAATCATTTCTAAATGTTTGAGAATATATTTAATATTGATGCCTAAACAGCTAGCATGGGGGACAACAGTAGCGTAGCGTAGCGTAGCGTAGCACAGCACAGCACAGCACAGCACAGCACAGCACAGCACAGCACAGCATAGCATAGCATAGCGGGACACTACTTGCAGGGATGAGAAATCCTCCCCACTATACACATTTAGTATGATGTGTAAACAAACCCTACTCACAAACACATATGTGACTGATAACATGATACACAGTGATCAAGTCATTTGCTGTGTGAAAGGGCTGGTTTCTTTCCCCAAAATGTTGAACTGGGAAACAGCCAACAAATCAAGTCGGCATGTTTAGGGCAGACAAAAGTGTATTTTCCTTGCATTTCTTTTCTGTTCCACAAAGACAGTAAAGATAGACAGACAGACAGGCAGACAGACAGACTGACTGACTTGTCAGCATTAAGTATGCAACTCTGCATGTGCATGGCTGGTAGCAGTAATTCAAAATTCCTGGCTTAAGCTAGCTCAAAATTCCAAGTGTGCCATCACAAAGGTTGACGACCACTGTGTTAATATTTGATATGTTTTTCCACATCCAAGGAGATAGAACATCTGACACATCCATCTGTACCTTCAAAAGTACAATCATGTGGAGGACTGCTCCACATGTCCACCTAAACATATGAGCTGAAATTTAGATGGCTTTTCTTTTTTTAAGAGTGAACTCAGGAAGACTAGGTCTGCCAAAGTTTCAAGGCAGCATAGTTCAGATTGCTTGATACTTGTGACAAATAGGAAATTCCCTCTTTTTTTTTGTTAAGTTCTTATGTGTCCCACATGACTATATAAGTGCAAAGGCAGTGGAGACAAAACCTTCACTTTGCTTTTGAGAGTTTCTAGCTGCCATTCTAGTAAAGTGCAGAAAGGTGCAGGTACCGTTTGTCTCTGTTCAAAGACCTATGAGTGATGGGCAATGCTACTCTTGCATAGCTTTGACCTCTGTGCTACCAACATATATTCAGTCTCTGTGACCCTTTCTCCAGACCCTCCTGAAAATGTCAAATTCTCTTTAAAAATATCTGACTTTTGAAAGAAGAATAAATTATACAAAATGTGTAAGGAAATGCAACTACACACAATATCTATAATGCATTCAAAGGGCGGAGGGTTATAATAATAATAATTTATTATTTATACCCCGCCCATCTGGCCAGGTTCCCCCAGCCACTCTGGGCGGCTTCCAACAAAATATTAAAATACAGTTCTGTGAATACCATGCATTCCACATCCCTGATTATATTTATTTCACGTTTATTTTGCATGTGACTAAAATTAAAACATTTCTCTTTGTTTAGACATATATGAAAAGAAAATGTGAAACAAACCAATAAATAAACAGAACACAGCATACTTCTGTCTATTTCTTATGCCCAGCCTTTGAGTGCCACTGCTTTCATATCTGAAAGAGGGGAGTATCAGTATCAGACAAGCTCATTAATTCACTCAATTTATATCCCCCATACATTGAAGGAGCTCAAAAACAAGCACAGTCAACGGTTGGTATATTTAGCTCAGTGCATACAGGTAGGGACATAGGATATGGGGGTGGTTTGCCGCATGGACAGGGAGGAGCTATGGATACTTGCTCCCATCAACATTCCCTTCTTATCTTCCTCTTTCATTTCCCCCCATCTTTCACCTCTTTCCTTAAAAACAACAACAAAGAGACAAAGAGATCATCTGATGATACTGATGAAGTGACCCAGCTTAGCTGGGATGTCAGCTATGGTCGTGAACATGTGGATTATGTACAGAATTTAGATGACATGTGCATAAATTTGTAAGCAGACACAGTCTGTAGTTGAGGCTCAAGTGTCTCATATTACAGATCATTTACCATGTAAGCACAGGCTGGGAAGGCAGAGTTGCTGGTTATTATAGTTCTTGTAAGAACGAAACATTGCTGTGCATGCAAATATCTTATTTTTAAGTGGTTCTCAAAAATCCCGGAATAGCATATCCTCCAGCCACTTGTTACACCTGGTAGACATCTGCAGCCGGCACATTTTTAAGTGCTTCGGGCCAGTAGGGATTACCAACACAGCAGCATTACAGGCAACGTCTGTCTCACCATTTTTACATTAACCTGCAAACCCTATGGGATGCCAGTCTAATAAAGTACTACATAGATTCAGAAGATCCATCTCCTCTGGAGAAGATTTAGCATCTGGTTCAATTACAGAGAAATATGATGAGCCAAAAAGGCACATGATTATCAAAGAGACTCACTCACAGATTTTTATTAGATTCCTCAGAGTAACAGAACATGGCCCCTTTGCCTATGACATTGAGTGATGAAGTTTAGTAACAGCTGTGTTTCATTGAGTAATTAATTCGTTTTAATTTAACTCCATGAAGATATATATTTGAAGGTACTTCTTCAACTAAACAGGATAATGCATCATGGAAATTCAATTTTTTAAAAGCACAAAGGCATTTATGTAAGTTTTCTTGTTAAACTTTTCTTGAATGCAAAAAGAGGCTCAAACTGCAAACAGAGTGTTCATATTCACTCACTAATCATGTTATCATTTTATGAAAAGAAATACTAAGTATGCTTGCACCTTCATTCATGTTGCAATGATCTTCTCTAACAAAGTAAAGTTACACTGGAATCTCATGGAATCCCATTGCCAGAGCCCACAGACATACAGACATTTCAAGAAGAAAGTTGAGGACCCAACAACATTTTTAGCTAATGGGATCACTCACTCTTGCATTTACTTTCCAGTTTCCAAGTTTTGATTTTTCCATAATATTCCCCTGCATGCTACCGAAAAGCATCATGGGTTAGGGAGCCTAGGGCTTGCCGATCAGAATGTTGGCGGTTCGAATCCCCGCGATGAGGTGAGCTCCCATTGCTCAGGTTCTGCTCCTGCCAACCTAGCAGTTCGAAAGCACATCAAAGTGCAAGTAGATAAATAGGTACTGCTCCAGCAGGAAGGTAAGCGGCGTTTCCGTGCACTGCTCTGGTTAGCCAGAAGCGGCTTAGTCATGCTGGCCACATGGCCCGGAAGCTGTCTACGGACAAACGCTGGCTCCTTCAGCCTATAGAGCGAGATGAGTGCGCAACCCAAGAGTCATTCGTGACTGGACTTAACGGTCAGCAGTCCCTTCACCTAAATGTTCAGCACATCAGTACTATATGTTAAACAATTATACAACACCAAGCTGGTGCCAAATATATTGCTCTACTTTCCTATGGACCACATCAGCAAGGCCTCCGTGCACACTGCTCAGGCTTGCACTCTGGGGAGGTCACCCCCAGGAGCACACTCCTTGAGACAGACAGATGCCAGCAAAGTACAAAACAGGATATTCATGTTGCTGTGAGAACCAGCAAATGTGCCTGAAAGTCACTCCCTAGCCACCCCCCTCTTTCTATTCAGTGGCCCAAAGAGTCCCCCCTGGTACTGGAGGATATGAGTCAGGGCATGTCCAGATGACCTGTTTATTGAGCACTTATCGTTGCTCATTTGCAGGGGGATTAGACAATGCTGGCTATTTAATTACCAAAGTTTATTGTGTCAAAGCAAGTGTTGTTCCACATTTCCAGTGCATTTCACAGTCTCTTTCCTGACTACCAATCTTTTAGATTACAGCTTTTAGTTTTCAACCAACTCATTCCATCAGTGAAGGATTTATGCTTATACAATGATATATTCTCCCTTGCCTTATGCATCCCCTAAATCTGTTACAGGCCTTTCCCCAACCCTCTGGAGTAGATTTAGGAGGGTATATTCATCAAAAGTTTTCTGTAATTTGCTATCTATCTATCTATCTATCTATCTATCTATCTATCTATCTATCTATCTCTATCATCTATCTATCTATCATCTATCTATCATCATCTATCTATCTAGTGGTACCTAGGGTTACAGACGCTTCAGGTTGCATACGCTTCAGGTTACAGACTCCACTAACCCATAAATAGTACCTCGGATTATGAACTTTGCTTCAGGATGAGAAAAGAAATCGCGCGGTGGCGGCCCGGCGGCAGTAGGAGGCCCCATTAGCTAAAGTGGTACCTCAGGTTAAGAACAGTTTCAGGTTGAGAACGGACCTCCAGAACGAATTAAGCTCTTAACCCGAGGTACCACTGTGTGTGTGTGACAAAACAATAGAGAATGCACAAAATATATAAATATTTTAGGGTTGTTGTTGTTGTTTCTTTTTAAAAAAACTTTCTAGTCTGGCACAGGAGACTGTTGTCTTAGGAATCTCTTGTGTTCAAGTTTCTGGTGGGTGCATTTGTATATTAGACTCTAGTCACTCCTATCAATCATTAAGCAATGCTGCCTAGGTACGATGAGATGGAATTGCTGGCAGCAACATACCTTTGTACTCATTATGCTTGGATTAAAGGCAACCTGCATGCAACTGAAGAGCAGTGCTGTGTATTTTGGCTACACTTGGTAGCAGCGCACTGAGGGGGATTTGCGAATCTTTCTTCAACCTCTTGAAGAAAAGCTTTGTTACTGTGTCAAATTGTATCAAGAAAAATGCTGAGCTTTGGTACCCTTTTATATATATTATGGGGACTGGGGCGTGGGCGTGAATCCACAAATAACTTCAGGCAATGTTTTATATTATCTTTGAAACTGAAGTTGTTCCAGAGGAGTTACTCTATTTTTCAAATGAGAAATTGCAACAATAGCTATCACGCTATTAACTGAATAACAGCCATCAAAACTAATGTGTTTATGGAGGCACATATATTTATATGCATGCGTACATGTATATGTATGAATGTGCTTAGATATACTTGTATAAGACATGTACTGAGAGCTAGAATATTGTTTCTTGACTAACTTGCTCGGAGATTTAGTTACTTAGCACAACTGATCTCAAACTCATACTGATAATAGTAGTAGTAGTAGTAACAACAACAACAACAACAACTTATACTGAAAACAACAACAACAACAACAACAACAACAACAACAACAACAACAACAACAACAACAACATATTATTTATACTCCGCTCATCTGGCTGGGCTTCCCCAGCCACTCTGGGCGGCTTCCAACAAAATACTAAAATACAGTACTGTAATCCATCCAACATTAAAAGCTTCCCTAAACCACTATCTCCACTCCAACCAAAGTTATTGGTTGAGAGGGACCAAGTCGAGTGCAGTTGAGAATTCACATTGGTATTACTGTGCCAGTTGTCTAAGAGTGATAGAAGTTATCAGCAACATTATACCTCTTTTATACCATCACTCTTGGAACTAGCAGATTAATGCCTATATATATATATATATATATATATATATATATATATATATGGTATTCAACTTAATTTCCCAATCCACAAATCCGTTGATATGGGGAAATGATGGGGCCCATCTTAAAAAATGCAGTAGTATGGACAAGCAGCAATCATGCCAAGATCCCAAAATAGCACACAGGGACTCTGATTCCCGTGTGGATCAAGAAAACCCAGTCATAGCATCACTTGACCAAGTCTCCACTGCCCCACCATTGAGAAGGACCCAACAGCTGCATCAAGGACACTGGCCCTTTAACTAGCAGGCTGATGCAGCTAAAGGGTGGGTTTTCAATCTGGATCCTCCAGGGTCAAACTATGAAGCTCTGGCAGTTGCAACAAGTCAGTAGTAAGGCAACCTGACAGTGGTCATGGAACTCTTGCTCTTGAACTCTGATGAAGAACCCTGGTTCCTGTTCATAGTCTAAACCTCCAGTATAAAGCAGGGTTGTACATTCATGGGCTTGCTTCTAGCATCTTGTTTGGGCTGCCATAAGTGTCTCTTCATTCTACAAAAACATGCCCTAGACACTGGAATGTACTACCAGTCACCAATTTATTATGTATATTAACACTGAATTTCACACTATATTGAAATGAAGGTAACAAAACAATTTTATATGTAGAAAATTAAAGCTAATGCCTCTTCTTCAGAAAATAAAAGTATTCAATGATGGCTCTTCTTAAAATCAAATGGTTACTTCCTAAACTGCAAAATCCAACGCTACCTAGTACTTAAAATTTATGCATCATTTCCAGTGTCTAAATTCAGTCTGAACATCTTCAGCAGGCTATAATCTCCATTCTTTAACAGACTTTCATTTAAAGACCATTGGCTGTTGAATGAAGAACATAAAATAATTGTCAGATTTACACTGTTGTTCTGTCTCATTCAGACTCAGGCTAGAAAATGGTTTCATGGAATAACCCCTCAAAAGCCAGGGCATTGTGGCTACAGTCCTATGTACCTACCTGGGAACTGGCCTATTGAACTCAATGGGACTTATTTTTGAGCAGACATACATGGATTTAACTATGCACCTTCTTGGAAATAACTGTAAAGTTCAGCTCTCAGCAATAAAAAGGGGGCATTTGACATTCTGTGCAAAACACCAAATTTCCCCATCTCTGCTTACTGCATTGAGAAGCTTTTGAGTATGATATCCCTTATTGATAATCTGACCCAGCTCAATCTTTTTTAAAGTCCTGGTGGAGTTTTCTTTTGGGACTTGTTCAGGCTACCCACCACCCTATTTGCAGGTGGGGTTTTCTTTTGTCTGGTGGAGGAGATTCTGACTATTCAGGGAGGGAGTTGAAATGTGTTTTGAATAGTCAGCTTGGCTAGTGTCTTTCCAGAAGCCCTCTAGCAAGATGAGGGATGTTTTTTTGTCTGCCTGTTGTTTTCTCCACAACAGTTTTTTTTTAAAGTGCTTTTAAAAATAAATGAATACATCTGCTGCCACAGTAAGCACCGCTTATTCTGCCCAAAGAATCCACAACACCCCCAAAATGCTCCCATCAAATTTGGGTGAAACAGCAATTTAGAGGCAAGTTGCATAGCTGTCAACTTTTCCCTTTTCTCACGAGGAAGCCTATTCAGCATAAGGGAATTTCCCTTAAAAAAAAAGGGAGAAGTTGACAGCTATGGCAAGTTGTCAGTCCTACAGCTTCTTTACACAGCAGTAGCCAGGATTTGACCACTGGTCAGTTCCTGCTGAATGTCAAGGACAGGAGTATCTATGTGCCATTCATTTATCCCCCGCTTTGGATAAAAAACTGCAGGCCCTAACTAGCGCTACACACACCGTTCCAATGCCTGGATCAGCATCCTGTGCTTTGAAAGTAGCTCCTGACTGCAAGCCTGACTGCCTAGATCACCTGTTTGAAGATGCTGGAAGATACAGGCATCAGTCTTCAGGCAGCTGACAACTGTACCCACTTATCTCTGGATCTGGGCCAGTGATCTTATTAACTGGTTTTGTGCCAGACCTGTCAGCCCTCTTATCTGATATAAAAGTAATTTTGGAAATGATGCAAAGATAAAATGATTAGAGATTCCCCCCCAATATCATAACTCCCTTTCAATTTCCATTGAAGTGTATACTGGTATTTTCAAACTGACAAAACTAATAATAACATACCTCACTAAACAGAGCACTAAATTAAATATAATTATATAAAAACAGATTAAATGGCACACAAAATGGGGATCGAAATAGCTCTGATTTCATTTATATTTCATCTCATTAGCTTTCCCTGGGAGCTGAAATGTAGATCTTAAGGAAAAGTCTGTTACAGTAATTTGGAGTGGGGAATCTCAGGACTGGGGGCCAAATGTGGCCTTCCATGATCCAGCCATTGGGACTCTCTCTAGGTTGCACACACCCTCCAACACTGCTCTGCATCCTCAATTGTTTCTGCCTGGCTGCAATGTGTCATTTAACTGTCTGAAGAATGGACAGGTTGAGTGTAGAAACCTCTGGAGGTCAATTACTGTACAAAGGAAAGAACCACACTCATTGTTCTACTCACTTTGCCTCTGTCCTACTTGCCACTGGCTTATGGACCATGCAAGGTTGCCCAGGAGGAAACGTGGCCCTTGGGTTCCCCACCCATGCTGTGACTATTACAGTTTTAAAGCTTGTGACCTCCAGCACCCGGTTGTCTTTCCCCCCATCTATTACAAACACCTAACTGAAGAGTTTAGATTGCTTTCAGTTATGACCGGTGCAATAGGAACAGTGCAGTAATAATCAGGTTTCTAGTTAAAACTGATAACTTTGCAAAATTCACAATATAACCCCCCTTTTTGCCCTCGGAAAAATATGCAAAATAAAATGCACCTGCCTTCTTCCTCAGAGCAGAAAACTGGGTGTTAATGTGAGGCCTCTTCATTTGTAAGCTACTAAAGTCCTGATTAGTCATTCACTTTGAATTAAATGTTTGTAGAAGATGAGATTAGTCAGGGTTCGCAATCATGTGGATAAAGCCCTCTGCATATGCAGCTTAAAGAATATAAGAGCCCTGCTGGATCAGACCAATGGGTCATCTAGCCCAGCATTCTGTTCTCAGAGTGGCCAACTAGATGCCCATGGAAAGACCACAAGCAGGACCTAAGCAGAGCACTTGCCCCAGACATATACAACAGCATCATGTTGCCAGCAGCTTTGTTTCCAATCCTTTCCTAGTGAATTTACCTTTTCAACAGCTGCCTCACAGTGGGTCAACATCTTCATCAACTTCAACCTCAAGATCAGGTTCCCGGTCAGTCATCACCAGTTCAGACCCCATGAGCCTATACGTCAGATTAAGATTCTTTTCTCTTTTTTTGCTGCAATGCACATCACTTTACACTTGTTTACATTGAGTTGTGTTTGCCATTTTACATAGGGACTTTGTTCAGGCAGTCTATGATGATGTGGCAGGTGGAGGAAGAGATACAGCACCTCTTCCCCATACATATTAATTAAACACACTTACTAATTACTGCACTAGGATAAAGGGACTCTTCAAAAGGCTCTCAGAGGCAGCTAAGTGGGATTCTGTTGAGGACTGATTTCTTAAATATTCATAGTACTGAGAACTTCTGACCCAGTTCATGATCCAGGGCACATGCAACAAAGGTGAGCATTTGCAAGCCCTCTCCCACCACTGCCTTCTGTCTCCCCCAATTTGGAGACCCCTAGATTTATTAACAATTATATGCTGCATGCTACCTGGTCGGTCTTTGTTTTTAAGTGTTTGCTAGGTTAGTTTTAAGAGGTGCTAATGGTGAAACTGTTATCTGAGGTCCATCTGTATTCTTATGTCACAGTGAATGCCTGTGATTCTGGTCTGCATCTGTGAATACTACTGAACTTTGCATCCTATGAAATGCTAGGTGTCAAGAAAGCCTTGTATTGCCAGTATCTGCCACAGAGAAAAACTGCTTTCTGGAGATCTGCTGCATAATAGATGTTTTCCAAATGCTGTCTTTTTACTCGGGAACCACTTAAAAGTGCTGAAGTTTAATATTATTAGCCTCTTTCCCCCTAAATTCATCAAGCTGAACTTTTTAAAATGTATTGGTTCTGGGGAACATGAAGATTAAACTGTCATAACTCAGAAAGCATAGGGTTTTTTTTCATTAGGAGATATTAAACATTAATGAGGGCTCAGGTTTAAAAGATATTAAAATAAAGCATCAGGCTGATGTGAGTTAGCACATGCTGGAGGGAGAGAGTGCATGAGAGAAGCTAATAAAACGCACAGCCACAGAATTGCCATAAAGTCGCAGCACAGAAAAGGGTAAGGCGGCAATACAACTGTGATTAAAGTAGTAGATGATAGATCAAAAGCACCTTCCCACAAGCGGTTCAAATGTGAAATAAAGAGAAGTAATATAATGAAAATGTATGTGCCATTTCAGGGCAGTGGGGAATGTCAAGAGCACTACTTTTTCCAAAATGTATTGGGGATCAGGTTTATATACATGGCCATTCTAAACCACTTCTTAAATCTGTTTGCCACTTGGAATGTGTATTTAGGAGGAAGAATCAAATGAGGAAATTTGCAGGTGCAATATTCTACTGAAACTTCTCTTTCCTTGCATTCACATGCACATCTTGCAGTTAAGCCCTTGTAGTTGAGCACTTGTCCCTAGGTATGGCTTTGCCACAGATGCTGCTTCTGCCTTGTTGTTGTGGGATGTAATCCACTGGGAGAAGTCAAATACAACATTCCCACAGTTGTTTCATGCCACAATAGTGATACCCAAATCTAGCTACTACATGTGTTGAGCGGATCATGAGGGAGGAACTCACATGCATGCAGATTCCAACCGTGTTGGTTGGCCTGCTGCTCGCTTCCTCCCTAGCCTTTAGTGAAATCCAAAAGGCCCATCCTATGATTTATCCAAATTCTAGCAAATCCGTGCCCTCTATAGCCTTCTAAAACAGTAGTACAGGGGACCATCACACATAGTAAGGGAGAAGCCTCCTCTTGCCCTCCTCCAGTTTCAGCACTGATTAAATGAAAGGATAGATGGAATCATGTGAGTGCAGGTAGGGAACACCAATTTCAGACAATCCCCTAGCCTTTTTCAGGTGTTACAATTACGCTAGTAAACATGTGAGGGCCAATGGGGAGAAGCACACTAGCTCTGTCCAAATAATCCTCCCCACTGATTTCCAACTCACAAAAGTCAAAGGTCTAATGTCGGGGGTACTTGGGGAAGAGGTTCCTGGAAAATCAGGGTTCCAAAAGATTTGGGAACTTCTGCAGTTGCAGGAAGCTCCTTGTATCTGATCTTTGACTTCTACGAGGTGACTGAGGGCGAGGGAAGCTACTGGCCTCATCCTTGCTGCCATCCCTCACATGGAGTCATAGAATTCTCAGTTATACATAAAATCATAGAATTTTAGAGTTAGAAGGCACCATGAGGATCATCTAGCCTAAACCCTTGTAATACAGGAATCTTTTGCCCAACATGGGGCTTGAACCCACAACCCTGAGATTAAGAGTCTCATGCTTTAGCCTTCTGGAGAGCATGTGTCAATTTTTTATTTCTTTGGGGGATGGTTTTGTTGCTGTTGTTTTCAGTACAGAACAAATTCGAGGTCAGGAGTTTTTTTCCTGCATGTGTAGGTCTTCAATAGCTCAGTCTCCAATCAGACATCTTGTTTGGTGCCTCAAAAGAAATCTTGACTGTTGTTTCAGTTCCCCAAACCAGTGTCACTGTACCTACTTATAATAGATAAAATTATTTATTTTTCATTCTATTTATCAGTCCTCCCAATAACAGTTATTCTCCGGAAGACATAAAATACATGACTAAAACAGCTGAAAATTGCAACATGTACATGAACTTCAGAGTGGTGCATTTATCATTTTAATGCGCTGAGCATTTTTATTTTCTTTACTCTCCAACATCAAGATATGAGATCTGCAGAAGTTTTATGGCACTGAAGGGCACAACTAGCCTCTTACTACATACTTACTATTCATTCAGTCAGGGACATTCATACGTAGTGCTCTCCTGGCAACAATAGAATTTCAGAATCCACTTGCGACTTTGTCATGTCAAAAAACGAATGCAGCATTCTGGGTTTCGTATGTTCACGGCAGCAAGCTGGCGCCACACTGCCTGTACAAACTGCACAAGGATGCATTAATGATGCTGGTATCCACATCTAAATTGACTGCAATGTTGTATTGTCCCACATCAAAATGTTCAGCTTGTCCCAATGACAGTAATTTCACAGCTTAACCTACCACACTTTGTCATTCACAGAATCCTCAAGATAGGGTGAAAGGTGAGATGCACGTAGTTGGAAAGCTAATTAACAGTGAACATTCAGTTAATATAAGAGGATAAAGGTTGTATTTATCTTATCTACATCTATTAATTGCTTTTTCTTTTTTCTTTTTTCTGTGTCCTTTCCTGTGTGTCTTTGGTAGGCAACTTGCCCTAATTTTTGAGCATCTGCCGAATGTTACATACAAATTGAAACTACCACCAGCAACAAATTGCAGACTTCTTATTTTTGCTAAGTTTTTAGAAATTATCACTAGAACTGCCTGCTTGATTTGATTCTGCTGTTCAAAAAACAATAACTCCTCTCCCTTCTGGGTCAGAATCAAGCTTTTATGATAGCTTTGAATTGAACTCTGAGAGGGATGGGTAATAAGGCATTACCTCTGTGGAATCAGCTGCAGAAGGAGTGGCTTACTGCAATCCATGGTCCTGTAGGTCCTGTACTACCTAGAGATCTTCGTTTTGATTGCGTTATTTATGGCAACCTTCACCAACCCGGTACCTGCTTTGGACTGCATCTGGCTAGAACTGATGGGAGTTTAGTTCAAAATACCTGGAAGGTGCTGGGCTGTCAAAGATTGCTTTATGGTATGGATTGGTCTTTCCCTGCCAGAAAAGAAGGGTGAAGATTTGGACCTTATCCTATGTTGTGCAGCTTACATCCTCTGGAACGGTGTCTAGTTGCCAGAGAGTCTGCATAAACTGAACAGAACATGCTGCTGATTCCAGCAAGCAAAGTTATTTTAATCTATGGAACCCCCAAATCTATGGAAACAAATTAATAATTATACACACACACACAACAAACAAACAACACACACACACACACACACACACACACACACACACACACACACACCCATCTGGCTGGGTTTCCCCAGCAACTCTTCACCTAAGTAAGAATTTCATGACAGCTCTGAACTCCAGGATCATTTTCCATATGTTATGAATTCAACTTAAAAGTGCATTTATTGAAAGACCCTTTTACAAACATCTGAGAAATGGCCAGGTATGTGTGTGTCCATTTGCCATATGAAACAACAGAGGTGGCTAAATGTTGGTTTTTTTCTCCATGGCTTTAAAAGCATTCCTCACAGCACTTTCTATATTAATCATATGACCAAAGGTGCATAGAATCACATTGACAGTGTAAGAAATGCTGTTGACATGGAACCCTTTGGAAGAGAAACCCTACCATGCAAGCGGAAACAAGGCTTTTCTAGAAGAGGCCCTCACTGCCCACACCCAAAGCCACAGCTAGTGCTAACTGAATTTATCCAAGAACAGTACTCCAAAGGTGGGCTGCTGTAACTGAGAAGACCTGGTGGTCTCCTGTCAGCACCTCTGAAGTTGGGGGTGCTTGGAGGGGAACTATATATTCACTATAATGATCATAAATATATTTTATGGCATGATGGAAGCCTTCATCTATTGTTAATATCTCTTTTATGGAAGATTATTACTGCCAGTGCTCTACTGAAATTCACTCCATCCTTTCAAATGACTGTAGTTTCATTCAATCCTGCAGCAACGAACTATAATGTAGATGTAGCACATCAAGACACCCACTTATGGGATGGTACCATTAAGCTGAAAGATAATGGGGCTAGATTTATTAGTAAGCTTTTGCAGCTGGTGCAAAGGAGCAAAAGGAACAAAATGGATTCCTGCTGAGGAAACCAGATTTTTTTGTAAAATCAAAACACAAAATGGGTAAAAATAGAATATTGATTGTCAACCAATGATTTATCTAAACTGAGCATTAAGATCCAGATCTGAAGATATTGAAATCAGTTAAATAGAATAATAATGAGAGTTCTATTATTCCAGGTAAAGAGGTAGCCCCCCTTTGCACTTCTGCCACTGGAGGAGCAGAAACCTTCCTTCATTCAATGTAGATAAGAAGTAAATAGGGGAGGCACATCTGCTTCTTCTCTTTAACCAACTAGAGTTCCCCGTTATTGAACTTTGGTTAGTTAATCTTTATAAACTAGGTTTTTTGTTTTTTGTTTTGTTTTAAAAACAAGTTTATTAATCAATTTAAAACTTTACATAAAACAAAAGCACATATAGTAATGGTACAACTCAAATATTTCCAATCTTACAAGTCATACTCATTTCCTATATCTATGTAAATAAAAGCCCCCCTCCCCCCTCCCATCCTCCCTGTTCCCCCCTTCCCCTTTCTTTTCCTACTATTTTCCCTACCATCTCCTCTCCCTCCCTCCTGTCACCATCGTTCCTTTTTTCCTATTATACATTATATATATATCTATTATATGTAACAACTCTGGAGCTTAAGGAGAGCATTCAGTAGAAATCATTAAAACTAAAAATATTATAGGAAAAACAAAGGGTTTGTATGTGTTTTCCCTTTTCCTTTCGTGTTCTCCTTCCTGCCAATCACTAATGTATTTTTAAACATATGCGAACGTACTACATCCAGTATATTTCTCTATTATACACATCCAATACGTCCCTTTGTCTTCCTGCATCAAAACCTTATGTATACATTTACTTTTTTCTTTCCCCCTTCTTTATTTTTTAGTCTATTATTACCAAATCCAGTGCACCTTTAGTGTATTTTTGAATATATAATTTATATTTTTGCCAATTTTCCGAGAAGTTTTTTTGCGATTTGCCTTTCAGGTTGTTAGTTAGTAGGGCCATTTCTGCCAATTCCTGTAATTTATTTTGCCATTCTATTAAAGTAGGAGCTTCAGCCTCCTTCCACTTTTTCGCAATTAATAGCCTTGCAGCAGCAGTAGCATATAGAAAAATTTCTTTCATGACGGTTGGTATCTCACTTCCAATCATACTTAATAAAAGTGCTTCCGGCTTCTTTGCAAAGGTTATTCCTAACATTTTCTTCATTTCTTCATAAATTTGGTTCCAGAATATTTTATTTTTTTTGGCAATTCCACCACATATGGAGGAGATCGCCCTTATTTGCCCCACATCTCCAACAAGCGCCCGATGCGTTTTTATATATTTTTGATAGTCTATAGGGTGTTAAATACCACCGATGTTGGATTTTATACATGTTTTCTCTGATAGTATAACTCGCCGTGAAATTCATATTGACCTTCCATAATTGTTCCCAATCTGCTAGCATGATGGTTCGCCCAAAGTCTTGCGCCCATTTTATCATATAATTTTTCACGGCCTCCTCCATTACATGGTATTCAAGGAGTAATTTATACATTTTTGATAGAATTTTGTTATTATTATTTATCAAATTTATTTCTAATTTCGATGGGTCTTTCTCAAATCCTAATTTCTTATCTTTAATAAACAAATCATAAATTTGATGGTACTCCAACCATGTTGTAAAGTATTTTTTAACTTCTTCATATTTCTTAATTGTTGTTTGTCCATTTTTTTCCATTAATATCTTATTATATGGTGTCCAACATCTGTCCATGTTCCTTTTCTTAACCGTTGTTGCTTCTATTGGGGATATCCATTTTGGGGTTTTTGGTTCCAGATATTTCCTATATTTCCCCCATGTTTTTAATAGCGGATATCTTATTATGTGGTTGTTGAATGCTGTGTGGGCCTTATGTTTCTCATAGTTCAAATAGGCATGCCACCCGAATCGGGTGTCATGCCCTTCTAAATCTAAAAGTTCTGGATTGTTTAATGTGAACCACTCTTTTAACCAAACAAAGCAAGCCGCCTCAAAATATATTTTTAAATCGGGAAGACCAAACCCCCCTTTTTCTTTGTTATCAATTAATACTTTATGTTTTACTCTGGGCCTTTTCCCTGCCCAAATAAATTTTGATAGTTCTTTTTGCCAATTATCTATGCATTGTAATTTTCGTATGATTGGAATTGTTTGAAATAAAAAAAGTAGTTTTGGTAATACATTTAATTTAATTGCTGAAATTCGCCCCAGAAAGGATAGATGAAGTCTGTTCCACAATTCTAAATCTTTTTTTATTTCCCCCCAAATTTTTCGATAATTGTTTTCAAATAAATCTAGTTTTTTTGGAGTAATCCAGATCCCAAGATATTTTATTTTCGAATGTATTTTTAAATTTGTTGCTTTTTCTATATCCAATTGTTCTTCTTTTGATAAATTTTTAGCTAATAGCTTTGTTTTTTCTAAATTTAATTTGAATCCCGAGACTTTCCCATATTCTTTCATTACTTCTAATACCTTGTTTAAGCTTTCTTTTGGCTGTTCGGTGGTGATTATGATATCGTCTGCGAAAGATTTTATTTTGTATTTGTTCTTTCCTAATTGTACTCCTTTAACTTCTTCTTCATTTCTTATTTTTTGGCATAGTACTTCCAGGGCTAATATAAAGATTAATGGGGATAGTGGGCACCCCTGCCTCACTCCCTTATTAATTTCACAATTTTGTGTCACCCTTCCGTTTAATATGATTTTGGCTGTTTGCTTTGTATATATTGCTTTAATATTGTTGTTATATTGTTCTCCAAATTCCATATAGTACATTAGTTCTTTTATAAATTTCCAGGAGACCCTGTCAAAAGCTTTTTCAGCATCTACAGCCATTAAGGCTGCCGGTTTTTCTATTCTCAAATCTAAATATTCCAGTATATTAATTATATGTCTTGTATTATTATAGAGATGCCTCCCTGGTAAAAAGCCCGATTGGTCTCTATGTATTATTTCATTGAGGACCTTCTTGGTCCTCTCTGCTAATATGCTTGTATACAGCTTATAGTCATTGTTTAGGAGAGCTATGGGTCTATAGTTTGGAATTTCTAAACAATCTTTTCCTTGTTTCGGGATAATTGTAATATAACTTTCTTTCCAGGAGTCTGGCATTTTCCCTTGTTGTTGGGTATTGTTCATTACATTTTTCAAGGGCTCTACCAGTACCTCTTCTAATTTTTTGTAATAGAGTGCTGACAAACCATCTGGGCCTGGAGATTTTCCTATTTTTATGTTCTTTATTGCCATTTGAATTTCTCGTATGGTAATTGGGGCATTTAATATTTCTCTCTGTTCTTTTTTAAGTTTAGGGAGTCCATTTTTTTCTAAGTAATATCTTATCTCATCTATGGTTTCATTTTCTTCCTTGTACAATTCTTTGTAAAATTCACCAAAACATTTTTCAATTTTTTTAAGGTCATTTGTGATTTCCCCCTTAATTTTTAGCTTATTTATTATTCTCTCATCCTCTTTTTTTTTTAGTTGCCACGCCAAGATCTTACCAGGCTTGTTGGCTCCTTCAAAATGTCTTTGTTGCATTAATTTTAATTTCCACTCAATTTCCTCGCTTAACAGCATTGAATATTGAGATTGTAATAATTTAATGTTCCTCTTTATCTCCCCATTCTCTGGTTTATTATATAACTCCTTTTCATTTTTCCTAATTTGTTCTATCACCTCTTGTTTCTTTTTTTCTTTTTCTTTTCTTTGAATTGTATTTTGCTGTATAAAATAGCCCCTTAATACAGCCTTGCTAGCGTCCCAGACTGTTTTTATGTCTACTTCTTCCGTGATGTTAAGTTTAAAATATTCTCTTAATGTTTCTTTTGCTTTTTCTACAATACTTTCATTTTTTAAGAGAAATTCATTTAGCCTCCATCTTGTTGGAATTTTCCTATTATCTTTTAACCAGACCATAACTGCATTATGGTCTGAAAGCGTTTTTGGTTGAATTTCAGCTTTAAAATTTTTTAAAGTCATTTCCTTTGTTACCCAGATGGTGTCTATTCTTCCTGCCGATTTTTTTGGATATGAAAAGAAAGTATATTCTCTTTGGAATGGGTTTTTGTTTCTCCATGCGTCTTCTAAACCAAATGTTTCTATTAGCTTAAAAAAGGTATTTGGTAATTTCATTTGTTTTTTTTCCCCAGTTTTAACTGATCGGTCTAATTCCGGTGCTATTACCCCATTTTGATCGCCTAATAGGATTATTTTCTCTCCTACATTTTCTATTAACTTAGTCTCTAAACTTTGATAGAACTCACTTCTCCTTTCATTTGGGGCGTATATTCCAATTACAATTATTTTTTCTCCTTGAACTGTCACTTCTATTGCTACTACTCTGCCTTGTGTGTCTTTATATATCAATTTAGGTTCTAATTTTGGCTTAGCGTATATTACAACTCCTCTTTTTTTACTTTTGTCTGAGGAGACGAAGTCCCTTCCTAGCTTCTTATTAGACAAAATTCTTACATGGTTTTCTGCAACGTGTGTTTCCTGAAGGCATATTAGATCAAGTTTCTGTTTTAGGAGCACATGCTCCACCTTATTTCTTTTAGTTTTATCGTTTAAGCCATTTATATTCCAGGTGAGTACTTTCAAGTCCATTATTACTTTATTAATCCGGTATTTGCAGAGTCTTTAAAAAAAACCAAGAAAAAAGATATGCTTTATTACAGATAAAATACACAATAATTGCTTCTGACTTTTTGTCTTTTCGTTTATCTTACTCTATTCTTCCTTTTTCTCTGAAAGGTTGTTCTCCTCCTCCACCCTTTCGCCCAGTTGCTTTTCCCCCCCGAGTTGATCTTTATATGTTCGCCAAAACTTATCAGCTTCGGCCCATGTATTAAAATTTCTTCTCTTCCCTTTATAAAAAAAGGAAATTCCCTCAGGAAATCTCCACCTGTGGACTATTGATTTTTCTCCTAATGCTTCCACTAGTGGCTTATATTTTTCTCTTTTTTTCAATAACCTGACTGGGATAATTTTATGGATTATGATGTCAACCCCTTGTATCTTTAATTTTTTCTTACTACAAGTTTGTAAGACTAAATCTCTAGTTTCCATGTTTCTAAATGTTACAAGGCAATCCCCTGGCCATTTGTTTGCTCTAGCAAGAGCTGATTTTGATCTATAGACTCTTTCTATATTTTGTGATATTTCCTGCTGATCTATTTCTAACCATTTTGCTAACTCTGAGATTATTTTCTGCTGTATCTGTTCATCCTGTTCTTCTGGTACTGATCTAAATCTTAACTCCTTCTCCCTTCTATGCATTTCTATCATTGCGATAGCATCCAGAACAGCTTCATGCGTACTTTTCATTTCTGCTAGTTCTTTTCTAACCTTGTCTGGCTCTCCCTTCCGCTCTCTACCTTCTTTCTGAATTTTTCTTACTCCTTCCTCTAAATTTGTCGTCTTGCCCTTTAAGTCCTGTACTGCTTGTGTCATTTCCATACTTTTCTCCTTTAGATTGTTTACGTCTACTGTTAGCTCTGCCACCCTCTTAACATTCTCCTCTATTTTTATACCCATATTGTCCAGTTTTTGATCTGTGCTCTCCACCTTTTGGCTCAATTCCTCTATTTTCTTTCCCATCATGTCCAATTTTTGGTCAGTAGACTTAGCGTTGTCATTCTGTTCTTTTCTCATTTCTGATAAGTCCTTTTTTAAACCCAGAATGAGTTCTTTCATGTCTATATTCATTTCGGCTTCCTGTGTTGAATTTCTTCTGTTGCTGCTTAAGCTGGTTGTTGCCACAGTAGAGTTTGTTAATTTCTTGTTGATGTTGGGCATATCAGGCCCTAAACTTTGCTTTAAGTTAAAGTCCTTAGTAGGTATTATTTTTAGCTTCTCCTGTAGGTGGCGGTGATTATTTTATAAGTCCTTCTTTCACCTTGCCTCCTCTAGAGCAGTCTCTTCATTTGAAGCTTTATATTCAAAGTCTGTAGTTGTTGGAGTTATTGAAGTTTCTTAAAGTCACAGGAGTCTGGTTTCAGTGAGTCAGCAAAATTTCTAATCTTTGAGTCTTTTTTTTTAATTAGGGGATTGTCACCAACTTGTTGCTTTTATTCAATTTTTACCACATGGAGATTCAATTTTTCCCACATTCAGTAGTTATTTCTTCTTCCCACCATTGGTACGCATTAGTTGTTATTATCTTTCCCCTTTTTTATTTAATACAGGTCACATTTATCTTCTTAGGGGCTTAGGGCGGTGGTGAGTTTGTTAACAATTTCACATGGCTTTCACCCTTTTTCCTTTTTTGACTCTTTTTTGACTCTTACGCTCCCTTTACACTTCTCAGTTACTTAATTTCAGTTTAACAGTCAGTTAAAATATCCAATAAAACTTTCCAACTTTCAGGTTCAACTCATTAATCAATTTTGCTCTTACTTATTCTTTTGTTCAGAGCACTTTTGGTTCTTATTTTCTTAACGCTGGGAATTTGATGCAATTATCTAAATACATCAGTGTTGGCACCTTCTTTGTTTGTATGTCTTGTATTCCCCCGCTTTTTATGCTTTCTTTCTGGGCTGGCCTCTTCCCCAATGTGTAGAGCACTTTTTTCCCCACTGTGTTTCTTTAAGCACGTTTCCACTTCCACAAAATACAAAGTCTCTCGCAGTCTGTTACAAAGTCTCTTTCGGAAGAGTTGCAAAAAAAATTGCACCAACCTTTGCCAGTCGCGGGGTTTTTCTTTCTTCCCTTTCTCGGAAGTTTAGCCGCTTGTACGCCTCAGTAATCAGGCTTTCTCAATGCGGGAGGGAGAAGGCTGCCGCCGGCGTCCGTGGCTCCCCTCTGGACCTCGCGGTCCGTTACGGGAACCCCTCCAACGCCCGCAGCTTCTCTTGGGGCAGGGAGTCCCCCCTGTTCCACCACGGAGGTTTTGAAGCCTCAAAAAACCCCGTTTCTCTCCGCAAAGAGTAGCGCTCCCCCGGAGCTTTCTCTGGGAGCGTCTGACGCGGTCCGCGGCTACCCGGAAGTCCTCGGTTTTTTTGTTTTTTTTTGTTTTGTTTAATAATCCAGGATTATAAACCATGGTTTGATCCTGGAATGTTTGAATAAAACATCACAGTTTTAACTTGAAATTTTGTTTTCAAGTGATATTGGCTGCTCACCTGAAACTCTTGGGGAGAGGTGATTTGTGGACACAATGTGGTGTGGACCTCCTGGGGCTGTCAGGGAACATGCATGCATTCCCCTGTGGCTGTGTGGTAAAACAGCAATGCCAGATTCAGGTCTGGCCAATTTTTATTCCCAAAAGAAGTCAGCTTTTGTGCATCCTATTACTTCATGCTGTGCAATTTGGGGGACCATATGGTGCTCCTTTCAAAGAAAATAGCAGTTTGGAGGGGCATGTTCTTTTGGAAAACGGTACAGGGAAAAAAGAGCTAAACGTCAAACCCCTATTTCAAAAATGCATTTTGGAATGGGAAACCTCTTGCGGTTGTTGTTGCTGTCATCATAAGAGTCTAAAATAACTGAAACAGAAATGAATCTACATATTTTTTCATCTTGTTTAGTTTGGTTCTTGGAATTGTGTATATATGAGTCTTGTGACTGGCCCCTCAGTGCAATTTTCCATAAGCTAAGGGGTCTCTGGAATCTGACATTTTTATATTCCTCCACTCTAGAGGGATGCATTCAATGCATCTTTAAAATGCATGCAAGAAATAATTGCCAAGGGGTGTCAGTATTCAGAATGAGGAGTTTTGCAATTTATAGGCCAGTGAATAAGCCAACGTACTCCAGAGTATTATACGCAAGGGCCCATCTGTTCTTGTTATTTGTAAAACATTTCCTCTAGAGATCTAAAGCCTGAGGTGAATGGAATTTGGCCAACAGATGGAGGTCAATTTCCTGTGATTGTCAGATTTCTCCTGGAGTACCTGAGTTAGCTAGGAATGGCCTAGAGCATTTTTTCAATCTGTTTCTGATGAAACTTCATTGTTCATCCAGGTCTGGACTCGACATGAATCATTTACAAGGGAAAACATCATACAGCAAAGGCCGTAATGTGCTCAATTAAATTAATGTACCTGAGAACAAATGCTATAAGCATTAGCCTGCCGTCGTAGAAAGGAATACTACTTTGTGTGCTGCTTGCTAAAACACGTACATACTGGAACATATGAGGAATATTATTTGCTTCAGCAATGACAAGTGAGCCTACTTTTTTGTACGCAATACATGGAGGTTAATAATTAAAGGCAGTAACATTGACCGAGCGTAATCATAATTTAAATGATAGATTTTTACCTGAGAGTCACTGATACTAAACGAAAGCAATGTGTATATGATATTGATATTACAATCTAACATAGCGCAGTGGACACAAATAATATAGCCTCAGCCAACTTGATACAGGAGGGAGCATGAATATTTGATAGCATTTTTTTTCCTTTTCAGCACGGCATGTTGCCAGCCCCGTAGTGTGAAAATATTCTCTGGACACAGGTCTATAGACAAAGTCTACATATAAGATTAGAAAGCTAGTGTGGTGTCGGCAGTCGCTACTCAGCTAGAAAGTTTGGATTTGATATCCCGCTTTATCACTACCCGAAGGAGTCTCAAAGCAGCTAACATTCTCCTTTTCCTTCCTCTCCCACAACAAACACTCTGTGAGGTGAGTGGGGCTGAGAGACTTCAAAGAAGTATGACTAGCCCAAGGTCACTCAGCAGCTGCATGTGGAGGAGCGGAGACGCGAACCCGGTTCCCCAGATTACGAGTCTACTGCTCTTAACCACTACACCACACTAGCTCTACCAGTTCCCTAGGTAGCTTCATAACAGGGATGGGGAAGCTGTGGCCTTCAAGCTCCCATCATACCTGAGCAGGGGCCATGCTGGCTGCAGATTATGATCAAAATCTGGAGAGCCACATCTTCCGCATCCCTACTTTATCAGCAAGAAACACACAAAGAGGATATACTGAACCCAGCCTCCAAAACTGAACTCAAACGCTGAGTTGGGTGAGGACAAAAAGTGATACCAAGTACTCTTAAAACAGTAGGAAAAAATAAATTGTGACTTTAATCCATAGCTGCCAAGTTTTCCCTTTTCTCGTGAGGAAGCCTATTCAGCATAAGGGAAAATCCCTTAAAAAAAGGGATAACTTGGCAGCTATGCTTTAATCCCAGATAAGAATGTTAAAATGTATTAAGGATATAAAATTTTAATACTAGCTCATGCACTATCAATATTACCACTCGTGCATATATATTTCATGGTTATGAGTCATGAGTATTTATCTTTATTATATCAAGGTTTACAGCTTTGTAAGGAATCCGTATTTTGCATTCTTTTTATCACAGATTAGCTCACTGCACCAGATCTAAATTTTCTGTGACATGTTGTATGTTATAAATCTTCTGACAACCGAAAAAGGCCCACAGGGTTAAAGTGCATTTGGTCTTGGGCATAATTCCTTCATTAATTGTCACATTAGTTTGTTGATCATGCATTGACCTAGAAAGATGAGTCCATTTACAATTGCATCTCTGCCATTTTATGTATGCCCTGAATACAGCATTAATCAAACATAAAAATGTTCAAATGGATTTTTTTCCCATATTATTTAGGAGCACGTGAAATCATTTTTGTCCTTATCCAGCTCAATGTTTGAGTTCTGCACCCCTGCTTTACGTTACAAATCACTCTTTCAACTCAGCCTTCTGAGGAGAAGGATGGTGGGGGTGGGTGGGTTGCTGGTTGGACAGAGACTGTTCATTTTTGTTGCTCATCTGCAGTATTTGTCTAGATGAAAGCAAGGTTAGTGTGAGGGATAAGAGATACCGGGAGCCCCCTCCCATCCTGAATACCAGCTCCTCCCCCAATGGGGAGGGGGAGACTTCGAGTGGAGATTCAGGAAATGGAAACAGGAGCTCGAGTACCTTAGCGGAGCACAGGCACCGCCGGGGAAAGGAACAGGGAAGCAGGGAGACGGCGGGAAAGAGGCCGATCCCAGCTACTCCGGAATTGCGTAAAAAGCGCAGGGGGCGGAGATTCAGCATGCCAAGATTACTTTGCTGGGGGAAAACGCGCGAATCGCCATTCGGAGGTACTGTGGAAGACTGACAACATGTACCACTATCTGTAAATAACACTGCTTTCAGCACTGTAAATACACAGCACCAATAAAAGGATAAAATGCAGAGCTGTGTGGAGTCGTTACTCTGAAGTAGCCCACCCAGGCCACTGTGACAGTTAGCAAATAGTTCTTTCCACGTGCAACAGTAAAGAAATTCCAACAAAGCCTGTATCAGAGTCTTCCACTTCACATCATGGTCTGAAGCCACAGGAAGAACAGTTTCTATACATCCAGAGCCAGCTAGACAAAGTGCCGATGAGCTTATTAGGACCAAACTAGATGTAACAAAGCACAATTAGAACCTCTCCATTTCCTTTTTAATAATTAGAAACCTTTTGTTACTATTTTGAAGATCAGCAGAGCAATGACTTAGGAGAGGGGGTTAAACCTCCCCCCCCCCCCAATGCCCGGTCCTCAACGGAAATACTTCCCCAAAACTACTATTAGCTCTGTGAGAGGAAAAGTCACAGACAGCAAATTGAATATCTGATTAGGATAGAAGGTCACATGAGGATAGTGTATGAGAGAAACTAACTTTCAGAGCACTGCTTCCATGATCTCCAAATAGGCATCCAAATCATTCATCACCATGATGCTGTGAAATTTGGCCCTTAGATGTAAAATAATAGGGAAGTCATTTACTTTTATCATATAGGAATTTGCAAGGTCCTGGGATTGATGTGGGGGAGTAGGATCTTGTGAACCACCCTAAGATATTCGGATGAACGACAGTATGTAAATTTAATAAATTATAATAAGAGGATTATGATGATGATGCATTTTAGTTTACTTGGTTGAAACAAGAGCATTTAAAAGTGTCAGGGGAAGTGATAATTACAGAAAAGGAGCACATATATTAAAACTACTTTGGAGCCTATAAAACACTGGAAAATTTGTAATGCTAAACTAGATCCAGGCATCTCCAACTATGAAGAATATTCTGGGTCAATAAATTACAACAATTAAAAGTCAATTTGGAGAAGAAAAGATCAAAAACTTTTTTTGCAACAGCATGAACCCAATTTCAAGGAGGAAAAAAAATGTGTGCATACCTGACCAATTAATATTATTGCTTAAAAAAAGTTTATTCATTTCCTCATTTTCTCTGATGCTTGCCTCATCACCATTCCACCCTCCTGACAATTTACATTTTTAAACCTATTCCATTATCACTCATGTCCCCTGCTGTGGCATAATTAAAAACTGCACACTTCATAGAGTCCACTGCATAAAAGAAAAAAAGACAAGACAAGAGGAAAAAGTTTGTCAGCTGATTACTAAAGGCAGCAAATAGTATATCTTCTCTGTGTATTGAAAGACACTGATTTTAGTGATGTCCAAAGCTTCAGATTAGTGTGGAAAGGAACTGCTGGTATTTATATACCCCTGTTGTAGGTGGGTTTTTTTTGGGGGGGGGCAGTCTAGATGATGCCCTAAGTCCTTTCCAATTCTTGGGGGCCAGTACCCAGTGAGGGTAAGAATCTGGCAGACCAGGTTGTTGAACTAGTCAAATGAGTTTCTTTGTAAGACAATGACCTTAGCTGGCCACGTAAGAGTCCTCATCAGCACCCCAAAAGAATAACCTAGGCTGCAAATCTCCAGCTAAATGATGCTGCCCTCCAGCCAAATGGTTGGGCCTTCCCTGAACCTAACTGGAAGGTGTTAGCTCTCTCTCACACATACTATTGTTCTAAGGAACAAGCAGGCTGGAAGCTGGAGAGACAGAGACATGCTTGCTTTGTACTGAATCCAAGGTTATGACAATGGAGAAAGAAGATCTTCCTTAATGTTATCAGCCCCTTCATCTTATGCTCAGGTTGTATAAATGTAAATAAAATGATATATCATGGTCTCCACTGACTGTTCCAAGAAAACAGAACCCTGGGTAAGTGCCAGGAATCCCTGGAAACCCATCGCCCAGAGATTGAGGTGCTGTGTTCAGATAGCCACAATCTACTTATGAGTCACTATAATTGATTTCTATAGGCACAAAATGGACATATGTGAAGAGCTGAAATGGACAGTCTGCTCCATGTGTTACCACCATCAGAGGTGAGACAGACCAAAGAGTAGAGGAGGAAGAAAAGACATCTGGTATGGAATTATGATGCTCTGTCTATCCCAGTGGAGGTTGGTCCACTGACGAAAACCCTGCCAACCTCAGTCTGGCATCAGCCAACTCCTCCACTCAACCCCTGACATTCCTTCTTATCTACAAGATATTCAGGGGCTGGCACTCCCTGCCAAGCTTCTCCTTGGTGTTGCCCTTGTAGATCTTAGCAGGGAAGAGGATAAGGACAAAACTAAAATTACTTGGCTCCACCTGTCATTGGTTCTGGCCCCACCTACTGTTGATCTTCATGCCTTCTGCCCTTCCTGTCCCAATGGGCACCAAGCCCCACTGGGCCCTACCAGAGAGAGTTCTTTTTCTACTGAGGCCTCCTAGTTGCAAACATTGCCCCAAGAGGTTTGCCTTGTCAATTCAGTACCAGGCAAAGGCCTTTAAAAATCCAGAGTTTAAAATACCCGCTGTTTTAATCTTGGTGACTGTCTTATCTTACGTTTAAATGTTGTGGTGTTTAGCTTATTTTATTGCTTTGTGAATACACATTTTAATTGCTTTATTATTTTTGTGTACTGCAACCTTGGGAAGATGGTTAACAGGCAGTACAGTATAAAAAGCATCTATTGTGAATAGTTAAAGAAGTGGACATTTGGGGAAGCTTTTTATCTGCAAGTATTTATAATGACAAAAGGCTGTTGTATAAATCATGTGTTTTAGACTAGAGGGAGGGGAGGAGATACTAATTAATGACAGTTTTTAAAAAGTGTGATGAGTAGGTGTGACTTGAAAGCTGCTGCATTAGAGGGGTAAATACTTGCTGATTTGCAGAGAATGCATCACTCTCTTGCTAAAAATCTATACAGTATAAACAAAATTCCAGAACATTATAAATCGCCAGGCAAACTACATTCATGAACTACTACACACAGTAGTCGGTACTTTGTTGCCACCGGTTACGGAGACCTTCATTTATAACTGGCAATCTAAGGTCTATTGAGTATGGCCATCTGCTAGTAGAAAGGTTACTCTCTGGCAATGAAAGAACAAAGGCAGAGTAGTGTTGCACACAGTTATCTATGTCAGGATAACAGAATCACAACATATAGTTCTTCTCCAGTTCCATTGCACATATTTACTAGATGATGCCAGTTTATAGGGAAAGTGGTGGAACTAATCAGTTTTCTTATCGGGAAGCACTTATTTACTATTTAAGTGTACACCAGGGGTTCCCAACAAAATTTTCTCGAGGACCCCTCATCGAGCCGCTATTGTGACAAGGACCCCCATTAATTCCTAATCCTAAAATTAAAAAGTGAGAGCCAAATTAGAGTCTTTTTATATTTTATATTTTATATTTATACGTTTTTTACAGTTCTTCCTCTTCATCTGTAGGCCTTTGTCGTTCTAACGAACCACTTTTTAACCAACGGTGCATTTTTAACTACGCGAACTATAGCTTCCGCGAAAAACAACGCTTTGTTTACAAACACTACTGTTTTGCAAAGAGGCAGCGCACGCCAGGGAGGAGGGAGGGGAATGGAGAAGACAGGGTACCTGTGCATTAGCGCACAAATGAAGCCGACGCGCGCAAAGCATCTTGGGGAGGTGAGCGTCAGTAGAATGCGCGCGCTACCTCTTTGCAAAACAGTAGTGTTTGTAAAGCGCCACCTAACGGCATACAGCAGAACTACTGCCTCTATCTAATTCTAGTTTTGCGCTAGACTCTGCTCATGCAGGAAGCGGCCAAAACAAAAAAATCTGTTATCATACGAAATATATTTAATATATTTTTTATTCTAATAGCATCTTGCGGACCCCTCTGGCATAGCTCGCGGACCCCTGGGGGTCCCCGGACCACCTGTTGGGAACCACTGGTGTACACATTCAATCTCTCCAGGGACTGCTTTTTATTATGGCTGCATCGAATGTTTGCACCTGGGCGTTGTTTCAAAAGAGAAGCCTTCACAAACCAACACCCCTGCTCATTGTTGTACACACACACACACACACACACAGGATACCCATGTCTGTCCGCTGCTCCAATCAGCAGCTGCTTTGGTGCAACCCTACCATAGTCCAGCTGCAGAGAAGCATAGAATTGTATGGCTGGGAGGGATCCAACCCCCTACAATGAAGGAATCTCAGCTATAAGAATCCCTGACAGATGCCCATCTGACCTCTGTTTAAAAACCTCCAATGAAGGAGAGTCCACTATCTTCCAAGGTAATTGAACAGATATTACTGTCAGAAAATTCCTCCTCATGTTTATTCAGAATCTCCTTTCTTGTAATTTGATCCACTTGTTTTGGTCCTGCCCTCTGGAGCAGCAGAAAATAAGCTTGCTTCATCTTCCGTGTGACAACCCTTCAGATATCTGAAGATATATATTTCTCCTAGGAATAGTGATCCCATGTTGTAAGCATGAGGAATCATAACATCACCTAGCCAATCAAGTGTGGTTCCATGGCAACCTCACAAAGCTAATTCAGTTTGAGGGCAGTGCTTTCCAGCGTGGCCTTATTCTCAAATGATGGGGTGAGGAGAAGGAGGGGATCACATCACAATTTCCTGCTGTGCTGCAAATATGTTTACCCCTCCCTCATTTAAGTCCCCTGAGAGTGTGCAATTCAGAGAGGTAGAATATTGGTGAAAGTGCTGTCCCTCTTTTTGCTCAACTCTAC
This sequence comes from Zootoca vivipara, assembly GCF_963506605.1. Taxonomy (NCBI): domain Eukaryota; kingdom Metazoa; phylum Chordata; class Lepidosauria; order Squamata; family Lacertidae; genus Zootoca; species Zootoca vivipara. The sequence goes on along the minus strand of NC_083284.1, from coordinate 46,229,349 downwards.
ATTTTATCTCCAAACCATTTTATCTCCAAATGTTAGCATTTATACAATATTATACTATTGCTATTAATTAAGGGGCTCATTTCACATTTAGATACATTGCAAGGTCTAGTTTCTAGTTCCAAATCAAATGAGGATGTAGTCATTTAAAGTCAGGGGATAGTCTATATCAGTGCTCCCCAACCTTTTTATCGCCGCGGACCAGTCAACATTTGATAATTTTACCGCGGCCCACTAAGGGGAGGACGTTGACTGTTTATATTTTATTTAGATTGTTTTGATTTAATAATTTTAATTTAATTGTATTTAATTTAATTCAATTGTATTTAAATGTTCCTTGGGCGGCCCGGTATCATTTGATCCACGGACTGGTAGCGGTCCGTGGCCCGGGGGTTGAGGACCACTGGTCTATATCATGGGTAGGCAAACTAAGGCCCGAGAGCCGGATCCGGCCCAATCGCCTTCTAAATCCGGCCTGCGGACGGTCTGGGAATCAGCGTGTTTTTGCATCTCTGGGTTATTTGTGGGGCATAGGAATTGGTTTATTTCTCCCCCCCCCAAAAAAAATATAGTCCGGCCCCCCACAAGTTCTGAGGGACAGTGGACCCAGGGCAGTCTCGAGCAGGTTGGGCGCCCTGGCGCTGAGGGGCGGAGATCGCTCCAGCGCCCCCGCCCTCGCAGGGCGGAGCATAGTTTCCGCGCGACTTTGTCGCGCAGCGCCCCGCCTATCGGCCCGGTGCCCTGACACACCGCACCACCGGGAGTCTACCTAGAGCCGGCCCTGTTTGGACCGGCCCCCTGCTGAAAAAGTTTGCTGACCCCTGGTCTATATACAAGCATACGTGCCCTGTCAATTGCATTCCGAGAGTAAGATTATCCTCAATAACTGGTTGTATGATTTGGTGTAAAATATGTAACTGGGAACTGTAAGTCATTACGTTGGGCATGATTACTCCCACAAAGCAGTCAGCATAATGAAGAAGGCAGAGCATTTCTGTTACCAGTCCAGCTGTTGAAATCCAATTACAGTAAGATTACGTCTTGCGCATTCGGGGTGGGGTGGGGGTGTATAAAGCCAAATTCACATGTAGTTAAAAACCCCTGAAATTGCCTCCTTGCAAGCAATGTTACCTTCCAGAGGCAAGTCATCAGCAAATGATAGTCCAAGTTATCATGAAGGTATCCAGGGCCCGCAAGAGTTTCCCACAGACTAGTAAGCAAGACAGAGAGCTTACAGGCATGTCAAACTTGCGGCCCTCCAGATGTTTTGGACTACAATTCCCATCTTCCCCAACCACTGGTCCTGCTAGCTAGGGATCATGGGAGTTGTAGGCCAAAACATCTGGAGGGCCGCAAGTTTGACATGCCTGGCTTAAAAGCTCTCTTTGCACAAAGTTTTCCCAGTGCAGAAAGGACTTTAAAGCTCCCAACCTTGTGTGCATTTAATTTGGACAATATTAGCCAGCCAGCCACCAAGTGCATAAAGCTGTGATCGCACAATATACATGTGTTCAAGTTGCAATCCTACTGTAATCACTTTCTTAGGACTGTTATTTTAGACTTAAGGAAAGCCTGCCTTACTTTATCTAGCTGTTTATCAAGATCATGTGGATCTGCGCAAACACAGTTGTAGTGCACGGATTGGCTTTACACAATGGATCTCTTTATGCGTCAGGATGGTAGCTACTGGCATGGAGGTATCAGCCATGTATCAGTCAGTCAACTTCCTATATGGGGCTTTAAGGGAAACTGTATGAAAGGATGGGATCGCAAAGAATAGTGCTTAAACTAAACAGTGGCAGGGGGTAATCAGCTTCCTTATATTTTTTTGTGGAAACCTTACCTTTTATTTTTTAGAAAGCTGTAGAGGAGCTCTGATCAGGCCAAGATTGAGGACTGCCAGACGGTGAAACTTGTGGATTTCGTTAGGGGCTCCCCAACTCCCCGCAATAAACTGAGCACTAACAAAGAACACACCAATAGCCTTCATTATAGCAATTTGGAAAGTGACAGATATGGTTGAGCAGCTGGAGACTAAACCAAATTAGTGTCTGACATACAACTACACTTTAGAAATGAACAGGGGTTCATTTGCTATTACTATACTTAAAGTCCATTTCAAATTATCTAATTTATTTTTCAAATAAGCCAGAATGTAGGTTCATATTAGCATTGCCTGAGTAGCTAGGGATATATGGTAGTACTGTATTTAAGCTGTAGTTGCTTATAGAATTCAGATACTGGGAACTATGATTCTAACAGATTAGACAACTGGGCCAAAGCAAACAAGATGAATTTTAACAAAGAGAAATGTAAAGTACTACACTTGGGCAAAAAAAATGAAAGGCACGAATACAGGATGGGTGACACCTGGCTTGAGAGCAGTACATGTGAAAAGGATCTAGGAGTCTTGGTAGACCACAAACTTGACATGAGTCAGCAGTGTGATGCAGCAGCTAAAAAAGCCAATGCAATTCTGGGCTGCATCAATAGGAGTATAGCATCTAGATCTAGGGAAGTAATAGTACCACTGTATTCCGCTCTGGTCAGACCTCACCTGGAGTACTGTGTCCTGTTCTGGGCACCACAGTTCAAGAAGGATACTGACAAGCTGGAACGTGTCCAGAAGAGGGCAACAAAAATGGTCAAAGGCCTGGAAATGATGCCTTATGAGGAACGGCTTAGGGAGCTGGGTATGTTTAGCCTGGAGAAGAGAAGGTTAAGGGGTGATATGATAGCCATGTTCAAATATATAAAAGGATGTCATATAGAGGAGGGAGAAAGGTTGTTTTCTGCTGCTCCAGAGAAGCGGACATGGAGCAATGGATTCAAACTACAAGAAAGAAGATTCCACCTAAACATTAGGAAGAACTTCCTGACAGTAAGAGCTGTTCGGCAGTGGAATTTGCTACCAAGGAGTGTGGTGGAGTCTCCTTCTTTGGAGGTCTTTAAGCAGAGGCTTGACAGGCATATGTCAAGAATGCTATGATGGTGTTTCCTGCTCGGCAGGGGGTTGGACTGGATGGCCCTTGTGGTCTCTTCCAACTCTACAATTCTATGATTTGAAGCTTTTCCCCCATACCTTTTGGCTTGCTTCCTGACCTTTCTGCATGAATGAAGTGTGAATGCTGGTAGTAATAGGAACAAAAGCAATCATAAGCAGACACATAATGATGATACCTATAATAATTATCCCTTTTATGCTATAATTTCAATTAACATTGTCCCTTTTTGGTGCCTCTAATGAAAACAGTGTTGCCCATATCAGAATGTGCTATTCCATCAGCAAGTGGTGAATCGTCATGTTAACCTCTATGTAATCTCTGAAAGGGCTGAGTGACAACCATGATTGGGAGGGGGGTGGGTGTGAGAGGAAAACCCTAGTATTTTCAAAATGATCCCCAGGAAAACCTTTTGGAGGGTGCAGGGGGAGTGCATTGAGGAAGGAATAGAAGCTGTTCTCTCTTTTTCCTTCCCATGCCCTGCTAGTTCTGTCATAACAATTCAACGGCATAATCCTTCTTTCAGCGACAACACACCTATGAAATATATAAGGGAAACGAAAATATAGATTCGCAGACAGCTGCAAATTATAGGCCCACGCTGCTATGAAAGCATGCTGCTCAATCCACACACCATGAAAAGTGACATTAATGATTTGTGCAATCACCAGAGACTAGAATTAAATAGCCCTGTTAAAAGTGTTGTGGGGTTTAGAACCCACAGTGTGCTTTCAGTGTTAAGACTTTTATGAAAGTATGCCATGGATCCAAACACTGAACTTGTGACTACTGCTGACATTTTACTTTCACTATTTTACAGAGCTGGGGAGAGGGTTAAATGATGTATTTACAGAAGCCAAAAGCATCTCATAGTTTGATGGACAAGACTGGAAAAAAGTTTAGATGATAGATAGATGATAGATAGATAGATAGATAGATAGATAGATAGATAGATAGATAGATAGATGTTAAGTACTGTGGACCAGTAGATGGCATACATGTTTTATTTCTAAAGTAAAGAATAGGAAGTGCAACCTCACACGACATATTCTCGAAAGCTTTGAACCTATGTGCTATGCTGCTAAGCCTACAGGATCAGGCTTACAACACAATAGTTAATTGTTTATGTTGCATTCCAGTAAAGCCAAAAATAATGTGACTGGACCAAAGCTTGTATTTTACTTTTACTTTTTAAATCAGCCTTAGCATAAATTCTGTCCTCATTATGCTGGAGACAGTGCTGTGCTAAGGATAGGCATTCTAGCCAGGCTAGAAGGGTATTTTAAGACAGAAAGGAAATCAATGATCATTGCATCATATTGATTCAAGAATTACTTAGCAGTATTTGGAAGCAAGTAATTTATTCTTTCACACCTACCTAGTTAAACTGCTATGGTGGGGCTGTTCTGACTGTGTGATTCACCCCAGAGCCCAACGCTAATCTTAGGGGAATTATCTTTTTGTATTCGAGCTTGTGCATAGGAGAAGGGTTTTGTTTTGTTTATTGCCTCTGTAGTATTCTGAGGTGAAATATCTGCCAGCTCACACTGGGGTGACTAAAAATAAAATAGGCTATACTACTACAATACACACTTACCTGGGAGCCAGTCTGATTAAATTCACTGAGGCTTACTTCTGAGTAGAAATGCACAGGATGAAACTCTTAGCTTTAGTAACAATTCACATGTTATTAAGTGCATGGTTACGTCCTTGTATGATGAAGTTAATCTACCATTTTCATGCGGTATAAGCTGTTTTGATAAGTTAACTCACATGCAAAAACTGGAAGATGCTAAATCAAAATGCAGAAGTGGGTCTGGGGCAGGTGAGAACCTACTGTAACTTAGCATTTTCTCCAAAATGGAAAGTTTTGATTTTGGCTCTTTTTGACACCTAGCCTCTGGCAGAGAAAGAGCATCTCCATTTGCTAATGGAAATTCGTACAGCTTTCTCATATTTTTTTCTTAAGTGTTAAGCTTTGGAAACAAACTGAAAAGTTCCATACAATATTAAAAGCTATCAGGAAGTATAGTCATCTCAACAAAAACATTCTTCACATTTATGAACCTTATACAATCTCATGGATATTTTTTTTAAATTGAGTATCTATACAATAATGAATTAATTGAATAAATAAATACAATTCTATGTATCCATTTATGAAAGAGTTATTGTAGTATTTAGAGCACAACATTGGCTGTAGGAAACTATCTTATAATAATTCCATATTCAACTAGCCATTCTGGTATATTATTTTGATTTCCATTAAGATTCACTGGGAGTTCAAAGATGGCAAATAATGCAAACTTTATTGAAATTGTTGTATTAATACAAATGGGTTAAAACTCATTTTACAAATTATTTAGGTTGAAATCCTATACTTACCTACTTGAGAGTAAGTCCCAGTGACTTCATGTGTGCTTACCCCTGAGTAGACATGTATTGGCTTGCACTACACACTATTTTCCTTTTATTGATTCAATAAATGTGCACATTGATTTTCAAGAGAAAAAAATGCAGTTTACAAGTCTCTTATCAAACATACAAGGATCACAAGAGGCACAAAGCGGCCACACTCTACAGAGAAACTGAAGTCTCCCACAACACCCTTTTAGAAACAATTGTGTGATGCAATGTTCTGACAAGGAAGGCATCTAACAGGTGAAGCCTCTTCCCTGCTCTTTGTTTGTTGCCACCTTCTGCTGGAAGCTGTGACTCCCACAGACCAGTGAATGTATCTCTCCTCTCTCTAATGAAAATTAAAGCACCACTTCAAGCACAGACTACACTCTGCCCAAACACCGGGAGGAAACCCAACGATGCCCTCCATAGAGTCCTGTCCCAAAGAACTTTCCAGATTTTGCTCTTTGTTCTTCTCAAAGGGCATCCCTAGGGGCTCTGGGATATGCCACCCAGCTGTAGGGGCACTTACATAAAAATCTTTCTTTCCCCAAGTACTCAAAAGATGCCAACATTTGATTTTAAAAATCTGGTACCTGGGCCAGGTCAGGAGCCTGCTGAATAGTTATCAGAAGGCAGGGCCAGTAGCAGAAGCTGTCTCTCACTGATGCTGATGCTTCTGGCTGGTGCTGGAAAACATTGTGAACTTGAAGAGCTGTGTGTGTGTGTGTGTGTGAGATGCCACAGCTGACTTTAACATCCTAGTACCTTAATTTGTGCACATGGGTTATACAGTTCAAGGATGCGCCATACATGAAAATGCAGGTGCTGATCGTTACTGGAAAAAGAATCCAGTTTTAGGGTGGGTGTGTTTTAAGCTGGCAGTCAGCAGACACTTCTGGTTTTCACACAATATATTTTGGCAACTAGCACAAAGGAGTTGCTTTAAAAAAAAAAGACAACAAAATAGTGAAACTCAGACTTTTTTCTGGTTTGTTGGCAACCCTATTCTCCCACATATCTACAGTTTGTACACATATTAAATTTTTGCATCATATGCCTAGCTGGATCATACCAGGGGCTTGTCTAATCCAGCTTCCTGTCCCTCATAGTGACTAACCACATGCCTATGGGGAACCCTCAAACAGGACATGAGGGAAAGACCCTTGTCCTGCTTTTGCTCCCCAGTGACTGGTAGTATTCAGAGGCATTCTGCTACTGTCTCTGGAGGTACCCTCCAAACTCAGCATTTTTTTCTGATTTGCCATTAACTTCAAAGTATTGCCCTGATGGAGCCCAATTTACATTTATATTAGGAAATCACATCCTAAAATAGTTTTATCTATATAGCATGTTCTCTGTTCAAACATATTGTTACCCTCAGCCATCTTGAGTAATTAAAAAAAAAACCAAGCACAAGTAACGAGCACTACTGTTAGAGCCCCCCTCCAGTACCCATCATAAAATGTGCATTATTCAAGTTGTAGAGGAGGAATTTTAATCCTTCAGTTTAGAGTTTCTGAAAGCCAAACTTTCACTGAAATGAAAACACTGCTCACATGAACACAATAGGAAAAGCTGTGGGATGTTTTGTGTTTTTGTTTTTGTTTTGCCTTTGATTCTGGAGTTCTCAATCTGGAGTACTGTATTATTGCTATAATTAAAATAGTTTTTGTTAACAAGATGTTTTGGAAATACGCTGCGTAGCAGTGGCTTTTGCAGTTCTTGAAGACGACAGAACACTTCAAACATGCACATACAGCTCTTGGGAACATGCCATTTGTGTTTCAAATACATTAAGTGACTCTAGCCCTAAGTTACCATAAGTATTGTAGACCCTTTCTGCATTGTTGCTCAAATTATTTTCACTGTGGGAAGAGTTTACATTCTGAATGGCAACTGTCCTCTGAAGACACAGGCAGACCAGTGGGTGTGTCTTGCCTGTCTCAGGTGGTCACTGCTGGCTTGCAGGGGTGAGACAGTTCTCATGCTGGGTGCTGCCAGATATCGCCATGTCCACCATTGCTGCTTGTCTGAATGCAAAGATGGGCAGGGTGGAAGGAGGACACGGTGATGGCTGGGAGCTCCCGCCATGAAAACAATCTCCTCCATGCCAGCCTGCAGGGACCACCTGCCGCAGCCAGTCGCCTGCGTCTTTCTCTTCGCAGTAGGGTGTCTTAGAAACAGGGTGTAAATATTGATTTAAAGCTTAAAAACAATGCCTCACTTGAAGGCACTTGAATAAATGCACTTCAAAACCTATTCATAGCAAGAATTAAGAAATTATTCTGAGACATTTTTAATTATTTAGAACAGTCTGTGTTCATGCCAATTTAGCTCTCAAACAGCCGCTCCTACGTGAAGACATTACAGGAATTGACAATATGTTTGTGCAAATGTTTTGATATGTCCTCCCCTTTTCTTTCAGCAGGAGAGTTACCTGGAAATGTGCTATTGCTTTTATGCCTTTCGTGCATAAAAACGATACCTTGGTGCACACACTATAATGGAGTGAAATTTTAAGCAAATAATGAGGCTCCAGTCACATCCACTCCATACATTTAAAGCACTCTTGTATCATTTTAATGGTCATAGGTAAAGGTAAAGGTACCCCTGACCATTAGGTCCAGTCGTGGACGACTCTGGGGTTGCGGCGCTCATCTCGCTTTATAGGCCAAGGGAGCCGCCGTTTGTCTGCAGTCATGTGGCCAGCATGACTAAGCCGCTTCTGGCGAACCAGAGCAGCACATGGAAATGCCGTTTACCTTCCCACTGGAGCAGTACCTATTTATCTACTTGCACTTTGATGTGCTTTCGAACTGCTAGGTGGGCAGGAGCTGGGACAGAACAATGGGAGCTCACCCCATCGCGGGGATTCGAACTGCCGACCTTCTCATCGGCAAGCCCAAGAGGCTCTGTGGTTTAGACCACAGCACCGCCCATGGCTTCACTCAAAGAATTCTGGGAAGTATAGTTTGTTATGGCTGCGGAGAATTGTAGCTCTGTGAAGGGTCATTTAACAACTCTCAACACCAGTTCCTAGCATAGCTGCCAAGTTATCCCTTTTTTTAAGGGATTTTCCCTTATGCTGAATAGGCTTCCTCGCGAGAAAAGGGAAAACTTGGCAGCTATGGTTCCTAGCAAAGTACAGTTCCTAGTAAGTCGTGACTGTTTTAAGCATTATAAGAGGGCTTTAAATATGTGGTTGGTTTGAAAACAAACAGAACCTGTGCATTTTCTACAGCAGCAGTTCAGAATGAAAGTTTCCTTCCTGAGAAGTAAAATGGAAGTCTAGAAGGTGTAATGTCATATTCCCTTATACACTTGTTGTAGCTTGAAGACAACAGAGGTTCTTATTTCTCTTCTCTACTCTACTGACTGCTGAAATCCCAATGCATGCCTGGAAACAGGTTGAAGGAGGACCTGTCAAGGCAGGTCCTTAGCCAGAAATGTTGAGAGAGAGGGAGCTCAGGGCGGACTGAGAAGGGACATCCACATTCTGCCGTTTATGTATTTATTTAAATTATTTATTGGCCCCTCTTCAGCCAAAGCTCTCAGAGTGGCTGGCAAAGACAAAACAATCACTCACAATAAATATCGACAATAAAACAAATTGCTACAGAGCATGTAGAATTTTAGCACAGAAATAAAAACAACAAAAAGGCCTGGACAAATAAAAGTTTGCTTTCTTCTCAATGCCAGGAGAGGGAAAAGAAAGATAGTGCTGAGTGTTTAGGCCCTGTCAGGTGCCTCATTTCAGGTGGAAGAGGAATCTCAATGTCTGCGCAGGTATATGTGAGAGTCAAATGTCAGCTTCCGGCAAAAGTTACAAAAATCAAAATGAAGCAGCAAAAGTTCTAGATACAAAGTAACCTAAATGTTCAGGTATACATAAAAAAATTAATATTTCAGTAAAAATAACAAAATTAGTACCCACCAATCTGAAGCACGTTTGCTTTTTACTGAAGAATGTACATTTCCCCTCACATCTCTGCAACTAAAAAGGCCAGTGCCTTGTCTTTTTTCCCTAAACTGAAAATTCAGATGTGAAGTCTGGAACAGCCTTCCCCCCTACAATTCCTCCCCTTGATACAGCTAGGTCTGGTCCCCAAAACAACAGCTCTCTTGGCCCTTACTCTGAGATTTAACTCTTTCCTAGGGATGGAAGAGAGATCCTATTTCATAGAATCATAGAACTGTAGAGTTGGAAGGGACCCTGACGATCTTCTAGTCCACCCCCCTGCAATACAGGAATAGGGAGCTGTCCCATATGGGGATCGAACCTTGGCGCTATCAGCACATACTCTAACCCAGGCATAGGCAAACTTGGCCCTCCAGATGTTTTGGGACTACAGCTCCCATGATCCATAGCTAACAGGACCAGTGGTCAGGGATGATGGGAGTTGTAGTCCCCAAAACATCTGGAGGGTCGAGTTTGCCTATGGCCTGCTCGGATCCTTTGGGTCACCTTTAAAGGTGAATCTACCTAATTCTCACTTTCTGAAACACCATGAAAACCAAACGATAGCCATTATTGTAGCAATAATGGGTGACAGCATATTAGTACATTATTTTTTTAAAACTTGCAGTCTAGCACTTCCTTGACACATTCTTGTGAAAGGCAAAGGCTTATTCGCTGTCCAGACAACTGCTTATCGAATACTGTCATCCTAAAGCTCTTCTTTAGTTTTGGGATAATCCCTATGATCAGACTGCGATGAAGAGTGCAATGCACTGCGTCTCCCGACAGCCACTGCTCAGCAATAATCCCTGGAGCCACAGCTGGAGAGGACAAACTCATTGCAGAACTAGCAACTGGCCTCTAGTATTCAAAACACCATATACAGGTCCAGGTTGCAGATTATCCTGGTGGTGCGGCTGCCATGGGAACCCTGATTGCATCCACCATGAACAGGCAACGTGAGAAGACCTGGACCACAGAGGAAGGGGGGCTAATGTGGAAGGAGCTCCTATTTGCTCTGGAGGTTGTCATGTTACTGCTGCAGGATCAGTGCTGAGGTGGCTCCCACACTGCCTATATGCAGTGGCACTACTGGCCCATAATCTGTGCCTGGAACTGAAATATTTATGGGTGCAACACCACAGCACAGAGAAGTTTTGTCCATCCTAAATTTGTCTTAACTGGCAATACCATTTTCTACATGGAGTCTAAATCCAATAGTCTTGCCCAGTGTTTTATGTCGCCTAGAGAGAACGTGGTGAATCGGCACAGTATACCATAAATGCAATTTAAATAAATAAGCAAATCCATTCTTGGCAGCTTTCAAAAGCATCTCAAAAAGGCCTAAATTCACCTTAGAATTCTCTCTTCAAAAACCTAGTCTAAATATTATATCGGCGTAACAGATTGTTAGAGTACTGCATGAGACATGCTAGACAGCTCTATTACATTATTAATTGTCAAAGCTGACAAGAGCAGCCCTGTCAGAAATACTAAAAAAATCATATTACTGAACTAAAATAATTTGACACAAGGAACTAACATTATTTTTTTTCTTTTAAAAGTCGGCACAGTCTAGCACATCTTTGCGTGTTTCATATCTGTATTTTGGAAAGTTGTTTCTCTGTTCACTCTGTATTTAGACACCTCTTAAGTTATTGTATCCAAATATTGCATGATTGGATACAATAACTTAAGAGGTGTCCAAATACAGAGTGAACAGAATATTGCATGATTGGGACGCGGGTGGCGCTGTGGGTTAAACCACAGAGCCTAGGGCCTGCCGATCAGAAGGTCGGCGGTTCGAATCCCCGCGACAGGGTGAGCTCCCGTTGCTCAGTCCCAGCTCCTGCCAACCTAGCAGTTCGAAAGCACGTCAAAGTGCAAGTAGATAAATAAGTACCGCTCCAGTGGGAAGGTAAACGGCGTTTCCATGTGCTGCTCTGGTTCGCCAGAAGTGGCTTTGTCATGCTAGCCACATGACCCGGAAACCGTACGCCGGCTCCCTTGGCCAATAATGCGAGATGAGCACCGCAACCCAAGAGTCGGTCACGACTGCAGCTAATGGTCAGGGGTCCCTTTACCTTTACCTATTGCATGACTGGGTCCTTTGATCTCTTATGCTTGGCATCATTTCCTCCCATACTACCTCACAGGGTTGTTGTGGGTATTAAATGTACACCATGTCCACCACCTTGAGCTTCTTGGAGAAGAGGTGGGATATAAATGCAGTAAGTAAATAAATCAATATAATACAATTGGATGCCATTTTGCATCAGTGATTTTACCCACTGATTTTCAAAACTGCACTTTTTTTTGTTTCTTGGAATTCCTGAGCAATGGTCAGTATGCAGCTGCTAGTTCTTTGCATTTTCATTTAAGTCAAAGTCTGATCTAATGTTCCTGTGGTTGTACTGTATCACCTTTCAGTCTCTAGTTCTGAAATGCTCAAATGCTTCCTTGTGTAAATAATAATAATAAAAATTCTCTGCAGCTTGGGAGACAGCTAGCCTAGAACAGTTACCCTGACATACTACTTTGGTTGTCTAGGACATATTGTATCCACATTTCAATATCCCATCAGCAGGTAGAACATTTAGTTTCCCTGACATACTATTTAGGTTGTGTAGGACATATTGTATTCAGATTTCAATATCCCATCAGCAGCTTGAAACAAATTTATCAGGCATAGGTGCTTAAACTTATAATGACTCTGATCAAGCTATAGTGGTACCAGATGAACATGTTGCATGTGATTAGTAACATGCAAGAGTGACCAGTATGTGGCATATGCATCTCCACACCTCCAATGCGCAGCACAAATAGCCATGGACATATCTGACTTTAGGGTTGCCAGACTCAATAGTGGACAGGACTTCTGTGCCTTTAATTGCCCTGCTCTCTTTTGAGTCTGGAAACCTTAAAGAGAAACCAGCAGACCCTTTGCTTGGAAATTAAACAAAGGGTCTGCTGGTTTCTCTTTAAGGTTTCCAGACTCAAAAGAGAGCAGGGCAATTAAAGGCACAGAAGTCCTGTCCTCTATTGAGTCTGGCAACCCTATCTGACTTAAACATACAGAAAACCTGCTACACATAGACTAAGTAAAGAATATTTTCTGCAATGTTTCTGAATGAATTTGACAGGTAGCTAGTATAGCTTTTAACCTCCTAAAAGGTACATCTGATTCCCTTTTTGGTCAGAGTAATTTATTTTTATCTAGAACATTTTATAATATGAGATAAGGAGTGTTTGAGGCTATGCTTTGGAAAGTTTAACTCTCTCTTGCTGCTTTACAACTTGATTCCCACCCACCCCCACCCCCCAGCACAATTCTCATAGCTGCCAAGTTATCCCTTTTTTAAAGGGATTTTCCATTATGCTGAATAGGCTTCCTCGTGAGAAAATGGAAAACTTGGCAGCTATGACAATTCTATGCATGTCTACTCAGGCACAAGTCCCATTGAACAATCCTATACATCTCTATTCAGAAGTAAGAAGTAATTCCCATTAAGACTGGGTTCAGATAAGTAAGTAAGTATAGGAGTGAAGTATTACTATGCTAAATTTAAATGGCATTAAGGAAACATACAATGGTATATTCTTAAAAGGAAGTGGCCATTCATTCATCCTAATCCATGAATTTAAGTGCATTCCGTATATTGCATTTAAAGATTACTTGTTCTGTGCTAAATCTATTTCAGGAAATATATGGTAACCTAAACTTCTTTTCCTTTCTCTCTCTCTCTCTCAATTATATATATGCTAATGAAAATACCCAGTTACCAAGGTTAACAAATTATTGCCTCATTAAATCTTCTGGGACAATTCATTCGGTCAAGAAGGCCAAGAAAGAGATTAATGATTTTACCTTTGATGTAAACAGGCTATAACAGGAAAACAAAACAGAATATTTACTTCCCTTAGTAACATATTTCAGTTTGATAAAAAGAAAGTAAAAGAGAAATCCACATCTCCCCACCATACACTTGAACAGCAGATCTTCATGCTGTATCACAAACTCTGCCACTATCCATTTCAAAATCATTTACGAGAAGCTGTTGTTTAAGAAATAAAAGCCCAGAACTGTTTTGGGTGTGTGGAATTATTTGTGTACTTCCTTTGATCCTGGTTTTATCCTGTATCCTTTCAGGGTTGGTTAGCATCAGGGTGTATCACTTTTTGTTTGTTTAGATGTGACTAGTTTTTACTGAAAGCATTAGAGATAGTTAAAGCCAATTACATTTGGATTTTCCACCCATCACCATTCAAGGAATCTGCATAATTAGTAACAAAACAAAACAAAACCCTTCTGCATCTCACACATCAGGAGGCTTGAAAGTTGCACTTTTGCTACCATTTCATGCGCCAACTTCTATAATACTGATGTGCTAATAGCACACTTTCAGTGCGATGTGTATTTTTAAAAAAAATCTTGCATGCTAAAACGCAAATGCAAAACCCACGAACTCATTAAAACAAGCAAAGCTTTACCCCCATTTATATTTGAATGTCAAGCAAAGTTGGTTGCATTTTTCAAAAAAGGCTTTCCTACAATACAATAGCTGTGCCGTTAACTGTCATATCACCAGGTAATAAATGCACTATATACAACACTTTAAGAAATGGGTTATAAAGTATATACACCACATCATATAGACCAGGGGTTGTCAACCTGGTCCCTACTGCCCACTAGTGGGCATTTCAGGATTCTAGGCGGGCAGTAGGGGGTTCTACGGCACAAGCTGAATCCTCCTTCCATTGAGTGCTGGTGGGCGGTAAGGAAATTTTACCACCAAGAAAGATGCATTAGTGGGCGGTAGGTATGAAAAGGTTGACCACCCCTGATACAGACCTATCCCCATTTTCTCTGCCTGTAAACCTCATTGTCCTAAAAGGGGCTAACCCATGTTCATCATTACGAGGTAGGGAAACAGGGAAGCTCACAAATGACCACGGAATAACATATTAGCAAAGAATAAACCCCAAATCGTGTCAAGCATATTGATTCTGCGTCAGGGCAATTTTGTGTAGAATGAAATTTTAATCAAATGAAGATAAGAAGATGCACACTGCTTTTTTTCTATATGCATACATTGTTCTTTCAATCCTATTAAGTTTTGTTATGTGCGACTCAAGTCGGTTTTACAAACGCTACTGAGTTTCTCTATGTGATGACATACAACTGCCTGGTGAAAAGTCAGTGTGAACGCGACTGCCTGCACAGTGACCTGGTAGTCATTTTCATGATTGCACTTCTGGTCAAGGAAGAGAGATATCTGCCAGCTTGCCATGTGTAAGGCCTGCATGATTTACACTGACTTCAGATGTGATTACACATAAAAATTGAATAGTGTGAACTGGCCCATGCAGTGAGGAGTCAGCATTTGGAAATAATTGATATAAGAAAACTGCAGTATTTGACAGTGACAGCTGACAATACAGCAAGAATCAACATTTGTTGGCATCTGACAGCTGCCATCTGACATTAAGTGAGGACATTTTTTCCCCTGTGCCAGTTTTATTCATTCAACCAATGAGTAAGATCTTGAAATAAGAATCTGAATGTCAAATCTCAAGGTCAAATTTCATTTTCAAAATCAGAAATCGAAGCTTCACCAAAGTTTCCGTTTCCTCCCACAATTCTGTTTTGCATGTATACTGGATTAATATATTCAAAACATGCTGAACATAGTGAGTGGATGTGCCCCTAAGCCTGTGTTTGGGGGGCGCCTGTTTAATGGATACGGTAAGTTAATGTTTCTGCCCTTTTAGTAGTCTCAGCTGTGAAGAAACATACAGAGACACTTCTGTTCAGCTGTGTGTGTGTGTTTGTGTGTGTGTGTGTGTGTGTGTGTGTGTGTGTATATATAATGTTGTCAAATAAAATGCTTGCTATTGTGCTGGTCAGCTATTTGGTAGGGAAGACTAAGTCAGTCCCTGCTCCTTCTCCCAACCAAAGATGGAGGCCGAACTCTATAGAGGCACACAGAGGAATAGCCCTATTAGCACCCATGATTTCCAATTTAGCTAGCAATATGCAGATAGATTGGCTTCTATCACATACGATACACCTGGGACATAGGAGCCAACTACTACGGGCCAAGGTCCCTTCAGCTCCCCTCCAAGAAATATTTGAGGGGGTCGTGCTTCCCCAGAGTCCATGAACATTGCCATTCCAATGCCGTGTGTGTGTTGTGTCACATGATCAATTATGTCGGGCAAGGCTTGCCTGGGCCACTCCAATATTTTATTCAAGTTGGCACCCCCGCTGGGATAATATACAATGTTGGAGGAAATGAAGAGCAAAATGAAAACTGTCCAAAGAATTATCAAATGGAGAGAGAAGGGAAGTTTATTGTCAGTAGCCAATTTACGAGCACTAAACCATTACTTTAGATAAATGCTAAGAAGCATTTGACGGAAGCCAAATCAATACACCAGCAGGCGAAACAAATAATTGGATGTGCCAGTAAAATCAACCCAGGAAGCATCTAAGTTAACTATGGAACTTGTTAACCATGTTTCAGTATCATGGACCCACTGGCTCTCTGTCTCCCAATCTCATCCTCAGCAATTACCATTCCCTTCTTTTACCTTTTCTGGAACTGTCATCTCTTCTCTCAGAAAGCAGTTGTCTGCTGTGATCTCCTCCCCACCACAAACATGATCTCCCACTCACTTTAACCTACTTGGTTGTATTGAAACCTACCCCCTCCTGACTGGCCTTGCACTGCTGTCCTCTCCTTTGAAAGTTTCCCCACATTTCACCTCGAAGACTGCAGTGGTTGGGCTTTCTTCCTTCACAAATTCTGGCAGGTCTTGGCCCTGTTCAATAACCCTATCCTACCATTTCTCAACTTCTCAAGAAGAAAAGGCAGAGCTAGTCTAAGGCCAGCCCAAGAGGGTATTTCTTCCATAACATGTGCAAAAAAAACAGCCAGACTATTTCAATTCTGGTGATGGGACAGAGTTCTCCACCTACAGGTGGCAGCAGTCTAGTTTAGGAGGAACAAGGCAGGCTATGTGGCTCAAACAGCCCTGTCCTCTCTCTGTCCCTCAGCATCTGCTGCCTGAAGCAGCTGCCTCCCTTTGCCTAATGCTGGAAATTGTTCAAATAAATATTATTAGAATAATATTTTTCACTTATCTTTTCCATTTTGAAGAAGCAATCAGCAAGTTCATTTGATTTATTTTTTCCTTATCGTGCATCTGTTCTTCACACATGCCTCTGAACAGATTTTGTCAACAAAATATTTTGGTTTCAGAAGGTAAATAACAGTGCGACAGAATCATCCCCCTATAATAACAACACCATTAGCAACATGAGCAAGGCGTTTGAAGTTCTGAAGCTCGCAGGTTCTGGTTTAAAAGCATGCAAACAAAAGCATTTCTCAATTGCTATAATCCAAATAGCTAGCTTGCACTTCTACAAAGCATAGACCTCTGAAATAATTGGGGCTATATACAAGTGTTAATTAGGATAGTGATCTCATATAAATGATTTTGGTATGCTCACACAAGCTTAGAAAAAGGTTAAGAGCAACAAAACTCCTTGTTACTCTCCAAGCAATAGACCTGCAAGAAACAAACCACAACGCTCATCTCCAAACTAGTAATTTGTTCTGTGTGCCGTGGATGAACTCTGGTGCTCCTGAAAGACTAAAAAGCCTGTTCTAAGAATCAGAACTCCCTTTCTTGCTTCCCAGGCTTCAGGTTGGGCACTTGTAATACTCCATACACTTGCAGGCTATAGTTGCTATATAATTTTCTCTTTATGAAGGAACAGGTTTGATGTATTTGAAGATGGAAATGGTTATCTGGGCAAAAGTGATAAAAAGAGCATCCATGTCGCTCCCTGTTTTGTTTTTTTACATTGCTAGCTTCATAGTCAGCAAACTCAGAAAAATGAAGTCTTAAAAGAATCACTATGATCCCCTGATGCTGGCTTTACGGAAGGCACCATTCTCACAATTCAACCCACAATTACTGAGAAGCCAACCTACTCTCAGGACCATAGGCACCAACTCTATGGCTCCCTGGTCTCTTTGCCCCCCAGATGTGCGGATGTAGGGTGCCCCCATCCAATATTTTGTTCAAGATGGTTCAAGTTTTGATCAGGACCATACTGGGAACCAGAAATGTTGGGTATATTCTGCAACTCAGGGACCCCAGCAATTGTGAGTCAGTGCTGAGTTTTGAATTGAACTTTGACGGTAGTCAATAGGAAGAAGGTATGTTTCTCTTTGACTAGCATTAGTACTTCTATCACAATAAGCCATTCACCAGGAGTGCTGGGAAATATAGTTTCTTTCAGTGCTTATCTTGGAGCTGAAGTCTGGGAAGTGGCTTGTAGCTGACTATGTAATCGGAAAGGGAGCTTACAGGTACATTTGGTTGCTAGTGAGATCAGAATCTATTTAACTCTGATTAGCTAGGAATAAAATACACTATACAGAATCATATGTATACATACATACATACATACATACATTTACAAGTATGTGTGCAAAACAGCTCATGTTATTCTAACTCAGCCCAAGGAAACCAGAGGCAGAGATGAGGGGTGTCACTCATCACTAGGATTTAAAAAGAAGTTTGCCCCAGTGTGTCAAAAGGTGCTTAGTTAAGCCACACTAGCACTCTCAGAATTTCTTTTCTGTTGTTTATTTTAGTCACTTAGGAGACATCTGCAAGCATTCTTAAAAGATTCATAGCAGAGATGAGATTGAAGCAGACTTCTGCTTGGAAACTGCATTAATTTTCTTCACAACACATTTATTACATTTTGCTTCCTTGATCAGAATCAGTTGTCACCCTGCCCTCAGCTGCTCTCAGACTTTCTCTCTCTCTCTACTTAAAAAAATGATTCTGGGGCAGGAGCAGGGCTGGCCCACTCATTAGCCTTGGTGAGGCAGTTGCCTCAGGCGGCAGGCTGGGTACAACTGGGAGGGGTGGCAGACCCAGGACCCTGAGGAACATGCTGTTTGCCTCCTCTTGCACTTGTCAGCCACTGGGAAGAGCAGGGGCGGCACTGCCACAGCCTGCTCTTCTCCAACCTCTTTTTTCCTTCCCCATCGCCTTCAGAGCACTGGGACTGAAGATGTTTAAAAAGTCACTTGTATCGGTTCCTGCACTTCAGACTTCCTCCAGCGTCAGCATTTTACCAGATCTTTCTGCTGATAATGCAGTTGTTGTTTCCCCCCCTTAGAAATCAATACATGAGACATTTTCAGAAGATCTTCTCTTATCAGATCTATAGATTGCTCCAGAAATCATTTGCTCCACAGCTTATGCAATTTTTTTTTTCTAGACACCACATGCTCTCAAATAAAGGGCAGCAAAGTCAAAACCGAAACAAAGATACATACAAACAAACAAAAACCCGCCAAAGCAAAATTCAACTAATGCATCATTTTGACACATTTGTTGTTTAGCCAATGGTGCACATTCTGCTATTCTGATAATAAATGTATACTGTATTGCAGGTTTAATGAATGCTCCAGGCTACTGCAATTGTTAATATACTTCTGTGGAAAATTCCTGTGCCAAGACAACACCACAGAGTTGTCTATTTAAAGTAGCTGAGAATAAATTTGAATGGGGAAAAAAATTAAATTTGAGTGCAGCCGTCTCAATGAAGCTTTTGCAGAGCATCAATAGAGAGCTGCAGGGAACGTGGCAAGTGAAGAGCGGCAACTGCTGGGTCAGTCAATTAAAGTGGCGGCACTGATAGGAACTTCTTTTAGATGTCAAACTCGGTATAATGATGTATGGGAAACACTTGATTCCTTCTTAGTTGCTCTAGCTGCAGAATTGAGAAGCAGCCCTTGATTAAAAGACTCAATTCAAGGCGTGACAGGAGCTTTGCTAAGTATTGTATTCTCTGACTCAGAGAAGGCTGAAATTCCTCATAAAAACATGCTAGCAAAGTCACTTGTTACATAGGGAGCTGTCACAGCATCACACCTTTCTTCACTGCCCAGGTCGTGTGAGAAGCCCTAGGCCAGGGCAGGGAAACATACTTTTCTGCACAAACCTCTGGGTGCCGCGTGCCACTGTTGCATGGGGACAGAGGCAAAAGTGGGAGACGCAATGTCTGCAAATTCTACCTTTGTACAGTAGTCTAATTTCTACACCCTCCTCTCTGTCCTCCTTCCAGGTGAGCAAATGGTATTGCCAGACTTCAAGGGCACAGGTAAAAATGGTCAAGGAGGATGCAAAGCGGGGCTGGGGAGTGTGTGGCCAGGGGAGAGTCATTAGGGTCAAAGAGAGAGAGTCCTGCAGGGCTGCATTTGACCTCTGGGCCTGAGGTTCTTTATTCCTGCTCTAGACAGTTTAGAGTTTAGGAGGAGAAAACACTGACAAACTTTGGGAAACTAGGTTCAGAATCATATTTTGAATATTTCAATGCCTGTTTTAACTGTTTTTTTATCAACCATTTTAATGTTTTGGTTTACATTGTTGAAAATTACTTAGCAGTGTTTTGTTTTTACAGTTAGGAAGTATGCAATTCTTATTAAGTACATAATATTGTTTATATTGTATGTTTGAATTAATTACATTGAGTATAGTATATTAATTACATTGTGAGTATAGGGCAATATACAAATAATAATAAGTTGCTTTAGCATGCGGTGACTCATAAATTTAATGACGGTTATTAACATTGCTGCAGGTTCCATTCTGCTGGAGCAACACAACTACTAGGCTTCTGCAGAACATCTGTATAAAGGTAGACTAAAGAGCTTATTGATTCTAAGTTGTCCCCCCCCCCACAAAAACGGACACACAATATATTTACAAGTGGAAATTACAAATGAATTAAAGCAACATATTCACCTTAAGAAGAAACAGAAAAATAAAATAAATAATCAACCTAGATAGGGAGACAGGGATGAAAAGTATGTTGTTCACCAGTATGTAGTTGTGCACAGATTATAGTTTTTCAAAGTTGGGAGGTGGCAGGATGAAACAATTTCTATTTGTGGCACACAAGGTCCCCCCCCCCCCCGTATTGCTCTAGGCCGACTTGGCCCTCCAGCTGTTTTGAGACTACAATTCCCATCATCTCTCACCACTGGTCCTGTTAGCTAGGGATGGTGAGAGTTGTAGTCCCAAAGCAGCTGGAGGGCCAAGTTTGGCCATGACTGCTCTAGGCGGTCCTTGGCAATTTGGATATACCACACATAATAACTTACTACGCCATCGACTTATAAACAGGTATGCTGAACGGAGAGCAGGAGACAGCAGCAGGTCTTGCCCTCCAACCTCCATGTGTCCATCCAAAACATGTAACTGTGTACACAGTCTGCACACAGACTACTTGTATACATGGTGGCTCTCTCCATGTGACTGGGGACCTTGGCCAAACTCATCCTAGAGGAGGGTAGAGGGCATGCCCATTCCTCTCTCTTGCAGATCAAGCAACCATTACCAGCGTTTCCTGTTTCTCCTAAATGTACTCCCTTGAAAAGTCTCTTTGTCCTGCCCTGCCCTGCCCTGCCCTGCCCTGTCCCCCCTCCCTGTTCTCTGCCGCTTACAAAGGGAAAGTGGACACTCCTGTTCATCCTGCTTTCCAACCCCTGTCCTCATCTAGTCCACTTGGGCTTGGTTCCAGCCAGCTGGCGGTGGGCCACACTGTCTCACTATCTCTCCTCGAGTCACATTGCTCTTTTAATTTCCCATAAAGATTCCAAGTGACACTATGCAAGGCTAACTGTGGCAGGAAAGATTGGCTAGATTCAGCCACCTGGCACCGCTTGAAGTACCAGGACGGGGTGGGGTGTGTGGACGGAGGGCCAGGACCTGGGGCCTTATATCAGGCACTGGTGCCATCCCTTCAAAGGAATTCATTTTCTGATCTGGACTATAATGTGACAAAATCATAAAGCACATTTTGAATCTTCCCTTTCCCCCCCAAAATGAAACTGGTAAGAATCACAGGAAATGTCTTTATGTGTGGCTTCTTGTTGTCTTTTGAATCAAAGGTAAAAAAGGACCGCAATAATTCTTTCATACAACTTAATTTCCAAGTCAACTTAATGAACTTAATTTCATA
Source organism: Zootoca vivipara (assembly GCF_963506605.1). Taxonomy (NCBI): domain Eukaryota; kingdom Metazoa; phylum Chordata; class Lepidosauria; order Squamata; family Lacertidae; genus Zootoca; species Zootoca vivipara. Next base: position 46,207,931 of record NC_083284.1, on the reverse strand, counting down.
CAACTTCTCGAAGCTACCAACATGAGTTTGACCAAACTGCGGGAGGCAGTGGAAGACAGGAGTGCCTGGCGTGCTATGGTCCATGGGGTCACGAAGAGTTGGACACTACTAAACGACTAAACAACAACAACAACAACAACAACAACAACAACAACAACAACGCAACTTAATAGCAAGCTTGATTCTCCTCTCTGTCTTCTTTAGGCCACTTCATGGGAAGAATGTTTAGAGCTAGATCCTAGTCTGTCTTGGTGCATTCAAAAGCTGCCTTCTTCAAATTATGTTTTCAAACTAACCACGGCAACTCCTGATTATATGTCATAGCTCTTTTATGAAACTCAACATTTAAGCTAAAAAGCAACTGCTTCGGATTCATACCCAAATAATTTGTGTGCCTTGCCCTTTGCTTCCTAACCTCAGGGATTTTAACCTTTTAAATGGTTTTAACGTTTGCTTGCCTGCTGTCTCCACGGACTATATGGACATCTACAATACACAATGAAATTACCTCCTCTCCCAATTTGTATTCTTGCATCCATGTGACATTAACAATCTCTGCAGTAATAAGACTACATAAAAAGGTCAGAAATTGCCATTGGCAAAGAAGAAGCTCAGCTTGATTACTTATAACATACAATGCTAAGCAGCTCATATAACCGCTCCTATGATTAATGACTTATTGATTACCAATATGAAAGCTTGCTGCATTTGAGGGGGGAGAATCCATCTTATTTTTCATAAAACAAAAAAGTCATTTAAGTTATCTTACTGTATGATTCCCTTTTCTCATCACTTAGCCTCTCTCTCTTATAATCATTCATTATCATTTTTTTTAAAAAAGTTCTATATACAGTGGAACTCGGTTTCCGAATGTCTCTGTTAACAAACATTTCGGTTTTCAAACGCCGTAAACCCGGAAGTAAATGCTTCAGTTTTCGAACATGCCTCAGAAGTCAAACATGCCACGCGGCGGCTGCTGAGTGCAAGATCCTGAGGCCTAGCTGTTGGCTACTGAGTTTTCGGTTTTTGAAAGTTTCTGAACTCAAAAGGTCTTAGAACTCGAAGGGTCTTCTGGAACGGATTATGTTCGAAAACCAAGTTACCACTGTAACAGCCTCTGCCTCAGCTGCCTCACTCTCACTTAAACTTTTGCTTGCTTAGCCCTCAAAGCCCTCAACCTGACTGCCCCCACTTCTTCCTCTGACCTGTCTTCTGCATGCTACCACCATTCTCCATTCTTGGAGCCTTCCCACTCTGGTGCTTCTCAGAGGGACTCCCTGGCTGTAGCCTCCCACTCTTCCTCCTTGTCTAGCTAGTCCTTGACACCGTCACCAGTTGTGGGTGGCAGGGCAGAGCAGCTTTGTTGATCTGCCCTTCCAGTTCTTCATGTTGCTATCAGTTACAGTACCAAGAAGGAGGGCCCTAGCAGCAAATAGCTCAGCGTGGGCCAGGGGTGTCTTAGCCATAGAGGCTAGTGGCATGGGGAACCATGACGCCAAGTTCTGGAGGGTGCTGGAGGGCACCACGGAAGAGGCGGAGGCCGAACGCGACGCCTCCCCGTATTAGCTCGCCACCCTCGCCCACCTCCGCCATGCTGAGCGGCACCTGGAGCCTCCGTCCCGTTGGAGCACTGCCCACCCGGAGGGCTGCCTCTTGCCTTTCCCATCTCCCCCTCATGAAGGGGCCCTCAGGGCATGGTGGCGGGAGCAGCCGAAGCGCCAAGGCCCACCATGATGCTCGCACACTTCACCAAAGTCTTGCAGAGCGTGAGGGCTGCCAGGAGGTGGCCGGCCGCCGAGGGCGAGCCCCGGAGCCTCCGCCTCTCCCCAGTGTAAAAAGGTGAAAGGGGGGGTGCCAGAGGGATCTTTGAATGTGAGGGGGGGCACTGGAGGGATCTTTGAACCATGGTGCCAGATATCCTTGAGACGGCCCTGGTGTGGGGACAGTGGTACCGTAGAACCCACCCAGCGCTCCCTCCATGATGCCTGCACTGTACTGAGTTAGTCATCCACAACTTTCCCCTTTCCCTTCCGCCTCTCAGTAACCAACAGTGATGGACAGCATTAAAAAGACCTGCCTCCCACTGCCAGCTGCTACTGCTACTTCTTCCAAATAGCCCAGCCTCCAATGCTTCATTGGAATCTTGGTAGAAATTCGGGAAAGCTGACTCAGGGGGGTTACAGCAGAAGCAGAGTCAAATGCAGACATTATTTTTAAAAGTGAGTCAGGCTGAACAAATTAAGATGGGAAGATCGGGGGTGTGACAAGGTGAGGCCAAGGGGGATGATACCATAAGAGATGGGAAAGGGAAAAAGAGACAGAGTGCAATGAAGACAGGGTGAGAATGAAGGAGTCCAAGGCCAGGATGACTCACTGCTAAGTAACAGCCTGACAGCCTACTCGAAGTGTCCCTGGAAGTTCATCTGTGGAGAGGTGAACTTATCAGACGTTTAATCAAAGAATAAAAGAAAAGTAGTGACTTATGAAGGAAGGGTAGTTCTAGTGTTATACTGGCAGCATGTTAAAAAACCTGTGCACAGATAGCTGAGAACTTATTTCAGCCTTGGGCAAATGATGGGAAAACAGTACTATATCACAGCTTTCACAGATATGGTATGTGAAAAGACTATATAAGAAAGGCTTATGTTCCTTTATCTATTTTTTTAAAATGTTTTTTTCGAAACCTAGATTAGAGGTTAATTTAGGATAAGGACTAGGACTATTTTTAGGTATCAAATGTGCTTATAATATCAAGGCCTAAAGCTTCTTCTCTATCAGCATTTATTCATCTTTTCATCTTTTATTATACATAATAATCTAATGTTTATATACTGCCCTTCAGGAAAGCTTTGAGATTGGTTCACAAAACCAAGATACAAAATCTGAAATAAAGTACAGCAAATTACAGTATGTTAAAAAAGCTTGGAGAATAAAAAAAATGCTTTTGCCTGATGTCAAAGGGACAACAATGTTCATACCACTTAAGCGTTTCTTGTCAGAGAATTTCACATATAGAGTCTCATCACTGAGAACGCTCCTTCTCGGCTTCCAATCACCCTACGTTGGGGCACTTGGATGAAAGCTTCTGAAGATGACCTCAATACACAGACACATTGGTATAGGAACAGGTCTTCTTTCAGCGACTAAGCTATGTACAGCTCTGAAGGTAAGCACCCATATATTGAGTTGCACCTAGGAAAGCATCAGAAGGCAGCACAGTTCTTTCAGTACCAGCAAAATATGTTTTTACCAGCTTTGTATGTCCCCACCAACTTAGCTGTTGTTTTCAAAGGCAGCACAATGCAGTAGTCAGTCCTAGATGCTATTCACAGAAGAGCTCCTTCCTTCCTCTGGAGGAAATGTGGGCCCAGAAAAGCCTTACTTGACTTCTAATGCTATACCAGGGTTAGGCAACCTAAGGCCCATGTGCCACAAGCGGCCCATGGGGGTCATTTAACCAGCCCACAAGTTGTCCCCGAACTGAGCTGCCCGCTCAGCGAGTCGTCCCTGTGCGCTGCGCTAAACCAGCGCAGAGCGGTGGGGGTACTCGCTTCTGCGACGCCAGAAATCACATCTGCGCAGACACCGGAAACCGTGGGCAGGTGCGCCCATGCGCACACGCAATCCGGCCCACAAGGAATCTCCACTGGAGTGAACCGGCCCAGGCAAGGTCAACCTTGCCGACCCCTGTGCTATACAGTCAGACCTCGGTTGTCGAACGTAATCTGTTCTGGAAGCTCGTTCAGCTTCTGAAATATTCGACGACCGAGGCGCGGTTTCTTATTGCTTGCAAGAGCTTCCGGCACTTAAGTGGAAGCCACGTGGGACTTCCGAAAAACTTTCAAAAACCGGAGTATTTACTTCCAGGTTTTCTGCGTTCAGGAGCTGAAACGTTTGAAGACAGAGCTGTTCAGGAGCCAAGGTTTGACTGTACGTGTATGTCCTGTACAGTGTAATACCTTAATGTTTTAAAAAATAAGTTATACTATTTTGGCTACATAGGGATCAGCACTTAAGAGAATGAGTTCCCTATTAGAATGTGAGATTTTCATTTCCATATACCTTTTATCTGTCCAGAAAAATGATGCACGTTTTGTTCCCCAAAATGGAAAAGATCAGAACCAGCCTCTTCAGTTGTTGGCCACACTAAGGCATAAACTTAAATCAGGCTCAGTTGTGTTTAGATGTGTACCAGATAACTTCTTACAGATTTACTATTTAGAAAAGTGGGGGAAAGATTGGGGGGGGGGGGGAGAAGAAGACAGGTAGCTCCTGTGTTAGAAGAAGCAACACTTACTTTTCAAACATTAATGTATCATTACATTACACAAACACCAGCACTAGCAGTCATGTATGGCTGGTAGGGGATTTAAAATAATTTCATGGAGGACAAAGGGCGAAGGAGGAGTGTGAGAAAGGGATTGTCAGGATGAAATCATGCTTCTGTACATGGACAACTGAGTGCTAGAAATCGCAGGTCAGGTTCCATGCTGATGAAGCTATTTCTCTAGTTGACAACTGTCAACTAGATGTCTAAGGAAGCCATGAATATTCAAGTGCTGTTCTGTGGCACATTTAGCATTTTGAAGTCAAGAAAATAGAACTCATGAAATATGAAAGGACTGCTCCATGTCGCCTTGTAGCAAATGTTTCCATTAAGATGATATATGGACAAATTCACACCTTCATCTCCTCAGAGTGCCCTACTGTATTTTCAATCAGCTGCATTACTTTGCTTTGAAAGCATTACCGTTGCGTCTACATTTGCCTTCCTGATAGGAGGATCTCTAAGACTAGTGTTATAGTCAGTGTGTGGAATTTCTTTTAATGATGTGGGTGGGTTCTAAAACTAAGTGCCCTCTCCTCTCCACTCCTCTCCTCTCTTCTCTTTTCTGCAGTGCAATCAAATCATCTGCTAGAAGGAACTTTCTAAAGCCAAGATGTCCCCCATAAATTACTATCAGGCCTCCAAGTGGCAGTCAGTTACTTCAAGAATCTTTCTGCTCTTCAACTCAGATAATTCTCAATATACAAACCAACAACAGACTGGTCATTGAGCAGACAAATTCAAAAGCGGGTGGAGTGCAAGAGAAGAAAGCTCCAAAGGAGAATGAACTGCCAAATCAAAAACAATTGTGGGGACACACACCCAATTGATCCCAGTGTTCTCATTCTTTACACCCATTCTGGGAGGTGTCAGGGGAGTGGAAGAGCCTCCCTTGAACTGCCCCCAACCTTCCCTCTACAAATGCTTCTTATTTGCCCTGTCTGCTGTTGACATGCCAATGGTGGGGGGCAGCTGTGAAGGTTTTTCCGGCTGCAGAGAGAATTCCTTGGTGACTGGACCTCTACTTTTGTGTGCACGCACATACTTATAATCAGCTTGAATACCTTGAAACATAAGTTGCCCAAAGAAATTCATGTTGGGACAATAAAATAGATGTGTTTTGCCAAAAGAAACTATACCAATACATTTTTTTCAGGATTACTTCCTTACTTGATTTAAAATTTACAAATATACTGACAATGCTTCAGTGTACCTGAAGGAGCATCTCCACCCCCATCGTTCAGCCCAGACACCGAGGTCCAGCGGCAAGGGCCTTCTGGCAGTTCCCTCACTGAGAGAAGCGAAGTTACAGGGAACCAGACAGAGGGCCTTCTCAATAGTGGTGCCCACCCTGTGGAATGCCCTCTCACCAGATGTCAAGGAAATAAACAACTATCTGACATTTAGAAGACACCTGAAGGCAGCCCTGTTTAGGGAAGTTTTTAATGACTGGTGTTTTAATGTATTTTTAATCTTTTGTTGGAAGGTGCCCAGAGTGGCTGGGGAGACCCAGCCAGATGGGCAGGGTAGAAATATGTTGTTGTTGTTGTTGAATGATTTCAAGTTAACTTTTATTTGATATTAGATTTACAAAATGTTACACATGTGATACCATTGATTTTTGTCATTTTATAGTATTTCTAAATAATACCTCTGAAACAAGATACTGCCAGCATTCAGAATCTGGTGAACTTTTAAAATTTAGATTTTGAATGCCTAAATCAATGTCATGTCAACATTTCCAATTTTGGCAGAGTATGTGATGAAAGGGCCTTGTAATCGAACTGGCAATGTTAACATTTTTAGTGAGCAATACATCATACTGTATTGACTGGAAGCGAAAATCAAAAAGCTATTTTTGACTGCATGGGATTGCCCATTCAAAGGTCAGGAATGTGGCAGTTCTACACTACAGCTACAAAGAAACAGATGTAACCCCACTCTTTTACACTTGTATGACAGTTTTTGTTTGCGCTGAAAGGGAGACAGGACTGTGGCTGAATAAGGAAGGAGCATGGATTAGTAGCTGGCAGTGGAAATTGCATTCAAAGAACACTAAATAACTCTGAGAATAAATGAATTTATTACCCAGGAGTCACAGATAGAGGTTTGTTGATTGTAGTGTCACGTTTAGGACTACATGCAGCCAGACTGAGTATGAATGTGAGAAACGAAATGAATAGGCTCTATCCTTTGACTGCACCTTTTCATACAAGGTGAGAGCATATTTCCAAGGCACAGTTTAAACAGTTGGCCTGTTAACAAGCATCTGTCAGCAATGATCTGGTAAATTTTAAGACATTCAGCTATGGAATATACCTCTTGAAGTTATGTAAATTTCACTTTTGTATGGTAAGTTAGTTTCTACACAAACTCTCATCCCCCTCTCTACCCTCCATCCAGGTAAGCAAGAGGCATTAGGAGATTGTAAGGATGTATTCCAGCCAGGTAGAAACAGTCAAGGAGGATGTAGAGCAGAAGTGGTGATGGGTGTCCCCCATAGCTGCCAAGTTATCCCTTCTTTTAAAGGGATTTTCCCTTATGCTGAATAGGCTTTCTCGCGAGAAAAGGGAAAACTTGGCAGCTATGGTGTCCCCTGGGGAGACAAGGTGTGGTTGAGGAGGGTGTGTGGTCTTGGAAGCGTCCCCAAGGGACAAGACAGAGAAGCTTTGAGTCATTGGGCCTGAAGTTCCCCATCCTTGAGTTATAAAGATGCTTATTATTCATTACCTATATCAGTCACATGGGTATTGACAATATGATGCACTTGAACCTGGGGGGGGGGGAGGTTACATCTTACAAATTTAATTTTCATTTCAAATAAGATATATTGAACTGAGAATAACTGCCTCACATGTTCCTTGAGTTCAATTTCTGTCCCCACCCAATCCTGTAAGAATTATTACTCTTCATAGCTTTAAACCAGTTTTTACCAACATGGTGTCCTGCAGATCTTTTGGATTACAACCATGGTAGCTCAAGGCTCATGGGAGTTGCCATCCAAAACATCTGGAAAGTACCGGGTTTGCTTAAACCAGCGTTTCTCAAACTTGAGCCTCTAGCTGTTGTTGGCGTACAGCTCCCATCATCCCTAACTAGCAGGATCACTGGTCAGGGATGATGGGAGTTGTAGTCCAACAACAGCTGGAAAACCAAGTTTGAGAAACACTGGCTTAAACTTTTGCAAGATCAGGTGCAAACTGGTATCAGAAAATGCAATTCCTACCTATCCCTTTACACGTGAAATTTCCAAGCATACCTATTTGTGTATGTACACCTTGCTGCAAAGAATATACGTAAGTTCTTCTTTTTCTATTTTACAATGAGAATATAAATTCTTAAGGAATAGCAGCAAGCCACAAAGTGTCTCTGAGACCATAATTAGTTTTTCCGCATTTGAGTCAACTTCTGTCATCAGACATTCCCTACTAATTGGAACAGACTTGTCTGCTATTCCTTCAGTTTTATTTATTTCTGTTATTCCTGTGGCTTATTTTTCCCATGGCACTATTTATTTTTTACACTTATTACATATCAGTGATTTTAGTTATGGAAAACATCTAATGCCACTTATTTATCTCCCTTGGGCTGCATCCCACATTGCTAGAGAGAAAGGCAGCTCTTTCAACCAACGTTTCCTTCCCATACCTCATTTCTGCAGCTCCCTGGATGCCTCCCCAGAGGGTTTTGGGGGGGGGACTTACTGAACACTGCAGGCTGTGTCTAACGGGGCTCCAGTGGGAAGCGTAGTAGAATCCTGCATGGCTCCATTTTGTGTAGGTGTGCAATTTGTGTAGTTCTGCAGCCCTGTAGGATGCAGCCACAATGTAAGTAAGGGCCACCAACACTATGGTGAAGCTCCTCGGTGGACGCAAGGGGCTGAAGGCAGGAAGAGGGGAGATCAATTGCAAGAGCTTATTTCTGCTTGTACAATGTTGGATACAGAAGCCTATACTTTTATTAGCAACTTAGAAAGCTAACTTGTGCCATTGGTTTATGTAGCTCAGAATCATCTACACTGATCAGCAGTGGTTCTCCATGGTTTCACACAGCGGTCTCTTCCAGAACCTATCTTCAGAAGCCAGGGGTTGAACTTTGGACCCTCTGCATGCGACATTGATGCTCTACCACTGAGCTGCAGCTCTTCTCACATCAGTTGTCTTGATCTAATGTATTCTCAGTTCCCTTTGTTTTTATCTTTATCTTCCACGGTGCCATTTCAGATGCTTCTGTCAAAATCCACAGGCCTATTTTGAACAATCTCAAATGAACATCAGATAGAATCTGCTGCCTGCTTCTGAAGCAAATGTTAAGGATTGTGTTTACATCAGCACTAATTATAGGATATATAAATATGAGCATTTATTCAGTATATTAGCCTTTCTAGTATTTTTATACTAGACCAGATGGCTATCGGAGATTTTCAGTTAATTAAAACGTTTCCTGTATTGCTCAAATTTAAAGCTATAAAGGATGTTTTTAATTGTATACAATGTATATATCCCTTTTCAATAATTTATAGAGACATTATGCTTGCTGCCATAATACTTTTTAGCTGTAGATGTAATAGTACAGGGACAAAGCGCTTGGATTGGTCCAGGGCCGTCTTAAGCACCTTTGGCGCCCTGGCGTCGTGGTGTGATGGATCCCTCTGCCGCCCCCCGCCGCCCCGTTTTCCAGCGCGACGGGCGGGCGGCCGGGCTCAGCGCACAGCATGGCCACTGAGGGCGCTGCTGCCGACAGGCGGGCGGGAGCAGCTGTGTGGCGCCCGGCGGGCCAGCGCCGTGGCGCCCTGCACCACCCAGCCTGGCCGTAGAGCCGGCCCTGGATTGGTCAGAGTAATCACCTGCACTCTGGACCCTTGCCCTTCTTGGCTGATAAAAACTAGCAGGAAGGGGACAGCTGGCTGGGCCAGGGAGGTGATTAATGCCTCCTTGTGAAAGGGGGTGGTTCCTGCCTGCTTGGAGGCGGTAGTAAGACCACTCCTTAAGAAATCCTCCATGGCTTCAGAAAATCTAAGTAATTACCAGCCAGTTGCCAATCTCCCTTTCTTGGGCAGTGATGGGAAGACAGGTGATCAGTGCCACCTCACCAACCACTACAGCTAACATAGCTTTGGGATGTTATATACTTAAAGTTGATTGGCTAAGAGGCATCATGAGCCTTCACATTTACCACATTAGCATCAATTAGCTAGAATAACCAGAAAACACTGGGTGGTTTTCTTCTTCTTCTTTTTAATGACACCAGAAGCAAAGGTGAGAGGGACTGGAAACAGCTACCCACAGCTGCAGAAAAGGTAAACACTGGGATTAATAACAATCATTTTAGGAATAATAATAATAATAATAATAATAATAATAATAATAAATAATTTATACCCCGCCCATCTGGTTGGGCTTCCCCAGCCACTCTGGGCAGCTCCCAACAGAATATTAAAAACATAATAAAGCATCAAACATTAAAAACCTCCCTAAACAGGGCTGCCTTCAGATGTCTTCTAAAAGTCAGATAGTTTTCTATTTCCTTGACGTCTGATGGGAGGGTGTTCCACAGGGCCGATGCCACCACCGAGAAGGCCCTCTGTCTGGTTCCCTGTAACCTCATTTCTCGCAGTGAGGGAAGCGCCAGAAGGCCCTTGGAGCTGGACCTCAGTGTCTGGGCTGAATGATGGGGGTGGAGACACTCCTTCAGGTGTATTGGGCCGAGGCCGTTTAGGAATCCCATTTGCTCTTTCAAGCCAGAAGTGTTTGACTGCAAGTCATCATTTCACTTGCTTTTTCTGGTTTTCCTTTAAAAAAGGAGTTAAGTCTACATGATCTCCAGCACCACAAAAGAAAAAAGAAAAAACAAAGCATCTATTTGCATCTCATCCAGAGCAAGTTTGTCCCAGCAGAAAGTTTAGCTCTGGCCTCTTCCATTCCATTATATGAGTATGGTAAATACCACATTAAGGACCCACTGCTAGTACAGTGGTGAGATAATGGATCCCTGAGAAGGTTAGCACTTTAATGTACCAAATTCTTTAGCCAGTTCATTTGAGGCCAAATTCTCTTAATGTTTTCATTATAGGTTAGTAGCAGAATGTGTATTAGGTACACATCAATAAACGGTTTAAGCAGGAAGGATTTAATTAAGATAAACAGGCTACTAAATATTTGTTTCCTTATCTAATAGATATTCTTCTTCAGACTGGGTAATACCTTAGTGCACCTACAAATGATCAGATACAAGAACATAAAACAGACTCTGCGGAGAGCTTTATAACCTTGCATAAATTTTGCTGAATTGGCTGCAAAAGGTCTCTGTGAAGCATGCTACCAATATTTAGCAACCCGTTGATTTTGGCAGAACACTATATATATTTGAAATGCACTCTGGAAAGTGCAGTGTTACGAACCATCTACAAGTGCAGTTTTTGAAAAGCAGCCATATGAGCACCAGCCTGGATGAAGGGACTCCCACCCTTCTAGCATAATAAAATGATTGGTATGAAAGGCTTTTCAGATATCTGTATCTTTTAATAATTCACTTTGAAAAGCCAGCAGTAGCTGGAGGCAGTCTTACAACTAGCGTCAGAAGGAATGGTCTATTGCCTAGGAAAGAAGCAATCATCTATTGTGTATCAATGGCACATGGGCCCTGGGTATTTTCAAGGTCGTAATTCCTTTCTGGAAGTTGGTTTCATGCTGAAGAGCCATAGCACATTGCCTAGGCTTATAGGAGTTGTCGTATTTTGTTTGTTGCCTTATAGACACTGTGTTTCAAAAGAGTCAGCACCATGCTTTAGATTTACCAAGAAGTACATGGATTTTTTTTTAAGTAGAAGCCAACTCAAAGGCACATTCCCCCTAGATATAAAGCAAGATGCAGTTTTCAAAAGAATCCCCAAATCAAATGCAAGCCTCAAAGGCTAGTAAAATGCATATAACTGTAGTTGGAAGTAGTCTGGAAACTGAGATGCTAATAAAAATCAAACTGTGAAGAATTGGGAGCAGTTCGAAAGAATGCCTTATTTTCTACAATTGCTTTTCAAACAGCTTAAATAAAAGCTGGATCACCTTTGATGGCAAATGCTTTATTCTTAGCTTTCCTAAAGTAACCATCTCTAGCACACCATTCAAATCACTGACAAACTGTATCCTCTGCAGTTTAGCATGAAAGAAAAATCAGCAAGATGAGTGTTTCTTCATGTATTCTTCCTCCCACCCACCCCCAAGGACAATCACATTTCAGTAACAATATTATACATAAGCCATACACTACAAATGTGTTCAAGAGTAGGCAGTCTAAGGAAGTATAGTAGCTGCTCAGCTGACGGTGTCGTTTGTAAAAAAAACAAATGCCAAAACACTTCACAGAATTAACTCAGCCAGACAGCATATACTGTAAGTAACAGACAACAGAGTTACAGACTCCGCTGGAAATACAGCACAGTACGCACAAGATTAAACAAATGCAACAGTACAAAATCAAGCCACAGTCCTTGCATATTAAGCTTCAGGTATGGCCCCAATATCTTGCACTCTCATCTTTAGAAAGCTCACCCTATATTTCAGTAGTGAGCAGAAGGCAGCTCAGAATCTCCTGCTGTAATTGGGGTTGATAATTTGCAATGTCCAAACATTCGTAAAAAGAGTCATCTGAGGCTGCCAAGGCATTCCTGACTCCTATTTGTCAAACATTTGTCTCTGTGCACCATAAAAAGTAGAAACGTAGTTATTCCTTTATTGATCTAATGAGTTAAAATGGCTTCTGGAAATCAAAGATGTCAGAATGCAGGGGTGTCAACTTGAATAAAATGTTGTGGGGGCCCAGGTAAGCCCCACCCCACAAAATCAATCACATGACATAGTGCACACACACAATTTGAATGGGAATGCCCATATCAACTTTGTGGGGGCCAAAGCCCCCCCAGCCCCTAGGAGTTGGCTCCTATGTCAGAATGAGAAACAAAACAGCACATTCATGGTCAGAAGGGGCAGCTAACAAAGACAGTATTTCTACCACCCCTCTCCTGCCAAAGATAGCCTTTCTTCCTAGGGAAAGTACAAAGCACTTATTAAATCAGGATGCTGAAAGGTTAACAAAATCCCTACAGAAAAGAGCCGTCATTGACTAATACATGTTCATGTTCCAAAGCCTATATCACTTTGATGTACTTTTACCCCTGGGGTTAATCTAAAACGAAACTGTGTTGTCATCCCTGCAGGTGATCAATCTTTCCTGTTTCTAAAGTGTGTGTGTGTGTGTGTGAGAGAGAGAGAGAGAGAGAGAGAGAGAGAGAGAGAGAGAAACCACTACCTACTTTCTACACACTTATCAAGCAAGCAAAACAAAAAGCTACACCTCGCAAACACTGCCTGCTCATGGAGACCATCCATCTTAATAGCTAGCTGTAGTTAGGGACAAGATATATGAGCAGACATAAGGCAAAACAAAGCTCTGAACCAGAAGGATGGCAGGATTTAAATGAGAGAGAGAAATTTGTCAACACCAATTTGTTGGGCGGGAGTTCTTTGGGGTTGTGAACATCGACACTGCTATTTTGAGCAAATCTCTGTTTACCCTTGGATGCCAATTATTGTGGATTGGCTTAGGGTTTTCCAGCTTTCATAATAATCAAGGCACTAAGGGTACTCTGATTTAACCCTTGCATCAAGTATATATCTCCATGGGAGTTGGGGGGGGGGGGGGCTGGAAATAAAAAATTGCAGCCAGAAACATTTAATGTGATTTGATGACCATAGTGTGCCAGTACAAAACCAGTTATACGTTGCTAACTCCAGCTTTCCAATTTTTCCAGGTTTCTTTTTTTAAAAAAAGCAGCAATATTTTTTTCAAAAAGCTTTTATAGTTTTGAATATAGACTTGGATATGTGTGGATTACAGTAAAATATTGGAGCTTGGTGGGGAACTAAAATGACTTAAAGCATTAAAGAACAGGCCTTCACTGTTCTCATATACATTTTCTTTCTTCTACTTCCATGTTACCATCTCTTAACATACTAAATTCTATAGTCAGCATATGAAATTTGCCTTAAAAAAAAACACCTGGACCCTATTTCCAGTTTATGTAATTAAAAAAAAGAATAGTGCCAAAAAGTTGTACCCTTTTGCAAAGTTATGGATAACTGACAGATCATTCTGGCATCAAAGTGAAAACCTGTATGATTTATATTTATTTATTTATTTTAAACCCTACCACTTTAGAAATAATTTCCCCAAAGGTCCTTCAGAGAGGAAATGGAATTCTTATGTCTGGAGGAATCAGTGGCGTAGAACTAAGGGATGCTGCTGCCAGCTGTTGGTAAACAAATCTAGAAAGTGCCACAACCTGAATTTGATCATGTGTCACAACTCAGTATGAAGGTAAAAGAAAAGCAGGATGATAACTATCAACAGAATTCACAGGCTACCTTCCAACAGCTATCAAAGAAATAATGACAAATTTACTTTCTTTACTTTGCTTAAACAGATGGGTTTCGCTTTTTAGGGAATCCTACTGTATTAGTTAACTTGAGATTCCATTCCATTCAAATGCAGATGAAAGACCCTCTTGTCTCCATCTCAAGGATTTAATCCACTCAATTATTATTTATTATGAAAAAGAATCTCATTTAAAATTTCTCTCTAATGCATACATACAAACATACACACACATGCACGCGCACACACACAGAGTGAAAAACAAAATCCTGCCATTCCTTTTCCATTTCAGCCTCCAAGACTGAAACAGTACTTGTGTTCCTTTGCTTTTACTTGACATGCTTTCATTCATATTATACTGTTTAGCTACTGATTGTGTATGGTAGCTCAAAGCCATAAAAATAATAAATTCACAAGAATGTCACCCTTTTAAGTCCCTCCAGGTTTCCTACACTGTTCTTCCCAGAGCCAAGGTATTTAAAAAGGTCTAATAGCAACATGCTCATTGAAGGCAAGTTTGGGGGTCAATATTGTAAAGTGAGCTGAACTGAATGGGACTAATATCTGAATAGATTGATAGGATCCTGCTTTCAGTCTGTATCAAGGAGAAGGCTAGAACTCTTCTGCACAATGTCTAGTGTCGCAACTACAGAGTTTGTGATCAAACATCAGTGGTCTGAATTAGTATGCTATTGGAACAATGTCATTCCAATGAACTAGACTAGGCATAGGCAACTTTGGCTCTCCAGATGTTTTGGAACTACAACTCCCATGATCCCTAGCTAACAGGGCCAGTGGTCAGGGATCATGGGATTTGTAGTTCCACAACATCTGGAGAGCCAAGGTTGCCTATGCCTGAACTAGACTTTGGTACAGAAAGAAATGTGTGTATCATTGGTATGCACCAATGATTGTTTTATTAATTGTTTTATTATTCAGTGCACACTGAGCATGAACTAGAAGTACAAGATAGATCAGGGATGATGAACTTGAGGTCCTCCAGACGTTATTGGACAACAGATCTTGCTGTTCCTGGCCCTGCTGGCTGGGGCTAATAGGAGTTGAGGTCCAACAACATCTGGAGGAACGCAGAGTCCCAATCCTTGAGATACACAAAGTATTTGAGTTACAGGTAGGTAGCCATGTTGTAGTCGAAACAAAATAAAACAATTCCTTCCAGTAGCACCTTAGAGACCAACTAAGTTTGTTATTGGTATGAGCTTTCGTGTGCATGCACACTTCTTCAGATATATAGTATTTGAGGTCAGTGATCGTTTGGAACTTTGTAAGAATGACCCTTTTCCGCTCTAGCTGAAGGTCTTTCATCAAAATATGGTAGCTCCTGCCTACAGTTTTTAATTATAATTAATCCAGAGGTGTGCTCTGTCACAGAATGAAAATAAAGAAAAAGAATAGCTACTGTCCAAAAGCCATTTTGTTTAACAAAGCATAGTTGAAGTTAGCACACAGGGATTATTCCCAGATCCTCATATAAAATTGAAGCAGCAGAAACTTAATTGGCAGCCCTTTCATAGCCTTCTATTAGATAGCCATCTTTATATGAATTGTAATGAGAATTGCTTTTAGAGCTAGTAGCACCTTATCTAAATAGCTCTAACCAGAAAAAGCTAAAGATGCAACCACAATGCCTTGTTTAAAGGAGATAAATATTTTCTTATAATTCTTGACTAGTCACCGATTCAGAATAATCATGCCGAAGCTGCCATTTGCTCCCTAGTAGATTTAGTTATTCTGCTGACATTTTTAACCACCGGGAATGCCACTTATCAAAAGGAAATAATGCCACTTATCAATATCAAATAATGCCACTTATCAATATCAAATAATGCCACTTATCAAATAATGCCACTTATCAATAAAAAAATGCCACTTATCAAAAGGAAATCAATGCCATTTATCAAAAGGAAATAAAGCATGTATCTTCCTTCTATTCCAGTTTCTCTTGCACTGTACTGACAGCATGATTATTACAACTACCATAGTCTCCTAGCCTTAAATAATTATTAAATAATTAGGAAAAATGAAAAATAGTTTGACTGATAATTAATCAGTATAACCGTGAATGCAGGTATATATCGGCACTCAGGAACAAGCATGTTTACTTGAGGAAAATGAAGACATCTAAAGAATATATTTGTGATTGATTTGTTGTGCATATGTGTGTGTGTGTGTGTTTAAAAACCCTTAGCTACCGACATTACTTGAAGAGTGTTAAACTTGGAAGCATGTGATTTTTATTTTTTTGCCTTATGCCTCACAACATTTACATATTTTGACATATTCTGTGGTGAAAACAAATAAATGGTGCCGAAGCAAAACTGTCTGTTTGCCAAAAAGAAAGAAAGAAAGAAAGAAAGAAAGAAAGAAAGAAAGAAAGAAAGAAAGAAAAAGAGCTGAGCTGAATTTATATATGATTTAGTTTCTTAGTGTCCAAATTTGCATCTTGAGGAGATGAGGAACCTCTTGGCAAACAGGTAAACAAATCACACAGACATCAAAAGTATGTATTTTCTTTTCATAGGAGTCCTGGACACTATTCACAGTTCAGAGAGAGTTGCGCAACACCCATCCGCCTGAAAGCAGTGCAGCCCCTGAGCTCCTACCACATCCCAAAGGCAAATCTGATTCTTCAGATTTTGGTTTGAACTGAGACATGACTGGGCACTGTGCCTGTGCACAACCCCATCGGTCCTCACTTCTAAGTAGTTGCTTCATGTAGTTTCAGATCCTGCCTCCTTCCCCACCCTAGACCCAGTAACTGCAGTAATCTGGTTCAAATTTAATGGGAAACCTGGGTTAGAGAACTGAAGAAATCTTCAATCGCAACATGTCAAGAAATTACAAGTAAAGGGTTATTGCAAGTTGGCAGACATCTTGTGCATATCTCCACTTAATAAGCCATGATTCATTAAGTCTGAATCAGGTCAGAGCTTAGGACAGGCATCCCCAAACTGCGGCCCTCCAGATGTTTTGGCCTACCACTCCCATGATCCCTAGCTAACAGGACCAGTGGTCAGGGATGATGGGGACTGTAGTCCAAAACATCTGGAGGCCGAAGTTTGGGGATGCCTGGCTTAGGACAAGGCTCATTTTCATTTATCTAATTTATTTAAACAATTTATATACCACTTAAATACAGTTTTCTCCAACCAGTGTGCGAGAAACGTAACAGGTAAAAATTGGTTAAAACTATAAAATCATACTTCAATTAAAATTTCTGCTGGAATACAAACATTTTCACTTGGTGTCAGAAATTCAGTTGGGGGTCCTGCTGCTGTCTGATCTCAACTAGGAGTTCCGCAGAATTGGGCCCACAATCCTGAATGCTCAGCTCAGTGAAAAGAAACAAACATTCTGAACTGTGTTTGGCGCAATCAACGCTGTTTCCATTCTTCAGCAGTTTGGTTTCCACCAAATGCTGCATTATTTGTTGTGAATGAATACCAATTCTATTCGCTTGTCTGATTTCCATTCCTGACCACAGTCAAACACACAAACAACAGCAATTTCTGCTTTCTTTCATCAGTATTCTCTGAAACCCTCAGTTTCAGCTAAGACCTTTCTACAAAGGTTCTGTTAATACCAGTTCTTCTGCTCCCTTAAGTGGCATTGCTGACACTGCTCTGTGACTGATTCCTAATACTCCCATATAACATACTATGGGGGAAAAATACAAAGAGCTTCTCAAAAATACTTTTACCTGCAATAATCCATGTTGGGTAGAGACCCTCCAAGGCTTTCCTTAAATTCACTTTAAATTTGTATGTTTCCCCGGCAGGTGGAGGAACCCCCTAAATATCAATGCAATCTGAGAAGTTGAAAAGATGATGTCCCTCACCAGCCTATCACCTCCTGTTCATCTATGTTGTCCCCCCCAACCTACTCCCCTTCCCCTTCCGTTGGATGTGGGAGAAGCAACAAGGGCAGCTGAGGAAGAGAGTGGAGAATAGGTTTTCCTTTGCTTCTCGTCCCATTGCTGGGTCACACATGGCAACATGCCCTATGTGATAGGGCACAGGTGCCTATGAGAGATGTAGTTCTCAAAGGCTTCTTGAAATTGTAACAGATGACACAGAAGTATGTTGCCATCTTCTACAGCAGGGATGATTAACCTGTGGTTCTCTAGTCTAGATGTTGCTGGACTGCAAATCCTGTCTCCCCTGCCTGATGGCCATTCTGTCTGGACTGATAGGAAAGTCTGGAGGGCCACACCTGTTTTATTTTTTATTTTGCATCTCTATTCATTAAAAGAATGTGTACAGCAGGCTAATTACACCCCAAAGGATTCCCTTTTATAAAATGAATTTGGTTTGGTATAAGATCCACGCCCTTAGTCATGACAGCGCTGAACCCATTATAACCTCACTTTTATGAGCCTGTTTCCTATTTATTATTTCAGACGGGCAAATTATTCATCACAAGCAATTTATCCGTCACATTTATCATTTCTTTCTCTTCAAATTTATCCACAAACACATCACATTTTTCACAAATGTCTTCATTAATCAAAACAGGTATGCTGGATACTTTGTGAGAACGCAGCTCATTTAATGGAGTGTTCTCATTCAGCTGAATTCATAAGATATATTGGAATTCATAACCGGAGCTGGGCTATTGATTTAAGCGACCTCATGGGGGTTTGCTTTATTGGTGGGGGGAAACAGCATCACGGGACTTAGGGTTCCCTCTGCTTCAGGCAGAGCTGACGCAAAGGCTGGGTCGTTCTTCTGATACAATTGTTATTAAAATAGAATAAACTGACAAACTGGAAAAACCCTAAAGGAAAGTGTTGTTGTT
The DNA here is from genome assembly GCF_963506605.1 of Zootoca vivipara. Lineage (NCBI taxonomy): Eukaryota > Metazoa > Chordata > Lepidosauria > Squamata > Lacertidae > Zootoca > Zootoca vivipara. The sequence continues at coordinate 46,189,357 of NC_083284.1, read as the reverse complement.
TTATCGCTGATCTATCACGAGGCACAGGAACCTCTTCAGGTGTTACCTTTAAGTGTGAAGAAAGCACATGCAGAGTGGAATGTGGGTTTAAGCATTCTAGCTCTGCCCCCCCCCCCATGTCATTCCCATGGCTTCCCAGTTCATGGAGGGAGCCTTCTGTATTCAAAGACTCCTCAAACATTTTAGAATCCTGGAAAAGCACAGAACACTTTCCCACATCGTTTCCCCTCAGGACAACCCTGTAAGTCAGGGGTCAGCCAACCTTTTCAGCAGGGGACCGGTCCACTGTCCCTCAGACCTTGTGGGGGGCCGGACTACATTTTGGAAAAAAATATGAACGAATTCCTATGTCCCACAAATAACTCAGAGATGCATTTTTAATTAAAAAAAAAAGACACGTTCTACTCATGTAAAAACACCAGACAGGCCCCCAAAATAACCCAGAGATGCATTTTAAATAAAAGGACATATTCTACTCATGTAAAAACATGCTGATTCCCGGACCGTCCACGGACCGGATTTAGAAGGCGATTGAGCCTTAGTTTGGGGACCGCTGCTGTAAGTTAAGTTAAGCTAAAAGAAAGAGGGAGAGCAAAAGTGGTGCAAGTTTACCCAGTGAGCTTGATGGCTAGACAGGCATTTGAACCAGAGTCTCCTCAGTCATAGTATGGCTAAAACTCATGCAATCAATCAAGCACAATTTATTTAATTGTGTGAGAACCCAACAGATAAAACACATTTGACAGGAGTCTGATATTACTGTGATCCACTCAGATCAGCTAAGCCTGCCTGCCGAATAATTCATTTTGCTTATTTGAAATTAAATAAATGGTTTCTTCAACACAGTGGTTTTATTGGAGATTGAATTGAGATGACATTTAGAAAAGAATTATTACTAATCTGGCACAATGTGTCCAATTACTGCTCTTATACTGCTTAACAGGTGTGGGTGTGTATTATCCCCACTGGTCATTTAGAAAATCACCCTTATCAGTGAATTAATATTTTACTATTTGTAAACTATTTTGCTGGTTCGTAGGGATCAATCTACTTACTAATTTGTGTTCCACAGGTAGAAAGCATATTTAACCTGATTTTCATTGAAGCTCTTAGCTGAATTGACCGTTCCGCTGACATTAGACCTTTTACAGTAATGAGGCTGAAATAAGATTGGGAGGTTGCTACTGGCAATATAACCGTTTCCCTACATCTCCCCCTGGTCCGTCCAATACACACACACACACACACACACACACAATATGTCAATATACCTTTTGTGACTAGGATATTTGGGGAAATCAGTACAGTTGTTAGAGTATTGTAGTTACAGGCAACTGGCCCATTGTTCCCATCAACACCTTGGCTGCTGCATTCTGCACTAGTTGCAACTTCTGGCTCTGCTTTAAGGGCAGCCCCACATGAAGCACATTACAGTAGTCCAGCCAGGAGGTTACCAGAATGTGCATAACTGTAGCCAGGATCTTCCTGTCCAGAAAAAGCAACCAAACCAAAGCCAGGTGCAGTCATCTCTAGCAGTTAAAGTCACTCCTTATTCAAGTGACAATGGTGGTTCTAGAAACCAACTGCAAACCTGCTCCTTCAAGGAAGTGTCACAGTAGTAGCTGATGGGGTGGCAGAGGCAGGGCGCTACAGTTCTCCTGGCTTCCAAACATAACATGTTGCTAATACTGATCAGAGGCAGAAGGACACAGGTGAGGCATAGGGAGCTCAGCTTTAGACAGGGACATAATGGCAAAACCGCCAGACTGGCTCCATCGCACTGCGCTGCACACCACCAAGCTCCCTGGGCCTTGCCCCGTGCCCTTTCCCTCTTGTAAGCACCAGTGACACACTGTGCTTGGAAACTGGGACATATACTGGAGCGCCACCCTTCCAGAGCAGGTTGTTCTACCAGATTCCAGACTTGAGAACCACCCAAACCAAAGAAACTCCATCTTGTCAAGCCATGTAAAGCTTAAAAAAGGGGCTTCAAATAATAAGACAGGAAAGTTCATAGCATTCTGTATGCTGTGGGTCTTGTGGGATCTATTCCCTTTCCCCCCTAGAACTTGAGATCTAATTGGAGCCAGGTGCAAAAGATAAACACTTAAAATTAAAGAATTCTGAGTCCACTAATTTGATTTTGGGAAGCAGCACCACACTGAGTTTTTACTCACAGATTACATGCCAGACCGGCTTCCTTCATTTCAGCATGATAATTGGGGGGTGGAGGTAAATTTGTTGATGTCACGGACCTGCCAATAGAGTCCTGACCTACCTTTCCCCCATCTCCTGCCTTATGCATTGTCAGAATGCAATTGGCACACTAGAAAACCCAAATAGTCTGATATGCAGTAAAGCAAGCATTCAACACCAAAGTACATGCTGACGCTGGCATTTGAGGAAGGAGAGTGAGTGCTACATTTTCTTATATCTCTTTTAAAGCATCTAAAATTGCTGAGTGTCATCTGCACATTGTAAAAAGAAAAGAAATATATATATATATATATATATATATATATATATATATATATATATATAAACCCTGAACAGCCTCCAAACTTTTGACAAAGTGCTGAAACGTGAAAAAGAGTGGAAGAAGTGCAAATTCCAAGCTAGTAACCCACTGGCCAAAGTGCTTGGCAATAACTCATCATAAATCATGGCCAAGAATTGCTTCTGTGTTAAGCGCACAAGCCTTCAGCTATCTGTAGCACTGCCGATTTATATTACCATTTCATAAGAAACAAGGTGGATAGCACAGCCTGGCTTTAATAGCAGACTTGTCATGATGTCCTATGGAGGTGAGAAAGTAGCTACCGTATTTGTGAGGAAATAATGATGCAGCTCTACTAAAAAGCTTCTTTCTTCTTAACATTTGTGTGGGGCTTGAAGCCTTATACAGTACAAAACCGGGGGTGGTGGGAGGAGGAGGAAATAATAGGGTTTTTTAAGTGCCTCTGTGTTTTCAGAGAACTAGCTTCATAGGATGCAATCAGTCTGCATTAACACACCATCTTCTGAAATTTCAGATGAGATAGAGGTAGTTTCCATAGGACATCCTAAGGGCATCAATAGACCTGGGAAAACCACATTTCCCAGGGCTACTGATGCCTGTTTCTGGCACAGCAGCACCCCGGGACCTGAAGGAATGATAGAAGACAGTAATCTGTACAAATGGATAATCTCCTTTACCCCCACCATGGCCTCCAATCTGCCCCAGGTAAAATGGGACAAAAAGGGATATAGATTTACCCAATACAAAATAAAGAACGACAGCAATGCAGCAAAGCAGGCTGCAACACCCTCACACCTTATGCATGAACTATGGGTCAGATACTTTTTCATCTGCCGCAGAAGCAAGCCAAGCGGGAGTGTTAGTGAGTAATATCTAGTGCTTAGCACATTACCCCTCATTAAACACAATTTAAACCTGTCATACTTACAGTCTGGACAAATGAACACATGTGGTCTGTTTATGCTTGGTAGAATATCAGAAGAAAACAACATGTGCAGCTTAAATTTTATATGACTCTGCTCTTTTTTTGCTCCACTTCAAGCCTATCATATGTGGACAAAGAGACTACACAGCAATTATGTATTTCAGGTAGATATGCATATGCCAGAAAAAAAGTGCATCTCCTCATTGACCATGCACTCAGAAAAGAGCATGCTGACTAACCTCCAATATGAACACTAGCTTGACATTTTTTGGGATTAATGGATCAAATGAAGACATAAAGAGACAGGAAGAAAAACGCTGCAACTCATGAACTGCCCAATCAGCACCTGCTCCCACACTGGCCTTCCCTGGTGCCCACGGGGTCCTATTCACCTCACTGCTTCCCATAGCTGAAATCAGGCTTTAAACAAGCCTTCCATCAAGCAGAAAGCTTTTTTGAAGTCTGATTGCAAAGAGTTAACTCTCCCCTTCTTAGCTGTGACTCCCTCATGAAAAATGCCCACCACACCACAATTACACTTCAAATAAGCTTTCTGTTGGCATGTATACATATTTGCAGTATGTGTGCACATGCCTGGTTGCATCACATAGTTATGGTGTGTGTGTGTGTGTGTGTGGTGCATACAATATGTATCCATAGGCCAAAATATGATTGGCAAGCACTGATGTAACTCATATTTCTGGTTGAGAGTAGAATATACTACCTAAGATAATACAGTAAACTATGCACATACACAGACATTCTTTCTTGTTGCTCTGTATCAATGCTGCAATTTTCTCTCCAGGAAAACTCAGGACCAACCTAGACACTACTTTAAAGAAAGAAAGACGCAATGAGCTTTTTGGTACCAATGCATTCCCCCCCCCTAATGCTGATTGCCATATCGGGGTGGGGATGGTGATTTCCGTCAGCATCAGGGCTGGAGAGGGAACAGACTTCACTCACACATGCTGCTGTCCCAATGATAATGACCTTTGTTGTTGTTGTTTCAAAAAACCTACAACCCAGACATAGCTGTTAACTATCGTCTTTCAAACACTAGAAAGCAGGGTAGAAAAAATAATAATAATAAAAAGTACTTCCATCTGATGTTAGAAGAATGCACGCTTGAATGCTCCCCTGTTAAAAAAAACAACCCAACAACTTCACATTAAAAGTATCATGGAGAAGGTTTAGCTAAAATACTATCAACTATTATTGATATATGGGACATTACTTTTAGACATGGGACAATGTTTGAACATATGACCCCTTAACTGACGTCAGAAGCATCTACAGTGGTACCTCGGTTTACAAACACAATTGGTTTCGGAAGTCTGTACTTAACCTGAAACGTACTTAACCTGAAGCGAACTTTCCCATTGAAAGTAATGGAAAGTGGATTAATCCGTTCCAGACGGTCCGTGGAGTACTTAAACTGAAGCGTACTTAACGCTGAAGCGAACTTTCCCATTGAAAGTAATGGAAAGTGGATTAATCTGTTCCAGACGGGTCCGCAGAGTACTCAACCTGAAGCGTACTTAACCCGAGGTATGAGTGTAATTGGTTCCGGAAGTCCGTACTTAACCTGAAGCGTACTTAACCTGAAGCGAACTTTCCCATTGAAAGTAATGGAAAGTGGATTAATCCGTTCCAGACGGGTCTGCGGAGTACTTAAACTGAAAATACTCAAACAGAGGTGTACTTAAACCGAGGTATGACTGGTTACAGGTAGGTAGCCGTGTTGGTCTGGGTCGAAGTAAAATAAAAAAAATCCTTCAGTAGCACCTTAAAGACCAACTAAGTTTTTATTTTGGTATGAGCTTTCGTGTGCATGCACACTTCTTCAGATACACTCTGTATGACTGTACATCTTAATGGGAGTACAGTGGAACCTCGGTTTATGAACACCTCGGTTTATGAATTTTCGGTTTATGAACGCCACGGACCCATCTGGAACGGATTAATTCATTTTCCATTACTTTCAATGGGAAAGGTTGCTTCAGTTTATGAACGCTTCAGTTTATGAACAGACTTCCAGAACCAATTACACCCATGCTTCAGTTTATGAACGCTTCAGTTTAAGTACTCCGCGGACCCGTCTGGAACGGATTAATCCACTTTCCATTACTTTCAATGGGAAAGATTGCTTCAGTTTATGAACGCTTACTCCGCGGACCATCTGGAACGGATTAATTCACTTTCCATTACTTTCAATGGGAAAGTTCACTTCAGTTTATGAACGCTTCAGTTTATGAACAGACTTCCGGAACCAATTGTGTTCATAAACCGAGGTACCACTGTATAGTTTTAAAAAGGAAAGAGACTCCTCCCTTTTTAAGGTGTAGATGATCAAAGACCCCTGAAACGTTATCTTGGTATTCAGATTTCAGCACGACACAAATGCACACTTTCACAACTTTTCTGTTCTGGGTATTTCTCTAACAATCATGGGCAGCCAGACTTAAAATGGGCAGTTCAAAAATACAAGTCATGCAAAAGTTGCTTATGTTTGATGTTTTACTATGTTTTTATATGAGCTGTAAGTCGCCAAGAGTGGCTGGGGAAACCCAGTTAGATGGGTGGGGTATAAATAATAATAAAATTATTATTATGTTAGTTAACATAATGATAACATTGTAAGGAGCAGCAGCAGCAGCAGACTGATGAATGATTGTGTAAAAGTGTCATTATTGTTTCACTGTACCTTTAAGAGTCAGGAAAGATTTAATGACTGGGGCTCTGCAGCTGTGGAGCAGCTCTACAGGTGTTGCTGTGAAGCTGATGGTGCAGGGTATATCAGGGGTGTTGTGTGTTGCCTCTGTGCTGGGCGTTTTCCCAGTGTGCTCTTGGTGGGTGGTTTGGTTGTGTGGGTATTTTGTGCAAGCTTAATTTAATTTTTGTTATTTTTACTTTCTCCATTAAACCAAGCATTTGTTTAAGTCTTGGTCTCTATGTGTAAGTTTCTCAACCAGCTTCTGCTGATGCAACTCAACTGCTTCTAACCCTAACATCTTGGTTATGGGCCCAGTGGTTGAGCGTGGAACTGCACATGTTAGTTTTTGGAGAAAGGTTTAGAAAGGTTTTTTTCCTCTTTTCTGCTGCAACGGTTTTGTGGGCTGGTGGTTAAAAGTTCCAGCATGGCAGACCGTGTTGCTGAGGCTGAAAAGGCTTTAACATTCCCGCAACTAACGGCCGAGAACTACAGTCTATGGTCCTTTCGAATGGAAGCACTTCTAACTTCCCGTGATGTGTGGAAGTACGTGACCGAGGACCCTCCTGCTCCTATGACCGATGCCTGGTCGAAAGGTGATGCTAAAGCAAGGGCATTAATTAACTTGTCTGTTAGTGATCAGCAAGTTGTGTATATAAGAAATAAGAAGACTGCCAAAGAAATGTGGGACAGTCTTACGGCAGTGCACATTAGAAAGGAGTCAGCGTCTGCTCTAACATTTTTTAAACGCCTGTACCAGACAAGGCTGCAGCCTGGAGGCGACCTGGCAGCACATTTAAGACGTCTGGAGGCGATACGCGGCGAACTAATTCAAAGAGACGTAGATATAACTGACATTCAATATGTGTTTATTATTCTTTGTTCTCTTGGTGAAGACTATGATGCCATAGCTAGTCAGATATCTGCTGTACCTCCAGCAAAATTAACTGTGGAAGGGGTAACAGCAAGATTGATGGGCGAGCTGGACAGAAGGGAGGCTTGTGGGATTAGCACTCCTATTTCTAAAAATAATGAGGAACGCCGTATGCAAGTCTGTGGTGATTCATCTGCTTTCAAAACTTCCAAGCATTGCTGGTTTTGTAAAAAGCAGGGGCACCTTGCGAGGGACTGCAGATTTAAAAAGCAAAATGCTTCAGGGTCCGTTCCATTTCGTAAATCACAGACAGCAACCCAGCAGTCGGCAGCACATCGTAAAGATGGACGTGAGCCGCGAGCATTCCATGTTCGTGAATTAGGTCGTAAAGTAATTAAAGATGACACGTGGAAATCGTTTGTAGTAGATTCCGGGGCGTCAATTCATCTTTGTAACGACCGAAGTCTGTTTGTTTCTTTCGAAGAGGAAATTGGCACCATTCATCTGGCCAACTCTGACGTTCTACAGTCGCTTGGCAGAGGTACTGTGAAACTTGACTCCTTGAACATCACAATAGCAAACTGCACTTACTGCCCATCAGTGGACAATTTATTATCAGTAAGTTGCTTTGCACGCCAAGGAGTAACTGTGTGCTTCACAAAATCACTATGTGAGTTCTACAAAGGGGGAAAGCGTGTATTGTATGCCAGAGAGTCTGAAGGTTTATATAGACTATATTTTAAAAAGCATTCACAGCCACCCGTGAACTGTAGAGTAACCCAGCCAAGTCAGGGGCTGAGAAATGTAAAGCCTCACTCCGGATGTATTCATGAGGCACATAGACTTTTGGGACATTTAAATTTCACAGATGTGATAAAGACAGAGAAGATTGTTGATGGACTAAACTTAAAGCCATGTAAATACTATATGCAATGTGTATCTTGTTGTAAGAATAAGATAAAAGTTGCAAGAAAGGGTAAATGCTCAGGCAGGAAAGTAACAGAGCCATTTGAACGTGTGCATTGTGATTTAGTAGGGCCACTCCCTCCTTCCTTAGGAAATTCAAAATATTGGCTTACTCTTATTGATCAGTACAGCAGATATTGTTTTGTTTACACCATTGCTGAAAAGTCACAAGCACTTGAGAAGTACAAGATTTTTTGCAACTGGGTAAAAACCCACTTTAACAAACCTATAAAGCATTTGTTTTCTGACAGGGGGGGAGAATTTGTTTCTGAGGAATTTTCACATTTCCTGGAAGCGCAGGGGACTGTTCACGAGTTGTCCTGCCCTAGAAGTCCTTGGCAGAATGGGATTGTAGAAGTAGTGCAACGTGATTTGCAGGCAGGTGTTAAAACTTACTTGCATGATGCTAATTTGGGGAAAGAATATTGGGCGGAATCTCTTCATGCCTATCTTTTTGTTAAAAACAGATCCTATCATTCTAGTTTAAATGTTACACCCTATGAAATGTTGTTTAAAAAACGCCCTAATTTAAAATACCTACGAATTTGGGGTTCAGACGTTATTATTCACTACCCTGCTAGACACAAGTTGGATGAGCGTAGTGTTCAAGGAAAGTTTATGGGCTACCAGCAGGGGGCGTACAGAGTTTATGTACCAGCAACTGGTAAATTTCATATTACCAGAAGCATGATTGAAACTGTAAATTGGAATAGAGTTGCTATTTTTCAAGATAGTGATGGTTTAGATAATGCTGATGAGGAGGAAGTAGAAGTAGAAGAGGAAGAAGCTGGAGCAGGGGATACTAGTGAATCTGAAGACGAAAAGCCTGTTGTGTCTGGTGATTTGTTTGAAAATTTAAAGACAAAGACACCTAAAGAAAGGTTAAGTTCTTCTGAGTTTTCTGAAAGTAAGAAAAGCCCACAAGAGTCTCATCAGTCTGATGATAGCAATTTACAGTCTGAAGCTAGAAGTCCAAATAGTTCTACTGATTCTGAAGGGCCTAGCTCTTCTTCAGGACTAAGACGTTCAGACAGAAAGAGACAGGAACCAAGACGGTTTTCAAAAGAGCAGTTATACACTGTGTATGCCAATAAAGCAGTTTTTGAGCCAAAATGCTACAACGATGTTCAAAAATTACCTTTGCATGAAGCTGCAAATTGGTACAAAGCTATGGATATTGAAATAGCTTCTTTAAAAGAGCATAACACTTGGTCTCTTGTACCACAAACCCCAGACATGAGAGTTATTGATTCAAAATGGGTTTATAAAGTGAAAATGAATGATAAAAACGAAGTTGTAAGGTACAAGGCTAGGTTAGTAGCCAGAGGTTTCCAGCAAATCCCAGGTGAAGACTATGATTTGTGTTACTCACCGAGCGTAAAGTATGAATCTGTTAAGCTTTTGTTAAAAGATGCATCCCAGCGTGGACATTCTGTCTATCATGTAGATATAAAAACTGCCTATTTGTTTGCAGATTTAGAAGAACAAATTTTTATGCGTGTCCCTGATGGCGTAATCGCCACAAAAGGAGTAGTGTGCAAACTAAATAAATCTCTTTATGGTTTGCATCAGAGTGGTAAAAACTGGCATCAGACTTTAGTGAAGGAATTGCTGAATTTTGGTTTTACACAAGGCAAGGCAGATAACTGTGTATTTACAAAAGAAAATGGAAATTCTGTGACCAAATTATGTGTGTTTGTAGATGATATACTAATTTCTACAAGAACTAAACATGAATATACACAGATAGTGTCACTGTTACAAGAAAAATTTGATGTGGTAGAATTAGGCAAAGCTAAAAACTATATATCCATGCAAATTGAAGAAGGCAAAAATGGTTCTTATCTGATTCATCAAACTGCAAAAATAGATGATCTTGTTGAAATGTTATGTTTAAAGAATGCAAATGGGAAAGAAATGCCTATGGTATGTGGTTTCACTTTTACAGATGGCAATAACACGTTCTCTGACAAAACTTTGTATCGCTCTGCCATAGGCAAGCTCAATTTTATCCAAAGAGTCTCAAGGCCAGATGTAACTTATGCTTTTCATTTTCTGGCAAAATTTGTAGAAAAACCCACTACCCAATGCTTCAAAGCTCTTAAGAGAGTGGTGATGTACCTCAAACACACAAAACATTATAGGTTGGAATTTACACCATCTATTGACAAAGGTTTTGAAATATATTGTGATGCATCTCATGCTGTAGAGCAAAATAATTACAAAGGTACATCTGGTATGGTTTATTTTTATAATGGGTGTCCTTTTGAATGGAAAGCACAGAATCAAAGGATTAATTGTCTTTCTTCAACTGAAAGTGAGTTATATGCCTGTACTCAGGCCATTCGTGATATAGAGTGGTATTTACAAATATTTGAAGACTTAAAGATGCCAGTATCACTCCCAGTAAAAGTTTATCTCGATTCCCAGAGTGGACTTGCTATCCTGTGCTCAGAAACCAACACACAGCGCACTAGAGTGTTGAGATTACGTTTACAATTTGTAAAGAATTTGATTGCTGACAAAACAATTGTTTTTGAATATGTCCCCGGTGACAGACAAGTTGCAGACATCTTTACTAAAGCACTTCCAAAAGTTGCGCATGAAAGACATGTACAAAGTTTGTCTCTGTTTCACAATAATGAACTGCAGGGGATATGTTGAATGATTGTGTAAAAGTGTCATTATTGTTTCACTGTACCTTTAAGAGTCAGGAAAGATTTAATGACTGGGGCTCTGCAGCTGTGGAGCAGCTCTACAGGTGTTGCTGTGAAGCTGATGGTGCAGGGTATATCAGGGGTGTTGTGTGTCGCCTCTGTGCTGGGCGTTTTCCCAGTGTGCTCTTGGTGGGTGGTTTGGTTGTGCGGGTATTTTGTGCAAGCTTAATTTAATTTTTGTTATTTTTACTTTCTCCATTAAACCAAGCATTTGTTTAAGTCTTGGTCTCTATGTGTAAGTTTCTCAACCAGCTTCTGCTGATGCAACTCAATTGCTTCTAACCCTAACACAGACATGCTGCCATACTCCAGCACTGGCAACCAGCCCAGAAGTTGCAAGGAAACTGAATGATGGAGGGAGGACAATGAAGCCGCAGGTGTGCTCGAGTCAGAGAAAGATAAAAGCAGTGCGGGTGCATCTGTTGGAGTCCCAGGGTACACCCAAAAGGAGAGCTAATAGTGGGAAGTGGAGGGAGAGATAGCAAGCAAAAGCTGAGTGAACAACACAGAGAGCAGAGATGGAGATGGAGAGGAAGAAAAGTGGTACCTATATGTGTGGAGGTAGGAATGGAAGAGAAAATGAGGACATAGCAGGCAGAGAAGAAGATAGAAAGTGTGTGTGTGTGTGTTTGCAACAAAAAGGATTGGAGGACAGTTAAAAGGACAACTGACAGTTGTAAGGAACTTACGGGAGACAGAGGAAATTTCAAAAGGCGGTAGGAAAACACAGCAGGAGTGATAATATAAAAGAGTCCCCAAAGGGGAAGTTTGGTTCAGCAAAGGGTAATCTGCCCAGTTTTGTCTCAGTGGAGGGCCACATAATAAGAGTATGTAGTCTTCTTAGCAGGGAATGTCCTGTGGTGAGAAGAGCCTTTAGCATGTAAATGTAAAAGGCAACTCAGATGTCTTTGCTAACAAGAGATAACCAGGCATTCTGAGGACACCTAGGAGCCCAAGAAAAGGAAAACTTGACAAGTCTGAAAAGTAAATTTAGTAATCTTGGCTCCCCTAGAATCCCAGGCCCTCCCTTTCGACACAGATTCCAAGGCTACTCTCCACAGAATAACTTGACAGAAATAATTCTAGATCACGGAGAACCCTCTTCTGACAGGTCCTGTGAAGCTGAAGCAAAAAACATCCAGTATCACATTCTTAACAGAGACCTTATTGGGGAAAAGCAAGATGAATCATTGGCGCCTGACAGTAACATCACCTGTTGGAGATCATGGTGCCTCTGGTGTGAAGCTGGGCTGTAACATTCATCTGCATTAGTGTAATCATATTCCCAGTTCTCTCTATGCAGGCTTCTAAATGTCATGGAATGTGACATCTGTGAATGCGCAGGTGCATTGTAGCAGTGAATGCCTTGCACACAAATCATAATCACATACCACTAGGCAGTTCTAAATTTCTCTTTTATACAACCCCGACAAGAAACACTTGTCTGTAAACCTTGGAGTAAGAAAATTCAAGGAGCTACTGAAGAATTGTAATTCTATTATTGCTTCTTGTATATTGCATATTGCTGTATTACAATTTTAATGTCATAGAATTCCATAGAATTCAAATTTCAAGTGTTCTTCCCAAACTCACTATGCACCTCTTGAATGAAGCTCACAGACCACTGGTAGTCCATGGAACACAATTTGGCAACCCCTGAGTTAGAGGAACCAAGGAGCTGACTCAGTATACAGCAGCTTCCTATGCTGCTATAAAGTTGTCACCAGAAAACTTCATTGTATGCACAGCTTGGGTAGTCTCGGGTTCTGACAGCAGGCAGCATTCTTCCCCCCCACCCACTTATTCTATTAATCAGCTATTGCTGTATTACTTTATAGAGCCTTTGGCACCTTTGTTGTTGAGCCATCTTATATTTGGTTAGATTTGACAAGGGACTCGTTTTGGTAATGTGGTAATTAAGACTTGAACAGATGTCAGCATTAATAAGAGACACAAATGAGGTGTAGGGAGATGAATGTACTGCTTTAGCTGTGCTGGCGGGCTAGCCATCACTAATAGCTGTGGATGGCACCGATTCAACAACCCCTTGGTTGAGAGAGCTTTTGGCACAACGTCCTGAAATCAAGTTTATGGACACCAGTGGCTATGGGAAAATGAAGCAAATAAATGTAAGAAAACACAAAAACTAGATAGCATGCGCAGAGCTGAGGACTTTTGTTCTGGCAAGTATAGAAGCTCCAGGACCAATGGAGCATTGATACAAAAACACTGATGTCTTTATATTTAGGAAATTACAGTAATGCCACATTATAAAGTAATTATAGAATGACTTTCCCCGTTGCTTAATTTCCAGTTATTTTGCAGAGGTTTTAATCTTATTAATACATGTCACAGCAAAATGGTTCTATCATTATAAGTTTAGCAGGCTCCGTGCCATGTTGTTGCTGTTTTAAACCCACAATACTTTTATATTTCATTACTTATTATGCTGTCATTGTAGCTCAATCTGATTTTACTACCCTGCTTTCAAAAACAGTCTAAGATTTTTTTTTAATGCTCCTCTCAAATCACTCCTTTGTCTCAATCATAATGCGGTTCCAATCAGAATTTCGCACCATCCACATTTGAGACCCACAGTCCATCACTGAGATCACTGCTGCTCTTTTACCTAGTGTGCCCATTTTCACCCTGCACTTACTCAAACCTTCACACATGACCAGGGACAGCAGTAGCGCCTGGCATCCCTGAGAAACTGCTTGGACCTGCGCTTCCTGCCACAACCCACTAGCAACTATTCAGAGCTGCACCCCACCCTGCCAGGTATATAAGCTGCAATTTAAAGGATTTTTTTTTACAGTGCCTGCAGAGCATAGATTGTGCCATTGCTCTGGGGTATTGTTGAGAAATTTAAAAATGCAGTCACCTGGTACCATTCAGAAGGATACCTTCTTAGCTTCCCAGTATCTGTGTGTGATCCTCTGCAAAGGTTTGTGCTCTACTCTGATTTTCTGTCCCCCTTATCCTTCCCACAGAACAACAGATTTCTAGCAGAATCCTAAACCTCTAGTGGACATCTGATACAGGACATGCATGTGCATTTTGGTGTGGGCAGACAACAAGCCAAAATTGCTTCTGCCTTGCAATGTCTTTAGAAAGTTTAACAGATGATCTTTACGTTCCTCTTGAGACAAGACACCTGGAGGTTTAGGATAGCTTGAGAGAACTAGCTTGTTTGAAGACAGCACTAGTTTCCAGTTATTAGTTATCAGGGTCCTTTCCTTACGAGGTTTTGTTTTCCCAGCCGATAATACATAAGACCAAGGGTCCTGGATCAAGGGTTCTTGCTGAGGGATTAGTGTTGGTAGGGGACCCGGACAATCCAATGCACACTCAGAATGGAGGTTGAGAGGAGGTTCTTGTAAAGGTGGCTTCCCAGTGGACGACCTCACACGGTTCCTTCTGCTTCCAGTGGTTGAAGCACTTTCAAGAAGATTAAAAAGCTTTTTAAAATCCATTTTTTTTATTGCACTGTTTTATAGTTTTTGACATTCTTACTCTTCTTACCGTTTAGTAGTCTTCTTTTGTGGTTTTTAAATCTACCAGATCTCTTAGCTTTCCTTAGAGATCTATTTTTGCGGGAGACATGAGGGGAGTTATTGCTAGCCATTTCTGATACACCTCCGGTAGATTTTCTCCAGAAGATTTTACAGATATCTGTCACGGTGGTCAGAGTTTTCGTGCAAATGGCCAAATAAGATTTTATATGTTCAATGTCCTCAGTTAAGAGGGCAAGCCATTTAATGATTGAAACTTCCTCATCGTCTCTCATCGGGGACTGGGGTAGGGAGCCTTTAGGTGATCTAGTATTTCCCGAAGACAGATCTGAAATTTGTTTTAACATAAAATTCTCCATTATTTGGTTTTGGGATACTTCGGGTGGAACTTGGAGTTTAGCGCTCAGAGTCGGAGGTGGTGCAACATCAGTATCGGATAGATTTGAAGATATTTTGAGTGCATTTAATCCATTATTATGGCTTTGCTCGATGCAGTCTTTTCTCTGCAGGATCCGCCCATCGCTATGGTAGCTCGAGGCCTTAGTAACAGAGGGGGGAGGAGGAGTTTCTATATCCTGCTGGTTTCTGGTAATCTCAGTTTTTCCCTTATTCGAGTAGAAGCGAGTAATTTTTGTTTGTGCCTTCCTTAGAGTTTGCACTTTCTTTAAAGTAGCTTTATTGGCTTTTTTTGTTCTTTCACCGAGCAGAGTAGTTCCTGAAGTTCCTGAAGTTTTACATCCGCTCCGAGTCGTCACCATATTTGATTAAGGTCACTTGGAATTAGGAGACCTCAGTTCAGTTAAAATTCAGTTCGGTTCTGTTCAGTAAATGAGGAATTGGAACAGGGAGTAAACAGGGAGTATACGCTGGGAGAGACAGTGTCAAGATGGATGTGGTATAACTGGAGATAGCTGGAATAGCTGGAAACTCCCTCATTCCTCCGAGTAAAAGTTTGAGACGTCTTCTTAATGGCATCACTTCAAGGCTTTGAAATTTAAAACTAATGACCAAAGCTTAAAAAAGAGCTTAGAAGATAAAAGATAAATAAAATGCCTAAAATAGGACTTTAAAAGGCTTTAAAAGCGGCAAAACAAACCGGTAAGTACAGAGCTTAAACGGAGAGGTGCCTTGCAATGTAAAGCAAGCACAATATGCCTCTCTGATCTGATCTGATCTGATCCGATCCGATCGCCAGGTAGTAAAAAGCAGCATCTCCATTTGCATTGGGGCAGGATTGGCAAGCATATCAGCGTCAGAAAACAAGAGTCCAAACAAAATCCAGCTGCAATCTGCTTTGGAACCCTGCAAACAACCTGAGTCACTCCCAACAAGAGTGAAGTTTCCCCTTCACTAAGCAAATAAACTGCCTCTCTGAATGAGCCGTGGCCTCCAACTTGCGGACTGGCAACACAGCTTTCTGGCAGCCGGACGAGCATTCTGAAGAAAAGACCAGGCTTTCAAATCACTAATCAAGTGGGATTCAGTGCATCTTGTATCATGCTGCTCATGTTCAGCAGCTGGCAGAGGCCAAGGGAGAGTACTGGATGAAATGTCGCAACATGATAGCATCCTGCCTGCTGGCAGTGTTGTGGATCAGTTATTAGCAAAAGCTTTAGAGATGGGCCCTGGTTTCAAATGGAAGCTGGGTATAGGCAAACAAATTTCACAAAATGCTCCCAAACGAAACAGCGTGTTTGTATGTGTATGATGCAATCAGGCATGCAGTTATGTTGTTGCTACTATCCTGCTGTTCCTGCAGTAGCCAGCTTGTGCCAACAGTAAGGATATTACTATACAGTGGAACCTCGTGTTACATACCATCCTCCTTGCGAACACTTCAGGTTATGAGCTCCGCTAACCTGGAAGTAGATGCTCCCGGTTGTGAACTTTGCCCCAGGATGCGAGCGGAAGTTGTGCGCCAGCAGCGCGGCGGCAGCGGGAGGCGCCATTAGCAAAAGCACACCTCATGTTACGGGTGGGTTCAGCTTAAGAATGGACCTCTGGAACGAATTAAGTTCAAAACCGGAGGTACCTGGGTTTAAGGGGTGAGGTTTTTATTTTTTATTTTGCCTTAACAAGCCACATGATCATTTGGAAGAAAAGACTTACTGGTGATATTAATGTGTATTTTTATTAATGTTATTGTCAATTGTAATACAAATTGTCATAAAAGTTTAAATGGTGTGTAAACAGCAAATAAAGACCTGATGATGAGACTTATTGCTCATGTGCAAGGACATGAACCAGATTAAGACCACTCTATCCATCACTAATCTTGCTTCTCTGTGGATCAGGAGCTGAATGTAGCTGAGCAGGTTTATCTCTTCATTCCTGCTCACAAATACATGGGCTCTGGACATGTTCCTTTTTTTTGATAAGCCTGAGATTCCTTAGTACAATGGGTACCAAATTGATCCTACAGAGTGGCTCAATAAGAGTATCCATGTTAATCCATCACAACAAGCAGAGGGAGAGCCATGACCCCATCAATGTTAAGTGATAGATGGTGGAATCAGACAAAGTAGGCTGCTGTCTACAAAAGCCCACAATCCAAAAGCCTGACACCATGTGTCACAATGCGCTCTGTCTTATCTGTCATAGAAATAAAGATAAGGTAAAGGTAAAGGGACCCCTGACCATTAGGTCCAGTCGTGACCGACTCTGGGGTTGTGCGCTCATCTCGCATTCACACTAAATTACATGCAAACCCCATGTCAGGAAACAAATCTATTACTAGGTTAGATATATCATTTAAATTTCACAAATCAAAGGTTTTACAAAAAAAGCCCCACAAGTCACAACACTTACAACAATTTTTGAAAGCTGCCAGACTATATGACAAAGGACATCTGCTGGCAATTAATTCAATTACTGACAAGTGGATTTGATTGTGCTTCACATTCTGCTTTTAGCTATTTAGCTTAAGGGTGCTGTTTGCTTTCTATGATTTGGTTTTTCCTCTTTCTTTTTTAAGCTCTCTCTTCTGCACTGCTTCATTCCCTTCCAGTCATACACCTTTCTATTCAGCTTATACTAGGGGTTCAGACATTTATGATCCTCAAAATGGTGGAGGAACTTTGCTCCATCCAGGAGCTCCACTGATGCAAAATCACTCCAGCTGATTTCGAACTATTCCTCCTTCCCACTGCAGCAGTGGTGGACTTGGGGCTCTCAAATTTCAGTGGTGTTCTGTGGAATGCAAAAAATGCCCCCCCCAGTTGTCTTTACATTCTGTTCTACAGCATTGTTGTGGCGCCCCCTGCAGTGTAGCACCCAGTGCAGCCAAACCAGTCAGGCTACCCTAAAACCTCCGGTGACTGCAGCATCATAAAACACAGCTTCCATTCCTCAGGAGATGATTTTCTTTTTGAGGGTATGTGTGCTTAAGGGCTTGGAACAGAAGATAAACATCGCTTGCTCAAGCTGCAATCTGCTCACTCGATCACTGGCTGCAACCCTGCAACAATATCTCGGTCCCTCCCCCAACTTTGGACCCTACAATGCTCCCAATGTCTTTGACAATGCAAGAGGGTCTGGATTGTATACCCCAAATCCCCCAGCAATCTTCTCAACTTTCCGGGAGTCCCTAAATCCTGCCCTGCCACTTTCTCCCTTTGCCAAGCTCATCAGCTACAAACACAGTAGCAACGGGTCTGATTGTGACTGTATCGTCTCAGTGGAGGCTTCTATTGGAGCCCTCCCTCCCTGGAAAAGACAACTCCTGCATCAGGGAGTTATACAAGGTTGTAAGGGACACTGGACACAAAGGGGAGTATGGAAACTCACAGTGGGATGGTCCTGGCCCAGGTGGACATAGGTCCTAATGCATGTGATGGACAGGTGGAAATAGTTCCAACGCCAGCATCCCCGTGGAAATCTGTTCTTCATCTTTTAGACAGCTGCATATGTAGAGTTGTGAACTACAGTCAACAAATATTTAATTGAATGCCACAATGTCAACAAAGTGATTGTATTGGAATGTTCTAACAGTGCTGAATAGGGGGATATAATTCTGCAAGATGATAGTGAATGAAGTTGGGTCGAGCTTATTTATTCTTCAGGGTTTACAGTTTCAGATGAGCTGGTTGCCATTTATCAAACTGAAATGCATCTTACAGAAAAGGGATTGCCCAAGTAAACTCTAGCAAAGCTTGATAACGCAAGAGGAAATGTAAACAGGAATAGCAAGACGGCTGTTGCCATATATTTAGAGCATTGCTGAACTACCATCGATGGATTACTACTCATACTTAGAGGCTTTTTAGCTGCCCTGAAGCAGATTATGGCTGAAGCATATGTTCCCTTACACTTCTTTCATGCTGCCCTGGTTATTACTGTAAATATGCCTTATATTTCAAGTGACTTACTGGATTGTTTGGGGAGATAATTCTTCCTTCTCATACCTCCATTATGTACTGACAAAAACACCGTACTTGGCAAAGGTAGTTGTTGTGTGCCTTTAGATCTCCTTATTCCCTTTCACTTGTAGTTCAGCCAGCAAATGGTTTCTATTCAGTTTTATCTTGTACTAGTTCGGCTGGCAGAAAACGCAAGCAAACCCTATCGCACACTAATCCTCTTTTCCTCGTGCTTTTCATGTACAGTAGCAGGTTCTTTTGAGCAGGTTCCACGGTTGCGTTTATCCCTGTTCTTTTGACTCCCTCACCCTGTTGTGTCAGACCAACCTCTCCAAGCGAGACTGCTTCTATCAAAATAGGCTATAGAAGGCTGAAGTGAGGTATGGGGTTGTTGTTAGGAGACAAAGTGCCGTTCACCATAGCTGCCAAGTTATCCCTTTTTTACAGGGATTTTCCCTTATGCTGAATAGGCTTTCTCGCGAGAAAAGCGAAAACTTGGCAGCTATGCCGTTCACTCATTAGCCCTCAACATACGTCATGTGCTTAGCATAGCAGGGAGAGTGAGACTACACCCACCTGACCCACCCTCACCTCTGCTTGTCTCCTGGCTCCATCCAGTGATGTGTGCACTTTTGTGGACTTGTTCACACGTTACATGAAACACAGGTGCAAGCTGTCTCTAACCCTTGTATGAAAAAGTGTACACTTGTGGATCTACACAGCCCAACTACAGCTCAGCACAACCCAGGCACACAGACTTTGCATTAACTAAACATTGCATGTAGATGATCAAAGAAGTGTACAGTTCACTGAAAGAGTAAGGTGTGAACAACACTAGTGGACACAGACTTTGCGATGTTCACTGTCAGGAGAGAAGCCCATCTCCTTTACAGAATTATGCTGAATACAGAGACGTTGGAGGGCAAAGCCAGCAGGCACAACGCCAATGGCTGGGAGGAGGTAGAGCCAGAAGATACAGTTCAACTCCCTCTTCCGCTTTTAACAGTTGCTGGAAACCACAGGTGCGGAGGGGGTGCTCTTGTGCACAGGTCCTGTTTGCAGGTTTCCTATGAATATATGGTTGGTCACTCTGAGCACAAAATGCAGGACTGGGTGGTCCATTGTCCTGATCCAGCAATCTCTTCTTATGTTCCTATGTTCTTATATACAGTATAGATTGAGAGAGCTAACCAGTGAACTGCTCTTTTCTGTTTACTACCGGATGTTCTTTTTTGTGTGCTTACTATTAAACTCGGCAGTACAGAGCTACACACATTTGCTCACAAGCGTACACTTTGACCAACTTGTTCTTTAACATGGAGTTCTCTGACACTCGCTTCTAAAATCTAATGACATATCTGCCACCACAAACCTATACTGGAGCTATGCCAGTTCAACCATCATAGCCTCCCCCACATAATCCTAGTAACTGGAGTTTGCTTAGCGATACTTTGTCAGCTTTGGGTCAACAGCCCACACTATGAAGAGCAAATAATAATAATAATAATAATAATAATATTAATAATAATCACCAGTCTTTCCCAACCCTAGCACCCTCCCCAACCTGCTGTTGTTGGACTCTAGCTCTCATCAGCTTCAGCCAGTATGGTCAATACCAGGATGGAAAGGTGTAGTCCAACAACATCTGGATGGGGCCAAGTTGAAGAAGGCTGAGTTCTATTGTCCCATATGTGAAGGAATGCTCCTCCACATCTGGAACAGGCTCTCTCGGAAAAACTCCTTGCTCAAACTGTCGAGCTCTGTAGCCTAGCCTTTTGCCTGAAAGTAAGTCCCACTGCCTTCAGTGGAAATTCCTTCCAAGTAATACTGGTTTTCAATCAGTGTCTGACATTTTGCTAAAACATTATGTCTTATCTTTATGTTTCTGTAAAAGAAAGTGGAACTATAAAAGAAACAAGGATGTTCAAAGGTAGAAATAAGGAATCTATTAACACTTTGGTAAAACCCCTAAGTTTTCTGGTACTTTTCAGCCTTAATGTTATTCTGGATAAGAGTATTTCTGTAAAATACTGATGACTCCAATCCATTATTGCTTCCAATTTGAAGATGGCATCAAGTCCAGGGAAATGGGTGAGGCCACCTGAATTGTCAGTAATCTGAAACCGTGATTGATTTCAGCCACAGCAATGGTGCTGCTGATTAACCTGACTGTGGAGAGGATCATTTTGACCACATTTTCATCAGTGGTATAAATCTGGAGGCTGTAGATCACTTTGGAAAGCCTGACAACCCTTTGCTTAAGGTAGTCGCTGAGCGAGGCCTGGATGACAGGACCTACCAATAATGAGACTGATTTATAGTTGCTTCCTGCACCAGGAGGGGAAATGTGTGAATGTTCTGTGCGAGCACATGGAGCACAGAAAGGAACAACCACTATTATTGCCCTGCAAACTTTTAAATGGCACTTAATTTATGTGTCAAAATATTTTTTAGCTCAAGAGATCCTGGTACAGAACAATCACATAATGAAATGCTGCAGGGATAATTCAACCAAACTGATTGGCAAGCGGTATGGGACACTGCAAATAAAGCATTTCTTCATGCAACACATAATGATAGAATTGCAGAGATGACCACTGATTCAGGTTTATTTATTTTTTAAATAAAAAAAAGGTCTCAACAATTCTATGCATATCTAAGTCCAATTAAGTTCTTATAGATAAGTTCATGGAGGACAAGGCCACCAGTGGCTACTAGTCATGAGGACTATGTTCCTCCTCCATTGCAGAGGCAGTATGCTTTTGAATACCAGTTGCTGGAAACTGCAAGAGTGGAGAGTGCAGTTTGCTCAAGTCCTGCTTTCAGGCTTCACACAGGCATCTGGTTGGCCACTGTGAGAACAAGATGCTTGACTAGATGGACAACTGGCCTTATTTCCACAGGCTCTAATACCTCATGTTATGAGGTGCCTGTGAGGAGTAACAGGTAACCAAGGGGTTAAACTGTGTACTGTGTACCACCTGACCACTAAGGAAGATATCGTGTTACAGAATATACGGGAAACATTCCTTTGTGTAACAGTTGGTTTCGATTCTGCCTGGGAAACAGAAGCAAGATGTCTGCTATCTCCCCAGGGCGTCTGTATTTTTCTCTGTAAATAAACTTCAGTAGTAAGTAGAAGAACCTGGACTTTGTGTGTTCTTACAAGGCTTTTTTATCCGAAGGCTATACAAGCTACCGCTGTGTGAGAAAGGAGGAGAGAGACTCTGCATTCTCACTGCTGAGCCCGGGTCCACGCAGCAAAGCGCAGCGCAAGTGTGCCGGGCGGCGTAATTAGCTCTAATTCAGTCGTAAATCGCTCAATAGAGCAATATAACTGTCACAGTGCCTTGAAAATCGACATTCAGCAGCCACCATTGTGATGCTCTGATTTGAAGTTTCACAGGGGTGGGTGGTGGCTATGGGGAGCAGGGGGTGTGGGGCAGGCTGCAGCTCTATGGCAGAGCATCTGTTTGCAGGTGGACAGGCCCAGGTTTAATCCCCAGCATCTCCAGGAGAGACCTCTGTCTAAAATTCTGGAGAGCTTCTTCCTGTCAGCATAGTCAGTACTAAGTTGGTGGACCAGGAGTCTGACTTGGTAAAAGGCAGCATCCTGTGTTCCTCTAGGCATCTGATTGGGCACTGCTTCAGGAGGTGCAGCTTTGATATGATCTAACAAGGCATTTATTATAATCTTGCCCAGCAGAAAATGCAGTAATGAAAGTGATATTGCAGAGAGTTGCACTGACTGTGTGTGTGTTTGGAAGTACTGTTCCAAACTCTGTTTGGAAGTACTGTTATACAGTATATACAAAGCTTTTGGAATAGGAATCTAAACCAGAAAAGAAAAGAAAAAGAAAAAAAGATGGTACCTCTCAACTTCATATTTTGTCATTTTTGCTACATTTTAAACAAAGTTTTTACTAACTTTGAAAAAGCTCTGCAAGCAATTCTTTTGTGGGTTCCCTCTCCCCTTTTAGAAAGCTTCCATAGATATGAAAACAAAATCAATAGATATGGGTCAGCACTGGTGATGACCCCAACAATATCAGATCAAAGTGCACATATCTTGTAGCTGAATATATCCCAGTAAAGAAATAGATCTTGATTTTCAGTTTCTACAAGGATACAATAAGAGAAATCAATATGAAAATATACACTTAGGTTAACCTTTTTATTCATGCCAATTAGGAGTTGCCGTCTTGTCCTGCACATCTGGGGAGGTGTGAGATTCCAGGTGGCGTGTGTGTGTGTGCATGTGCATATGTGTGTGTGCTAAGCAAGTGCTTTAAAACTTTGTGCATGAGATTGAGGTGGTGACAAGTGAGTTCTGACTCTTAGTGCCTCGCAAGAAGGGAAAGGTTCCACATTTCAGTCATGAGCCTGTAAGCTTTTCCTCTAAGGGCCAAACTACATGTTACACTTAATGTGCAGCCATCTCTCTTGTTTTTTGCTCATTAATTATAGTTATAAGGAGAGGCTTGTTATCAGAATCATACGACATGTGAAGGAAATGGCTAATTCAATCCCAATAACAATTCCCGCCTCACCTCGGAACTGTAAATAATAAAAGTAATTTAAAAAGGAAGAGACATCACTACAGGCTACACATTAAATATGAATTATAGTTTCTCCGAAAGATGCTGGAAGTTTGGAAAGAAGATGCACAACTTACTTACTATTCTTGCACTTGTTCCATGTCACATGCAAAACCCAGGCAGGGCCAGTCAATTAAACCTGCTAAATCTCAAATCACAAATACTGTTCAGTGTCCAGAGTCAGGGTAAAGGATTTGCTTATGCTCTGAATATTTCAGTCACACAGTTCAGATGTGTCAGGTGCCTAGACAGATGTCAGTGAAGGAATGCCAGGCACCCAGAAAGGTCTGAGAAGCCATTTTGAGAGATATTTTTATGCCCCAGGAAAAGTATACATGACTTCCTTTATATATGTTTATATTTCAATTTTTTGAACACATAACTACAAAACAACAAATGAATTTCTCACCCTACCCAAGAACTGCACAACAAACAAAATTATGGAATACTATTCCAATGCCATTCATTTTCAGGGGATAAGACCTTGCCTTAATATTCTGTGTGTATTTGGTTCTGAATGCAGTAAATCAGTGTTGTTAATACAAGCAATGATGCAAAACGAGTCCACTAAAAGTGTGTTTCCTTCTTTTTTAAGAAAAACCTTATCGGGACCTTAAGATTTCTCCATAAGATCAATAGGCTGCAATCTCTCACTCCATTCTTCTACCATACATGCTCCAAATCCCTTCCAGGTTTTAGGCGTGGTCTGATGGGTCACTGTCATGCATATGAAAAATACATATGACTTCTGTATTGCAGGAGCATACATTCACTTTGACAGTGTTGGACACAACCCAAAGAAGGAGTCTGTTGAAGGAAGGAGTCCTTTATATAGAACCTGATTAGACTGGAGTCACAAATATATGTGCAAACATCAGGCTAGCATTTTGCAAAGCTCACCAACAATGCATATGAACATTAATTTTGTACTTAATGGCATCTTAGGA
Organism: Zootoca vivipara; assembly: GCF_963506605.1. Taxonomy (NCBI): domain Eukaryota; kingdom Metazoa; phylum Chordata; class Lepidosauria; order Squamata; family Lacertidae; genus Zootoca; species Zootoca vivipara. The sequence goes on along the minus strand of NC_083284.1, from coordinate 46,165,226 downwards.
ACAACAGGGTTCACACTGCAAGCTTATTTCAGAGCTTAACCACTGTTAAACACACTACAAAATGTTTTTGAACTCACATTACAAATTTATTTTCAGCAGCCAAGCCACTGGCACTAACAAATTACTATATATGCTCCTCATTACAGCTTAAAATTGAAGGCTCCCACAGTGTCAGAGCTGATCAAACCTCTCCAAAAGCCTTTTTATTCCTTGCGACAAGTACCACAGGCTAACTCAGAGCAGTGCTCTTTTTGTTTGTGACTCCTCTTAGTTCACAGGGAAAACCAAAATCTCCATCCTAGTCACTTTGATTTATTTTATTTTATTTTTCAAAGAACTTTTAATCTTATTTTTAACCTGGATATCCTTGTATGCCCTTCAGAATAAACAAAGACTTCACTATTTCATTCTGCAATGATATTCATAGCTTGGGCAGCAGAAAGTCAACTTACATTAGTATATAACACCAATAATGTAAGGATGCACTTCTGTCACATAGATGATGTTTTGTTTTTGATGCCACTGGCCTCAGATTTCAATTACATTTGGTTCAGAGCTCTTCTTTTCTCCCCTTGAAGACATCTGGACCAACCATAACATCCAAGTCTAAAGTGTTCAAGAACTGCTGGAATAGGTAATTGCTAAATTTAGACCTGTATTTTGAGGAAATGTTTTGTATTGCCCAGGACTGGCACCAAGAACTGGCACAGTGAGACATCTGCCAAAGGACAACATCCCAGAAGGATACCCACTGATAAGAGCTCCTGGGCACATTCTTGTTCACCACTGCAAGCAGCTTGCTTGTTTGTCTGCCTCTCACTCTGGCCCAATAAACAGTGGTGGTTGGAAGGAAGAGGAGGAGATGCCTGCCACTGCCTATTTGCTCATTGGCTCTCTGCCTGGAAAGCAAACAGGTAGGAACAATGACGATCAAATGTGAAGTGGAGGAGCAGCAGCTGCTCACAATGGCAGCAAGAAGATAGACTCACTGGGGGAGCTTTCTGGGGCTGATGGGAGTTGTAGTTCCTAAACATCTAAAGAACCCAAGGTTCCCCACACCTGCCACAGAGGGTGTCTTGTCCAAGAGTTCACCAACACCTGAAGCCAAACCTGATATTGTCAACAAGCATGTCATAGAGTATAACAAAAATGACCTGAAAACAGAGACACAACCATGGATGGAGGAAACAGAGAACACTCTTCATATTATGTTCTCTGCGAACTTCCAAAGACAAGTATGGTTAAAATATGACAAGGAGCTGAAAAAAAGGTAACTTAATGCAGTACTTTACAATGGAGTGGGGAACAAGAAGCACAAGTCTGTGGTGCTTCCTTTTACTGTACCTCCAGTGTGATGTACAAAAAGAAACTTGCAAGTGGAGGACATGAGAGGTGTTCTCGCTTCTTGTAATTATGCATCTCACCCCGACAGGTTCTTTTTAAGACCTTACACCTCAAATGAGGGCAGAGGAAGTGAAAGATCACTTGCTTCATTTAAACGTGTCAAGCCAATTGAAGAATATCACAGAAACCCCTCACCAGCAGTGGTGTGGTGCTGAACATTGAACACAAGGAGCTAATCAGAAGTAGATTCATTATCTCTCTCTCTCTCTCTCACACACACACACACACACACAGCAATATGTAACATTATATCCACCTTATTAGGATTAGTATGGCTGCAATCCTATGCATAATTTCCTGGGAGTAAGCGCCATGGAATTTAGTGGTGCTTACTGCATTGAGCTTTAAGAAATTATCTTCAGCCAACTGAAAAAGCAAACTTTAGACTTTAATTAGCAATGCAAACCATCTTGCAAAAAAGTGTTATTGTTAGCATGAAGGAGGAAAACCCACCAAAAGAGAAAGAAGTATCCAGTCTCTGCTCCCACCCTCATTCTCTGACTTATGTGTAAATATGTCACAAAGCCTCATCATGACCTCATTCACTTGCCAGAAAAAAAATATACATCAATTATCCTGGTGCCCAGAGCCATGTTCCCATGTTGCATCTCCCCTTGCTTGTGGGCTTCCTGTTGGCATCTGGTTGGCCACCATAAGAACAGGATGCTGTAGCTACTAGATGAACTACTGGCTTAATCCAGCAGATTCTTCTTATGTTCTCCCCTGTATCCCCGCTAGTCACAGGAGGATAAAAACGAGGCACAGCCTTATACTGAGTCAGACCATGTGCACATCTAGCTCACCATCGTCTATACTGACTCTCAAGCAGCTTTCTAGCATTTCAGACTGGGATCTCTCCCAGACTTTCCTTGGATATTTAGGACCCAGGACCTTCTATGTGGAAAGTAGATGCTATACAACTGAGCTACAACCTTCCCCCATAAACAACAAAATGTATTTCAATCTGCCTTTAGCTCTTTTATATCATGTCAATCTGCTCCCAGTTAGGAGAAAACAATGAACAGGTGAATGAGGAGGTATATTCTTGGAACAAGGTCTCTGACCCTTAAATCTCTCTGGCACAGGGGTAGCCCAAATGGATAAAAATCTGTAGTACTGCACTGGTTTTGAAACATAGATACATGGAAAATACAGCTTTATAACAAGCAAAAGGTGAAAGATAACATTTCTGCTAGCTCTACATGAGTGGTACTACACTGACATTGTTCTAAAACTTAGAAAGTTCCTGCAGTAGAATTAACAGGTTCATATCTGCCATCTTTTCCACAGGCACCAAACCTTTTGTCAAATAAAGGAGGGACTTGACTTCTGGGGTGCTGGCTTAATCAGCTTTGTAGGGATTGAATCTGTTTAGGATGCTAATTTAGGATCAGACAATGTGAACAAGACTCCCATAGCCATCAACAGTACTTCCTACGAAGCCTGATTTCACTGAAGATGCTAACAGGATTCTCCAACTGTAGTTCCTTATAAGAGGGTGGAGGGGGGGGGAAGAAGATTAGACTTTCAGGGTTTATCACATCAAATAGATGGGGAGTCATTAAGAGAAAGGAAGATTAATGTTTTGCCAAGGGATGGTCATTTGCATCTGACGTGCAACTCCATCAAATTATTTCCATCAAATTATTTCCAGACTATAGGAAAAGATAATTACTTTGAGATCCACAGAGTTCTTGAAGTGAGGTGGGGTGGAGCGGAATACTATTCTATCTCCTTTCTGGTGGACTTAGCATCATTCCACCTTATCAATGGATTTAATTCCATTTGAATGATCCATGGCACTTCCTGTCCTCTCCCACTTTAGCACTGGATCCATGTTTCCTAGTGCTTGTCTTTCAGCAGATGTTTTTACAAAACTGAAGGCTCCAGATGTGGTTTGTTACCTTCCTCCTTATAGATGCAGGTTTACAGATGACAATTTTTTACAGAAAAATGAAGAAAGGGCTTTTCATTCAAAAAGAAAAGAAATTGCAATCAGTTGCATGCAGTCCGTTTTACTTCAGCTGATGGAAACTAGAAGAGACATTTCCTGGAGCATCATCTAATTCCCAGGACAAAACATAAATGTTCCTTGCAAAATTGATAGACTGGCAGATATGGGTCAAAGTAGTTTTCGGTAATGCAGCGAGGGGTCATTAGCTGTTAGACTTTCTCCAAAGATTAGCATTATTTTCATCGTTCGACTTACAGACTCTTTAGGAAGCAAACAAGCATCCCAAAATGACAGTGTTTGTTCCTTTAGAAGTCTGAAAGATTTCTTCCTAGTTTGCTCCAAATGCATAAAGCTATTACATGCATAATGTTTAGGCTCATAAGCACGAATGGTATAAATATGTAAATCAGGTTAGTGGTTTTATACACAATATTATTTTCTCAGCGATGCAGGGGGGAAAGCTGTGCAAAAGTTACTCAGTGGTCTTATCTGGTACAGACAGTTTTTGGTTTCCTCAAAGGCAAGCCCATGAGGCAAGCCCATGATGGTCATGACACCAGACCCCATAAACACAGCAAGTACCCTAACTAAAGAACTCAACACATTCACAATGGTGCTGTGCCTACAAGTAAACTTTGCAAAATCTGAGGCTATGGGCTTCAACAACCCCCTGCATATCCAAAAGGAATTCACCAACATCACAAAGATAAAACTCCTCTGCACCACATTCAGGTACCTAGGGGTACAAGTAACCAGAAACATCAACAAACTATATCTCCACCATTACAAGCCCCAATGATTTGGGGGGATTTAATTTGTTAAAGGTGCTGGGAGTTGTTATTTTAAAAAGGTTGGTGACAGATTAATGCAGAAATAGGGCAGAAGGAAGTTATAATATGAATGAGCGCATGTGAAATTGAGACAGACGAGACCCACTCATCCACCTGGCAACCCTAGCAGTACAGGGGATGCTCTTTGAAAATCTAAGCTCAAGGCTCCCTTAGGTGAGCATAACACACTGCATCCTTCAGTGCCTGGTCCTAATTTTCAAGAATTCACAAGCATTTTTCCAGAGGCATTTTGAACAGAGAGCTTTAGAAGTATCCTTTGTAGAATTCTAAGTATGTGGCATTAAACAAGCTTTTGAGAAGATGACCCAGTGCCTTCTGAGAATAAAAATTGTAGGTGAAAAGTCAATGAAATCATAAAACTTCAAGAATACTGCATGTCGCCAGAGAAGAGAGCTACGTATTGATTGCTTAATCAATAAGAAATCATTAAAACATTATTTTCTGAAATCTGCTTCCTGGAGGGCTTATTTCCTGCTGTGTAGTGCCTTATAGTGAGGACTTGCAACAAAAAAAGAAATATTAAAAGGATTCAGAAGAAAGCCAAATAAATCTACATTCCAGACTTTAAAAATACAAATAAATCATGCCCTGGGTGTATTTCCCTGATCGGCAACTAATTTTCCACTGAGTGACATCTCCAGGGGCAGCAACATTGCCTTTGTCCACTAACTCACTTGCCCTTAAGCCAAGACGAGGGCAAATGAGTTCTTTAACCTCTGCTTTCCAGAATGAACAATAACGGAAGCTTTGGCAAACCACCCTCCATGTACACTTATGCCTTAAGGGCCATACTATATGTTGCATTAAATAACAACAACTACTACTACTACTACTAATATGCTTAGAACTGACTATGCTTAGAACTCCCTGGCAAGCAGGAAACACCATCAAAGCATTCTTGACATATGGCTGTCAAGCCTCTGCTTAAAGACCTCCAAAGAAGGAGACTCCATTTTCATGTGTGTGTGTGTGTGTGTGTGTGTGTGTGTGTCATGTGCTGACACTCTTGATGGCAAAGGGATGAGGTGTGTCCCTACAGATGGCAGGCAACCTGAAATACACTGGAAAAATCTGCTTGAGAGAACACAACCTCCAGACCCACCAGGAGTTGAACATCCCTGTTACCAAGAGATATGGGCTGCCAAGACCAGTTTCCATCCGTGAACTCTCTAATAATAATAATAATAATAATAATAATTTTATTTATACCCCGCCCTCCCCAGTCAGGGCCGGGCTCAGGGCGGCTAACACCAAATATGAATGACAGTAAAATGTAATAGAAACAACAAACAAACAAACAAACAAACAAACAATTAAAACATGGCTTAAAATACAGCCTCATTTTAGTAGTAGCCCATAAATCAAGATCATAAAGGGAGGAAACATCAGATATTCACCCGAGCTAGCTATCCATGCTGCTCCTACATGGGCCAGCAAAAAAGCCAAGGGAAAATTTATTTCAGCCACTTGCTTCCTTTTAGCCTGGGGTCTAAAATCTAGCCATTAGGCACAGAAAATCTAGCAATTAGGCAGGGATTCTCCAAGATGAATTTCCATCGCCCTAGCAATTATAAGCTGAGGCACACTGGCTCCTGTCAATTTCAAGGGGGAATCTGCATCAGAGAAGATGTGCCCTATAGTATGCATCCTCTGAGCTTAATTCCCCATCACAGGGAACCAGATAGAGTGGTACCTCCGGCTGCAGACGGGATCCGTTCCAGAGCTCCGGTCGGATACCAAGGTTTCCGCAACCTGAGGACCACTTCTGTACATGTGCAGACTGCTTCTGCACATGCACGCGGGGCAAATCCTGGTACAATACTTCCGGGTTTGCCGTGCGCACATCCCGAAGTTTACGTAACCAGAGGGTTACGTAAACGGAGGTATGACTGTATATGCTTGAAAACCCATCTGGAGCAGGTTCGATACCTTCAAAGAATACATAAGCACAAGGGTGGGGGTGGGGATAATCATTGGCTTTAAAAGGAATGGCAAGCATTTAACTTTCTTTAACTTGTACACCCTTTAAGACTAAGACAGGCATCCCCAAACTGCGGCCCTCCAGATGTTTTGGCCTACAACTCCCTAGCTAACAGGACCAGTGGTCAGGGATGATGGGAATTGTAGTCCGAAACCTCTGGAGGGCCGAAGTTTGGGGATGCCTGCTCTAAGATTACTACAGCTGTAATTTTCACCCCATTTAGGTTTGGTGTTAACCTCCCTTTCCCCATAATGAATTGTGACAATATCCCATGACGCCTTCACCGCAGCCAGGTCAAACATGACAAGGTGACTACCAAAGACATATTTTTGCCTGTTTTCTTTGAAGAGTACTAATTATCGCAAAGAATAATTTAAGAACTAATTTAACGTGTGTGTACAATGCAGCGTCTAACAATAGATCTTATGCTAATCCTATTCAGTCTTCAGGGAAAATATACTCCTGCACAATTATCCATTTTTTCTGTAATGATGATGCTGGTTACTGATACACTGAAACTGTAAATTATTATGTTGCACAATTTAGAAGCACATACATAAGGCAAAATAACAGCATATGATTGATTTTTCTCAACACTCCTATCACATTAAATATTTCAACTGCATTCAGTAAAAAAAGGGATTTTAGGCTCAATTATTTTTCTTCTGTGCGTTGAATGATAAGTGGGCACAGTATGTCATAGTCATTTGAAAGGGGGGGCGTAATTGGGAGTGGATAAAACAGCTACTTTCACTGTTAGTCATGTCTGGCTGCCCTATTGAGATATCAAAATGAACTCTATTCTGGAACGAGAGGACATGGTCAATTATTTTTAGCACAGAAAAGAAAAGAAAAACTAAAAGTATGTTGAGGTGGCATGCATGTAGATAGTCAAAAGAAAAGGCAAGATAAACATGGAATATACCAATAATGGTGGTGATCCTATTGGGAGTCAAACATAGTGGGACTCATATGGAAGCAGGCTTATGTGGGCTATGGAAAGATTCCAAACAGGCAAGAGTCTTCCTGAAAGCACAGTGTGCTGCCATTCCAAGCAGTGAACAGCAAATCCCTACCCATGAATAGTTTTAGCACAGACTGCAGTCAATGTCCACAAGGTATGCTCAGCTCAAGTGGAGCACAAAAGAATCCTAAGAATCAGCCTTCTGGGGTCTTGGTTCCATTACCTATCAAGAATGTGATAGCTACTGAGTCTTTTTTTAAAAAATGTAAACAAGTCATTTCACTGTAGGGAATAGTATACCATATATATTCCTCATAGATTCATTGTTCGGTGGGGTTTACTCCCTGATAATACAGTAATGCATAAAATTGGAGTCATATAGAAGAGTTTGGATTTGATATCCTGCTTTATCACTACCCGAAGGAGTCTCAAAGCAGCTCACATTCTCCTTTTCCTTCCTCCCCCACAACAAACACTCTGTGAGGTGAGTGGGGCTGAGAGACTTCAGAGAAGTGTGACTAGCCCAAGGTCACCCAGCAGCTGCATGTGGAGGAGCGGAGACACGAACCCGGTTCCCCAGATTACAAGTCTACCGCTCTTAACCACTACACCACACTGGCTCTTTATTACGGGGGGGGGGGGGGAGGCAATATCAATCCCAAACATGAATTTATAGATTTCAGTTGTTTACATTTTTCATTTTTTCCCCCATCTTAAAACGACACTTCAACATTTCCACAGCAAGTTGCACTTTTTAAAAAATACTCCTTAAAATTATTCAACAATTTACTATGAATATCTAATAAACATTTTTATATGCAGTTGTCTGACTAAGATACACATTTTTGTTGGCAGTCCCCCCCCCAGCATAAACATTTTTTCAAACGATTTCCTCCATATCTAATTCATTTTTGTATGTTTTTTAAAACTAATGTATGCATTTATATGCACAGGTTACACTAGTAAATGCATATTTGCAAACATTACTTGGCTGCAAAATTTCAGAGAAGTACACATTTCAAAGTATGGCTGTATTTCTGTTCACCTTTTGTTTCAGATAGTGAAATTACCGTAGGTAAGTTCACCACTGAATAAACATTTCCTTAATTCCTACATGAATCACAGACAATGTGTTGTAGGAGTAGCTGTGATTACAGGCCGACATTCTGAATTCAACCATAGTTTGGTCAGGGTTTACTTTTAGTAGCCTTGAGAGAAATTATCCGGACCTTAATAGATTAACTGTGCAACCCCATACTGTACATGTTTACTTATTGGAAGCTTCTGGCACCTGTCTGTCTCAAGAGACAATGGAGTGCCCCTTTGGGGGGTAAAGTCAAATTGCTGCATTAGGAGGACTAAAGTGACCTCCCCATAATGCAAGCCTGGGCAGTGTGTATGGAGGTCCTGGGATTTCCAGACAATAAGACACACCCACACACCCACTCCCCTCAGCCTCACTGATATGGTCCAAAGGAAAGCAGAGCACAAGCTTAGCTACAGGAGTTGCTTGAAGGATGTGTACAAGGCGCCATCCAACTGCCTTAGGGACTCCACTCCAGATTTGTGTAGGGTGTAGGGTTTACTCCATAGCCCTTTCTTCTCCCAAAGATGTCCCACAAGGCAGCTGAGGTTTAGGATCAGAGTTTTACTTCTCCTAGATGGGCTACCTTCCCAGGTTGATGAGCCCCGGTTGCCCCTCACCTCCCTCTACAGCACCTGCAAAAACCACCTTCCTGAATGTTAGACATACTCAATCTGCCAAAGACTGTCTTCGCATGCAGCAGAAGTCCCTAACACACTGAGGATTTGAGACCCATCAGCTACACTCAACTGGTTTAGCTGGCCATTTCAAGTTGGTCTCAGGGGGTGGTCACTGTCACACGCTGACAGCTTCTTGGAGCCACAAGTAAGAGTTGATTGCAGGGTGGAGACCAAATGTGGACAAACTACTACCCCTCCCCTATACACCACTTTGTGGTAGTAACACCATTGTATTTAGTGGGGCTTATTGCCTAGTACGCATGTACTGTATTGTAGCCTTTGAACTGCTGGACTATATATATCTTGTCCCAATCAAACCCTGTGTTTCTTTGACTCTACATGACTTCTCCTTTCCAGCAGTTAACGTTTGATTAATAAAATTAAGCCAAGCAATGTCACATTGTTATCAAATGGGCCATCAGCCGATGATGGGCTTTCTGCAACTGCTTATGAGAGGTGTTAATATTCTTTCCAGCAATGAGGTACTGTATTTGAAGCCCCTCCCCCATATGATATATGAAAGGGAAAGAACAGACAACTCCTTTCAAAAGGTTCCTAGATATGAAGGAGAAGAAGAAGGAGAAATCCTGAAAACGCGTAAGGGAATTCATTGGCATGACAACTCAAAAATGAATATATTTCCTGCGTGGGCTCTCACAGTCAAACTTGCATGCTTTAAAAACACACATAAAAGAACTTATGAAAGTGATATGCAGATTGACAAGCTATCCCAAGCTTCCCTATTAAATCTGTTCCATCTGTTTAGGGCATCACTTCCATATCATTTTGTGCAGCCTGTTTGAAAGATATTTACCAAAAATGTCACAGGAGACTAGATGCAAGAACTTTCCTTGCTTGGTAAATGTTTAGCAACAATTGTAAAAGCAGTATCTTTGACAGATGCATTCTGTATTGAGTTAACTCCAGACCTATTGGCAGAGTTGCCAGCTCTGGTAGATGTATCAATTAACTGATGCAGCTTCCTTGTTTTAATAGATATTAAGTTCACCCTCAATGTTAAACTGATGCAGAAGTGATCAGAAACAAAATTTACGCTGTGTATAGGATTGTGTTTTTACAAAAAAAAGTCATTGCCCCATTTCCAAGCACAATACTCTGCAATATTTCATCATTTCCAGAAGAATGTGTTTTCTAGAGTTAATGTCAATTATGATGTAGTTAAATTTTATGAAATAGGTATGTTATCCTATCAGAGGAATGCTATTCACTTGGAAGTCTTCTAATACTTGGATCAATATGAGTTGCATAGGTCCTACTGCTGCGTGTCAGAGAAGTTAACTTCCCAAGTAAGCAACAAAACCCAAGAGTACAATTCAGCTACGATGTAATGAGAGAGCAGGGACTCAAAAGTTGAAGAGTGCCGTTTCAATTCTGCAGTATGGAGACAAGTAGGAATATCTTGCTTTTCTAAAATGCCTTTCATCTGAGATTCCCACAGCACTTGATTTATAATTATTCAAATTTCTTCACATGTCTTACAGTGCTCATTACAGAAAAGGACAAACTGAAGAACACATACTTGCCTGAAGTCACATGAATCAGTGAGCTGAGCTGGGAATGTGACAAAGTAGTTTCATCAACTCATACACTCCTATTCACACTTTACTACGTCCCCATATGATTAGCAACTAATCAGAGAGTTGCAGAATGTTGTTTTGCCCTCCATGTCCAACGATGCACATTCCTTGTTATCATTCAGAGGCAAGATTACTTGTGTTTTGTTTTTGTTAAAAACCACCCAAATACAGATTGACATGAGAATCCTATTCATATCTACTCAGAATTAAGCTCCATTGAGTTCAGTTGAATTTACACCAGGTAGGTTTGTACAGAATTGCAACCTTAATCTGATTTTGGCACGCTGACGTCAGTGATCAGAAAATAAATATTTGCCTCCCTTTAAGGACACAGATAGCTTCTTTATATCCTTTGTTTGTCTGTTCCATCTAAACCATATATGTTGATTAGATTTTCCACTTGGACATCTTCAGAAGAGACAAGCAATTACAGTCATACCTCATGTTACATCTGCTTCAGGATGCGTCTTTTCGAGATACGGACACGCCAAACCTGAAAGTGCCAGAACGGGTTACTTCCGGGTTCAGTGCGCGCGCCTGTGCAGAAGTGCTAAATTGTGCTTTGCGCTGAATTACGTCACGCGCCTGCGCAGACGTGGCACTTATTATGGTCTCTGCATGCATATTTCTTCATAAAATCCCGGCACTGGAAAGGACTTGAAGTCCAACTATTGTATCTAATCCAGAATCCTGCTGCAAGCACGTTGCAGATGCGTACCCTGGGTACCCTGTACACAGATTATTCTACGTGAATCCTACAAAGAGATGATGTGCTGAATTGTTATTCTCTCTTTCAAACAGGCCTTCACCAAAATTTCAATGTACCAGGATTTAGCCCAATTCTCAATACGTTTCTGGAGTTTTACCGGCTGTAATGATGTGAATGCTTGGGAAGTTGCTCAAGGCTGTTTTGGAGCCCAGAATAGATTGACTGGAATCATGGTATATTTTAGTTGAGCATTAATATTTTCCTGGCCCCAGTCAATCATTCTTCCCAGAGAACTTTTATAAGAGTAAATGGGAAAGGACCAAACAAACAGGTTACAGGTTACGTGAAATTGTGTAATCTGTCATCATCCTCAGACAACAATAAATTACATCTGCATAAGATCTAGCAACTGGATGAATTTCGGAAAAATCCAATATTTGCACTGAAAGCAACATGGCGTCCAAATCAGAGCTTGTGCTGTTGCTTACATTTCATGGTATCTTTTATTGCTTGATTGCCTTTGCATGGTGTATTATTTTAATTAATGTTGCAAACTCCCTTGAGAATTACTGAAAAGTGGCCCAAAATATTTTAAATAAACCAACTGCTTTCCAGCTGCTGCTTGTGATGGGAGAAAATATGGGACTGATATTGAAACCGTAAAACAGTGCATCCCACATGACAAACAAAAAAGATCTATGTAGTGGATCGAGTATATATTGAAAGATAGGACAGTATAGAGGAAGTGAAACGGGAGCAGAGATTTAGTACCATCAAAAAAGAGCTATTGACTGTACTAGTGGGTAGGAACATGAGAAGAGAAGAATCCTTGGAAAAGACCCTGATGTTGGGAAAGATTGAGGGCACTAGGAGAAGGGGACGACAGAGGACGAGATGGTTGGACAATGTTCTCGAAGCTACGAACATGAGTTTGACCAAACTGCGGGAGGCAGTGCAAGACAGGAGTACCTGGCGTGCTATGGTCCATGGGGTCACGAAGAGTCGGACACGACTAAATGACTAAACAACAACAACAAATGGGTAGGAAATGATATTGTCCTATATCTAGTTTTGTGGAAGGCAAGAAAATAGTGAATGTAAATATATAATCCACCTAAAATTCAAACAGAGATTAAAGTGAGAAATAACAAAGGCATGGATCAAGGAATAAGAAATTGTTTCATCACCAGTTTCTTAGCAAGTTAGAGATATTTTTAAAGCAAATAAACATAGGCCATAAACAAACTTGAAAGAAAAGGAAGAATAATTTAGAAGAAACAGAGATGGTATCCTGAAGGATAACATCTGCTCCAAGCAATCTTTAAAACTCCTGTGAAATTTATTGTGAGAGCACATCAATTTGAGAAAATTGGAATCATAAGGAATAATTAGCAATAAAGAATCATTTTAGCAATAATTGGCAATCAGCTGATGAAATTCATAGCTTGGGGTTGTTCAGGCTGCAAATTACTGTGGTTTTATCTAGAATAGTATTTATATGGTGATGATATTTTTTAACGTATTTCATTAACCCATACAGTATCGATTTTGGAGATGTACTTTGCCTTGTATATTTTTGGACCTTTAATAAGGAGTTTGGAAATATGAACTAAGTAGAATTACAGCAAAGTGCGTGCACACAAAACTTCCCATCCCAAAGAATCATGATGATTAGAGTTCCTTATGCCTATCTCTAACAGTAGTGTTGACAAAATGGGCCATTTCACCAACATCAACGTATAACACAGAGAGTTATACGCAGGTGGCGCTGTGGGTTAGACCACAGAGCCTAGGGCAGGGGTCTGCAACCTTTAAGACAAAAAGAGCCACTTGGACCCGCTTCTGAAGGAAAAAAAAAACTGGGAGCCGCAAAACCATTGCGACATTTAAAACAAATATAACACTGCATATATTGTTTCTTAACTTAATGCTATATATACAGGATCGTGCAGTCAGCTGTCAATCTGAAGAAAAAAAGGACTTTCACTTAACAGTTCTTGTGCTCAGGTCTTGCTTGTGGGTTTCCCACAGGCGTCTGGCTGGCCACTGTGAGAACAGGATGCTGGACTAGATGGGCCATTGGCCTGATCCAGCAGCCTCTAAAGAACACACTGTTCTCCACTCCCAGCCTAGTTCCCTGACTCCATTTCTAAAACTGTCCAAAGGGGTAGCGGCTTCCTAGCATGCCTAGATGTAAGCCCCTCATCCTATACAGGCTGCCACCCCTGCTTGCTCCACTCGCCATCCCCTTTGCCAACCCTATTTCCCCCACAGCTCACCAAACACTGCCCCCTTTACACCTAACGGTCCTAACCGAGACCCACCTCTCTTTGCACCTCACCCAGCACCTCACCCATCTCCCTGCCTGAAGTCCCTCCCCTCCCTGCTTGGCCCAAGCCCCATGCCTTTTCAAAAGAGGGGGAAAGTGCTTCAGAAAGCAGTTTGCCAGACAGCTGTTTTCATATGAAATTAAGGTTGCAAACTTCTTTCACCACTCCTGCTCCTTTGAGCAACAGTCTGGCCTGGCAGAAATTAACAATCAATACTGTAGAGGTGTTGTTGTTTTTTCACAGCACAGAGATAGCTTATGATTCATTTCCTCTGTATGTCGGGTGCAGGAATTGTTTAATAATAAGAACCAGTTGCTCTTTACAGTTTGATGGGTCAGTGCGTCTGGCTGTTAACCACAAGGCTGGTGGTTCGAGCCTACCCAGGGATGGCTCACAGCTGTGGGCAGGATTCCTGCATTGCAGGGGGTTGGGCTAGATGACCCTCGGGACCCTTCCCATTCTACAATTCTATGATTGTATGAAATAATCCTTTAACCAAATATTAAGTGATGCTTTATTGCATTCTCTGGATTTTTAATACAGCTGTTCCATGCTCAAAACTAATCCAGTTACAGAGCAGGAAAAAAGGCATGGAAGAGTATTCCCTTTTCCAAAGGGAAGGAGGGGGGAAAGGCAGAGCGGGCGAAGAGGGCGGGGCACACACACAAACCACAGGGGAGCAAGTAGAGGTGGGGAAGTGTAGAACGCTGGCTGTGTAAAGCAGCCTTTGTCAACCTGGTGCCCTCCAAGAGACTTTGAATCAGCACCAATCAGCAAGAGATTTACTGTATTGAAGTATGTATTGAAGGGGGAGAGAGCTGATATTGCAGCTATAGAACAGAAGCAAGCAAAAAAGGGGGGTGAATGAAAGAACAGTGCTCAAGAATGTGAAGGGTAGGTTTATATTGTAGCAGAGCAGAAAGAAGAACTTATTCAAGCTCCAGTTCTGACATGCAAGGAAAGGGGGCAGGGGAACAAACAGTCTCTCTCTCTCTCTCTCTCTCTCTCTCTCTCTCTCTCTCTCTCTCTCTCTCTCTCTCTCTGTGTGTGTGTGTGTGTGTGTGTGTGTGGCAAAGGGGGGCAGAGAGAAGAAGGATGCAATGAGGATGGGGGGGGATAGAAGAAAAGGAGGACCAGTTTGAGAGGGAAACACCGTGAGGGGGGGGGGGGGAGTGAAGCGAAAACTGAAAATCCTAAAAGGAATTTGGGGGGGGGGAGGAGTGTGGGGAAAGAGAGAGAAGCATGGGGAAAGGGGTGGAAAGAGAAAATAAAAGAGAAAAGTCACTATCAGGTTTGGATTGGAAAACAGCCTTGCATCCTGTGGAATACACTTCAAATGGTAGATCTTGTTAAAGGAAACCACTTTTTTATCATTCAAACAAAAGGTCAAAACACCCCAACATTTAATTGTTATTTCCTCCGTCCTGTCATCAAAAGGGGGCAGGAAAAAGGACCTTATACATTTTATGAATGAGTAACAGATGGGACTCTAAGACTGAGGAAACCCCTTTTTCAGCTCCTGACTTCAAAGGTGCTATGTGTTTACACTTTCAATCCACACTCTCAATTGGGAGAGATCAGATAAGACAATAGGTGTGCATTCCAAACCCGCTGATGTTACAATGGACTGATCAACGAAAAGCAGCCAGCAAGGAGGCTTTACTTTAACAATTAATATAAAATTGAGATTTTAACCGATTCACAAAATTCCAGTGCCAGCTCCCCTCTGCTACACAGAACTCATAAATAAAGCGAACCAAGAGCACTCGACCACCCTCCTACCCTTTTCCCCCCCTAGGAAAGAGACGAGCCCCCACCCCTTACACACCTCTCCCGCTCGCCCCACCTCCGCCTCCCGAGGAGGCGGCAGCAGCAGCAGCAACAACACCATTTCAGCGGCTCCTCAAAAGCTGCCCTTTCTCGCAGCCGCACCCGCCTCTCTCTTTCCCAGCAAGCGTGTCTCTTTAACCCTATCAGGGCTGGGCTATCCGTGCCTCCGTCACCCAACTCTTCCAGCCTCGGCAAGTCCACCATTTCGGAGCCGGCGAGTAGGAAGCCCCGATAGGGTTAAAGAGGCTGCGTGAGCCAGGCAGGGGCAGAGAGCCACGGCAAAGCTGTAAAGGAGCCGCATGCGGCTCCGGAGCTGCAGGTTGCCGACCCCAGGCCTAGGGCTTGCTGATCAGAAGGTCGGCAGTTCGAATCCCTGTGATGGGGTGAGCTCCTGTTGCTCAGTCCCAGCTCCTGCCAACCTAGCAGTTCGAAAGCATGTCAAAGTACAAGTAGATAAATAGGGACCGCTACAGCGGGAAGGTAAACGGCGTTTCCGTGTGCTGCTCTGGTTCGCCAGAAGGGGCTTTGTCATGCTGGCCACATGACCTGGAAGCTGTACGCCGGCTCCCTCGGCCAATAATGCGAGATGAGCGCGCAACCCCAGAGTTGGTCACAACTGGAGCTAATGGTCAGGGGTCCCTTTACCTTTACCTTTAACAGTAGTGTGAGGGACAGGGGATATCGCGAAGTCCCTCCCCTCCTGAGTTCAAGCCCATCCCCGAGCACAGGGGAAAGCAGAGAGAGTTCCGATTCCAGTGGGGAAGCAGGAAGTCGTGTCCGAGGCTCAGGCAAGGTAGAGGAGCCAGGGTACCAGGTGGGACAGGAAGGGGCAAATAAGGGGGGGGAGACCCATCCCCCCAACTCCGGAATCACGCAGAAAGAGGAGGGGAAAGAGGATGGGTCTGCCAAAGCTTTTGTGTTGGAGAAAGACGCGCCAAAAGCCATTCGGAGGTTCTGAACCCGACTGAACACCTAGCTCCGTGTATATAGCAATGACTTCAGCACTGTAAATACGCAGCACCAATAAAAGAATAAAATGCAGAGCTGTGTAGAGTCGTTACTCTGAAGTAGCCCGCTCCGGCCACTGTGACAGCAACCTCCGAATCTTTTTTTGGGCTACTTTGGAGTTGCCGGGATGAGTGCGTCAGAGGCGGAGAAATGGCGGCAGATCGCGGAGAAAGCCCAACAGGACCTGCAGCAACTGGCGCTGCAGGCACAGGGGGAATTAAAGGCAGCTAAAGAAGAAACCAAGAAGGTCCAGGAGGACCGGCTACAACTTGCGGAACAGGTGAGAGCGCTTCAGGAAAAAGAGCAGCAATTAAGGGCGGTGGCGGTAGAGCTCCAAAACAAGCTGGATGCCGAGAAAAACAAGGCGGGAGGGGCCCCCCAACTCCAAGTGCTGCCAGGAAGGAGAGCGGGGACCCTAGTAAGCAAGTTCAATGGAGACCCGAGGGAATATCATGGCTTTGAGACTGAGATCGTGTATGCTCTTGAGCTGCACCATGATGAGTTCCCTGATGATGAGCACAGGGTAGCGTTTATTGTGGAACACCTTACAGGGGCAGCCAGGGAGTGGCTAAGACCGTTAATAGCGACAAAAAATCCTTGCATGAAGAATGTCAAACTATTTCTAGAGGCTTTAAAAACTATGTATGCGTCCGATAGTCATATGGACCAGACCAAGGAGGAACTGCATAATTTAAGGCAAAGAACAATGACAGTTCGCGAATATTGGGCGAGATTCACCATGCTAGTGCACAGACTGGGGTGGGAACTGCACTCGCCTCCGATGGAAGCGGCGTTCTACCTGGGGTTGAATGAGGATGTGAAAGATGAGCTCTCGAGAGGTCCAAAGCCCAGTAATATGGATCAGCTGAGCAAAGCGGCTCTGGCGGTGGGGGTGAGACAGGAATCCCGGTGGAACGACAAGCAAGCAACGCGCGCAAAGCGGGCTTGGTTCCCACGGTCGCAGGAGAAGCCACTCCCCCAACAACCCTTCCAAGCCACGCCTGGGACCAGCCAGGACCAGGAACCCATGCAAATTGATAGCGCGCGCGGGCTTTTCAAACCCCAGCGGCGACAAGACGCAAGGAGGGAAGGGGCGGGAATTGCTTTCTCTGCAACTCCCCCCAGCATCTCGTCAGAGACTGCCCACATCGCAGAGAGTGGCAAGGAAAGGCGGGAACGGTTGTGCCCTCCCCCACTGACGCAGCACCACAGCAGGGAAACGGGAAAGCCTGGTTGCAGGAGACAAGGGGCAGCAGCCAGGCGCAGTCAGCAGACAACAGCCCCAGCCCGCCCACCCGCACAGCGAGGAGCAGAGCCAGCCCACCCCTCCCAGAGCAGGAGTGGTTCTAGAAGTGACGCTAACGCTCCCAAATGGCTATCCCCTGACAGTCCTCGCCTTAATTGACAGTGGTGCATCTGCCAACTTCTTCTCGAGAAACTTTGCAGGAGAGCACCAAATACAGCTTCTGCAGCTGGACTTTCCCTTGCACGTAGCCACCATTGACGGCAGGGAGCTGCTGGGAGGGGCCATCACTCATCAACCCCCCCCCATGAGAATGACGGTGGGAAGGCACTCTGAGACACTGGCATTCAACGTCACCACCATCTCAGACCCCCCCATCGTCTTGGGCATGAGCTGGCTGGCGCGCCACGACCCCTCCATCAGTTGGCACCAGAGATGCATCACGTTTGGGTCGGACTTTTGTCTGGAACATTGCATGCAGCGCCAACCAGGGGAGGGGCCTCCAATAGCCACGGTGGCCACCATGCACGTCAAAGGGGGTGAGGCGATACCCAAGCCGTACTGGGACCTGCAGGAGGTCTTCAGCGAAGCGGAGTCCGACCACCTACCCCCACACAGGCCTTTCGACTGCCAGATCAACCTGGTGCCAGGGGCAAGTATACCCCCAGCCAAGCTGTACGCCATGTCAGATCAGGAACTGGAGGATCTGCGCGCTTTTATCGACAAGAACCTCAAACGGGGGTTCATCAGAGAAAGCAAGGCAGCAGGGGGCAGCCCGGTCTTCTGGGTGGACAAGAAAGACACGCAACAGCGCCGTCTTGTGGTGGATTTCAGACGACTGAATTCAGTGACAGAGCCAGTGGCTTTCCCCATGCCCAGAGTGGATGATCTCCTGACAGCGGCACGCAGGGGCAAGATTTTCACCAAGCTAGACCTAAGGGGGGCGTACAACTTGATCAGGATCCGGGAAGGCGATGAATGGAAAACCACGATGTTCACGCCTCTGGGCTCTTTTGAATATCTGGTGATGCCCTTCGGGTTGCAAGGGGGCTCAGCATGCTTCCAGGCCTTCATGCACCACGTCCTGGGGTCCCTCCTCTTCAAGAACTGCTTGGTCTTCCTAGATGACATCCTTATCTATTCCAATGACCCAGTGCAGCATGTGAAGGATGTCAGGGAGGTGTTGCAGCGCCTGAAGGAGAACCACCTGTATGTGAATCTGGAGAAGTGCAAGTTTCACACCAAAGAGGTGGACTTCCTAGGCTACAAGCTGTCAGACAAGGGGCTGGCGATGGACAAGGACAAGGTGCAGGCCATCCTGGACTGGCACAGCCCCAGGACGCGCAAAGATGCCCAACGCCTACTAGGCTTCGCTAACTTCTACAGGAAGTTCATCAAGAACTTCTCTCGTGTCACGGCTCCTATCACCGACTGCCTGAGAGGCAAGCAGAAGTTCCGGTGGACACCGGAGGCGCAAGCAGCGTTCGAAAGCCTCAAAAGGGTGTTCGCTTCAGACCAGCACCTGTTCCACGTGGTGCAGGATGCGCCCCTACGCCTGGAGACAGATGCTTCAGACAAGGCTTTGGGAGCGATTCTGTTGCAACTGGACGCCAACAGAGAGTGGAGACCCTGTGCCTTCTTCTCCAGGAAGCTGACCCAGCCAGAACGCAACTACACAGTGTTTGATAGGGAACTTCTCGCGATCCACGCTGCGTTCCAGCACTGGCGACACTTCCTGGTGGGCGCCAAGCACCCCATCCAGGTGTGCACAGACCACAAGAACCTGGAGTTCTGGAGAACTGCCAGGGTGCTCAACCAGCGGCAGATACGGTGGGCAGAGTTCTTCTCGAACTTCAACTTCTCCATCCACTACATCCCGGGGGAGCAGAATGTCAGGGCGGATGCCCTATCCCGCAAGCCAGAGTACATGGAGGAGGAGTTGCCACCAGCACCCAGGCACATTTTTCCCCCATCAGCATGGTCCTGCGGAGCAGCAGTGGTGAGCGAGGCAGAACTCACAGCACTGACAGCAGCTGATGAATTTGCCACCCGCATCTTCAGAGAACTGAGAGGGGGGAGGGAGCAGGCAAAAGACTTCACAGACCGCAGGGGGCTGCTTTTCTACAAGGGTGCACTGTACCTGCCCACCACCCAGCTTAGACGTAAGGTCCTCAAGCAGATGCACGACAACCCAACGGCGGGTCATTTTGGAAGGGACAAAACCGCTCACCTAGTCATGAGACACTTCTGGTGGCCAGGGGTGCGGGAAGATGTCAGAGACTATGTACGGGGCTGTGACACCTGCCAACGAGCAAAGGTGGTCAGAGCAGCACCAGCAGGGTTGCTGGAGCCATTAGCCACCCCGCACAGGCCGTGGGAAGTAGTGTCAATGGACTTCATCACAGACCTGCCGTCGTCCAGGGGCAAGACCGCAGTGTTGGTGGTGGTGGACCTTATGTCCAAAATGTGCCATTTTATACCGTGTGCCAGGGCGGTCTCTGCAGAAGAGACAGCCAAACTGTTTGTTGACCACGTATTCAGATTGCATGGATTACCTTTAAGGGTTATTTCGGATAGAGGCCGCCAATTTGTTTCCAGGTTCTGGAGGCGGCTCATGAACCTCCTGCAGGTGGAGGTTAGCTTGTCGACGGCTCGGCACCCGCAGACCAATGGACAGGCAGAGAGGGTCAACGCCATTCTGCAGCAGTACCTGAGATGCTACGTCAGCCAGAGGCAAACGGACTGGGTGGATCGCCTGCCACTGGCAGAATTTGCCTACAACAATGCGGTGCACGTCTCCACAGGGGTGTCGCCCTTTAAGGCCAACTACGGGCGCGACCTCAGATCTTTCCCGGAGAGGGAGGGGGAAAAGATGGATTGGGCAGAGGAGCTGGAGGATTGGGCAGAGGAGCTGGAGACGGTGCACCAGCAGCTCAGAGAACACTTGGAGAGGGCCAAGGAAGCGTACAAAAAGGGGGCAGATCGCCACAGGCGACCGGGGGAGGTCATCAGGGTGGGGGACAAGGTTTGGTTGTCCTCGGAGGGCCTTCCCACCAGAGGGAGGTGCAAGAAGCTGGCACCCAGAAGGTTGGGCCCTTTCACGGTCACGCAGCAGGTAAACCCGGTGGCATACAGGCTGGCACTGCCAGAGGACATGAGGGTGCATCCAGTGTTTCATAGATCGCTGCTGTCGCCGTACAGGGAAAGCAGCAGGCTCCGAGGCAGCGAACAAGCCCCCGAGGGAGGGGGGGAGAGGGAAGGCAGGGAGCAACTCAATGAGGCCACGGCCATCCTTGATTCACGGAGAGGGGTGGGGGGCCTGGAGTACCTCATGGCATGGGAGGATGCTCCACCGTCACAGAATGAATGGGTCCCAGCCACTCAGATACAGGAGGAATTCCTGGTAGAAGAATTTCACGCCCTCTTTCCCCACAGACCCAAGCCCTGGCACATGGAAAGGGAGGGGGAGGGGGAGGAAGCACGGGAGAGCAGTTCACCATGGCGCTGGGAAGCGGAGTTTGAGGAACCAGAGGACGAGGTATGGGCGTCACCGAGATCCACCCAGTCAGAGGAAGAAGCAGATTGGCAGAACATTTTTACCCCCACCAGCTCTGACGCCACGGACTTTTTAGGATTCCCGTCCTCCCAGGCGGAAGGGGGGGGGCTCGCAGGACTGGGGGGAGGTGTTAACACCAACGGGCTCGGAAAGTACTGAGTTCTTAGGCTTCCAGTCGTCACCGACACCTGGGGGGGACCTGGGGAGGGGAGAAGGAGAGCTTGGGAGGGGGGTGGATGTGAGGGACAGGGGATATCGCGAAGTCCCTGGGACAGGAAGGGGCAAATAAGGGGGGGAGACCCATCCCCCCAACTCCGGAATCACGCAGAAAGAGGAGGGGGAAAGAGGATGGGTCTGCCAAAGCTTTTGTGTTGGAGAAAGACGCGCCAAAAGCCATTCGGAGGTTCTGAACCCGACTGAACACCTAGCTCCGTGTATATAGCAATGACTTCAGCACTGTAAATACGCAGCACCAATAAAAGAATAAAATGCAGAGCTGTGTAGAGTCGTTACTCTGAAGTAGCCCGCTCCGGCCACTGTGACAAGTAGTGTTGACAAAATGGGCCATTTCACCAACATCAACTTATAACACAGAGAGTGTATCCAAAAGGATCAAAAGGACAATCAGTACAACTCAGAAGTTATGTTTCCATGATCTACTTAAGATCACTGTGAACTAGCCCTTCAGCCCAGGGAAATGGGTTATGAAAGGTGGGAGGTATGTTTGTGTAGAATCTTGAGCTAGTTCTGTCTTGAAGTATACAACCTAAAATGAGTAGTCCAGTCTTGCATGTGGCTGATAGCAGTTTGGCTTAATACACAGATTAGGACCTCTCAAATAGAGGACTTCTATGAACTCTCGATATTATCCATTAGCACGGCTTCACATAAACTTCACTGCAATTCATGGGGCTTGTGTTGGGTTTAGTAAATTGTGTCTAGTGTCAGAAGGGATGCATTAAGATAGCAATTATTAATTTTTTAAAAAAACTTTGAACATTTTCATCCTCATATATTCAGGGGTACATTAAAAAACCTTTCTAACGGCAGACATAGGGTTTCATCCTCCTATCTTTCAAACAGCATTTGAACTGTTGCGCGTTACAGCTCATATTATTTTTAATCTTGCCTTTAAATTATTCAGGATGGACTGCAAGTCTCCATTACAATTTGGTCAGGCAAAAATGGCTGATGATTACAAGATATGCAATGTGACGCATCATTAGTCTCTCAATGCAGAGAACGCATACCTTTTTGAATATAACATGTGGTATTTAATTAACAAAATTAGATAAGGCAAAATGTGGAATGAATTTTTATTACTGCCAGAGATGTTTGGTAATGATACTGCATTGGAATGAAAAGACTGCATGCAAAACTCCATTGGGATACAGATTAAAATTTTCAGAGTTTTCTCCCTCCCTCCAAACCTGAAGGTTATATCTCTAATGTTATTAAAATCATGGTGCTATTATCTTTCAGCTCATTCTCTCTGAATACCTATAAAATAGTAGACATTAAAATAAAAATTACTCATTGTGTCCAAAGCCATTTATTAGCAATGGCCCTTCAGGGTAAAGTGTTAATATTTTTACCCAATGTATTGAATATAATTTATCCTTTGTAATTTTAAGCTTCTCTTCTTTCATTAGATATCAGATTGACAATCATTAGATTTTGTGTAATTCAAACAGAAACACTAAGGCAAAATTGATTCAAAGTAGGCAAACCCAGTGTTCTCCAAGACAATTCTTATACAATTCCCAGCATTCCCCCCCTTTCTCTTTCTTTTTTAAAAAAAGTTCAGAAATGAATAACTACACTGGATAATAGGCCTACACCAGATCTTTCCAAACTTTTCATGTTTTTGACACACTTTTAAGACATGCATCATTTTGTGACACAGTAATTTAGTTTTGCTAGCAATCCGGAGGTTAAACTAACCCCTTTCCAGAACCGTGACGAATGTGGGCAGCATTCGCGCAACACACATTTTGGAAAGCTCCGCCTACATCAATCTGAAGACCTCTGGAACCTAGTTTGTTTCAGAACTATTGTTTTAGCTCATGCACATGTAGTCACTGAATTGATTAAATGGCTACAGCTGACATCCCCCACACACTTACCTGGAAGCAAGTTCCATTGGATTCAGTAGGGCTTATTTCTCAGTAGATGTGTATATGACTGCACTGTAAAATCTATATGGTTGAGTCAAATTTCTTTAATCAGTTGCTAGCCCTGCTTTTCAAAAAGATTAGCACCCTTATATGTTTCATAAGAGTCATGGCTGACCCACAGTGCAAATGCAGGGGTGGTCTTGGAGAAGCACCATAGCTCAGTGGTAGAACAGCTGCTTTGCAGGCAGAAGGTTCAATCCCCAACATATCCAGGTAGGGCTGGAAGAGAATTCTGCCTGAGACCCTGGGGAGCAGTTGGCACTCAGTGTGGACGATACTTAGCTAGATGGACCAAAGGTCTGACTGGGCATAAGGGAACTTCCTGTGTTTGTAATGGCCCATAATACTACAAGAAGGACTGTGTGGCTTTTATAAGAAGGGGCTTCCAGAATGGGGCGAACCTTCACGCTATATCCATTAATCTTGTAGATAGTGATGCTGTTGACACTTGAGCTTTTAATAGTGGCATAACTACAGAATGCAGAAATAAATTCAACCTGTCTATATTTCAGCACCTTAGAATGGATTTCCAGAATGATAGATACCATAATCAAATCAGTTAATAAAACAGCCACAATTCATGTGCCATTTAAAACAACACATCTGTGGGAATAAGTTATTCGAGAATCCATATGTATCGTACTTTGTCTGTAGGGCTGGCTTCACGAGTTTGCTACTTGAGGCAAAAGACAATATGGCCTTGATTCCCCCACACAATTCCATGTTCAGAATCTGACTAGACTGAAAATTGTATCTTACTTTGACACTGGCAAAGTCCTCAACCGCAGCCGAGGACAGCAGGCTAATTTGGGGCACAGGCAGTGCAGCACGTACAGCTCTGTCCTCCAACACTTTGCTACATCTGCACTGTACATTTAAAGCACTATTATACCACTTCAACAGTCATGGGAAACCCTGGGAAACATAGTTTGTTCATCGTGTGGGAATTGTAGGTCTGTGAGGTTCACACCCTGAACAAACTACAGTTCCCATGATTCTTTGGGAGGGGGAGGCATGGCTGTTATAGTAATATAAGAGTGCACAGCTCTCTAAAAGGCTGTGCCATTGTTTTATTTTATTTTCCCCCAGTCGTGCAGTGTCAATTCTTCAGTTTGTTTCTTCTCACTGGGTCAGTACAACTTTCCCCATTATACTGACAGTGTCAGGCTTTCCCCAGATTTCAAAGGCTCCTATCACCTGGAAACCTGAGGATTTAAAAATAAAAATAATAAAAATACCCACGCAGCAGCCACCCTCGATTCATTGTCACTGTGTGCATCATTTCCTTTCATGGGGTCTTTTCTCCTCCTTAGTGAATACAAGATAGGATGCATTTGTCTTCCTGATACTTTACCTTCTCTGCTGTACTCTAAATGCACAACTTTATTACATCCCACAGCGGTTCTTTTATAGTTTTGGTCTGTGTTAGCCACCAGGTCTTCCAAAACCTCAAAGCCTTTGCAGGTTTCATTATGTCTTTACCCAAGTCCCTTGTGGATCTATTAAGACTTTTTTCCCCTCCTTGTGCTCTCGTAGCTTTTTGTTCACAAGCCCCTTTTCATGTCTTCACAAGCTTGAAATCTTGGCTCCCCTTTATCAACTTGCCTCCCACCTTCTTCGCATCAAGTTCCCAGACCTTTTTTTTGTGGCTTCTTCTCTAATAAAAGACATATTCCAAATAATGCTAACGGCAAACTTTGGAAGCTCTTTGCTTTTGGGACAATGCATCCGTAACTGGTGGGGAACTCTTTTCATGCCGCCTGGCACAGATTTATGTTTGCCACTACTTGAGCAAACTCCAGTTTACTGATCAGCTGCCTTGTGCGTATATCGTTTTCTCCCAATCTAATACCTCCACTTGAATCTCTCCCTCCCCCCCCCCCAAAAAAAGTAGGGGAAATAATCTGAGTTGTGATTGTACATAACTCCTTCTCCTTTATGTGTTACATGGGATTATGTAAGTAGATAAATAAATAAATACGGGGTGGGGGGAGGCCGCTACAAAACAGTGCAAGATGTAGCCAATCAAAAATCAGCAGTATATTTTGGAAATTTGCTGGTCTGTTTGCTATGCCTTTGGACCCCACTTAAGATAGGCAATATACTGGTGACACATAGCTCTACCTCCCCTTTACATCTGCAGATGTTGCAGTAGATGCTCTGGACTGTTGTCTTGTCTTGGTAGTGGACTGGGTGAGAGCCAATAAATTCAATCCACATAACACTCAGATGCTATAAGTGGGTGGCTCCGTAGATGGATGGGAGGTTGCCTGCTCTTGATGGGGTTACACTTCCTCTGAAGGAGCAGGTTTGTAGCTTGGAGGTATTCGTGGATCCTTTGCTGTCACTTGAGGCTCAGACAGCCTCAGTGGTGCAGAATGCCGTCCATCAGCTTTGACTGGTAGTCTAGCTGTACCCCTGTGTGGACACCCCTGTGTAGACAACAGCCTAACTACTGTTGTCTATGCTCTGGTAACCTCTAGGCTAGAGTCAGAAACTTCAAGTGGTACAGAATTTCGCGGCCAGGTTGCTCAGCGGGCAAGACGGTTTGAGCATATAATTGGCGTGTAATACCAATTGGCCCAATGTCACTAGCTGCCAATTTACAGGCTCAATTCATTTGCCCTATGGAAATTCATTGTGTTAGTTTTGGCCCGGTTTTTCAGCCTGTTACGGTTATATTTATTCCATCTTCTTCAGCATTAGATACTCCTCCCAGCTCCAAATCCACCTAACAGTAACCTTGTCCAGCCCACATTTTTCTTCTTTGCAAGAAGATTATGGGGGACTCTGTCAAAAGCCTTGCAAGATACACTACATCCACAGCATGCCCTTGATCCACCAAGCTTGTTATTCTATAAAAACAAGAAGAAATGAATTTGTCTGGCATGACTTTTTTTTTGAAAAAACCATGCTCGGTTTTACTAATCACAGTATGCTTTTCTAACTGTTCACAGAACGATTGTTTAATTATCTCTTCTAGGACCTTTCCTGGTATCAAGGCCAAGCTGATTGGTTAGTAGTTATCTGGGCCTCCCCCCCCCCCCCCCGCTTTCCGCTTTTGAAAATAGGGACATTTGCCTGACTCTAAACCACAGGGACCTCACCTGTTCTGCAATAATTCTCAACAATATCGACAGAGGCTGAGATTACACCTGCAAGCTGCTTTAGTACCCTTGAGTGCAGCTCATCAGGCCCTAGAGATCTGAATTTATTTAAAATAGCTAGGTGCTACATTACCACCTCTTTTCCTGTCTTGGGCTACAGCTCCTACCTTGTACCAATTATTCTGCTATGACCAAATTAGGCACTACTTTTCTTTTGGGTGAAGACAGAGGCAGGGTTGATGTTGACCGAATAGCCTTTATCCGTCTTCTCCACACAGAGAACTTACTACTTGCTTGTTCTTCCTCTTGCTTTGAACATAGCCAAAGAAACCTTTTCAAATTATTTTTAATCTTTCTTAATAGATAGCTTTTTGAGGTGTTTGTAAAATGTTAACCTGCTGAATGAAATATATAGGGAAGGGCCATGGTATATCCTATAACCTTTGCACAGTCTAATTACTGTACAAATGGCACATAACATAGTATTATTATTCATGTATTCAAAACATTTAAATATCGCCCTTCACTTTAAAATAATAATAATAGTAATCTGTGGACAGCGTACAAAGAAAAGAGAGAGGGGGGATAATTACAAGATTGTGAAATATCCAAACCTTAAAAAAGAAAGACACAACTTGGGGAATTGGTTATTTTTAGCCTCAGAGAAAAGAGGCATTAAACATTCCCCGAATAATCCAGTACAATCCATGGAATGGATAAACTTGGCATATGACATATGTCCCAGCTGTCCAATGATTTTGTGTTCTGCCATTCACAGCGGTGAAGAGGAACTGCCCATCTCCAGTAAAAGAAAAAGAAAAAAAGCAAGCAAGGTGAGGCCAGGTTAAAGAATCAAGAGAAACACAAAGGGAGATGAACAAAGCAATGTTATCTCCTTAAATTAAGCCAAGAAAATCTGAACGTTTTGCTGACTTTCTCATTTATTTATTTATCTATTTTGAAAACCTGACAGCATCAGGCTTGGCTTCCATTCTCTCTCAGAGTATTTAATAAATCTTCTGAAAGAAGTACTTTGCCATTTTCCTCTAATCCATCATGTATTTTATTAATATTAGAGCCAGATTAGGATTTAAGAGTGCCACGGGTCTTAATTTATAAATATCATGCTCTCTATGAAGATGTCAGCTTGGTCCTTCTCTTCCCATCCTCCCTGCTTATACTTTCCCTTTGGTTCCATGCTGTCAAGCAAATTTAACCGACAGGCACAATTTGAAATTTAATATACACATATCCCCCTGTGTATATTAAGTTGTCTACATTTTGACAGTTTGGTCTTGGTTACATCTCGGAGGCAGAAACAGGGGCGCAACTAGGAAAATAGGCCATGCATCCCCACAAAGCCTTAATGGCAGAGTTAAGCCGATTTCAAAATTGGATTCCAAGGCCAAGCGATTGATCAATGGCAGAACTACAAGCAATGCTCAGGAGCATATGGCTGCCAGCTCCACTTTCATCCATTTAGGACCATTCTGTCAAGTAGCTTTTCCAATAAATTGTCTTGGCATGTTTCTAGCTTTGTTTCATTTAACATTTGATGGATGGGATCAAATTTTGTTTATAATTACTTCAGATTTTATTAGACTGTTATTGACTGAAAAATGAAAGCTGCTATCTTTATGCAGCTAAGGACAAGCAACTGCCCTAAGTTGAATCGGCACTCCAGTATAACTCCAACTTGTATCATATTGTTCTATCTATAGGACACCCCCTTGTATAAGACCCCCCCTATTTTGGGGGACTCAATTTTGGGAAAATGAGGGGAGATGGCCCAAAGTTGTTGAGCCTCTCTCCCCCCCATACAGCTGCAGGCAGGAAACACTCCCTCGATCATTTCCCGTGCGCAGCGGCATCGGGGGAAGTTGCGCTCCCAGGAGTACAACCTCCTCTGATGCCGCCGCGCGGAAAATGATCCAGGGAGCGCACGCCACGTGCCGCACGCAGCGGCATGGGGGAAGTTGTGCTCCCGCCGAGCTGGCTGGTGGCACGCCGCCTCCCCAGCCCATGCCACTACCCGTGTATTGGATGACCCCCGTTTTTTGATGCGATTTTTGAGTCTAAAAATATCGTCCAATACACGGAAAAAATGCGGTAATTCAGATCTTGATACAAATTATCAACATAATAATTATGAATGAGTGGATGCTCCCCATTCCGTTTTGTTATTGTTCCACGGGTTGGCTCTGCCCCTTGCTCCACTTCACCTGCCATGTGAATTGTGCTCTTAAAGGTGTGCTGTTTTTATGCGGCTGGCTTGGATTGGATTAGAAGTGTTCTGTTTTTATAGCGCTGCCATTTTTATCTGTGAATTTTCAATAGGCTTTTGTATGTGTTGTAAGCTGCTATGGGAAGCCAGTGGGTGTTATCTGTCTAAAGTTTAGACAGATCAAATCTAAAGGTTAATAAATAAAATTTAAGAAGTTTAAATAAATAAAATAAAATAATACAATACCAGGTCTTTGGTATTTTGTTATTGGCAGTGTTGTTGTTTTTCCTGAGGGTACTCAAGGGTACACTGCACCAACACCTTTTTTCTTTAAGAAAATCACTGGTCATTGGTTTGTTTTTATTTTATTATTATATATTTTGTGTTCTCATTATGTACTTCCGTGTTGTGAACCACCCTGTGATCTCTGGACGATAAATAAAATAAAATAACAAAACAATGTTGCAATCTAAACCCCTGATTCTAGGTTTGTGTGGATGGGGTGGAGATCTTTCTTCACTCAGTTCAAAACAGCTTTACTAGTCTCTTCTCTGTGCTCCAACCACCAATGGGATTCCTACCAGCGGCAGCCCATGGGGAGCCCCCAAATGAGGATTTTAGGGGACAAGGAGAGGCTGAACCACCTAGGATCCATTTGATCCTGAACTTCCCCAGTGCTATCATTTGAAAATATCATGCTTGAACTAGGTCTGATTGCTACCCCAGCTCCAGGCTAGCACAATGCCTAGCTTCCTCCTTCTGCCCCAGCAGCTATGTGTGGGGATGGAGGCTGCAGGTGCAGCAAAAGTTACACCACACCATCATGCTCTCCTGTTGCAATGCTGCAGTTAGGATTGCTCAGTAAGTCATCCTCAGATGTACTAAATGAACTTAAGCTGCCATATGCATTTATTTCAGTGGGTCTATCCCTCTCCTTCTCATGAACATTCTCTTCTAAAATAATAATAATAATAATACAGTTACGAACATATAGTTATTTTATGTATTGATGGCTCTAAATCCTCTTGATCAAAACCCCAGCCTGATCCTTCCATTTTACAATGAGAACACCACAACTGTATGTCCATCAGAGTTCTGGTCATTCCCCCTTACCATGCAAACTCTTTGAAACTCAGGAAAATTTCAGTAAAGATTCACACTGACCCCCCAAAAATATGCTGTATCTAATGAGCAAGGTTTATATATCATGCAGAATCTGTTTTATTTATTTATCATATATTTATTTATGTAGGGGGTCTTTGAGTACATAGCAAACATACTTTCTCATCCACTAAAGATTCACATTTTATTATTATGACAGTAAGTCTCACAAGTCAAGGCTTTATAAAACCTCTAGCTTAAGAGTCACGATAAAATTACTAGTGGCGGAAAGTCTAAGTTCCTCTTAAATGAAACTGTTTGCCACCGGTTTATAGGGCAGGCTGAAATTGACCTTTTCTTCATTGTAATCAAAGCCTGCTGTGCCTACCTGAAGCCATACCAGTTATCCGCTGCGGACAGCTTTTATTTTGCTCTGCAGGAAAACAAACGCCTCATGCAACCGCATCACTAGTAGCAGAGACATAAGGCTATGTAAGAACACAAGCGATGCTTTGTGTTAATTGAATATGGTGCATTAATAAGTTGCAACTCCCATCCCTTGTGCGTTATTTGTATGGGCATCCTCTGAAAGCCGCACTGCGCTACACTACCACCCCCTGTGCCTCCTTAAGTGCTTCTGCTTTGAGTGAATATTCACCACACCAAATGTTCTATCTCATTACAGATCTTGCTTTTACTGGTCTGGATGTGGAGGTCTCAAGCCGTTCCACAGCCATTGTCTCCATAGGAAACCCAGGGCCAAACAGGAGCTTGTATTAACCTCCTCACCTTGTGCCCTTTGGCAATTCCCAGTTCAAAAGCAAATCCTTTCAGTTCCAAAGGTGTGAAGGGTCCTGAGGGAGTGTGTGGGGCTAGCTCCACTCCCTAAATATCTATGCATGCATTGGCTGAATCCTCAGCCAATGCATGTTTAGTGTTTGACTGAAGAGGAACCTCTTCTATGCATGCATGCATAGTAAAGCAGGGTGCTGATAGCTATGTTGGAAACTCTATGTGCAAAAAAAAAAGTTTATCTTTAGGCTTAGCTGACCATGTGCTGGTTAGGAGCAGGCTGGCAGGTATGTGATCATTAAGGGCAGGGTTAGTCCATGTTTACTCTTAGGGATCTTCATACATTCAATTCCCATTAATAACTGGCTAGGGCTATAGTGGCCACTTGAAACTCCACTGTGTACCATAGCATAACATTTGTAGGATACTCAGAATTGATGGATAACAACTATCTAGACAGAAAAATTAAGAAAAGGGAAAGTTTCTTCTTGTCGTTATGATATGCAAGCAATATGCAGAAGCCTTAGGTTGACTCCAAAATGGAGTTCAAGCTTTCTAAAAAGGAAGCAGGATTGTCAGTCTAAGGCTGCATTCAGACAACACTTTATTCTATTTTTATGTTTCCTTACATGATAATTTCCACATTTCACGTGATCTTTCACACAATGTGGAAGTCAGTTCTGGAAAAGTAAAAGTATCTAGCAGCTGTTTAGCACTCATTTCTGTGTTCTTTGCTTCCAGGAAACAATGCATTCGCAACCCCATTAATCTAGAAAATTGCAGAAGTATTGCGTTGCAAATTTCGCATGATGAAATTTCAAGTGGCATTCCAGCATGAAGTTCTTTCCCACCATTAAATTTTTTAACAGGGCACGATGACATGAGTAAAAGGAACTTAGAATCCAGGATAGAAGTGCTAACATTATAATCAGGAAAGCTAATGTAATAATCCCTAATGCACCATAAGAACATGTCAAACTTGGGCTACATTAGCTTTATTGTTTATAAAGCTAGTGCTACTGTTCCTATTTCTAAAATTCATTTTACACTGCAGTACCTGCTGTGTTATGGAACTGTAACTTTTTGATTGATACACCACCATTTCATACTAAATTTTAAATAGTGGGAAAGAACTTCATGCTGGCACACTACCCCATATTTCATCACATAAAATTACACCACCAAACTCCCCCCATTTTCTGAGTTAACAAAGTTGCAAAGTATTTTCCCCCGGAAACAATTAACACTGAAATTAGTAATAAATGTGTGCCAGATTCCACTAGATATCCAGAAGTTATTTTATATCATGTGAAACATCACATAAAACATGAAAATCAACAGGTAAGGAAATGTCAGGAAGATGGAATAAAGTGCCATCTGAATGCAGCCTACACTCATAGTTCATTAATCAGCCTTCATAATAAAAGCCTTTTCTCTGACGAATTTCACCATAGAAATCTTTCCAATATGTAATTTTTATTATTGCAGAGACTGAATCCAATTATTTCATGGTGCTGTTGCAAGGTACACTCTTCTTCTGTCTTACAGCATCAAATTATTGGGGTGGGTAGACTGGACAAGCGCAATTGTATTCAAGGGAGGCCTAATGGAAAATGAAATTGAACTTGCCTGCTTAGATGTACCCTTGAAACACCATCATGTTAGTTCCTATGAAGGAGCAGTCACAGCATCAAAAGCCATACACGATCCATGTCTTGCGTATTTTTTATTAACATTTGCATTTTGTTTCCTTTTTGCTTCTACAGTACTTGTTTTTATGTGTAAAATAGTTGGTGCAGAAAGATGATGGCCAGGCTGAATATTTGTTATTAGCATACTAGTGCTTGGGAAATGATATTTGTAATAAAACCACTGAGGCCACCTTCTCTACCTTGGTTTAATTTGTGGCCCACTACGTGTGGAATGTAGACGTTCCTGGCTACTCCAGGCTGACACCTCCCTTCTTTTATTTGTTTTATGATTTTGTGCCTGTGCTTTACAGAAATTGGGAGTTGATTCTCTGCTTCCTTGGTGTGAGAAAAATCTGTAAATAAGCAATTATAGAGCAATCAAAGCCAAAGTCCTTTTATGAATGTGACGGGAGTATTTTTTTTAAAGACCCTTTCATTTCCCTAAGATTGCAAAGTCTGCAAGTCAAAAGCAGTACAGATTTGTTCCTAAGGAGAGATTGAAAAGATTGGAGTTGTTTATTTTAGAAAAGAGATGAGAATGTGATCAAAACTATATCAAATAATGAATGGCGTTGAGAAGGCAGACCACAACCGGGGGGAGGGGAGGGAAATGATAAAAAGAACTGATAAAAAGAAAATTACATTTCCATACACAGTGCAGTGGATTGCGGAAATCATATTGGAAGAGACCGGATCTTTGGAAAGATTCAACAAAGAACTGGACATGTTTGGGAGACCAGAGGAATACATATTTTGTGGACTGTTTATGAAGGACTGCTTATGAAGGACTATATGTAATGAAAAACAATATTCTAGTATGTAACCACCCCTCAAAAATGTCTCTAAATATTAGTGGCTAAAATCAAAACTTGCACTACACCAGTTTATAAACATAGA
Organism: Zootoca vivipara; assembly: GCF_963506605.1. Classification (NCBI taxonomy): domain Eukaryota; kingdom Metazoa; phylum Chordata; class Lepidosauria; order Squamata; family Lacertidae; genus Zootoca; species Zootoca vivipara. Next base: position 46,132,045 of record NC_083284.1, on the reverse strand, counting down.
GATGGACAAACCACACCCATCCCAGTTTGAAATGGAATGGAACTTCAGCTTTTTGGAAAATTCTATGAAATTATCTCAGCCTTTCTCCAATAACTCTCCAGAATTTGGAAGGAATCTACAGCGTCAACACTCTTATTATCTGCCAGGGCCATTTCTTTCCCATTTTCTGAACATATAAAACTAAGGCTGGCATTCACACGGCAGTTTATACCATTTCCACAGTGTTTCCCTGATAGTTACCTTCCACATGATAACTGATCTTTCACACAGTTTCTGGGAAACTAATAGAATAGATTGTATATTTGGTGCTCATTTCCATGTTATCTCATTCCAGAAAAAAAAATCCACATTCAGCCCCCTTTAAACCTGAAAATTGTGGAAGTAAAGTGACAAAATTGGGGGCAACCGACATACAGCTCTTTTCTGTTATTTTCACGGGGGGGGGGGAATCATGGGAGAACAGATGCACACATGTGCAGAAAGCGTGGGGGAGTAGCAACATTGCTCAATGTTGTTTGTTGTTGTGTTACAATGACATTTAGAGCAACATGCCAATGTATCGGTAAAAAAGCCACATTTCAAAGTGTAGTGCGCAGTGTGAAAGGAACATAAGAAAATGGGGAAGAAGACCTAGCAATCAAGAAAACTAATACAATATTCCCCACATCAGAATGCACCTTAAAAGCCTACCTATGTTTCTAGCTTTCTGAAATGAAGTTTTCTCTCTATGTTCAGATTCCCAAAATCTGGGAGTTAGACACCTCCAAGGGACATCAAAGTAGGCTCCGAATAAACTCCAGAAGTATTGACTCGTCAGTTTAACTCAAGTCAGATGTAGCTTGTTATTTCTCCTAGTCAAGGGGCTCAGAAGAAATTTTAAAAACAAATCATACATTTTCCAGACTTCTGCTATGATTATTAATTACTTGACCTTCTTTGAAAGGTCCCAGGATGGGTTAGTGTAACATAATCAACATGGAATCATTTTGAATAACCTTCTGCTTGCCCAGAACCTGGCCTGCTAAATTTGAGAAACTGTGAAAGAGGGGGAGGGGAGAAACTGGGAGATGTGATGGCTTGTGTCCAGTCACAGAGACAGAGAAACTGGAGAAGGACTGGGCTCAGCTTCTAATGGCCTTGGAATAATGGAATTGTATGTGTTCATTTCTGACTATCCTTTTTTCTATACAACTCCCTCTGGGCAGCGACGGAGGAAGCAGCTCGGGCGCCTGGGGTGGCATGCCCAGGGGTAGGACAAACCGCCCATGGGGGGGGTGAGGGTGGTGCGAACCACCCATAGGGGGGCGCACCGCGGGGCTCCGGAGTCTGCCTGCCTGCTCCCACTCAGCCACCCTACAGCTGGGGGGAGGCAGTGGGTGACTGTTTGGGCAGCACAGAGCATGCGAACGCCCAAGCCACCATGAGTGCTGCCCAGCATTTTGTCACCCCCCCCAGTGGTTACACCCGAGGCGGCCGCACCCACCACACCCCCTTCCTCCGCCCCTGCCCCTGGGATGACAGAATGTCATTGAGTAGTTCCCAGTGGGACTTGCTCTATGAGCATTCAAAGCATGTGGCAGGAAAGAGACTCCTATGCTTGGTCCTCAGGTTGTAGGCAGCTGAATACCCTATTTTAGAAGTTCTAAAGTGGGAGGAGGGAATAGGGCAAGTGAATAAAAGCAGTGCGTAATGCTTGGACTGCCTCTTAAGTATGTATTTTTAAAAGGTGTGTCTGTTTCCAGGCAGATTTTTAAGGGAGTTTCCATTAAAAAAACAACAACCAGAAACAAGACGGGATGGACTACATCCCATCTGAGCAGTCTGATGGACTGGATCTTAATAGGTCTGCCCTTTTATAAACAAGACAAAGTACTTGCAGTTAGCAAAAAACAGTCTTAGTAGCATGAAGCATCAATGGGAACTTTCCCATGGAACAGGCAAACTTCAGCTGTTCAGCCAACAATACTTATGCTTGGAGAAGACTATCCTAGCCAGGATTCTTAATTGGAAGTTTCAGCATCCACATCCAAATTCTGAGCCAGAATTCATTCATCCCTCACATCACTAGATGTAGAGATTAATGGAAAGTGGAAACAGGGCACTTCCAACAGAATTTTTAGACTTGCTGAAAGCTTTTTTCTCATTAAACAATTAATTGAAAACCAAGTAAATGTTCAAAACAAATTAGGGTAATATGAATATTTCATACCTAAAAATATACAGGGGAAGATTAAAATTCAAAATAACCTTGAAAAATTGTACTGCTGGGTTGTGAGAAACAAAATGCGATTTTTGAAAAAGCAAATGCCAACTAGCCTACTGTAAGAACTCATGGATCCAACTTTACATCACAATTCTAAGCACATGCAAGGTCAACTGAGTTTAGGGGGCCTTATCCCAGGTAAGTGAAAATAGGATTGCAACCTAGTGGGGGGGTTCTAGGTTTGTTTTAACAAGCATACAAAAATGAATTTGGGCAGCAATCATACAAAAATGCATGCTTTGTGAAAAATACAATAAAAAAGACTCTGTATTTTTGTGCAGTTAGTGTGTGCGCGCAGATTGATGAGGAAATGAGACAAAACATATTTATAGATTTTCACAAGTGAAACTGACACAAACCAAAAGAAGACAGATTTACCCAAGCCTAGCCCTACCGAAATGACTCTTCCACTCAGTTAAATGCAACATTGTAAATGCATGTCTCCCTGCAACAAATGTAAGCCAAGATAGCTGTAGATTCTGCTGGTTTATTTCTCCCTCTTTAACTATAAATGAACCTTGTGATCATTTGCTATGAGGCACTTTCCTGCTGTGTGTGTGTGTGGTCAACATTTTAAAAACAAAATCTGTTTTGTTTATTTCCAAGAATGGTGACAAGAGATTTTTTTAATGAGGCAGGACTTGACTCCAATGATAAAAGCAATATTTAAAATGAGAGTAAGCAACACGCCTGCCTCTGAATTAAAACACTGGATTAATACTCTTAAGCAGACACACTGGTATTTAATGATAACCAGGTGGTATCCAATTACTGTTAATCTATGGCCTTCTTTTTTGATTGACCATATTCCTGCTGCCAACCAAATCAATGTTGTATGGCAAATATAATGAATCTGGATGTCAAAGAGAAAAATAATTAGGCACAATTTCAGAGGTTCTCATTCAACATTTTTATGCATAGCTTCATCTTGATAAATTGAAAGACTCTGGCCCAGCAAGTAGTTAAGACAGGATACAATGACCAAAATGAAACCTTGACTATTGACATGGCAAGTTGCCGCGGCTTGCATTACACAACATAATACTGAAAACATAATGCATACAGCATATTCTGAATACTAGGCTGAAACTGGGAATGTCTACCTAACAGCCACATGTCTTCCTACAGTTGGTAAAGCTCAAGCACATTCAAGGATGATGAAATCATGTCATAATTCAGTGGTGTGAACCATTGACTGCCTGGGGCAATATTTTAACAGACAACAGTCCAAAAACACTATTCTACTCACAGTATCTAAGTGCAGTTTGACATTCGGAAGTTAAAGATGAAGAAGCAATAGCAAGCCAGGAAAAGCATGACAATTGAGAGGAACCAAAGTGCAGTAGATTTGGGAGTCTTTTCTAATTTCCTTCATAGTGATGAGGGAGAAAGAGAAGATGAGTGAGAGGTAGAAGTCCTTGTCTTCGGGACTAGCATTGGACAAAAGGACTTCTTCGTGAATGAGAGAATATGAATTCAGACAGCCACAGAAAGGTGCGCACACAAATATTTGTGTGTCATTCTAAACGAAGGCATTCTTTATATATGCAGAGGGGCTTACGAGAGTGCAAAAAAATAGTGAAATAGGAAGACAAAAAGTGTAATGTTTACATTCCAAGAAACTCTTACATTTATTTCTATGTACAGGAAAGCATATACAATGATATCTCGGTTCTTGAACGAAATCTGTTCTGGAAGCCCGTTCAGCTTCCAAAACATTAGAAAACCGAGGGATGGCTTCCCGTTGGTTGCAAGAGCTTCTTGCACTCAGTGGAAGCCGTGTCGCACATTCAGGTTCTGAAAAACGTTAGAAAATGAAAACATTTACTTCCAGGTTTTCGGTGTTCAAGAACTAAAACATACGACAACGGAGACGTTCGGGACATTCAGGAACTGAGGTTCCACTGTATTTTAATTAGCATTGTATACGTGCATACACACATTAGAACAGAAACTAAGGAGGGCATTTCATTTGGGATAGAAAGAGGACTGGAAATTCCCTGGCCTGCAATGTTCTGTAGAAACGCTTAATTACTCCCTAATATTGGTAATAATACAAACTGTAGCAGAATCATGACTCCGTTACCCATCCTATCTCTTTCATCTTCTTTGAATCAACAAATGAGTGAGAAGCATGTACCTGGTAGACCAATGGGTGTTACAGTACATTAGAATTTTGTATGAAAGGAAAGGGCTAGCATATTGCAAGAAGAGTCTGCTTTTTAGATGACCCCCCCCCCCCCAGAGTGAGTTTTGGATGGATATAAAGTGCAATGTATTGCATGCCATATGAACAGTCCATGCTGTTTGGGTTCTGTTACTCCAGTTGTATTTTATAGTAGGTCTATGTCTGTATAAATAAATGTGATATGATCAGAGTGCAACATAACCAGAAACATAATGATTCTGACCGTAGTCACTGCTATCTATGTCTGAGGATCTTTTTGTATTAGAGAGAAAGTAAAGGGACCAGCAACACAGAACCTTCCGAAAGGGATGCTTTAAGACATTTTAATAATGTTCTCTAATACCGTTATGGCCCTAGAGAAAGGGCAACAGAAAGGCAATGTCTTGTAAAACTGACACAGAACAAGTTCTTATTCCTTCTGGTCGGTATACTATTGATGTCACTATGAAGCCACCTTGCCACCATCTCTGGGTAAAATTTCCCATATTCTTGACAAATCAGTTTGAACAACCTTTCTTCTAATGCCATCTCTGTTTCCATACTTTGACCTTTTCAGCCTCTTAATCATAGCTTCCCCTTCATGGATCAATGCCTTGTCGTGGTGAAGGGGCTTGAATAACTCAGAGAAGCTATGAGCTATGCCATGCAGGGCCACCCAAGATGGACAGGTCATAGTGGAGAGTTTTGACTAAATGTGATCCACCTGGAGAAGGAACTGGCAAGCCACTCCAGTATCCCTGCCAAGAAAACTCCATGGACAAAGACAACAGGCATATAAAAGTTATGACGCTGGAAGATGAGCCCCTCAGGTCGGAAGGCGTCCAACATGCTACTGAGGAAGAGCGGAGGACAAGTACAAGTAGATTCAGAGCTGATGAAGCGGCTGGGCCAAAGCCGAAAGGACGCTCAGTTGCGGATATGCCTGGAAGCGAAAGGAAAGTCCGATGCTGTAAAGAAAAATATTGCATAGGAACCTGGAATGTAAGAACCATGGATGGAGGTAAGCTGGATGTGGTCAAAAATGAGATGACAAGAATAAATATTGACATCCTGGGCATCAGTGAACTAAAATGGAAGGGAATGGGCGAATTCAGTTCGGATGACTATCATATCTACTACTGTGGGCAAGAATCCCGTAGAAGAAATGGAGTGGCCCTCATAGTCAACAAAAGAGTGGCAAAAGCTGTAATGGGATGCAATCTCAAAAATGACAGAATGATCTCGATACGAATCCAAGGCAGACCTTTTAACATCACAGTAATCCAAGTTTATGCACCAACTACCGGTGCTGAAGAAAGTGAAATTGACCAATTCTATGAAGACCTACAACACCTTCTAGAAATGACACCAAAGAAGGATGTTCTTCTCATTACAGGGGATTGGAATGCTAAAGTAGGGAATCAAGAGATAAAAGGAACAACTGGTAAGTTTGGCCTTGGAGTTCAAAATGAAGCAGGGCAAAGGCTAATAGAGTTCTGTCAAGAGAACAAGCTGGTCATCACAAACACTCTATTCCAACAACACAAGAGACGACTCTACACATGGATATCACCAAATGGGCAGCATCGAAATCAGATTGATTATATTCTCTGCAGCCAAAGATGGAGAAGCTCTATACAGTCAGCAAAAACAAGACCTGGAGCTGACTGTAACTCAGATCATCAGCTTCTTATAGCAAAATTCCAGCTTAAACTGAAGAAAGTAGGAAAAACCACTGGGCCAGTAAGATACAATCTGAATCAAATCCCTTATGAATACACAGTGGAAGTGAGGAACAGGTTTAAGGATTTAGATTTGGTGGACAGAGTGCCTGAAGAACTATGGATGGAGGCTCGTAACATTATACAGGAGGCAGCAACGAAAACCATCCCAAGGAAAAGGAAATGCAAGAAAGCAAAATGGCTGTCCAACGAGGCCTTACAAATAGCGGAGGAGAGGAGGCAAGCAAAATGCAAGGGAGATAGGGAAAGATACAGGAAACTGAATGCAGATTTCCAAAAAACAGCAAGGAGAGACAAGAGGGTCTTTTTAAATGAGCAATGCAAAGAAATAGAGGAAAACAATAGAATGGGGAAAACCAGAGATCTGTTCAAGAAAATTGGAGATATGAAAGGAACATTTCGTACAAAGATTACCATAATCAAGGACAAAAGTGGTAAGGACCTAACAGAAGCAGAAGACATCAAGAAGAGGTGGCAAGAATACACAGAGGAATTATACCAGAAAGATATGGAGGTCTCGTACACCTCAGGTAGTGTGGCTGCTGACCTTGAGCCAGACATCTTGGAGAGTGAAGTCAAATGGGCCTTAGAAAGCATTGCTAATAACAAGGCCAGTGGAAGTGATGATATCCCAGCTGAACTATTTAAAATTTTAAAAGATGATGCTGTTAAGGTGCTACACCCAATATGCCAGCAAGTTTGGAAAACTCAGCAATGGCCAGAGGATTGGAGAAGATCAGTCTACATCCCAATTCCAAAGAAGGGCAGTGCCAAAGAATGCTCCAACTACCGCACAATTGCGCTCATTTCACACGCTAGCAAGGTCATGCTTAAAATTCTACAAGGCAGGCTTAGGCAGTATGTGGACCGAGAACTCCCAGAAGTGCAAGCTGGATTTCGAAGGGGCAGAGGAACCAGAGACCAAATAGCAAACATGCGCTGGATTATGGAGAAAGCTAGAGAGTTCCAGAAAAACGTCTACTTCTGCTTCATTGACTATGCAAAAGCCTTTGACTGTGTCGACCACAGCAAACTATGGCAAGTTCTTAAAGAAATGGGAGTGCCTGATCACCTCAACTGTCTCCTGAGAAATCTCTATGTGGGACAAGAAGCTACAGTTAGAACTGGATATGGAACAACTGATTGGTTCAAAATTGGGAAAGGAGTACGACAAGGTTGTATATTGTCTCCCTGCTTATTTAACTTATATGCAGAATTCATCATGCGAAAGGCTGGACTAGATGAATCCCAAGCCGGAATTAAGATTGCCGGAAGAAATATCAACAACCTCAGATATGCAGATGACACAACCTTGATGGCAGAAAGCGAGGAGGAATTAAAGAACCTTTTAATGAGGGTGAAAGAGGAGAGTGCAAAATATTGTCTGAAGCTCAACATCAAAAAAACCAAGATCATGGCCACTGGTCCCATCACCTCCTGGCAAATAGAAGGGGAAGAAATGGAGGCAGTGAGAGATTTTACTTTCTTGGGCTCCTTGATCACTGCAGATGGTGACAGCAGTCACGAAATTAAAAGACGCCTGCTTCTTGGGAGAAAAGCAATGACAAACCTAGACAGCATCTTAAAAAGCAGAGACATCACCTTGCCGACAAAGGTCCGTATAGTTAAAGCTATGGTTTTCCCAGTAGTGATGTATGGAAGTGAGAGCTGGACCATAAAGAAGGCTGATCGCCGAAGAATTGATGCTTTTGAATTATGGTGCTGGAGGAGACTCTTGAGAGTCCCATGGACTGCAAGAAGATCAAACCTATCCATTCTGAAGGAAATCAGCCCTGAGTGCTCACTGGAAGGACAGATCGTGAAGCTGAGGCTCCAATACTTTGGCCACCTCATGAGAAGAGAAGAATCCTTGGGAAATACCCTGATGTTGGGAAAGATTGAGGGCACTAGGAGAAGGGGACGACAGAGGACGAGATGGTTGGACAGTGTTCTCGAAGCTACGAACATGAGTTTGACCAAACTGCGGGAGGCAGTGGAAGACAGGAGTGCCTGGCGTGCTATGGTCCATGGGGTCACGAAGAGTCGGACACGACTAAACGACTAAACAACAACAATCATAGCTTTTGGACACAAGTCAGACAGTAAGTCAGACATGCACTTCTTTTCTTCTCGTTTTGCAAACTCAAAGCAGCCCTCCTTTTCACAACAGTAAGAGTTATCCATCACCGCTGCATTTCACCTGAATATTCCTGGGTGATTAAAAAAAGTGCAGCTATTCTTTCACTTGGCATTTTATAAAACCAAATTATTAATCATTACTCCACCGGCACACGCAAACTATCTTTCAAACCTGCTAGCGCTTGGGAAATGAATTCATTCTTTACTGAAGCCACTGTCTTGCTCTATAGGGGCTGTTTGTCAGTTTCTCCAGAGTGACACTAAATCAAGTTGCAAGGCACTGTTACTGTAAATCACAGTCTAATTTACTTGTCACCGTGTTGTGACACTTGGTTAAAAATGCTTTTTAATTGCGACTATAAATTATGCATTAACAATTCCTCATGGCAGCCTTAATACTACATCGGAATATTTTTGCACCAAGGAAAAAAAAGGCTAAACAACAGCAACATCATCAAACCGGGATTGAGATTTTTAAGAGGCATATGATGAGGGTGACAATGATTCATCACCCCACCCCACCATCCCTTAGAAAAGTAATCAGAATCTCTTGCCTATGTTATACAGCTCTTAATAGAATGGGAATTCTGTCCAAGATGGAATCAGTCAACCCGTGCACCATTTCTACCATTTGATAGCTCATGGTGGTTGCGTATTCTTCTCAATCTCGGTTACCTATCTCTTCAGCTCAAGGTTAGCCTCAGGAGTTTTCTGATTGTAAGATTCCGTTTAGCCAGGATAGAAGCAATCCCATTAACATTTCAATTTACACCTTCAATAAAAGAAAACCAGTTTTTAAACTTCAAGGTTCTCAGCAGATATTTCTACAAGTACATATTTAATATTGCATTGAGAGAAACTTTCCTTATCTTCCTCAGAAATCATTATGGTATAAGCTTGCCATAAGGACACAGCAAAGATGAATAGGATTGTTCAGAGGAATACTACTGAAATTGAAATAAAGGGTCTGAGTGCTCATTCTCAGATAAGCATGTCTTTTCAGATATGCTTTAAACTAATATTTTTATGGCTTCTTATTGAAATCACGGGTGTTTCAACTTTAAGTACCCAAGACAGTATGATGAATATTGTTGTTGTTGTTCTCTTTTTCAGGCATTGTAGGATGTTAACAAACATGCTAGGAGATTAGGAAGTTTTTGGCCCCGTCTCCATCTACGTTCCTCTATTATCATGTAGGATGTAAACAATGCAAAACATATTTTAACAGGATATCTTTGAATGCTGGATATTTTATACTTAGATTCAGGGTCAAACTACACTAAGTGTATAATGTACAGTGGGTAGCTATGTCTCATTTTTTTTCTTTACCTGAACTTCCTCAAGACTGTGTCACACATGGAGGGGAAGGATATTTTAATATGCAGGAGGGCCAGTTTTATAGTGGACCATGGCTGAGGAGGGAAGCGATAAACCTATCCTATCCAAGTGTCCCACAAAGAATGCATTACTGCAGTCCAAACAGGATGCTACCTGTGTATGAATAACCCTGGCCAGTCTAGTTTGAGTCATTCTCTTCTGATATTTGTGCACTGACTAAAGTAATAAGTAAAGGTCATCATCAAATTGCACCTGCTGGCATTAACCTTTTCTTTTGAATGCAAGTTGCTGCTGTTAGCTTTCATGTCAGATTACAGTTTGGGGCTCTGATCTCAGGTCAGTTCTGAAAGTACCACCACTGTTTACTGATCTAATTTAAGGCTCTCTTGTCATGGGCGTATGAAGGTTTCTGCGATGACTGGGGACAGCTCTCTCCTGCTGCTCTTCTTGGCCAGATTTGTCCTACTCCTCTTCCTTCATCATTCTCTGTGTGGGCAATAGCCCCAAAACATTCAACAGTAGTGAATTTGGGCTTATTAGGAGAGAGAAACATCCCCTGAATGAAGAAAGCAGACCATCACATGTTCAGTTTCCAGCAACTCTGGCTAAGAGGAACAGGGAGAAGTGGCGGGGAAAACCCTCTTTACCTCCAACTATGGAAAGCCTATGTTAGCCAGAGATGACGACCTTGGGCTAGAGGATTATAGAAATCATAAATACTCTGACCTGATATAAGGCAGCTTTCTAGGTCAGAACCTCCCCACAAAACATACATCTTTCATGTCTGTTCAGAAGATGACTGGGCTGCTGCATTGGTGTAATGTCATGCAGCAAGTAGATTTGGCAATGAGATAATAAAGGGATTTGGCTATGAGGCCAAAAGAAAGTAATGCAAAGTAAAGGAATTGCCCTAAATCCATTTGCCCTCAGTGGCATCCATTGATGCCTATTATTATTATTATTATTATTATTATTATTATTATTATTTCTTTATTATTTCTTGGATTCATATCTTCCAAGGTGCTCAAGATGGCATAAATAGCCCCCCCCCCATTTTATCCTCCCTACCTTGGTGGTAGCTTAGGCTGTGAATCAGTGACTGTCCCAAGGTCACCCAGGGAGATTCATAACTGGATGGGGATTTGAACCCGGTTCTCACAGGTCCTAGTTCAGCACCCTAACCACTACACCACACTGGTTCTTTAGAAGACTTCCACTGAAATGCAAACTGAAGATTTGGAGAGGGTTTTTTTTTTGATGGGACAGGTGACCACTCCCAATGGCTCCACATCTACTCGGGCTTTTTTCACTCAGACTGCTATTTGTGTAAGAAAAAAACCAAGCACCATAATTCCCATAATGTTGCATCTACACTGGCCCTTTGGGAATGGGAGATAGGAATGCTACCACCAAATGATACCGGAGAGAGGGACTGTCTTTCTTTTGGGAGAAACTTATGCTAGGTAGGGGAAACTGTTAGGGAGCACAGATCTGCACGTATGTGCATGTTTTTCCCATTCGGAGCCCCCTACCCCCAAAAATGATCAATAGAAAAACAGGCATGGTTTTTAGAGGGTAAAGTTGTTTGCAAACATGTTACTTTTTGCCAGACATCCAGAATCCAGCCAGGCATTTTTATCAAATTGGAATTCAGCAGCATCTGTGATCAGAGGGTGTAATCCTATCTCAGCTGAAAGCAACGTGATTTATAGTATTGACTGTAAAAGCATTTGGATATCTCTATGTGAAAAATGACTCTTTGAAAGAGGCAAACTACGAATCTTTCCTCATGACAAGAGATTCAAACAACAATATAATTCTACATTATACACACACACACACCCTCAGGCAGCCAGAGCAAGCGTCTTAGAAAGAGATGCCTTCCATGTAATCAAGGAAGGTCACATTACATACAGCTGTTCACATTCAGGGTCCCGTCCGCCACGCCCCTCCCCCCCGCCCCATTTCCTTCCTTTTTCACTCAGTGCCAGAAAATTTCCTGAGAAAGAATGATTTCTTTTTAAAACCTTTGTGTCAAAGGGAGGATCAATTACATCTGTATGTATGACACACGCCTCCAAGAGCGTCATTTGCAATGATACGTCACTGCACATTATCACTTGGATGAGGCTTAATTCAAAGGCTTACAGGCTCACAAAACCTGTAATTCACCATGCAGGTGAGGCTGCACCTGCACGGCACAGGTGAACCAGGTGAAGCCCATTCTGGAATATGGGCTCACTACACATCCTGTGCCAGATCAGCCTATTTTTTGTCCGGTGTCACCTCTGTATTTTTTTAGTCACAGATCTGTTCTGTCATTCTCCCGCACAAGCTTTTTTTAAAAACAACAACAACAACAACAACCCAGCATAAACATACATGTGAATGTTAAATATTTTTATACATTTCATATACACCCCCCCACAAACACACACATTTTTCTGTGCCTTTTAATGCATCCCCCCCATAAAATACGAATTGCTGTGCAAATTTGACCATAAAATAGGGGTTTTTATGTATTTATTTCTACAAAAACTGATCTCCAAACTTCAGAGAAATATGTCATCAGCTCAGAACTGAGATGGCCTCTGGTCCAAAGAGCACAGGGCTCTTTCCCACCACCAGTCACTTCTTGTTATTGCTATATTTGCCTTTAAAAGTTTTATTGGATTCTGCAAGTTGCAGCATATTTCAATAAAGGTTGTGGCTGATTTTAAATCCATAACTCTGCATCTGGCTCTTCTATGCACCCACAGATCCTTTTAGCACATATACCACTCCTTCTACATCTTCTCATTTCTGGATTTCCAAGCAGCAGCCCCTGAAGGCTATGCGGAAACCTTCTGTTGGCTGGATTTGACCCTGTGACCCCCCTGTGGCTGATCTCTCAGTATGGTGTTGTAGGAGAGCCAAGCAGTTCCTTCCATTCCATTATTACTTCCCTCATCAGCCAAGATGCCATCAGAACAGTAATATGCCCCCAAGACAAAAGAACCACTGTTCATCACCTATGGCAACAAAAAAGCTTGTTTACAGAGTGAAGGAATTGTTTGAGAGGAACAGGCAGAACACGGATTTAGAAGAATGAAGGAATAAGCAGAACACATAAAAGGGTATGTTAGTTTTCTTCTGCTTTTAACATTTGTAAGCTTATACTGATGTAGCTCGTTTTTATTTTGCTCACACCCCTGAAAAAGAAGGAGAAATCAAGTGATGGTTTTCAGCAGTGTTGTGCAGGAACAGAATAAATGAATTAACATGCGTTCCAAAACCTCAAAAAAAGCTCAGGAGAAACCAAGAGGAGAAATGATTTTCTTTTGTATTAAAACTGAAAACAGAGGCAGAGGAACAGGCATAGGTAGAACAAAGAACAGTCTTGCTGACTCATATTTGCTTGTAGGGAAAGGGTGATAAGGCTCAGACAGAAACAATGAATTAAGGTAGCTAAAATGGGATTTAGCAAACCCAGGCAGCCCAGTGGGAGCTGGTAAATTGAGGTCTGCAGTTCCATAGAAGGCTTAAAGAACACACCGGCAAAGAAGCTAGGCAAGAACTTTATTGTTTGTCTTAAACAAGAGCAGGACAACAGTTGGATCAGAAAAATGCAGGGTGGATTAAAATGGATAACAGTGTGCAACAAGGACATGAGTGCATGCCAGGGAAGGAAGGAAGGAAGGAAGGAAGGAAGGAAGGAAGGAAGGAAGGAAGGAAGGAAGGAAGGAAGGAAGGAAGGAACTTGGAACTCAAAATGAAATGGAAAGGGAAGCTGTAATTTATAGGGCAGATGTGACATGAGAAAAAACAGAGATGGCTGGGAAGAAATTGCTTCAGACACATGCTCTCTTTCCACAACTTCAGTCCCACTGAAAGGGAAGAAACCTAAGAGGAAAGACTATGACAGAGATGACATATTGGTCACATGGAAAATTCTGAGTGCAATCCCAGTAAAAACAAATGGAAGCTGACTAAAACTTTCTTGCTCTTGCACTGTTTATATTCAGCTGAGTGGACTTTCCTAAGATAACTGTGTGCAAATCAGTGTACAAATCTTTCTACAAAAGCATTCTGCAGTACAAATAATATTTTCCTAGCGTTAATAATATTTCAGGGAAAGCTGAAAGATTGGGGGTATTTCATGAGAAAAGGTACTTCCATTATTATTTGTGTTCATTTTGAACCATCCTGAATTGTACTGAAGGGGCATTTCTTGATTATTTCTGAATTCCACCCAAATTTTCTTTTGCTTTTCTATTCAGCCCAGTGCAGATAATTTTGAAACAGTTGGTTGATGCCTGGAATACAATGGCTAATCCACTGTACAACACCCTTTGGGAATTTGGCCCTGAAGATACTGATAAAACTGCCCCCCTAGGTTATAGTCAATTTGGTCTGGATATGTCTGTCTTCCAAGCCCTGCCAATATCGTCACAGGCTTAGAAGCAAGATGGGGGATTAAGAAAGGCATACAATATCCTTCTGGAGTGGGAAACTAAAGATGAAGAAATAAAGTTGGTAATGATTAAATGGGCACAAGATATAGGCCACAATATACAATTTGAAGATTGGATAAAATTGTGGAAAATAAATTTGAAATTTACGGATTGTATATTGTTGAGAGAGAATTACATGAAGATGTGTGGGGATAACACGAGGAAATTGTGCTTGCATGTGTGGAAATGACTGAGATCTGGTGCTGGCAAGCCACACCGATCTGCGAGAGTGTGGGCATTAGCACGGCAAGCCGGCTAATGTCAGAATGGGAGACACGTGAAGAAGGACAGGTCAGAGGCTCAGGTCAGCAGGGCAACAGGTCACAACAGAGCTAGAAGGATCAAGGAGGATCTGGATGGAACTGGATGAATCAGGACAAACCAGATGGGTCAAGCCAAGGAGGGCAACACAATGGGAACTAGGAGGGGGTGTTTACAGAGTGACATGTGCTTGGAGCATGGACAGAGGGCATGGCAAAACAACACGTGGGCTATGGAGGATGTCTTAGGGAGTGACCGGGTGTGACGTTACAGGAAACATCACCTTGTATGGGACTGCACTGCTGTAATTGGCTAGAAGTTACACTGTCGTTGTGATGATTAACTGTCATCCTGAGCTTTCAATAAAAGGAAGCCCTCGAGCTCTGCTCTTGGTCGCCTTCCCATTGAGTTCAACCTGCCTCGAGTCGTGCCGTCTTTGCCCCAGACAACATCTGGTGCCGCCGGACGTGATGCGATTCACCCCATGCTCATAAGAGACTGGACAAGTCTAGGTACCTCAGCGCAGCGCGCTCCCCGTGAGTATGGGTTCATTAGAAGCAGTTCAAAGGAGAGGCCACTCAGAAGAACTGCAGAAGGTTTGTAAACTTTCGGTCAGGCAGGTTCTAGCATAGGAGCGCTAGGGAAATTATCAGAGGATATCAGAAGTTCATGCCCTAGTACCTAGAGGCGGGTTCTCTAAATATTGGGAGAGAATCGGGACAAAATGTCCACGCTTTGGGTACTCATAGTGACTGTGTTGCTGTGGCAAAGACGCAGGGAAGCAATAGAAAAGGTGGAGATTTCATTAGGATCATCAGGATCAAGTATCAAGGGACCATCTCCACCCGATATTCCTCAGCTCCAGGGGGAGGTTTTAATCCCCCCGACATCAGCCCCTAAGGCAACAAGGCTTCCGGAAGTGAATCTGTCTGTCGCTTCTTTACTGCCCCCCAACAAGGCGGTAGAAGAAGCTGTCAGATTAAGATTTATGAAAGGAACCTTGATCAGAGAGGGGTTGGAGGCAGAGTTGCTGCCGCTTCACTGCTTCCTCCTCTTCCTCCTCTTTTTCCTCCTCAGACGTGCGCTCCTCAGAGCAGCCAGAGGGAGTGCTGCCGGCTCCGGATCGCAGCAGCTCCTCTGCCCGACAAAGCGCGCACACCCCACGCCCAGCCGTTTCCAAGTGGGGCAAATTCAGGCCGGCTGTGCCAAGCGCGCAATGCCAGCAAGCGCCGCTGAGCGCCGGCTCTTGGGTGCTTCTGCTGGACGTGGCATCAGGCAGGGGCAGGGGCAGGCGCTGCAGCTGCTGCTTCTGCTGCTTCTGCTGCTCCTCCTGGCAACCCCACTCCCGTCAGGGATCGTGGCCGCTACCTTCACGTTCTGGGAATCTGACTTGCAGCGGGAGGGTGTCTCTCATTGCCACCTATTTCCCAGAGCCTTTTACCAGCTCATTGTTAGGTACTCAATGCAGAATTGCATTTCTCCCTCATTCAGGGCTTTTAGCAAACACAGAGCTGGGAACTTGCAAGCTCCGGCTGGAGCTAAGCTCTGGGTTGGCTTCAGGAGTCTGGAGTCAGGAGTCAGGAGGATTTTAGCAACATCCTCTCAGAAATATTCTGTGTGTCACTGAATTTCCTTGATTTTGCCAACACTGTTGTTCCAACAGCATTCCATTAAGCTTTTGGGATTGGCAAACGTTACAGACCGCCATTTCCTAAGATATGCCAGCATTTCATGGCACAGGTTTTAAAAAGGGTCTTCACTGGGAGAAAACTTAGTCTAAAAACTGTGCTAGCATTTGGAATTTTCTAGTTTTGGAGTCTAGACTTTTCTCTTCAGTTTGTCAGCATTTTTCTTCATTTTCTTCTGGTAACACTGTATCTTATGAAAGGCAACATTATCTGTTCCTGGTTAGTTACTAGTTTGTGAAACTGAGATTCACACACTCACCTCATATATTTGTAAGGTGCTCACATTACTCCAAGTCTGGAAACAAGTCTAAGTCTTACTGTGTGCATTTCATTTTTATAAAGGTTTCATCTTGCTAATTGATATATTTCTGCCCAAGCATAGCTTCATAGAGCAAGGCTGGGTCACTAGATCTTGATAGCATTAATTTCTTCCTTATTTTCTGGAAGTAAGGATGCAGCTTAACCAAACAGCTTGTAACATAGTTCTTAGGATTTTTCTTCATTTTAGCATTCTTCGCACACTTTTCTTTAAATGTATCCTCCTAACATTTTGGGCATTCAGAAAGGCGGGAGATTTCTGTTTCAATTTCTCTTTTGTGTAATTTATTGGGATTCCTTCTACGATAGTGTTTAGGTTTTACCTTTCTCTTAAATGTCAGATTTTTGGATTAAATAATAGATTTTTCTGTAATCTTTTGAGCCTTTTTGTCGGAATAAATAACCCTATACCCATTAATAGGCTTAGATTTAGTGTGTTGCTATTTCTTACTTCAGTTTGCATTGTCTTCCCTTTAGCACTTCTTCCTAGGGTTGACTTTCTTGGCTACACATTAGTTTATTTTTATTCCTTTTCAAATGCATAGGTTACCTTATACCTATTCAAGTATTAATAGGTTTGGGTTTTGTTATTATTTCTCACAACAGAGTATTTCTGCAAGTATCATATTTTTCAGTACATCTGGTGTCAAAACTGACTGATTTTCTAGGTTTTGTATATTCTATTCCTCATTCAAAGGTGTGAGCATGGGAGTCTTAACTCTGCTCTCTAGTTACTTTTGATTGCTCTTTACAGGATTTGTTCTTTTCAGATTGCCCAAGCTCTGACTCGAATTTATTTTTCTACAGGAATTCCAGTAATATTGTAACTAATGTTTTTTCCCTCCAGGATTTAATTCTTTCTCTTTTAGCACTGGTTGAGCTGTTCTTAGCTACAGATTTCTCACTCTTAAACCCTAAATTGGCCTAGTTTCTTGTTTTTGGTTTAAATGCATTAATTTTGCAACTACTGTTTTTTCAAAAGTTTCTCTTCACAAATATAAAAAAGAAAGGGGAAACTACCCTGGAAAATTATTATGGCTAAACACAAATTATTATTACATTAAATATTTATTCATATTTTTAAATTTATTAATACTAGTGTGAAATCTCCAGCCCTTGGTTAGATACAGGGCTTTACTCTCTCTCTGGCAAGGACCTGTCCCCCTTCTGCCTTCTACAGGTAAACCTATCTGGCATCTGGCTCGAAGTGTGAGACTGTGGAGAGATGGCTTGGTGGAAAGGGATTCAGCTTCAGTGCCAGAGACAGCAGAACCCAGTGCCCAATCCGGTGCCCAGCATTCTGGACCAGTCTACCTCATTGCTGGACTTAGCAAGGCTTCAGATACAGGATCCACAGAGGGACTGTGATCGTGTTTGCTTGCTTTTGGCTGCATTCTCATGCCTCACTATCAACTCCGCAAGAGTGTGTGAACATGAGCATACCAAGTCGCAGTAAAGGACAAAGACTGACCACAAGTTTAAAGTTTAAAATTTCCCCTACGTTGAGGGGTGCAGTTTATCTTTCTTGAAGGAACGAACTTAAGCTGTTATACCCTCGCATTCCGAGAGACTGACTACTTTTGCTATTTTCATGGACATTGTTGCAAGGTTTCATTTGTGTTATTTATACAAGAGTTTATGCAAAGTTTTATAATATTTGTTATAAGGTTTATAAGGTATTATTTAAAAGGAAAGAGTTTCAGGAGTTGACAGGTTAACCCGTACAAGCGGTGACAGCTGACAGTTGCCTCTGTTCCAAGATTGTTTTGCACATGTCAAAGGTTTACAGACCCCTCACTCACTCACTCATCTATTTCATATTTCAGACTCATATTTAAAAAACAAAAAAAGGGGAGATGTGGGGATAACACGAGGAAATTGTGCTTGCATGTGTGGAAATGACTGAGATCTGGTGCTGGCAAGCCACACCGATCTGCGAGAGTGTGGGCATTAGCACGGCAAGCCGGCTAATGTCAGAATGGGAGACACGTGAAGAAGGACAGGTCAGAGGCTCAGGTCAGCAGGGCAACAGGTCACAACAGAGCTAGAAGGATCAAGGAGGATCTGGATGGAACTGGATGAATCAGGACAAACCAGATGGGTCAAGCCAAGGAGGGCAACACAATGGGAACTAGGAGGGGGTGTTTACAGAGTGACATGTGCTTGGAGCATGGACAGAGGGCATGGCAAAACAACACGTGGGCTATGGAGGATGTCTTAGGGAGTGACCGGGTGTGACGTTACAGGAAACATCACCTTGTATGGGACTGCACTGCTGTAATTGGCTAGAAGTTACACTGTCGTTGTAATGATTAACTGTCATCCTGAGCTTTCAATAAAAGGAAGCCCTCGAGCTCTGCTCTTGGTCGCCTTCCCATTGAGTTCAACCTGCCTCGA
This sequence comes from Zootoca vivipara, assembly GCF_963506605.1. Taxonomy (NCBI): domain Eukaryota; kingdom Metazoa; phylum Chordata; class Lepidosauria; order Squamata; family Lacertidae; genus Zootoca; species Zootoca vivipara. The sequence continues at coordinate 46,113,239 of NC_083284.1, read as the reverse complement.
GTCGTGCCGTCTTTGCCCCAGACAACAAAGATGATGTACAGAGGGCAAAAAATTATAAAAATGAAAAAAAGACTGTTGAAGATGTGAGGCGGAAGGTACTATTTATGTATGCTACTACGGCGGCGAGAATTTTGATAGCACAAAAGTGGAAGACTGGAGAAATGCCAACTAAAGGACAATGGCAAGAGAAATTGATGAACTACCGTGTTTCCCCCTTTTTAAGACGTAGTCATAATATAAGACGTAGCAGGATTTTCAAGCATTTGAGAAATATAAGCCACACCCCGAAAATAAGCCATACCTAAGACGGCCCTGGATAGAGCTCCTGAGGGTGGCCAGCCTCGCTATCGCCACCTCCGCTACTGCTGCCACCCCGCACGCTCTTCGTCCCCCTGTTGTTGTTTTAGTTAGTTTCTCCCCGCTGCAGCGTCTCCCGGGTCCCGCATGCTGAAGCGCGGGCAGATAAAGGTTCGCTCCGCATAGGATCGGCCTGCCGCGGCTGCAGAGCGGAGCACCGAGCCAGCGGCCTAGCCTCTTTCTCTTTTTTTGCCCAGCTGAGGAGGCCTGCAGCCCCGCCGCCGGAATCGGCGGCTGCAAAGGCGGAGCGCTCCGCAGCGCCGAGCGCTCGGAGAGCCTTGCAGCGGGCGGAGCGCCGAGCCAATAGCCTGGCCTCTTCCTGCCCCAGCCGAGGTGGTCTGCCGCCCCGCCGTCAGAATCGACGGCTGCAGAGCAGAGCGCTCCGCAGCGCCGAGTGCGCGGAGCGCCCTGCAGCTGGCGGAGCGCCAAGCCAGCGGCCTGGCCTCTTCCTGGCCCGGCCGAGGAGACCTGCCGCCCCGCCATTGGAATCGGCGGCTGCAGGGCGGAGCGCTCCGCAGCGCCGAGCGCTCGGAGAGCCTTGCAGCGGGCGGAGCGCCGAGCCAATAGCCTGGCCTCTTCCTGCCCCAGCCGAGGTGGTCTGCCGCCCCGCCGTCAGAATCGGCGGCTGCAGAGCGGAGCGCTCCGCAGCGCCGAGTGCGCGGAGCGCCCTGCAGCTGGCGGAGCGCCGAGCCAGCGGCCTGGCCTCTTCCTGGCCCGGCCGAGGAGACCTGCCGCCCCGCCATTGGAATCGGCGGCTGCAGGGCGGAGCGCTCCGCAGCGCCGAGCGCTCGGAGCGTCCTGCAGCGGGCGGAGCGCCGAGCCAACAGCCTGGCCTCTTCCTGCCCCAGCCGAGGTAGTCTGCCGCCCCGCCGTCATAATCGGCGGCTGCAGAGCGGAGCGCTCCGCAGCGCCGAGTGCGCGGAGCGCCCTGCAGCTGGCGGAGCGCCGAGCCAGCGGCCTGGCCTCTTCCTGGCCCGGCCGAGGAGACCTGCCACCCCGCCATTGGAATCGGCGGCTGCAGGGCGGAGCGCTCCGCAGCGCCGAGCGCTCGGAGCGTCCTGCAGCGGGCGGAGCGCCGAGCCAACAGCCTGGCCTCTTCCTGCCCCAGCCGAGGAGGTCTGCCGCCCCGCCGCCGGAATCGGAGGCTGCAGAGCGGAGCGCTCCGCAGCGCCGAGTGCTCGGAGCGCCCTGCAGCGGGCGGAGCGCCGAGCCAGCGGCCTGGCCTCTTCCTGGCCCGGCCAAGGAGACCTGCCGCCCCGCCGCTGGAATCGGCGGCTGCGGGGCGGAGCGCTCCGCAGCGCCGAGCGCCCGGCAGCGCTGGGCAGAGCAAAGAGCCAGCAACCTGTCACCTCGGTGTCTGGAACCTGCTGCTGCTGCGCAGAGCGCCCAGCAGCACCATGCAGAGCACCCAGCAGCACCCCGAGCCCTCGGCCCGGCCCGGCCAAGGAGGCCTTAAGGTACCATAAAAACATAATTAAAAAATTAAGACATCCCCTGAAAATAAGACACCGTGTGTTTTTTTGATGAAAAAATGTTATAAGACGGTGTCTTAAAAAGGGGGAAACACGGGTATGCAGAACTGGCAAAACTGACGGACAGACTTCGGAAAACAGTGACTTTGAAAAAGAGTGGGAACTATTTATAACATATTTGCAGAAGACTATAGACTTGATGGCAGGATTTAAATAAACATTCACATATTTATTATCAAGGAACATTTAAAACAATACAAGAAATTATATACCGGTAGTATACTTTTAAGAAAGAGCAGTATGTAACAAGAGGGAAACAAACCAGAACTGGAAGTTGGGGGGAGCCCAGGAGGGGAGGGAAGAAGTGATGTAACATAAATGTTATTGATACAAGATGTATGTAATAATAGAAAAAGAAAAGTGAATAAAAATTAATAATAATAATAATGAGCAAGATGGGGGAGCTGTCCAGCAAGGAAGCACTACCACTGAGGCCAATTTTTATTAGCATCAGGAAAACCATTCCAGAATATAGTTTTTAGAGTTGAGGCACTGACTAAATGATGTCACTTCGAACACAATTTCATCATTTCAGCTACATATCATTGGGTCAATGTAGGTTGGTGATGTTCATGTGTCTCTCAAAAATGCAGGGGTTAGAAACCCTCTGGCCTGCTAACCTCATGGCTTGCATTGCAGAGGACTGGACTGGTCTCTTTCCAACTCTACAGTTCTACAATTCTATTAACAGAGGTTTTTAAAGAAAAGTCTCCTTCAGAGGAGTAGCATGCTGTGAAGGTACACTGTGATTGTGTCTGCATTTTCTAATCCCGCTCTTCTCTGTCCACCAACAGCATGCAGAAAATACAACCTTTCTCATGTTATTTACCAAAAGCAACAGGGTACTCCCATCCCTAGGCCTTTCCCTCTGTGTACAGAAGTAAAAGGGATTTGATGTGCATCCTGTGGCAAAGATTCAATGCGACACCTTAATGTGCTTTGAATCTGTGCCAGAGGGTGTGCAGAAACGTAGGTTTTATGGACGTGCTGTTGTCTTTAACATAGCCAGGTGCTTGCGAGATCATAGGTATATCCAACTAGGGATACAGTAGAAATTATGCTTGGCTCACATTTTGATATGAACCTAAATTGCACTTCCCCCAAAAAAATATTAACTGAAACTCAGCTATCCTTCAAAATCCGTACCTCTCCAAATTTTGTGTTGCAGCTCTCCAACCAAAGAGCATGTCCAAAACTGCACATATTACGGCAACGTAATACTTGTGTTGACGAAGATAACATACAAAATGCATTATGTTAAGAAAAGCTGCTTATAATAGGAGAAATACCCCCAAATTGCTGTTTTTCCTAAGATCATTAAAAATGACTTAGAAACTGAGGTAGGGATGTGGCATACAGTACTATGCTTACGATGGGGAAAATGAGAAACGGAAAGAAACCGAAACTGATGGATTCACCCATCCCTACAACCCATCAAGACTTGGCTTGTACATTCCATTTGTACAAATACTCAGGGCCAAACTGGACGAGATTAGGGCAAGCCATGTACCTGTCTGCCCCATTCACATATGAAGTGGGTAGGTGGGAGGTAGTTTCTGCATGGAAAGGAGTGTTCCCTTTATCTTGCTGAGGTCTATTGCTTGAAGCTGTCCCCGAGCTCTATCTGAGCTGGCCTTGAAACAATGGAGTGCAGTGCAAGGTAAGGTAAGGTTCATCCTTTCTGTGTATACAAACAGACATCCACTTTATACATGAACAGGGGAGACATACCTATAAACCCACCAGGCCACCCCATCACATGGACTCCAGCTGTCATGGACCGATTGTACAGTGGTACCTCTACTTACGAATAACTCTACTTACGAATGTTTCTACTTACGAATGTTTCTACTTACGAACGGAGCTCCGTCCGCCATCTTGGATGTGGTTTTGATAGGATTTTTTCTACTTATGAATTTTTAGATAGGGTTGCTTTGACTTACGAATTTTTTCTCCCAATGCATTCCTATGGGATTCGACTTACACATTTTTTCGACTTACGAATGTGCGTTCGGAACGCATTAAATTCGTAAGTAGAGGTACCACTGTATGTACAGAACAGGTATCTTGAGAATTGACCTTTAGTGTAAAAGCAAGCACAGTTTGTTGCAGGATATTCTACCGGTACTTGTTCATCCGATACTCCACAAATGAAGTTATACTTTCTGCCTGTTAGGTGAAGTTAATAAAACAACCAACAAGACAGGATACCACAATTAACTTTCCAGTCAGAACATCAACTGAATTGATTATATTTCAGCACGTATAAATTTTAATGACAGTTGTTGAAGGCTGTTCTCTAAAGTACTGTTAAGTACTGAAAAATAATTATACAAAGATAGGAATCATGCCAGTCCTTTAAAAAACCACAAATACCATGTACCTTTCATTATTTCATCAGTAATGGCTGAAGTCCTGAACACTTCTTTTATATTTATTTACACCGAGACAAAGCACCTGCCATAAGATATTGCCTAAATCAATATGGTAACTACCGACCAGTGAGCTTGACATCGATACCAGGAAAGGTCCTAGAACAATAATTCAACAGTTGGTCTGTGAGCACTTAAAACAGGATGCTGGGATTACTAAACACACTGAGGTCCAGTACCGAGGGCCTTCTGGCGGTTCCCTCGTTGCGAGAAGCCAAGTTGCAGGGAACCAGGCACAGGGTCTTCTCGAAGGTGGCGCCCGCCTTGTGGAATGCCCTCCCATCAGATGTCAAAGAGAAAAACAGCTACCAGATTTTTAGAAGACACCTGAAGGCACCCCTGTTTAGGGAGGCTTTTAATGTTTAATAGATTATTTTATTTCATTTTTCTGTTGAAAGTCGCCCAGAGTGGCTGGGGAAACCCAGCCAGATAGGCAGGGTATAAATAAATAAATTATTATTATTATTATTATTAAACCCAGCATGGGTTTCTCAAGTCATGCCAGACGAATCTCATTTATTTTTTGATGGTGTTACAAGCTTGGTGGATCAGGGGGAAACTGTGAACACAGTGTATCTTGACTTCAGTAAGGCCTTTGACAAAGTCCCTCGTGATATTCTTGCGAGGAAGCTGTAAAATGTGGTTTCCAGGTAACTTAGGTGGATTTGTAACTGGTGTCTGACCAAACCCAAAGAGCATTCATTAATGGTTCCTCATCATCCTGGAAAAAAGTTGCAAGTGGGGTGCCACAGGGTTCTGTCCTGGGCCTGTTGTTGTTCATTGTCTTTATAATGATTCAGGCAAAGGAAGTGGGGGGATGCTCATCAATTTGTAGATGACACCAACCTCAGGGAGGGAGCTAATGCTGCAGAAGACAAAATCAGAATTCAAAAAGACCTTAACAGATTGGTGAACTGGGCCCAAACTAACTCTATTCTGCCTTGGTCAGACCACATCTGGAATAGCCTACTATGTCCAGTTCTGGGCACCACAGTTTAAGAAGGATGTTGACAAGCTGAGGAGGGCAACCAAGATGATCAAAGATCTGGAAATCAAGCCTTACGAGGAACGGTTGAAGGAGCTGGGTATGCTTAGCTTTGAAAAGAGGAGACTGAGAAGAAGAAGAAGAAGAAGAAGAAGAAGAAGAAGAAGAAGAAGAAGAAGAAGAAGAAGAAGAAGAAGAAGAAGAAGAAGAAGAAGAAGAAGAAGAAGAAGAAGAAGAGGAGGAGGAGGAGGAGGAGGAGGAGGAGGAGGAGGAGGAGGAGGAGGAGGAGGAGGAGGAGGAGGAGGAGGAGGAGGAGGAGGAGGAGGAGTTTGGATTTGATATCCCGCTTTATCACTACCCGAAGGAGTCTCAAAGCGGCTAACAATCTCCTTTCCCCGCCTCCCAACAGACACCCTGTGAGGTGGGTGGGGCTGAGAGACTTCAGAGAAGTGTGACTAGCCCAAGGTCACCCAGCAGCTGCATGTGGAGGAGCAGAGACGCGAACCCGGCTCCCCAGATTACGAGTCTGCCGCTCTTAACCACTACACCACACTGAGAGGAGATATGATAGCCGTCTTCAAATATAGGTAGAGAAGTCGTGATTTAAGGTGAGACCTCAAGAACCATGTAGAACTTTGGTATACTGAAGTACTTTTTAGGAAAGTGTCAGCTGCCCTTCTCAACAGGTGGCACTGGTTGCTCAATGAGATATTCATTGTGAGATGAGTCAAGAAGCTGCACGTGTTTTTGTTTTTTTAAAAGATTGTAAAAACCATTGACTGATGCAGAGCTTTGTTTTTATTTCTTATTTTTAACTGCTATTTAAATAATTTATTTATGTTTTTGACTTGCATATCAAAACAAATAAAGGCTTTTCATTCAGAATGTGAAATCAAGCATAATTGCATTGTGCACTCCACTTGAGGTGATGTTCAACAGATGCTTTTTAATGTTTACTTGGATAGTCACTTAATGCTTGTGGACTTGGAAGGGAAGAATTAAATTAAGTTTAAGAAAATATTAAATATATGGATGTGTGATCTTGTGCATGTGAGAAACTGCATTCTTGCAATATTCCAAACTCCAAAGTTACAGCTGTTAAAACAGGAAACAGTAGCAGTGGATATACATATATCCTGAATGAAATGGTTGTATACCTTTCCAATAGTATTGACTGCTTCTCAGTGGGTACCATCTGCAGTCATTCCATTTTATCATTCTCCTCTACCTAATGTAATATACTTGTAGCATAGCACAAGAAACTTTAATATCTAAGGAATACTGCCATCAATTTTCATTGTCAGAGTCCCTCCTGGCAGTGAAAAGTGCAGCTTATTTCTCTTCCATAGATGTTTCCTTCAATATAGATGCATGTTAGATGTAGGGCTTTAGGGATGGAGGGAGTTTGCTCTTATAGTGCTGAAATGTCTGAAAAAGCGGAAATCCTATTTTAATCTTGTACTATAAGTAGTTGCAACCAGTGATTTAACATCACAGCTCAGCTTTTTACTGTGCCTCTAACAACCAGATATTTTTATGCTCCAATATACCACGTTATTTTGGAAACTTCAAGCATTTGTGTTGTATACAGAACTGAAGTATGGCTTTAGAAAGTGTTCCTTATGACATCTATTAAATGGTGTGCAATTAATATTATGGCTTGACAGGGAATCAATCATTAGGTTTTTCTGAAACTCCCAAAATATTGGGGGGGGGGAATCTCCAGAAAATCCTTCAAAAATCTTCAAGACCTCATTATTCTATCATTCTCTTTTTATATATATATAATTTTATTTGCTTTTCTGTTACATATTTCTCATTTATACAATAAACTATTCAATATTCTCAACTTCCCTTCCACTCTTTCCATGGTTTGTTCAGTTTCCCATCTACTCCGCATATTCTAAATATTCCATACCTTCCCACCCCCTTCTTCTTTTACCTTGCACTGCCAAATATACTCTAATCCTGCTAACATATGTACCTGTTTACACTGACTTTTAAAATAATTACAAGTATTTCCCAGTCTTCCTTATAAGTGCTATCATCTTGAGCTCTTATTCTGCTGGTCAGACCTGCTAACTCTGCACATTCCAACATATTCATATCCCATTTCTCCTTCTCTGGTACTTCATCTGTTCTCCATTTTGGGGCAAATAACAACCGAACTGTCCAATATTCCACCATTCTCCACATTCACAAATCGCTCAACTGATAAAAACGTTACAAATTCAACTGCCTTGATTATGGGCAGAAATCTCTCTCCAGCCTTTGGGATGTCACTAGGGGTGTACTGACACATCAGCGCCAACTCTGCAGCCCTTTTCGCAAGTTGTGAAGTTGGACTTTCCTTTCTATCAAGTTGGAGAGCTGCTGCTGGGGGAGAGAGGTGGGCACGTGAATTCTAGAACATAGGAAGTTGCCTAATACCAGGTTGGACTATTTGTCCATAGAGTTGTCTCCTCTGCCTGGAAGCAGCTCTCTAGGGTCTCAGGCAAGCCTTTTACTTCTCCCTGATCCTGAGTATGATAAGGATTTGGACCTAGGTACTTGGCATGAAGAAACATGTGTGCTACCATGGAACCACGGCCTCTCCACATAATTAGTTTTGCCCAGTGGGAATGGGAGATGAGGGAAGAAAACCTTCTCTGCTTTGCCTCAGCAATGCAGGTATATGCCCTACCTTCTGGCAGGGTTAGCGGCTCCCAACAAAGTAAGAGAGTGTCCACCAATGTCTTAGGCCATTAGGTGGGGAACCTATGGCTACCTGGATGCTGCAGGACTCCAGCTGCCAGCATCCCTGACCATTGGTCATTGAGTGATGCTCCATTATCTTCGTGTTGTCTTCTGGGAGCCATAGGGAAGAGGCAGTTTGTTCCGGTTCCATAATTAAGGAGCACCCTGAAATTCTGCAAATGGTTTCGGAGGGTTTCTTCCCCACTTCATCCTAAATTACAACTGAAGTTTGTCTCTGTGATCTCTTCGTTCAGGTCAAGATGTTGTAGCTTCTAGGGACAGAGAAACAGGAGCTGCACGTTGAATTTAGGCATAGAGAAGCCAAGTCAGAGAGGCAGAATCACTTAAAATTTAGTTTCCTCTTTGGGAATCTGATGCAGGACTAATGGTTGCACTCCTACCTGCTTTAGAAGTCAGCTTGATTCATACAACCATTCTGAAGATTCCCCCAGCTCTTAGTAGTGGCTTTATCAAAAACTTGAGGGTCTAAAGTGGGTAGCCTCAAAATCACTGTATGCAGATGATCTTTTGAATCCATTGCATTTATTGGGTGTCATGACATAGCAACCCGGTGATCTTTTCACATCATAATCCATTTATGGCTGCATTATTTCCTATTTTGCTAAGGTTTTTACTCAATTGCTCCCTGCAGTTAAGCCATATTGTATTTCTAGCACAGTATGTCAAATCCTCCTCTTGAGAGTTACAACAGTACAACCCTGTTACTTCAGCGGGATTACCAAGATTTCATGAGAGCCTAATTTGGCCTATTTTGTATATATACTATTTAGCTAACAGAATGCAGGTGACAAGATGGAGAATGTCTGCTCTTCTTATAGAAACTTGGTAATTACTCATTTTATTCTCTCTCTCTCTCTCTCTCTCTCTCTCTCTCTCTCTCTGATGAGAAGCTTTGACAAGCACATTTTCTTAATGGATTGGACTAAAGAAATCTGTGACAAAATAAATTCCAGCAACAGAAAACTGAGAGTTGACACAATGAGTCTAGGCAATGGCAACTGCTAAGGTTTCCACAGAGCACATTTTCAAGTGTTTGGAGTGTTGCCAAACTAATGGCAGAATCAACAGTCAACAGAGGTTTGCCTTAATGCTTGTTCAGTACAAACTCACCCACTGCTCCAGATGAAGTCAACAAAATAGTTAATTCAGAAAGCCAGTTCAACATAGCAATTAGCATGGAAAACAGCCACCCAGTGATTTATTTGGCAAGAGGCTGGCCACCAGAATGACTTGGCATGCCATTGACACATAGGGAGATTGGGGTTTCTTGGCACCCCTTGCTCTTCCCAGATTTCATAAAAACATTCACAATGTGGTAAGTTCTGGTTTTGTAACATCAGCTTCCATAGAGCCATTCATATGGAAGGATATCACACTTCAAGAGAATGGCATAGCTAACATAATGTTCTCCAGATGCTATGGACTACAAAATCCATCATCACTGGAAGTTGTATTCCACAATATCTAAAGGGCAAAAAGCTCGATGCCTGGGGTAGAAAATTTATGACTTCGTAATCAGTGCCATCTTACTTTTTATTTAAATTTTGACAACACATCAATGCACTCATTTTCCATTCACTCACTTGGAAGACTGTCCCATGCCAAAAGGCACATTTTGCCTTCTAGTCACTTCACTTCTTTCTAGATGGTCCTTCTGCAAAATTTGACCATGCCTGTTGCCTCTCTGTCATTTCAGACTTGAAGTTATTTCCTGTGCCTTTTCACGACAACCTCTTCCCTGTCCTCCTCATTCACAAACCACAGCATTCCATTTCCTTTGGATAATGTCAGAAACCCTAAATACACATGTTCACGAAGAGCTTCATGCCAAGTCACTAAGGAAACACTATATGTATTTTGTATATACACTTGCTAGCACTATTCCTGTGGCTTAAGCCTTTATAGAGACTCTTGCATCTAAAGAACAGAGTTGGAGAATAAGAACTCAAAAATATTGCGATCAGGTAGTGATGCTTGATGAGAGATGAATATTGCGATCAGATAGTGATGCTTGATGTCAAGCTAATATATTATCAACAGAAGATAACAAGGAAAAGATTGAACATATCCGGAATACAAAATAGGAACTGTACTAAATGTGCACAGGTACAAAACTGCTAGCGAGTTGAGAAATAAATTAACAAGAACTGCGCCTTATTTGAACCAAAGGGAATAAAGACTTTGTTCATCATAACATATAATAGCCTTCACCACCCTAGCAGCATCTAGGTGTTTCAGACATCTGGAGCACACACAGCACATGCTGTATGTGCAGAATAGCAACATACCCACACTACCTTGAAGTACTGCTAGCAGATGTTCAGGTGAGATTCAGGGTGAATCTCAATTGCGACATAGATTTGAAACTATCATTTTATACCAAGAACCAGTTCCTTTCCTAATGCACATTCCAGAAAATATGATATATGTATTGGCAGAAAGTAAAAAATAGGACTTCTTTTACAGATAACATATCACCAAAATCAATGTAATGTTTGAGGTTCTGGCTATGCTATTGTGTATAACAGAGCAGCACTTGCAAATGTTTTGAGACTGCAAACAATGAAGACATTCATACATGTCAACAATTTCCAACTTTGTATTTGCAAAAACTTTGTACTGTATTTCCAATAATTGACATTAAATTAATCTCTCTTTATGAAATGACTTTTTCTAGGTTGGATACAATAATTCAATGAGGAACCAGAGAGCAAGACCATGTTGGAACCAAGAGGCATGAACTTTAATATTGTTTTACTCCAAAGAAAGACTTTATCTGGAAACAAATCAAAACTCTTTAAAACTCTTTAAATATAACACCCTAAGATATAATCAGATATTCTGCAACTAGAACATCCAATTGGACCTCTTCTTCACCTTTTCTCCCATTACCTTGGATGCAGCATTACAGTCAGGTGGCAGTTGAGACCTCAGAGTTGTAATTTCCAGAGAAGTTACTGGGTGGTACCCGGGAGCAGTGAAATGTCCGGGAAAATAAGGTATCTGCATTCTAAAGAGTCTCCAGAAGATCTAGTAACTGGGGCAAATGCTCCATGTGCTTTCTGAACAGCAGAATCCTGACTGAAATGCAAGTAAGCAGTCATTACATTTGCTCCACCCATCTCAGCCAATTATACCTGAAATAACAGCATCTTCTAAGTCATGCTGTTGTATTGTTTGGGTTTCCTCACAATTATTACTCAGAGGAATCTTGAAAATGGCAACACTCCTTGGATCCAACCTGCCTTGCTGGCACATATTTTGACACACAATGCAAAAGAAAAACAAGACCCCAATAATCCAACAGGACGTGAGTAAGGAGAAAGCACATCATGGCAATGCAAAGTCCTGAAAGCTGCTATACAGAAGATGACAATTCAGTCAAACAGAAATAGCAGATGTCACTTTCTGAATCTAATTGGAGCATCTCAGTGCACTGCTCTTCAGTTTTATACTCTCCAGCTAACATCTGCTTAGAAGTTCCCAATGTACTGCTATGCCTTAAACAGCTGGCAAATTCCTCTTCTCTCCCCCCACTCCCTCCTCACATTATCAGTGGAAGCAAGCCACACAAACACATCTCCTTCATCTGTGACCACAGAAGGAGCATTTAAAGCTTGCCTCTGATTACAGAGGAAAAACAGTGTGCAGCATCACTTTCTCTGTTAACTTTTATTAATAAGGATCAAAGATGCCAATTAATAGACTTGGCCCTTTACATATTTTACCTTTGAAAAGGCACATGTTGGTCTTTTTCTTTTTCAAAAGTAGTCCGATTTCTCAGAACTTTGTGCAGGAAATGGAGCAGCAGAGTAGGTCAATCTGATTAAACACCCCACCCCCTGAAATTAAATTAAAGTGCTTTCCCTTTTAAGTACTTCAAAGCTTATGATTAAAAACCAGAGCAAGTGACACTCTAGTACTGGCTCATAAATGTCATTAAACACTTAATAAAAAGCTGCAGAGGTTTTTCTAGGTCTCTTGAAGCAGCCACCAATTCTTCCTAAGTTTTTCCCTGTTGTCTGAAAGCCAGATATGGTGCTGTTGCTTTTTTGTTTTTTTTAAGAAAGGTGCTACTCGAGAAGATAATTCCCATAAGAATAAAAGAAGAAGAAAGAAATGCAGAATATGTCACTCTCTTAGATTAAGTTCCATCTCCAAGTATTTCTACTTTTTTCATCTACAGACTCAGTTTGAAGAGAACAATAGACTCTAAAAATAAACATAATATGTAACTGTCTCTCAGGCAGCGTCAAATCCAATGGGAAAAGAGTGATGGGAGTTCTTCAGGAATAGTTTTAATGAACCTCCTTCTCTCTTGATTCAGAGTTAGTATCATTTATTTGTAAAGCAATCGGTCACAGCTTTCCTTGAGAATGATGCTCTCCTGGCTGATCCTGCCAAAGTGCTGCACAACAAGGAATAGAAGCATACCCATGTTGGAAGCCAGAAATAAGAATATTTGTTGTCAGCTAAAATAAAGCACCCTGCATGCACTTGTTTGGATGGACAATATATGGACTAGAACCCTTCGTGCTTCAGGTTGTTAGGCACTTAGTAGAGAAACTTTCCCAAAGGGCAACTTACTTCACAACTTAATATCTCCAAAAACCAGTAGCAGAATGGCTACAAGGATGAAACAGATAGTCTCACAATTGAATTTCACTTCTGTTATGAACACACTGGGTGACCTGATACACAATAATATAATAATACTACTAACTTATCACACATGGTTGAATTACAACTAGAAGAAGCAGGCAAAAATGCTTTGAAAACTAGAAAATGCTAGACATAGTCTTTATAACCAGATTATCACAAGTTTTCTAAAGTTTTGTTGCATGCAACCTGCAGCTTCCTCATTGGCATTCTGACACTTAGCACATTTACTTGCTGGGACTGATTTCACTATATCCTCTTCCCAAATAATTAGCATAGGACCAGTGCACAAAATATGCACTTTTTCACAAGACTCCTCATAAAATAAATACTCTCCCCTAGGTGTTGTACAAATAAAACACTTGATTTGTCATCATTTGTTTACTGAGTCACATGTATAGTGACTAATTAACGGACTCCACTCCAAAGCAGTGTTTTTTGCTGCGATGTGAAATGGATCAGCTTATACCAATTAGATTATTTGTCCATCTATTGTCTAGCCTGATTGGTGGCAGCTTTCCAGGATCTCAGGCAGGGGTCGTCTTTCACATCACCTGCTACCTGACCCTTTAAAAAAAACAAACACCAACTGAGATGCAAGGGATTGAATTTGGGAGCTTCTGCATGCAAACCACATGCTAAGTCAGAGCTTTCCAAACTGAGTGTCGCAGCACATTAGTGTGCCGACTGCGGTGTGCAGTTGTGTCACGCGAACACTCCCCACGATCCTCCTGGTTTTAGAAAGGGGTTAGTTTAACCTCTGGTTTGCCAGTAAAACTGTGTCACAAAATGACACTAAAAAGTGTCTCACCAACATGAAAAGTTGGGAAAGTTATTTACTAGGCTATGAAAAGTTGTTGTTCCATCTGCGATGCCTCATTTCCCATATACAATCCATCTTTTGGTGCTTCATAAAGAATGAACATGGATGTGCAAACTTAACCTTAAAGTACCACTTTGAATCCTGTTTTTACAAACATGTCAACTTTGCAGGAGGGCAAAAAGAACCCATTGCTGAGAAATGAAGCAGTGCTCTTGATTCTGCTTCTGGGAAGATCCCTATCAGTTGTGTCCAGGCTCAGATCTCATTGCTATCTTCAACTGATGCAGCTGCTCGTACGGCCCTGTTGTGTGGTCACTTACCAAATATGAATATGCACAAACAGTAAGTATCAGTCCTCCAAACAAATCAGTCTTTTGATTTTTAAACCTATCTTTCATACAAGCAGATGCATTTGTGCAGATTCATTTTGTATGGCATAAGCTAATGGATAATAGCCTGTTTCCATTTCTCTGGCAAATGCTGAAATACTTTGTATCTGATATTTATGGAGTAAGCCCCATATGGTACGCAACGATTGCGTTTTGGCATACAAGAATATTAAGTCAGTTCCCCCAAATGAAAAAAAAAATCCCAGAATGAAAAAACACACCCACAGATTTTACATAGGTCCATGTTGCAAAACGACAACAAAAGCGATATTTGAGTCTGCTTTACACAGGCTATGTCAGGGGTCGGCAACATTTACCTTGCCTGGGCTGGTTCACTCCAGCGGAGAGCCCTCCATGGGTCGGACTGCATGCACGCGCCCGTGTTTCCAGCACCTGCGTCTGCGCAGATGCAATTTCTGGCGCCGCAGAAGCAAGTCCCCATGCTGCGCTGGTTTAGCGCAGCGCGTGGGGACTCGCTGAGCAGACCGCTCGGTTCAGGGGCAGCTCATGGGCTGGTTAAATGACCCCTATGGGCCACTTGTGGCCCATGGGCCTTAGGTTGCCTGCCCCTGGGCTATGTCCATAATTCTTTATGAAAAAGGGTTTTAAATATGATGTCGTTTTTCCATTTGAGATTCATCTTTCCATTCAGATGCTAAACCTTCAAAATTTCTGAATTCGTTTATGTCCCAAATTAAACATGACCTTTTTGAATCAGGGCCAGCCCTACGGTCAGGCTGGGTGGCGCAGGGCGCCAGGGTGCCCGCCCTCCAGGGGGCGCTGCACAGCTGTGCCTGCCCATCCGCCGCGGAGCTGCGCCCCGGCAGCCATGCTGTGCCCACCCACGCAGCCCCGCCCACCCGCTGCACTGGGAAACGGGGTGGGGCGGGGGCGCCGGAGGGATCCGTCGCACCATGGCGCCAGGGCGCCAAATATACTTAAGACGGCCCTGCTTTGAATTATCACATTCATTAGGAACAGCAGAGTGATAGAAGCTGTGAAAACATAGGAAGTCATATGCAATCAGTAGAACTTGGAAAAGCTAATTTTGAATTTCAAAATTCACCTGTTTTTCATTAATCCGTATATATGCTAGAATACAAAAATAATAGCTGTGCTCAGTTGCTTGCAAATCACCTCCTCAGAATCAGTTTGCACATGGGAATATCAAGTAGGTTGGTCTCCTGTGTTTTATTGAAGCAGTCATCACAGTTCCACATACTAAATGCTCCAAAGTGGCAAGTGGTGGCCAGTCTTTGAGATTTCTAATTGTAATTTAAATTTCAGTAAACGTAATATGAAAGGCTATTGTCCAAATTAGCAGAAGTCCATATCAGCCCTTTTTGAAGCATTCTTCATAAAAGCAACCAGACATTGGTCTGGCACAAACTGATGCATTACAGTAAATAAACTGTGACACAGGGCCTTTGAGGCACACAGGATTTGATGGTATCTACAGCTGGAAAGAGAAGCTGTGTTTACAGCAGGGATCAGGCAAATGTAGAAGAATCTCTCCACCCCTGCACCCTCAAGTTTATTTTATAGTCATTGAAACAGACATCTGAATGGGTGGACTGAAAACAGCTGCTGGCAACATACCAGTTTGAAAGTACTGGGGATCTATTCTGACACAACGGGGCCATTGCTTTTCTTAACCCGGAACACTCCAAACTGATATAGCATAGTGTGGTGTTTTAAACAGCCTTCACCATCTTTGTGTGCCAAGATGTTGTTGGACAAACATCCTCATCATCCCTGACCATTGGGGCCCTTCACAGGTAGTGGGACTCTGTAGTCATTTTCTCTCTTCCCTGCTGATCAGCTGTTTCCTGCCAATCAGCTGAGCAACACAGGGGATAAATAGGGGGGGGGGGGGGAATCATAGAACTGTATAGCTGGAAGTCTTTGTCCATTGAGTTTTCTTGGCAGGGATACTGGAGTGGCTTGCCAGTTCCTTCTCCAGGTGGATCACGTGAGAGATTTTACTTTCTTGGGCTCCTTGATCACTGCAGATGGTGACAGCAGTCACGAAATTAAAAGACGCCTGCTTCTTGGGAGAAAAGCAATGAGAAACCTAGGCAGCATCTTAAAAAGCAGAGACATCCCCTTGCCTACAAAGGTCTGTATAGTTAAAGCTATGGTTTTCCCAGTAGTGATGTATGGAAGTGAGAGCTGGACCATAAAGAAGGCTGATCACCGAAGAATTGATGCTTTTGAATTATGGTGCTGGAGGAGACTCTTGAGAGTCCCATGGACTGCAAGAAGATCAAACCTATCCATTATTAAGGAAATCAGCCCTGAGTGCTCACTGGAAGGACAGATCGTGAAGCTGAGGCTCCAATACTTTGGCCACCTCATGAGAAGAGAAGAATCCTTGGAAAAGACCCTGATGTTGGGAAAGATTGAGGGCACTAGGAGAAGGGGACGACAGAGGACGAGATGGTTGGACAGTGTTCTTGAAGCTACGAACGTGAGTTTGACCAAACTGCGGGAGGCAGTGCAAGGCAGGAGTGCCTGCCGTGCTATGGTCCATGGGGTCACGAAGAGTCGGACACGACTAAACGACTAAACAACAACAACAAGGTAATCTCGTCCAGCCCTCTGCAGTGCAAGAATCACAACTAAGGAATCCCTATCAGACTGCCATCCAACCTCTGCTTTAAAACGCCAATAAAAGAGAGTCTACCACCTTCCAATCTATTCCACTGTCCAACAGCTCCTACATCTGAAACCTTAGGTGAGGTTTCTACCTTCCCTCCCCACAATCTGCCCTTGCTACTTAGCTGATTGGCAGAAACCACTGAGCAATGGGGAAAATGGGTCTGTGGGGGGAGGAGGTCTGGGACTGAGCACTCCTTTATAGCTCCTTTATCCTTCTCCTGCACTTAGCAATTGCAGTTACTGAACTGCCATCAGATAGAGCCCTCTGCTTTCTATGAGCTCCATATAGGTAAAGGGTAAAGGGACCCTGACCATTAGGTCCAGTCGTGACCGACTCTGGGGTTGCGGCGCTCATCTCCCGTTACTGGCTGAGGGAGCCGGCGTACAGCTTCCAGGTAATGTGGCCAGCATGACAAAGTCACTTCTGACGAATCAGAGCAGCACACGGAAATGCCGTTTACCTTCCCACTGTAAAGGTAAAGGGACCCCTGACCATAAGGTCTAGTCGTGACCGACTCTGGGGTTGCGCTTCATCTCGCATTATTGGCTGAGGGAGCCGGCGTATATCTTCCAGGTCATGTGGCCAGCATGACAAAGCCGCTTCTGGAAAACCAGAGCAGCACATGGAAACGCCGTTTACCTTCCTGCTGTAGCGGTTCCTATTTATCTACTTGCATTTTGACGTGCTTTCGAACTGCTAGGTTGGCAGGAGCTGGGACCAAGCAACGGGAGCTCACCCCGTCGCAGGGATTCGAACCGCTGACCTTCTGATCGGCAAGCCCCAGGCTCAGTGGTTTAACTCACAGCGCCACCCATGTCCCATAGCGACAAGCAATTGTTCAAAGGACAACTTTAGACACGGCCTATCAATGCAATGTTTTGAATCTGCTGATTCCAATGGGCTCCGATTGGACTCTACTTGGTTAACAAAAGGACAGCTATTCATCACATTTCTGTGATTTAGATTTCCAAGTGTATTCAGCTGAGGATGTTCAGGCTTTTATGGCATGGCCACCTCACCTTCTCTCTTCACAAATAAGTGAGGCTTAATTTGAGCCAGGGCCCCGCAGCACAAAGTATGACGTTTCAGTAATGAAACATTTTGGAATGATACAGTAGTAAGTACTTATGAGCATGCAGAGATATTATTTCCTTCATTCAATCAAAATAAGAGCTGCATTCCAACCCACAAGTTCAGGCACACTGGATCTGGCTAGTCCACTGCAAAGAGCAAACCAATCAAATTTCTTACTCATCCCCAATCTATTTTGGGACATGGAGAAAATAACAAATCCATTGGCTTATTTTTAGTCCTAAACTGGGAACCTGAATCAGGCAAGAGAAAGATGTGCCAGAGTGTGAGTGAAGAAGAGTGAGGGCTAGCAGGGCTACCATGCTTCTTTATGAAAAGACAGCCAGTGAAGTGTAGACCCATTCCAACACTGTTGAAAGTTGACATGATAGGGCTAGATTCCCTGGTGATCATATTCCCATTGAAATCACTGAGAGGAGGAAATCACATTGACTGCAGTGATAGTGTACCCTCTAAGTACTAATACAGTATATGAACAGTCTCTTTGGTTTTAGACAGTCGAAGGAAATTAGTGTCTTTCCCTTCACATACAGATGCATGTGAAAAATGCTAATTTTCTGCCAGCTGAAGATGCATTTTTATGTGGGGTGAGAAGGAAATTATCTTAAAATTGGAAATGTTTCGCTTTGCTACCAAAGTGCAAGAACAATTTCTCACTAGGCTTGCTGGCAGTGAGAGTTTATTTGGGGGAAAGGGTGAAATTGTGCCACTTAAAGTCAGTTCCTGAAGAGCAAGCTCTTAAAGCCACCCAAATCTCAAACCTAAATTTACCTATATCTTAAACACACAGCCTTTTATGTAACTCTCGGGAGATTTTTCCACAAGAGATGCTGATTTCCGTATTGAATGTAGTCCTTATGAATGTTATTACACTTCAAGGCAAGGTCAGTGCATGATGTAGCCACTACTTGGGCCTGATGGGTGACTGCTTGTGAAGCCTCTGCACATTGCCTTGAGGGAGGGAGGAAGCTGGGATTAAAATGTTGTTATGTAAAAATATATACTATTGAGAGATTGAATCCATTTTAAACTGAATGTATATTATAGCCAATGTAGGTTTTATGTTCTAATTTCAGAATATAAACTTAGTGTGAAGTTTATGAGAAAAGCCTTAGTTTGATTGGAGTCCCTCTTTTGGAGCACTCCCTCTAGAGGAACACCAAACAACACTAAGAAAAGAGGTTGATGAGATTAAGAATTTCAAAGGAGGGGCCCAGGGGGAGTGAGGATCAATTTATGGGATTTTGCACCTCCCATGAGGCAGGAGTCAGAACTAGAAAGTGGGAAGAGATCTTAGCAGTCAGAGATGGGCAAGGAGCCGGCACTGGAGGAAGGACAGAATGTGGCAGGAGCAGAAGGAGATGGATCCTGAATGGAGGGTGTGGCAGAATCCCCTCTGTCCACTCCCCTGCTGTCCCCCAAGATCAGGAGGGGCTTGAAGAGGCAGGCACAGTGACAACTCAACAACTTCAGGGTCAAAGGAGTTGCAGGTTGCTTCTGAAGGTGTCGCCAGATGAGGGCACTTAAGTTTGGGGATGAGGCATGGTCACCCATTGTTCCAACAGTCCAGCTCGGAGCATAAGCCCAGAGAGGGGTGCCAGCTGCTATGAAACACATGAACAAAGCTCATGGACCACTGGTGGTCTGTGGCCCACAGTTTGGGAACCCTTGCCCTAAAGAAGCATGTCCCCCGTTCTTTTTACATGTATTGGTAGACATTGCATGAAGGCGGGCAAAGAGAAATGTAGTGCTCCGGCTAACAAGACTTATATCCCCATAGCTTAAGCACATCTGTTGGCTCTAAAGCCCAAAGTGAACACTTTAGTAATATGCAATAAAAATCCATTCCTGCCCCCTCAAAAAAGTGGGGCAGCTTTGTCACTGTTTCAATGGACTATTTCTACACTGGCACACTATGCTACCTTCTGACAAAATATCGGCTTTTTATCTTCCGTGAGATGCTGTCAGCAGCTTCTAAGTAGTATTCTGGTAAGCACCTGGCATATCTCTGGCAAGCACATTTGATAGAATGCTAATGAGCAGGTATTCCAGTAAGTAACCTGTATTTAGGGAAGGAGATTGTTCCTTGCAATCCTACCCCAGTTCAGCTGCACAGGCCTCGATGGAGAGATTTGGTTTGCAGAAACATCTAAAAAAAAGAGCAACCCACCTTTGATGCCAAACAAAATTTTGGAGTGAAGACAAAATGCTATAGAACTATTCATCCCGCAGAAATAATAGTCAATTATCATATCTGCATATGCAGGTGTGGTTGCCCCCCCCCCACCTTACATCCTTTATGTATAAAAAAGCCAGTGCTGCAGATATAGAGAAACTTTGAAGCATTTGACAGTCAAGCCTATACAGAATGACTTAAAACCCTGCCAGTGTCTCAGCTGAAATGTCATCCTCTTTTCCTGGCCTCGACTGTTCCCATTTGACTCCTTTGTTTGTGTTCCGTTTCCTATTGATAAATTTATTTATCCAGGTGCTTCTTATGCACACATTATTGTAACAACTGAGTACCCGAAGGGGATGGCAGGCACAGGTATGGGGGCTTGTAAACCAAAGACTGCAGTAAGTCATTCCCCTGGTGGTGCTTGAGCTTCTCCCTTCCTTTGTTTGTTTATTCATCTCTGCTCAGCTGGCTGGGTTCCCAGGATGACTCCTAAATTTCCTACTGGCTTGCAAAGCATTGCCGGTTGTTGATCTCTGTGCTCTATAGACTTGCATTCAGGTTGCCTTGAAAGCCAGTGGCTTCCATGCACATCACTACAACAAAATGCAAAAATCCGCCCTGATTCAGAGATGGCAGCAAACATGGCTCTTATATATTTATATTAATACTGTATACTCTTCTTTTCCACTCCTGAAGGAGTTACTTTAAAGCGACTAACAACACAATAAAAGCACAAAAATAAAAACAAATCCATCATAAAAACCACAACTAACCAAACCCAACCTGACTCAGCAGCATCAAAACCAACGTTTTTAAACACCCAGAAAACTTTAACAATAAACACATTTAAATAAATCAAGCAGCAACAGAATCCAAAAGCTTGTTTGAGATGAAACATCTTCAGCTGCTGATGGAACACGGATAGAGAGGAAACTGACCTAACTTCTTTATTAAGTGTTCAGATTTATAGGGACACATCTCTCTGATTTCATGGTACAGAGAACAGTGTTGCAAGGCAATGAGACACATCAGCAAAGTCTGCATCTTTGTAGATCCTAGCTGGTCAAGTTATAGTGACTATGATGATGACAATGGTGATGATGATCAGAAGCATACATAGCATTCCTCAGGTTACTTATACAGAAGGCAGGTCACTGACCAAAGAGCTTGCAATCTAGACTGAAGGAGAAACAGAGACAGACTTTAGAGGGAGGGGGAAGCAATGATGGAAGAGGGAGGTAAAAATGTAACAGATGGATGGCAATCATCCACACACACTGGTGCATGCAAGAGCTTTGTAAGAAGTACGTGCACATAGCTAGGGAGATATCAAGTGTCAGAAGACTTATCACAAGCAGATACAAGCTGGTGGTGGGCAAAGTTGAAAACGTGGAGATGGCTAAGTTAGAGAGGTACCCATAGTGTGCTTCTTCATCACCTTAGAAATGTGTGAAGTCACATAAAGTTATAGTAGACCCTTGGAGGCTATAAAGTTATAACTGACCCTTTGGCTGGAGGCCAAAGCTTGTTTGGCATTTGCTGGGGAAAGACGTATATTGCCACTGACCTCCAATAACCACTTACGTTACGGTAGTTATAAAGCTAGAAAACAGGAAAGCTGAAACAATTCTTAACATGCGGATGGAATGGAATAATACGTTCATTTGGTGGCCAATCTAGGCCTCATTTGGGGTTGTGGCAAACTTGTTGACTTTAATGGAAGCAGATTGCATCACTTAATGGCTTGCATCTCAGTCAAGGCTATGTTTTCTTCTCTTTCTTCTCCGTCTTCATTTCTGAAGCATATGCACTCAATTAATAGCCTTGAATGGGAATATCTCATATCCTTTTTGGAGAGAGAGAGAGGAAAGCTATCTTCATCAGCTCTACCAGCTGATAGAGCAGCACGTTTGCCCTCGTTTGTGTGGGCCAGTAAAGCTTTAATTAAATTGGTCTGCAATTGAACTCAAGAGAAATCATGAAACTAAGATGCAATACCTACAGGGGCTACATTTGTCCTAAATGCAGAAATCAATGAATGTTTGAAGAATCCTATTGGATCAGGACAAAGGCCCATGTAGCATAGCATCCTGTTATCATACTGGTCACTAAAAAAAAGCCCCAAAGCAGGACACATTAGAACATCTATCTTCTCACTTGCGATTCCCAGCAACTGGTATGCCGAGGCATGCTGCCACAATGTCAAATGGATCATCTCTGTCTAAATGCTTGTTGAGATGCCTAAAGCAATCTAAAAGGCTAGTGATATAGGACTTACCCTTGCAGAAGTCATAATGACCCTGCTTCAGCAACTAGAAGCTTGTTTGGTATACAAAGGCTTTCAGACATCCTTAGACTTAAATGTACAGAAAGAAACAGACCACAACAGACCAAATGTACAGAAAGAAACAGACCACATCATGGAACCAGACTGCTTCCCCTAGCTACAGATGTTCCTAACAATAATAAAGAGCCACTGTACATATAGATGTAAATGTGAACCTTTGCAGAATGCCTGATCATGCAGAGAGAGCCCTCCATGTATACAACAAAACACGGATTAGCTCTCTTCAGATGTTTGGGTACCTTACCCAACCTAGTGCCTCCTGGGTGTTTTGGGCTACAACTCCCATCAGCCGCAGCTAGCATGGCCAACAGTCAGGGATGAGTACAATTGTAGTCCAAAACATCTGAAGGGCACTAGGTTAGGGTGAGTGGTTTTAATGAATGCCCGTAGATCAGGTAGGGACCTGCTACCACAATGTCACTCCCTGCCTCTGCACACATTAATTTATGCAAACATTTGTAAAAGGCTTGTATGTTTGGTGGAGCATAGGAAGCAAGAGCTCCCCAGTTCTTGATTTTCTCATAACACTTATAAAGAGCTGTATTTCCCCTGTTAATTTGAGGATTTCCACAGTGCACACACATGTTCATTGTGTATTTGGCTCCTTTTGACATTTGATTAGCCCTGTATGTAGGAAGAGAATCAAAATCTAAAACCTGCTTTGCCTCCAGGCTGGTTTTAACTGCAATATGCATGGTAAAGCCAGCATCATATTATAAATATACAAAGAACCTGAGATTTTCCTCAGGCTACAAAAAGTACCGGCCTTTAAAAGGAGCAGGGAGCATTGGAACACACACACTTCACAGATGTACCCTACTAGCTATGAGAAAAAGAAATAAAGAAGTGGATTCTGTTAGTTCTATTTTAGGATTCTGCCCAAAGCCCTGAGATATCAAATGCCTAGGGACCAGGGAAGCAGAAAGAGAAGATGTGGTATTGCCTAACTGTCCAGAAGAGCATCTGTGCCCCTGTAGGCTTTGACCTTTCAATCAGAAGGTACTCAGAAAAGCTTGCTCAGCTAACTGAATTGGTTCCATAGGAAGAAATACACTTTTCAACAAATGGGATGAGTCTCATTTGCTGGTTTGAACTCTAGATTTCCAGTGCAAGCCAATGTTTCTACCTCCTGCTGCAAAATAGTATTATCCAGGCTTAACATTTATACCTTTTGTATTCTCTGCAGCATTTGAAAGCTACACAATACTTAGGGAAGTTCTCCCCAAACTGAAATGATAGAACCAAGTGGGTAGATGAATGAGTATTTCTAGGAAGCAGTTCTGCACAGTATTTGGGATCAGTACAGCATGGAATGAATAGTTACAGGTAGGTAGCCGTGTTGGTCTGACGTAGTCGAAACAATATAAAAAAAAATCCTTCGAGCAGCATTTTAGAGACCATACCAAGGACAAACTTAGTTGGTCTCTAAGGTGCTGCTGGAAGGAATTTTTTTTATTTTGCATGGAATGAAGTTTGTTTCATGCTTTTTACATCTTTTTACAAAGTCTGCAACAGCAAATAATACACAAGTCCCACTGAAATGATTTAGTGCAAGCAATATACCTTAAAAATAACAGTGAGTTTCAATCAATATAAAATATTATTTTATGGCACTATTTGACCAACTTCAGGGTTATTTCTAAGCAGTTTCACTTAATTTTTAATCCTTGCTATTTCACAAAAACTTCACTAAGATATTACACTATATGAAGGTATCTGAAGAAGTGTGCATGCACACAAAAGCTCATACCAATGACAAACTTAGTTGATCTCTAAGGTGCTACTGGAAGGATTTTTTAATTTTTTTTATTTTGTTTCAACTACGGCAGACCAACACGGCTACATACCTGTAATAATAATAATAATAATAATAATAATAATAATAATAATAATAATTTATTATTATTTATACCCCGCCCATCTGGCCGGGTTCCCCCAGCCACTCTGGGCGGCTTCCAACAAAACACTAAAATACAGAAATCCATCAAACATTAAAAGCTTCCCTAAACAGGGCTGCCTTGAGATGCCTTCTAAAGGTCTGGTAATTGTTGTTCTCTTTGACCTCTAGTGGGAGGGCATTCCACATGGTGGGTGCCACTACCGAGAAGGCCCTATATTACATTACATTAGAAAACAAATGGTGGCTTGACACAACACCACTATGAAAGGTCAAAGTGAGGTGCAAATTATATGTAATAGTAGAGATACCTTCTAAAAGCCAAAAATGAAATCAAGAAAAATGCAAGTTATGTGCCTAGTATTCTTGAGAGTTCTGTTTTTCTTTCTTTGCTGGTTCAGCTGCTCTGTCATATTCCTACTCCCCCAAATGAATTAGTTCAAGCACTTAAAAGGACCACCTTGCCTTTCACAAGAGAATGGTAAAATCATGGGAAAAGTCACTGGAGTAAACATATTTCCCCAAAGGATGGAAATCTAATGGAAGAGTTAGTGAACCTATTCTAGAAGCTGATTGTCATGCAAACTCTCAAGAACATTTCTGTAAAAGTCTAAGCTGTTTTCTGCTCATTGCAGTGGAAGGTTCTGCAATGGAATGCTCAGCGCAAAGAAGCCTCTATTTAAATAAGGAAATAAGGATGTCCACATCCTGGGCTGATGAATGGAGTGTGTGATTGGCTGCAACAGATGCAGTTATATGCACACACAACTTCATTTGAAATCAAAGGGTTTTGCTTCTAATAATAAGGGCAGGTCTTTGTGTGTTCATCATTGAACATTGAATATGATAAGCAAATAAACAGAATCTACATTTTGCACAGATTTCATGATAGGAAAGATGTAACAGAATGATGATACAAAAATTATATGACCAGCGAAGCTTCTTAAGAAGGTTATTCAATAGCTCAACATCTTGGGGGGGGGGGGGGATAAGAACCATAATTTAGAGAACTGCCCAGGAAACCAAAGCCATGTTGACAGAATTGGGGGGGGGGGGGTAATCAATGGGGTAATATAAAAACATTCATATAACCATTTAAAAAAAACAGTTTTCAGTGTTGTCAAAATCAGATTATAATATATTTAAATCAAGCAATAGCTTCCGTGGTTTTTCAGTTATGTGTGCCTAAGCAACTTCTAATAAATCTATTTTGCTACTTCATCCTAAAACACTAGTCAAAGCATGTGAAAACCTGCAACAAGAACAATAATAATAGTTATTGTTCTGTCCATCTGCCCTAGCCACTATGTCAAAACATCAAACATTAAAACTTCCCGATACAGTGTTGCCTTCAGATGTCTTTGGAAAGTTGTGTGGTTGTTTATTTGTTTGACAACTGATATTCTCAAATACACTTTTCCTTTTCCTTTTCCTTTTTAGAAACTGGCAAAATGAGGGTGTTTCTTGGGTGAAAAGATACCTTCATTTTCTAACAATATTTATTATTCATTCATTCATTTGAATATTCATAAACTGACAAGTCATAAAAATATCAAGGCAATGTACAATAAAATCACGAAAACATCATAAAACTAGAACATCATAAAATACAGAAATGATCATATTAATTCTCTTACAAAACATTGTGTCACAGTGGCCGGATGGGACTACTTCAGAGTAACGACTCTACACCGCTCTGCATTTTATCTTTTTATTGGTGCTGCGTATTTACAGTGCTAAAGGTAGAGCTATTTACAGAGACACATCTTTTCAGCTTTAATCAGAACCTCCGAATGGCGTTTGGCGCGTCTTGCGCCAGCATAACAACTTGGGGAGCCCCATCCTCTTCCCCCGACGCTTTCTGCGAAGTTCCGGAGTTGGGGGGATGGGTCTGCCCCCCTTTTTTCCTCCTTCCTGTCCCACCTGGGACGCTGGCTCTTCTACCCTGCCAGAGCCTTGGACCCCACTTCCTGTTTCCCCACTTGAGCTGGAGCTTTCCCTGCTCTCAGTCGTGCTCTGGGCTGGGCTGGAACTCAGGAGGGGAGGGGCTTCGCGATACCCCTTGCCCCTCACATCCATCCCCCTCCCAGGCCCCCCTTCCTCCCTCCCGAGAGGCTGCACAGGTGTCGGTGGTGACTGAAAGCCTAAAAACTCCGTGCTGTCCGAGCCGGTTGGTGTGAACACCTCCCCCCAGTTCCCTTGGCTCCCTCCTTCCTCCTGGGAAGAGGGAAAGCCCAAAAAGTCCGTGGCCTCAGAGCTGGTGGGGGTGAAAATCTGCTGCCAGTCCACCTCTTCTCCTGACTGACAGGACCTCGGAGATACCCACATCTCCTCCTCCGTGTCCTCAAACTCTGCTTCCCACCTCCATGGTGAACTGCTTTCCCCCTCCGGTGCTTCCTCCTCCTCCCCCTCCCTTTCCATGTGCCAGGGCTTGGGCCTGTGTGGGAAGAGGGCGTGGAATTCTTCCACTAAGAATTCCTCCTGTATTTGGGTGGCTGGGACCCATTCATTTTGGGATGGCGGGGCGTCCTCCCATGCCATAAGGTACTCCAGGCCCCCCACCCCCCTTCGTGAATCAAGGATGGCCGTTGCTTCATTGAGTGGCTCCCTGCCTCCTCTCTCCCCCCCTCCCTCGGGGGTCTGTGCGCTGCCTCGGAACCTGCTACTTTCCCTGTACGGAGACAGCAGCGATCTATGAAACACTGGGTGCACCCTCATGTCCTCTGGCAGTGCCAGCCTGTATGCCACCGGGTTTACCTGCTGCGTGACCGTGAAGGGGCCCAACCTTCTGGGTGCCAGCTTCTTGCACCTCCCTCTGGTGGGAAGGCCCTCCGAGGACAACCAAACCTTGTCCCCCACCCTGATGACCTCCCCCGGTCGCCTGTGGCGATCTGCCCCCTTCTTGTACGCTTCCTTGGCCCTCTCCAAGTGTTCTCTGAGCTGCTGGTGCACCGTCTCCAGCTCCTCTGCCCAATCCTCTGCCTGCGGGCCCTCCTCCTCCTCCTCCCCCTCCCTCTCCGGGAAAGATCTGAGGTCGCGCCCGTAGTTGGCCTTAAAGGGCGACACCCCTGTGGAGACATGCACCGCATTGTTGTAGGCAAATTCTGCCAGTGGCAGGCGATCCACCCAGTCCGTTTGCCTCTGGCTGACGTAGCATCTCAGGTACTGCTGCAGAATGGCGTTGACCCTCTCTGCCTGTCCATTGGTCTGCGGGTGCCGAGCCGTCGACAAGCTGACCTCCACCTGCAGGAGGTTCATGAGCCGCCTCCAGAACCTGGAAACAAATTGGCGGCCTCTATCCGAAAAAACTCTTAAAGGTAATCCATGCAATCTGAATACGTGGTCAACAAACAGTTTGGCTGTCTCTTCTGCAGAGACCGCCCTGGCACACGGTATAAAATGGCACATTTTGGACATAAGGTCCACCACCACCAACACTGCGGTCTTGCCCCTGGACGACGGCAGGTCTGTGATGAAGTCCATTGACACTACTTCCCACGGCCTGTGCGGGGTGGCTAATGGCTCCAACAACCCTGCTGGTGCTGCTCTGACTACCTTTGCTCGCTGGCAGGTGTCACAGCCCCGTACATAGTCCCGAACATCTTCCCGCACCCCTAGCCACCAGAAGTGTCTCATGACTAAGTGAGTGGTTTTGTCCCTTTCAAAATGACCCGCTGTTGGGTTGTCGTGCATCTGCTTGAGGACCTTACCTCTGAGCTGTGTGGTGGGCAGGTACAGGGCTCCCCTGTAAAAAAGCAACCCCCGCCTTTCCGCAAAGTCTTTTGCCTGCTCCCTCCCCCCTCGCAGCTCTCTGAAGATGCGGGTGGCAAACTCATCTGCTGCCGTCAGTGCTGTGAGTTCTGCCTCGCTCACCACTGCTGCTCCGCAGGACCATGCTGATGGGGGGAAAATGTGTCGGGGTGCTGGTGGCAACTCCTCCTCCATGTATTCTGGCTTGCGGGAGAGGGCATCCGCCCTGACGTTCTGCTCCCCCGGTATGTAGTGGATGGAGAAGTTGAAGTGCGAGAAGAACTCTGCCCACCGTGTCTGCCGCTGGTTGAGCACCCTGGCCGTTCTCCAGAACTCCAGGTTCTTGTGGTCCGTGCACACCTGAATGGGGTGCTTGGCGCCCACTAGGAAGTGTCTCCAATGCTGGAACGCAGCGTGGATCGCGAGAAGTTCCTTATCAAACACCGTGTAGTTGCGTTCTGGCTGTGTCAGCTTTCTAGAGAAAAAGGCACAGGGTCTCCACTCTCTGTTGGCATCCAGTTGCAACAGGATCGCTCCCAAATGTCTGTCTGAAGCATCGGTCTCAACGCGTAGGGGCGCATCCTGCACCACGTGGAACAGGTTCTGGTCGGAAGCGAACACCCTCTTGAGGCTTTCGAACGCTGCTTGCGCTTCCTGTGTCCACCTGAACTTCTGCTTGCCTCTCAGGCAGTCCGTGATGGGAGCCGTAACGCGAGAGAAGTTCTTGATGAACTTCCTGTAGAAGTTGGCGAAGCCTAGTAGGCGTTGGGCATCCTTGCGCGTCCTGGGGCTGTGCCAGTCCAGGATGGCCTGCACCTTGTCCTTGTCCATCGCTAGCCCCTTGTCTGACAGTTTGTAGCCCAGGAAGTCCACCTCTTTGGTGTGAAACTTACACTTCTCCAGCTTCACATACAGGTGGTGCTCCTTCAGGCGCTGCAACACCTCCCTGACATCCTTCACATGCTGCTCTGGGTCATTGGAGTAAATAAGGATGTCATCCAGGAAGACCAGGCATTTCTTGAAGAGGAGGGACCCCAGGACGTGGTGCATGAAGGCCTGGAAGCATGCTGAGCCCCCTTGCAAACCGAAGGGCATCACCAGATATTCAAAAGAGCCCAGAGGCGTGAACATCGTGGTCTTCCACTCATCGCCTTCCCGGATCCTGATCAAGTTGTACGCCCCCCTCAGGTCGAGCTTGGTGAAGATCTTGCCCCTGCGTGCCGCTGTCAGCAGATCGTCCACTCTGGGCATTGGGAAAGCCACCGGTTCTGTCATGTTGTTCAGGCGCCTGAAATCCACCACCAGACGGCGCTGTTGCGTGTCTTTCTTGTCCACCCAGAAGACCGGGCTGCCCCCTGCTGCCTTGCTTTCTCTGATGAACCCCCTCTTGAGGTTCTTGTCTATAAACGCACGCAGATCCTCCAGCTCCTGATCTGACATGGAGTACAGCTTGGCTGGGGGTAGCGTGGCCCCCGGCACCAGGTTGATCTGGCAGTCAAACGACCTGTGCAGGGGCAGGTGGTCGGAT
This sequence comes from Zootoca vivipara, assembly GCF_963506605.1. Taxonomy (NCBI): domain Eukaryota; kingdom Metazoa; phylum Chordata; class Lepidosauria; order Squamata; family Lacertidae; genus Zootoca; species Zootoca vivipara. The sequence continues at coordinate 46,083,850 of NC_083284.1, read as the reverse complement.
TCCGCTTCACTGAAGACCTCCTGCAGGTCCCAGTACGGCTTGGGTATCGCCTCACCCCCCTTGACGTGCATGGTGGCCACCGTGGCTATTGGAGGCCCCTCCCCTGGTTGGTGCTGCATGCAATGTTCCAGACAAAAGTCCGATCCAAACGTGATGCATCTCTGGTGCCAACTGATGGAGGGGTCATGGCGCGCCAGCCAGCTCATGCCCAAGACGATGGGGGGGGGGTCTGAGATGGTGGTGACGTTGAATGCCAGTGTCTCTGAGTGTCGCCCCACCGTCATTCTCATGGGGGGGGGTCTGGTGGGTGACGGCCCCTCCCAGCAACTCCCTGCCATCAATGGTGGAGACGTGCAGGGGAAAATCCAGCTGCAGAAGTTGGATCTGGTGCGCTTCTGCAAAGTTTCTCGAAAAGAAGTTGGCCGACGCCCCCGAATCGATTAACGCGAGGACTGTCAGGGGATACCCATTAGGGAGCGTTAGCGTCACTTCTAGAACCACCCCTGCTCTGGGGGGGGTGGGCTGGCGCTGCTCCTCGCTGTGCGGGTGGGTGGGTTGGGGCTGTTGTGTGCTGACTGCGCCTGGCTGCTGCCCCTTGTCTCCTGCAACCAGGCTGTCTCGTTTCCCTGCTGTGGTGCTGCGTCAGTGGGGGAGGGCACAACCGTTCCCGCCTTTCCTTGCCATTCCCTGCGATGTGGGCAGTCTCTGACGAGATGCTGAGGGGAGTTGCAGAGAAAGCAATTCCCGCCTCTTCCCTCCTTGCGTCTTGGCGCCGCTGGGGTTTGAAAAGCCCGCGCGCACGCGCGCGCTATCAATTTGCATGGGTTCCTGGTCTTGGCTGGCCCCTGGCATGGCGTGAGATGGCTGTTGGGGGAGTGGCTTCTCCTGCGACCGTGGGAACCAAGCCCGCTTTGTGCGCGTTGCTTGCTTGTCGTTCCACCGGGATTCCTGTCTCACCCCCACCGCCAGAGCCGCTTTGCTCAGCTGATCCATATTACTGGGCTTTGGACCTCTCGAGAGCTCATCTTTCACATCCTCATTCAACCCCAGGTAGAACGCCGCTTCCATCGGAGGCGAGTGCAGTTCCCACCCCAGTCTGTGCACCAGCATGGTGAATCTTGACCAATATTCGCGAACTGTCATTGTTCTTTGTCGTAAATTATGCAGTTCCTCTTTGGTCTGGTCCATATGGCTATCAGACGCATACATGGTTTTTAAAGCCTCTAAAAATAGTTTGACATTCTTCATGCAAGGATTTTTTGTCGCGATTAACGGTCTAAGCCACTCCCTGGCTGCCCCGGTAAGGTGTTCCACAATAAACGCTACTCTGTGCCCATCATCAGGGAACTCATCATGGTGCAGCTCAAGAGCATACACGATCTCAGTCTCAAAGCCATGATATTCCCTCGGGTCTCCATTGAACTTGCTTACTAGGGTCCCTGCTCTCCTTCCTGGCAGCACTTGGAGCTGGGCTCCCCCTCCTCCCTTGTTTTTCTCTGCATCCAACTTGTTTTGGAGGTCCACGGCTACCGCCCTTAACTGCTGCTCTTTCTCCTGAAGTGCTCTCACCTGTTCAGCAAGGTTGTGCCTGTCCTCTTTGACTTTCTCCGTTTCTTGCTTAGCCGCCTTTAATTCCCCCTGTGCCTGCAACGCCAGTTGCTGCAGGTCCTGCTGGGCTTTCTCCGCGATCTGCCGCCATTTCTCCGCTTCTGGCGCGCTCATCCCGGCAACTCCAAAGTAGCCCAAAAAAAGATTCGGAGGTTGCTGTCACAGTGGCCGGATGGGACTACTTCAGAGTAACGACTCTACACCGCTCTGCATTTTATCTTTTTATTGGTGCTGCGTATTTACAGTGCTAAAGGTAGAGCTATTTACAGAGACACATCTTTTCAGCTTTAATCAGAACCTCCGAATGGCGTTTGGCGCGTCTTGCGCCAGCATAACAACTTGGGGAGCCCCATCCTCTTCCCCCGACGCTTTCTGCGAAGTTCCGGAGTTGGGGGGATGGGTCTGCCCCCTTTTTCCTCCTTCCTGTCCCACCTGGGACGCTGGCTCTTCTACCCTGCCAGAGCCTTGGACCCCACTTCCTGTTTCCCCACTTGAGCTGGAGCTTTCCCTGCTCTCAGTCGTGCTCTGGGCTGGGCTGGAACTCAGGAGGGGAGGGGCTTCGCGATACCCCTTGCCCCTCACACATTGGCAAAACAAATATGTTTTCAGCAGGCAATGAAATATCAGTATTGTAGGTACCTGTCTGATATCAATAGGAAGTGTTCCAAATTACTGGTGCCATTATGTGTGGAAACTAAGTGAATATGAGATAACTGTGGGACAGTCAGGAGAGCTTCTCCAGCTGAGCACAGTGATCTCACCAGTGTAAATTGGCAAGTGAGTCCTTCAGGTAAACTGGCCCTAGGTCAGGCATAGGCAAATTCAGCCCTCCAGATGTTTTGAGACTACAATTCCCATCATCCCTGACCACTGGTCCTGTTACCTAGGGATAATGGGAGTTGTAGTCCCAAAACATCTGGAGGACTGAGTTTCCCTATGCCTGCGCTAGGCCATTTAGGGCTTTGTACAATAGTACAGAGCTTTCAGCACCACAGTAATGCAGAACTCTTTTGGCCTGAACCAACCTCAATGGTAGCCCCACATAGAGTGAACTGCCATAGTCCAGGCCAGAGGTTACCAAGCCAAGACCACTGTGACCAAATTATTCCTATCCATAAATGGCTGTAACCAGCATACCAGCTAAAGAGGGGGGGGGGATACTCTTAGTCACTGAGGACATCTGTCCCTAAGAATACTTCCAAGCTGCTCCTTCTGTAAAGAAAAGGTAACCTGTTAGTTTCTCAAAGTTGGGAACCACTCACTCACGGGGTTTCTGTCTCGCCAGGTTTCAGCTTCCATTTATTAGCCCTCAGCCAGCCCAACACCAGCTCCAGATACTGGTCTAGGAGTTCCACAGCCTCACCCAATTTAGATATTGCAAAGAAGTAGAGCTGACTGTCATCAGCAGGCTGGAGACAATTTGCTCTGAATTGCCTAACAATTTCAAAGTAGATGTTAAAAAGCATTGGGGCAATATGCCAGAGGGACAACAGCCAGACAGACAGCCAAAGCCACTCTTTGTGAACAGTGCTGCTTGTCATATTTCTGGCAATGCACTATTTTCGCCAAACTAGGCCAGGTTCCAAAGTACTACCAAAACAGCAGCTCCCCAGGCAGCACGTTGAACAGCTTTTGAAACAGAGGATTTCAACACCGTTTGTGATACAGCATGAGAACCAACTTTGCCTAAATGGAAGGAAATGCAAACATTCTGCTGGGCTAATGCAAGTCCCTTCTGGGAGCAGCAGAAGTGCCCTTTTGGATCAAAGAATGTAGGCAGGTCTTCATCTGAAAAAGTAAATCTAGGTTTCCTTGACCCATGTAGGCCAGTGTTCTTCTTTCCTAGGTCACCAGATTGTGTTGGATTACATCTCCCATAATCCCATCAATTTAGCCAATGGCCAGGGATGATGGGAGTTGTAGTCCAGCAACATCTGGGGACCCAGGGTTGAAGTGTAGACTGCAACACCATAAGGTGTTCAAATAAATTCTTCCCCTATACATCACAAACGGTAGGGAAATGATGTTGGCTTGACTTTAGAGCAGCAACGAAATCTTCCCATTATGCAGAATGCTACTTGGTATGCTGTACAAGTTAATGAAACTTTGATCATACGTTGTTATGATGGTTTCCATGTCAGTTTTCAGGTGCATCAGATGACTTTGAGCCACTTTGTGCTTTGCTGTTATTATTTTTATATACCACATCCTTTACTTTATTTAATGGTTCTCCGAGTTCTAGTTTTATATTTTGCTAGAATATTAAAATTTCATGAGTGGTTTTGATTGTCACTTTAGCATGTTTGCAAGCATTCTGCAAACTAACATCCATTCAAGCTTGTCATTCATTTTGTGTATGTATCAAAGGGAACTTAAATTGTAGACATTCATCAGAGACTGGAAAATAGCAATATACTTTTTTCCATTGTGGAATTTATGTGTGTTGTTCATGCACACTTCATGATAATGAGCAACCCTCATTCCTAGTAAAAGGCAATCAAAAAGTTTGAAGCTTAAAATAGAAGTAAAAAAATAAAAATCCAATACGATCAAATTAATGCTGTCAAATGAATACTCAGTAAACAATTATGAAAATGAGATGAATTCATTTTCAGAAATGATTTGTGTTATGCTAGCAATAGGAAGGTGGGAATGGTTTCCCAACAAATTGCATGGCTTTTTCACAAAGATTTATTGCCAAAATAGTAAGTACATAAATAATATTTAAAAGCATTTTTGAAATTTCAAATTTTATATGTGTAATGTTAACAAAAAGCAAAAAGTAAAAAATGGTTGATATTAAAGATTATGTAATGCAGATTAGTTATTTCGTAATGCTCTTTTAATCATCTAATTGCACCCACAATCAAAGAAGCTCATGTGTGATAAAGAGTGTTTTTTTGCCCAACTCTTAATGCATGATTATGGGTGAAATGGGAATTATACTCTTTTTAGATAATTGCAAATATGAACCTAGTAAGTCTTAGCTATGTTGGACTAATTTGGAGTAGAAGCATTTGATATGAAGACAGGCCAGTCAGCTTCCTTTTTTCACCTTACCTCCTTTCAAAATGTTGTAGTTGTATTTGTTAAGTCAAACTATCTTTTTAAATATTTAAAATTGCTCTCCTGTAAACAGTGCCAGGAATACTATGCCTATGATACAGAGTATTTTGTATGTTGTTGGTAATGGCCAGCATAATCATCTACAAGCCAAAGAGAGATGTATTCTCAGAGCATATAACACCACTTTAATGCAGATGCCCTTAAACTATACTAAGACTTTGTCTAGCATTACCTTAGCAGAAGGATTGGGAACTGTGGCCCTCCGATTGTTGTTGCACTGCAGCTCTTACATGACTTGCTATCTTAGGCTTAACAAGAGTTGAAGTCCAACAACATCTAGAAGAAATGTTCTCCGTCTCTGCCTTAGTAGCGTAGAAGTTGCTGAAATATGTAACAACCCTCCGGTAATGTTGGAAGATCTCCACCAATGTGGTGCATTGTGGTGTAGAACTTGAATTCAAACCTCAACTCTGCCACAAAGCTCAATAGAAAAGGCACTATCAAGTTAACCTATCAATATGAGGATTATTTGATATGGGTACTATCCAACTAAGTCATACTCGGTGTAGATCTATTTACAGTAAACCCACATTTTACACTTGTTTAACATACACTATTTCAACCATACATGCCCAGTTTTGTCTCGCTCTGCATGCCTCTATTTGTCCACTCTTCTGAAAGTTCACAAACCTACATGTCTCATTCTGTGGGTTCTGTGAACAGAGCGCCTTTGGCCGTGATGGCTCTAGGAATGGTAGGGATGCTCTTGCAAGAACTCACAAAACAATCCCCACCTCTTTCAGAGCCAGAAAGACTCAGAGCTTAAAAGCTCTTTTGGAGCCAGGTCTACTTGGGGCTTCCCGCTTCCTCTCACCTCTATCCTTCCCTTCCTACTACAGAGAAGGCAAGCTGGCTAGTTGTAGGACGGCTATCTCTTTCTCCCTTGGAAGAGGACTAGGCATGCACTAGGAGGCAACTCCGAAGGCAATTTTGACAACATGCAATTTTTGCTTATACACATAAACGTTAGAACCAAACACCCATGTATGATGCGAGCTGTCTGTATTTCAATTCTGGATAGGACTTAATACTTTTATATACACCCTTCCTCCAAAAAGCTTGGAGGAGCTTGCAAATGACTCTTTGATAATTTCTCAAAACTCTGGGCAGCTTGAAGAGCCAGACCTTCTCAGATTCCTTAGCAGAACTGTTAACATATAACCTTCAGACCACTTTCCAGGCCAGTATAAAACGGGATAGCCTCATACAGTGGTACCTCTTGTTGCGAATGGGTTCCGTTCCAGAGACCCGTTCGCAACATGAAAAGGCTACATCCTGAAGTGCCGCATCTGCGCACACGTGTGATGCAATGCGGTGCTTCTGCGCATGTGCAAAGCGCTTCTGCGCATGCATGCAGGTTACAGATGCGCCAAACCTGGAAGTAACCCATTCTGGGACTTCCGGGTTCGGAGCATCCATAACCTGAAAAGATGCAACTGTATCATGAGGTATGACTTCAGCATTTTGAAGAAAATGTGGGCTATAAATGTGATTAATCTACCAATGAATCAGCTGGTAGCAGGAGATACAGCAAAGTGATGTAAATGAAGGCGGCAAGGGGTTGCACTCACAGCAATCTGTTTGGTACAAAGGACCAGCCCTATCATTAGTTAGAGTAGCTGCTACCTGCTCCAGCGATGACATGCTGGAGCTATGCCACACAGCCCACTTTCTGCTTCCTAAGGTTGCTACCTTCAGGTGAAGTAGAGGGTGCTTCACCATCCCCAGAGTTTAAGTGAGATTTAACTGACAGTCCAGGAATATTTTATATATGGACCGAGGAGCTTTGCGAGGCACCCAAGTAGCCCAAATGACATGAAATACTCTTGTCAGGTTGTGGCGGGACCTAGATTGTGTTTCAGCGGTCACATTTACGTAAAGATAAAATCCCACTTCAAGAAATCGTTTTAATTAAAAGGTGGGCAATTTGCACACAAATAAGTTCATGCGATTTTCAGTTAAGATTCCCTGAGCTCGTCTATAATGAGAGGAAACTTGATTAAAATGAGATGCTGCACAGTCCATCCATTTCCCTAAATTACACTGCGAGGATTTATAAAATCATTTCTCTTATAGGGAAATGGCTTACACATACTTACCCAGTTGGCACGTAACTCAAACTAAACCGTGGCTTAGCACAAACAAGCAAAAGTGCAGGTTCTCGGGTTACAGCTATAGCACTCCGTTCTCAGTCATGCTGCTGCCCTGTTATCCAGAGCTAAACGACTGTTTGGTTCAGGGTTGCATGCATCAGAACCTGGGCTCATGGTTTGTTTCATTCCGGACAAGCCACAACCAAGATTGGTTTTTTGTTTACTTGGCTTACCCTTGGGTAGCGTAACAGCAGCAGGACTGAGAAAGGAACATTGCAGCCACAACTGAGATATGAAAGCTAGGAGCTAAATGGCACCTTAAACCTAGGTTATGGGTGCAACAATGGAATGTCTAGGTGCACTTTGTTTATAACAAGAGTACAAAGCTGAAAATGAATGAACTGCAGCTAAAATCTTATATTCATTTTTTTTTAACATGGTCTAGTCCTGATCTGAAAACTGTAAAAAACCAAAGCTATGCCTCCCCTGCTCACACCTCTAATATTCTTAAGAGGGTCTCTTCTCCAGTATTCAGAGTGTGGCTGGAAGTGGGGAAGCAAAATAAGGTCCTCCATTCCTTCTACTCTGCAGTTTTAATCTGAAATCTTAGGTGCAGCACTGCGCCCAGACCTCAAAAACTGCTCCCTCTAATGAAATGCTTTGTCACAAAACACACCAAAACAATGGGAGTTTCAAACGCTGACTCTACACTATGTTTCATGCTTACACTGGGAAAATATAAAACCCATTTTAAACATAAACGGGCTGATGCTGTAAATAGAAGGGAATGCAAACAGGGCTGAAGCACCAACATCATTTTTAACTTCCCGAATATGCTCTGTTTGATACTATCCCTGCAAATTAGTAAGTATTAAATTAGCCACAGGAGGGCTCCCTCTAGCAAACTGAGCACAACAGAAATACCTTGTTAATGAATAAAAACAATAATTTGTGCTCTTGAGGCTTAATAATAAAGGCTCTAGTGCCTCAAAAGTTGCTTGTTCAGGTTACTCTGTGGTACGGTCATATAAGTGCATATTTTGTTTAAATATCTGCACTGTATGGGAGATTTCTGATGTCTCAACAAAGCCTGCACACATTTGGGTTCCACATAGCAGACCTGGTTCTTATAAACAGCACTTGAAGTGAGTAAACCAGACTCTCATCACTTCAGAACACAGGCTTCCGTTCACATAGTGGCATTCTCCACCACCCAAAAACAAGAGAGGAGAATGTGTCTAACAAATAAAATCATCATGGCAAAAGGGAAGTCTACCAGGGTTTAGTGGAGCCCAGACATAGAATCTGAGATCTCTTCAAAGGAAGATGGCGAAGCAGGACTCTTCTCCCAGCCTGAGGAACCATCCGATCTATACCCATACTCTCACCCCGTAGGCTGAAGGAGCAGAGGAGGTGGAACGCTTCAGGAGCTTCAGAGACAACAGTAAACTGCCTAGCTAGCTGCAAGCATCTACAGTACCCCTGGTTGAGAGCCAGGAAGGGGTGGAGTCTCCAGCACATTTATAAGCTTCCACTATGAGTTTATATGCTGCTTATATTCACTGCTCAAGCACAGTTCCCTTAGTGCATCTAAACAGGGCTTCTCTTTCTCTCCCCGCACCCAACTTGAGACACACCAATATAAAAGAAGGTCATTTCTTTCTATTAATAGTCCTGGAAACATTCCATGAAAGAATGTGATAAAATGTCTGTGGCAGGGATGCCAGCATTCCCCCCCCCCAAGTCAAGCCTGGAAAATAACCTCCAGAGGCTTGTTAAAGCCAACTCAAGAAGGAGCGAGCTTTACAAGCCCCCGAATTCAAATCTAAGCTGTGGAAGAACTACTCATTTTCGCCACTAACAAATGATTTCAACCAGGAGAAAGAGAGTTCTCTTTGGCAAGCATGTAACCCACAGCCTCAGTGGTTCCCTGCGGGAGTCTGCAAGGCAGAACTTAGCTGGTTTTACTGACGGAGATTACATGAGCTGTCGCTGCATGTAATTCCCAGCAGCCAAAGCAGTCTGTTCCGCTTCCAGCTATGGGAGGGGGAGGCAAAGATGGTCTGTGGGTCATCCTCTGTCACGGATTGTCTTTCTGCTCCAAGTCTCCCTTTTTGTCCCTGATGCCTCTTGCTTTTAAAATGGTATGGAACGACAGTTTAAAGAGGAGTGGGGGCTCTCAGATCCTTTCCAAATTGCTCCAAAAAACGGAGTGCTCACTCATCTTTAGTCCATAGCCAATATTCAGCATTTGTATCATCTTCCTGCTGCATCAAAGATTTATTGGAAATGAAAGCTATGAATAAATATCAGCTCCATTGTGGCACACATTTGTCTCTCACTTGGAATCTTTTCAACCCAACACTGGAAGGCCAGTTTTCCAATACTGCCACTTTTATGACAGCATACTGTATCTGGAGCACCTGAACACTTTAAAATGAAAATTCTCTTCCATGTTTTGCTGGAGTTTTCAATAGGCCCTTTGATTGACAGCTGTACCTAAAAGCCATTTCCCCCTGGGTGGTATTCAACTAAGTGTTACCCAGACCCAGTGAAATTAACCAGTCATGCACATTAATTTCAGTGAGTCTGCCCCAAGTAAAATTTAGTAGAATATGACCCCTTATGTCTCCCTAGTGCTTCGCTTGAAGAGAAAATTGGTTCTGTGGTGAGAGCTAGATGCTTAAAGATGTAAGAATTATGGATGTTCTTTTCCATAATTATTGGAATAATGAGACAAAGACTAGGGGCATCTGGAAATATAATGACTCTGTCAACAGTGATTTGATCCCAGGAAGAAAAGTGAGGGTCAAACTAGAGAGGATGCTAAAACATCATTAGCAATTACCAGTATCCTCCCCCCCCAGCAGGCTTTGGGAAGGGTCTTCCCAATTTTCCTCAGGAGTACAGCTCAAAGAGTAAATGGGGAGATTTTTCATCTCCTACCACAGTCCCCACCCCACCCACTGGCACCATGGGGTGAGATTTTCATTGGGAATAAGATGGGAAGGAAACGGTAGCATCTATTCTCTCTGCATAGTGTAGCCCTGGTGGCAATTCTGATTAAGGTGGTAGTGGTTTCTTATAGCTAACATAGTTGCTGAGGTTGCATTTAGCACTCTGCTTAGTTTGATGCTAAAAAAAGAAAGGAAGGAAAATGGAACTGCCCCAAATGACCAAATAGAGGTTAGAATAAAAACACAGGAAACAATGAGAGATATCCAACTCAGAAACCAATTGATTTGAATATGACTAATGCTGGGTATCACCCAATAGCAATAGCGAATAATTTCTCTCTCTCTCTCTCTCTCACACACACACACACACACACACACATTGAGTAACCAAGCGTAAGAAAATAAGCTCATAAAAAATAGGCATTGAGAAGAATATCGTTAATATACTTCTGCCTCTTCATCCAATTTCTCGTCAAAGAATTCAATCACAAGAACATTTCACCACCCACCTGCCTCTGGGATAGTTAGCACACGAAAGGCACCGGAGGTGAAATTATATTCTGTTATGTCATGAGGAATATCTTTTGTATGCTGCTAAAGAGCTGGATGGAATAAATATAGAAAAACTCATTAGAGATGCACTGGAGGAATACTGTCAAGGTTACCTATCCATTATTAAGAGTGACTGCCAGATTAGGCAAAAGAAAAAGAATAAGAAAGAGTGCTAAAACAAGAGAAAAAGAGGGATGCTGCTATGAAAAATCACTTAACATCCCAAGTCCCTGTCTTGGGAATTTGCCAGGCAAAGATGTGCTAAGGCATTTACATTCTTTTATATGAGTGTTTCAGTAAGAAACAATATGACAGAGAAGAAAGAGTCAGAAAAAACCTAATATAAACCATAAAAATTGTAAACAGAACTCAAATGCACCAATTGGAATTTACAAGACTGTAAAAAAATGACAGTAAACCATCCTCTGTTAAATTTCTTGGGTTTTCATGGAATAACAAGAGTGACTGATTTATAGAGAAAAGGAGGCTAGTTCATTCTGAACCTGAAGCTTTATATTTATTACTTGGGGTTCTCACTTCACTTTCCAACAACATTTTTAATGAGTCTCTGGTTGTTCTTGTTCTTGCTTTTTTTAAAAAACTAATCTTATTGTATGCCATATGAGAATCCTTAATCAGGGACTACTTTGCTCTTGAATCTTATTTTAAATATCATGCTCAAACAAAATATGAAATGTAAGTACACTGATAATGTAGGCCATCACCTGAACAAGAGAGAATGAGAAGAACTGGAAGAAGACAATGAAATGAAATGAAAAATTGAGCTGTTATGGTTATGTCATCTTCTGCACTTCACATCAACATATTTTAATGATATTTTAAAAGTAATTCATATGGCCTAGATATCAATGTGATTCAGAGCACATTCCATAAAATAAAAGGATATGGGTCTAACCCAGACTTATTTATAAAATAAACACACTGACATCAATGGGAATTAAGATAAGTCATGACTAATGTCCCATTGATTTCCAATGAGTCTGCTTTGAATATGACTTGATGCAACCCTGCTACTGTTTATCAATAGAGACATAGCAGATACAGGCGAGTTTGAAAATGCTAGACATTTGCTTAGTGTAATGCTATTATCCTTAAAGGACAGCTTATGCCACTGGCAAACTCCAGCATGTTTCTAACATTGGGAAATCTTCTGGCTGCAATATCAGGAACCAGGGCTGGTGCCAGGCTTCAGGGAGCCATCAGCAAACACACAACATTTCGTTCCCCTTTCTCCTAGTGCCACCAGCAACACCGTTCTGCCCCTGCTGCTAGTGGTTCCCAATTTTGAGGAATGGGGTGGGAACAAAGCTTTATGCTACAGCAAAGGAACAGTTGCCCATTTACCATCACTTGATGGTATCAGTTTCATATCGTGTATCAGACAGTTATCACACCCAGGAGCGGACCCAGACATTTCGGCACCTGAGGTGAACCCCAAATGGTGTCCCCTACCCCACTAGGGAAGAAGGGGTGGTTGCAGATCTACAACAGGAACAAGGGTGGAAGGAGGCGAGCAGGGCACCCTATTAGGCAAAGGGCTGGTGCAGAGGCTGCATTGGGGGCAGGCTGCTGAGGAGGAGGCAGATGCAATCAGGGCGGTGGCGGTGGCAGGTGATGCGTAACATGGAGGCCGGATCTGCTGCCCCTGTGGATCCTGCCACCTGATGTGGTCGCCTTACCCTGCCTCATGGGTGGGCTAGTCCACCCCATATAACTCCATGTATCATGTCCACCTGAGCATGTCACCCTTTACTATATTGGCAATGCTAGCCAAGACTGATAGGAGTTGTAGCCAACAGCATCTGGAGGACACCAGGTTGGCTCTTCCTTTCTACATAAAAAAAGAACACACTGCTGGATCAGACTAAAGGTTCACCTGATCCAGTTTCCTATGGTGGTCAACCATATAATTCCAAAACAACAACAACAACGACATATTCTGGGCATAAAGGTCACTACTCTCCCCTGATATTTGGTTCCCCTCAATTGGCATTCAGGGGCATGTTCCCTCTGGTGAAGTTTCCATTGACTTAACATGGTTAAGAGCAATTAATAGGCCTGCCCTCCATTGATTTGTCTAATAACCTTTTAAAAATCATTTAAGCCAGTGGCCATAATCACATGCTGTGCCAGCAAATTCCATAATTGGGCGAAGTGGCGGGATTTTTTTTTTTGTCCTGAATCAAAACTGTAAATCAATTTCAGCAGCCGGCCACTTGTATTTTTGTAGCTGCCTTTTATGTGCAGTGTTTATTTTGATGCTAAAAAGGATGTTCTGTTTACTTGTTAACTGTGTTTTGTATGTTTGTCTTTTATTTAAGATGCTTTAACCTCTGTTGTAAACCACTTAAAGATCTGAATATAAGAAATACCTAAGTTATCAAAATAAAGTTCTAGCGTCGGGGCGGGGGGAGTATGAGGAAAAATAACCTCTCTCCACTAGAAAAAAATTAATTCACCCCTGTTACTTGCCATCTGTTTTTTAGAACTACGAAGCCCAAACAATTTATTCTTTTCTCACAACCAACCTCTGTTTTGTTTGTTTGTTTATTCACTTTTTCTCAGCTCTGTGATAACCTTTTCTGAGAAAGGGTTGCCAAGACTGCACATTGTTTAGTAGAAATACTTGAGTGGTGTACATTTTAAGACTCGAGAGCATATACAAAATGAAATAAAGCATTAAAGCATCTTCAGTAGCAGAGACCACACAACCGAGTAGCACTACAGGGAAAGCCTTCATAAATAAGGAAGGTTTAAGCGAGGGTGGGAAACCTCAGGCCCAAGGATTTAATGTGGCGCTCTGGCTCTCTCAACCTCAGACCACCCTACTCAACTTCACACCCTGCTTGAGTGTCTTTGTCAGGATAGAATATGGCCATGAACTTTTATAATGCCTCTTGCTCTCCTGGATAGAGAACCACACCCCGGTTGTTGACTGTGTGTAGAAACTTACCCACCTTTGCCTCTGGCCATGCCCATCACTGGGACATGGGCCCTGGACAATTACTCTGAAGGGAAAACAGTCCTCAAGCTGAAAAGGGAATCCCATTCCTGGTCTAAAGCACAGCACTGCAGATGCTTGCTGGATGCGCAGACAGAGGGCATTTCACGAAACAAGAGCAGTAGTGTTGAAAGACTTGCTCTATGTGGTTGCAAAGTGGAGCTCAGGCACATGGGGGCATGGTGAAAAGTGCCTTTCTCAAAGACCACAGTAGCACTGCGCTACTGGCAATGTTATCGTTCATTCCCAGTATGGAATGTGCCTATATCATAGCCAATGTTCTAAGAAATGACATGTTTGTTATCTACTACAATTGCTAAGGTTTCTGCTGTGGTTAATCACTGCCAGCTTAGACTCCACAAGTTTACATATGAAAGTCAATGGGTTTTTTATTGCCCAGTGTGCAGCACTTAACACTTACCTACATTGAACCACATTTACCAGAAAGGGGGCGGGTACTGGTTTTGTTTCATTTTTGTATTAGGTATTCTCATTTTTTGTATTACTGTTGTGAATCGCCTTGGGATCTTTGGATGAAGGGCAGTATACAAATTAATTAATTAATTAATACAATTTTATTGTCTAATCACCCAGTTTTGAGATATCGTTTCAGGGCCCTTCCCAGTTTGGGTTGGATTTTCAGCATCCTTAATATTTTTATGTTATCCACAAATGTGTCTACCTTGCTGACTCCAGATCATTTCTCAGTAACTTGCACAGTGCTGGTTCCAATACAAGTCCTTGGGGACTAATTACTTCCCTTTACTGCAAAACCCATATATTCATTGCTACACCTACTTCCTAATTTTTTAACTAGCTACTGATGCATACCTAATTGACAATGTAATCCTATGCATGTCTACTCAGAAGTAAGCCCTGTCATGTCCAATGGGTCTGAATTCCCCATATGCTAGTATAGGATTGCAGTCTTAACCAGCTGTTGATTTTCTCCCAAGGCCCACTAAGTTTATTCAGGAGCCTTTTGAGATGAGAGTCTGTCAAAAAACTTTTACAACATCAAAGCCTACCAATTCACTCCTAGATTTATGCTTGTCTACACTCTCAAAGATCACCAAAAGGCTGGTGAGTCATGGTAGGCATTATGCAGGAGCCATGCTCATTCTTCCAGAGCAAAGCGTAAGAATATAGGAAGCTGCCAGAGGCGAGTCAGCAGGTACAGCTGCTCTGCACCTTTTCACCATGCAGGCCTCCCTGCCACCTCATCCTCACCTTCCTAGTAAGCAACAGTGTCCCACCTACAGGGAAACTCCACCCCACCTGGAGATCAAGCAAGGCCATGGGTCCAACCACCACATTTACTAGCAGTGGTTCTCTAGTATTCCAGACAATGCAGTACTCCCAACCCAACCGGGAAATGTCAGGGATGGAACTCAAAGCATTGAGCTATGCCCCCAAGACAGAAGTTAGGTTAATAGGCCTCTAATTTCTTGGCTCTCCTTAGACCCTTAATAAAAACAGCCCAGAGCTATGTTGGCTATTTTCCAGTCATCTGCTTAGGATGCCAATGTTAGTGATCAATGATTTCACATTTGAGCTCTTTAAGAATTCTCGGGTGGATACTATCCCCACCTGGACACTTGTTAGCCTTTAATTTGTCAGATAGCCCTAGGATGTCATGTCTTGTCACTTCTATTTGCCTTAGCTCTTCAGATGCCTTCTGGGCATCGTTCAGACATGGGGATCTGTCCAACATTTCTCTCTAGTTTCACTATTCTCCTTCAACTATCCTTGCACACCTTTGTTGTCTCATGGATCCTCAGAGGCTGGTTTCCTGTCTCTGATTATTTAAAGAACAGATCTGCCAGTGATTGTGATACATTTTGACACCAGCTACTGCTATTTTTGCCAGTCCATGGCTCAATCAGCCACCTATCATTTCCCATGTATATTTCATGCAGCGGAAGGAATACAGTATACTGTATACCAATTACAAACGAACCTAAATAATAATAAAAAACACTGATAGTACACAATCCCAGTTCCTTTCAGGTGGGAATGCTATGCGAGTCCATACAGCCTAGACCAGGGGTCTGCAACCTTTAAGACAAAAAGAGCCACTTGGACCCGCTTCTGAAGGAAAAAAAAAACTGGGAGCCGCAAAACCATTGCGACATTTAAAACAAATATAACACTGCATATATTGTTTCTTAACTTAATGCTATATATACAGGATCGTGCAGTCAGCTGTCAATCTGAAGAAAAAAAGGACTTTCACTTAACAGTTCTTGTGCTCAGGTCTTGCTTGTGGGTTTCCCACAGGCGTCTGGCTGGCCACTGTGAGAACAGGATGCTGGACTAGATGGGCCATTGGCCTGATCCAGCAGCCTCTAAAGAACACACTGTTCTCCACTCCCAGCCTAGTTCCCTGACTCCATTTCTAAAACTGTCCAAAGGGGTAGCGGCTTCCTAGCATGCCTAGATGTAAGCCCCTCATCCTATACAGGCTGCCACCCCTGCTTGCTCCACTCGCCATCCCCTTTGCCAACCCTATTTCCCCCACAGCTCACCAAACACTGCCCCCTTTACACCTAACGGTCCTAACCGAGACCCACCTCTCTTTGCACCTCACCCAGCACCTCACCCATCTCCCTGCCTGAAGTCCCTCCCCTCCCTGCTTGGCCCAAGCCCCATGCCTTTTCAAAAGAGGGGGAAAGTGCTTCAGAAAGCAGTTTGCCAGACAGCTGTTTTCATATGAAATTAAGGTTGCAAACTTCTTTCACCACTCCTGCTCCTTTGAGCAACAGTCTGGCCTGGCAGAAATTAACAATCAATACTGTAGAGGTGTTGTTGTTTTTTCACAGCACAGAGATAGCTTATGATTCATTTCCTCTGTATGTCGGGTGCAGGAATTGTTTAATAATAAGAACCAGTTGCTCTTTACAGTTTGATGGGTCAGTGCGTCTGGCTGTTAACCACAAGGCTGGTGGTTCGAGCCTACCCAGGGATGGCTCACAGCTGTGGGCAGGATTCCTGCATTGCAGGGGGTTGGGCTAGATGACCCTCGGGACCCTTCCCATTCTACAATTCTATGATTGTATGAAATAATCCTTTAACCAAATATTAAGTGATGCTTTATTGCATTCTCTGGATTTTTAATACAGCTGTTCCATGCTCAAAACTAATCCAGTTACAGAGCAGGAAAAAAGGCATGGAAGAGTATTCCCTTTTCCAAAGGGAAGGAGGGGGGAAAGGCAGAGCGGGCGAAGAGGGCGGGGCACACACACAAACCACAGGGGAGCAAGTAGAGGTGGGGAAGTGTAGAACGCTGGCTGTGTAAAGCAGCCTTTGTCAACCTGGTGCCCTCCAAGAGACTTTGAATCAGCACCAATCAGCAAGAGATTTACTGTATTGAAGTATGTATTGAAGGGGGAGAGAGCTGATATTGCAGCTATAGAACAGAAGCAAGCAAAAAAGGGGGGTGAATGAAAGAACAGTGCTCAAGAATGTGAAGGGTAGGTTTATATTGTAGCAGAGCAGAAAGAAGAACTTATTCAAGCTCCAGTTCTGACATGCAAGGAAAGGGGGCAGGGGAACAAACAGTCTCTCTCTCTCTCTCTCTCTCTCTCTCTCTCTCTCTCTCTCTCTGTGTGTGTGTGTGTGTGTGTGTGTGTGTGTGGCAAAGGGGGGCAGAGAGAAGAAGGATGCAATGAGGATGGGGGGGGATAGAAGAAAAGGAGGACCAGTTTGAGAGGGAAACACCGTGAGGGGGGGGGGAGTGAAGCGAAAACTGAAAATCCTAAAAGGAATTTGGGGGGGGGGAGGAGTGTGGGGAAAGAGAGAGAAGCATGGGGAAAGGGGTGGAAAGAGAAAATAAAAGAGAAAAGTCACTATCAGGTTTGGATTGGAAAACAGCCTTGCATCCTGTGGAATACACTTCAAATGGTAGATCTTGTTAAAGGAAACCACTTTTTTATCATTCAAACAAAAGGTCAAAACACCCCAACATTTAATTGTTATTTCCTCCGTCCTGTCATCAAAAGGGGGCAGGAAAAAGGACCTTATACATTTTATGAATGAGTAACAGATGGGACTCTAAGACTGAGGAAACCCCTTTTTCAGCTCCTGACTTCAAAGGTGCTATGTGTTTACACTTTCAATCCACACTCTCAATTGGGAGAGATCAGATAAGACAATAGGTGTGCATTCCAAACCCGCTGATGTTACAATGGACTGATCAACGAAAAGCAGCCAGCAAGGAGGCTTTACTTTAACAATTAATATAAAATTGAGATTTTAACCGATTCACAAAATTCCAGTGCCAGCTCCCCTCTGCTACACAGAACTCATAAATAAAGCGAACCAAGAGCACTCGACCACCCTCCTACCCTTTTCCCCCCCTAGGAAAGAGACGAGCCCCCACCCCTTACACACCTCTCCCGCTCGCCCCACCTCCGCCTCCCGAGGAGGCGGCAGCAGCAGCAGCAACAACACCATTTCAGCGGCTCCTCAAAAGCTGCCCTTTCTCGCAGCCGCGCCCGCCTCTCTCTTTCCCAGCAAGCGTGTCTCTTTAACCCTATCAGGGCTGGGCTATCCGTGCCTCCGTCACCCAACTCTTCCAGCCTCGGCAAGTCCACCATTTCGGAGCCGGCGAGTAGGAAGCCCCGATAGGGTTAAAGAGGCTGCGTGAGCCAGGCAGGGGCAGAGAGCCACGGCAAAGCTGTAAAGGAGCCGCATGCGGCTCCGGAGCTGCAGGTTGCCGACCCCAGGCCTAGACCATGAACCTTTCAAGTTCCACTGTTTTTCTGCACAGATGCACCTCTACTCAGAAGTAAATTCCAGTGGATTCAACAGATCTCACTCCCAGGTAAGTGGATATAGGATTGCAGCCATAACAAACTATGGTATGTGTACATTACAAACTTTAAACAAAAACAATTCGAAGACCTCTGTGTATTAAAAATCATTCACAAATAGAAAATATTTATAAAGTTTTCAGTCAGTGTGTCAAGAAGGCACACTAGGGTGTAATGTGCAGAATGACTGATGACTCTACAAAACTACATTGTCCTTAATAGCAATAAATGGGGGGGGGGGGTAATTCTAGAGCAAGCATTACCAATGAACTGCAAGCATAATGGACACTTGTTTTGGCCATCCGAACAAGTGACTCCTAATCCAACCAATCCAGGGATATTATTGATCTTAAGTAGAAATCACACTCATAAAAATAACTGAAATGTGGTATCCATTTTCTTTTAGTGAGAGACCCATCTGAAATATCAAAACTACATTCTTTTAATCAAGCTGAAAAAAAGGTCTGTTTTGCTGCACTCAAACCCAGGTCCATTCAGATTAGAACCTGATCAAATGAATTTAAATGTGAAAGCCAGACAGCCAGTATACCAGTATAATGGGAGGTGGAAATGTTAGCACCACTTCTTGAAGCACATATTCCTGAGATTGAACTATAAATGATGCCATATAAATATCTAGTCTTAGAACCCAAGTTTATTGCACCCTATTCCTTGCACATCTGGCTGAAAAGCAGGAGATGTAGAACTAATAATTAACACCAGAAAGCACATCTCTTGCACACAAAATGCACACTACCAAGCATCATCTTGGTATTCTGTTCCCTCTTGTTACAATAAACACATTTCTTTTGCACACTCATTTGAAACCTGAACCACAGGCCTCTATAGATACTATTTTGTGTGATGTGAAGGCCCACTCAAAACATTTTGTTAAAAGTCTTGTTTTACTAATGGGGAAGTAATATTGCTTCTCCAGCACAGCCAAGAACAGAGTTACTCAAGCAGGGCAATTTCTAAAGACCTTATTAGTGCTAATTTCACCCTACATGTTCCAGTAAGTGATCTCCTAGAACTCCAGAGCTCATCTCCTCATTGTCCATGCATTGATTTTTAAGAGGGAAGTTTTTATTGCTTGCTTGTTGTTGTTTTGCTCTTCATCTGCTGTTTCAATTCTGAGCCCACTTTTCCATATGCCCCATTGAGCTTGATGAGGCTCAACTTCTGATCAAACACACTTGGGCTGTGGCATAACGCTTCCTTCCACTCAAGGCAATGTGCAATTCTGTGCACACCTAGCAAGGGGTAAGCTCCATTGACCATAGCAGGACTTACTTCTGCGTAAACAGGGCTAGGATTGGGCTGCTGGTTAACTAGAACACAAAAGTGGGCATCAGTCATTCAGATGTGCATTTCTCACCTCAAAATCCCTTCAACCAACTGCTAAAAAAGCATTTATTTATATATATTTTTTTAAAAAGTCATTTATAGTTTAAAATAGTTAAACACACTGAGCCTTAGAAGAATAGTATGCTCTGTAGCAGCAATACTAGGCATACTTACCAGGGAGTAAGCCCTACTGAACAGACTGAGAGTTGCTTCCAAGTAAGCATGAGGATTGTGCTGTGAAAGTCTGTAAAACCTTACAATCATTTTATGAAGGAGCAGTCTTCTAAAAAAGAGTGATGCTCTATAAGTGTAAAGCTCTGCCTTGATTCAAAGCACTTCATAGCCTAACATATAGAAACTGTGTACAGCAAATGTCAACAGCAGGCTATCAATCAACAATTGAATGTGCATTAGTGTGTCTTCCATTGATCAAACTAATTTATAAACATTCACTCTGTTGAAAAGATATAATACACTTTGATTGATGGCCCTTGAAATTAAGGACATTAAAGTAACAGTTAATATATATTGCTGTTGCCCAATGCATTACTGTATAAGTGATAAACAAGCTACAGCATATATTTCTATTTTATTTCATGCATCTCTCACCCTTATGTGTGTGTGCAACGTTTGAAATCTATATGGAACAATTTGCAGTTAGGCCCACAGCAATATTTGCAAGTGAAATATAGCCTTTCCTATTTTATCAGCAGCAATGATTTAAAGTTTTGCATTAAAGCAACTCTCTCAAAGGCACTTAATTTAATGCAAGTCTTATTTTGGTTTACGAGCCATACATAAACTTAATGAGTTGAAAATTATGACAAAAATATAGGTTAGATTAATTGTTGTTAATCTCAGATGAGGAAGAAGACTATAAACTAGAGATACTTAGGAGCACATTATGGCATCAAACAGATAGAACGGTCCACAAACAGAGGGTATGTGTGCATACTTTTGTCTATAGAGTCTGACTACTAGAACAACATTTGGTGAAAGAAGGAACCTGGACACTTTGAAGTGTTAGTGGAACAGTAGAAAACTTGGGGGTGGGGTGGGGTAGGGAGAGAAACAGGTTCTAGCAGGAAAACAGAGACTGCGCTGATCAAATGGGATGCTAAGTTTGCCTGCAAGACAAATTGTGAACTTTACTAGATGGCCTTTTGCAAGTCCCCAGAAGACTAATCTCTCAGCTTAATCTATTCATTGGATTGTTTGAAGGATAAAAACCATAAGACATTTTGTACAATGAAAAATGGAGTTAGTGCTGATGATCATCATGTGACCATACTGAGACATATATACCTACAGTATTTCTAAAACCATATCATGACATTTTTTTTCATTCCACCTTAAACTGCTTAGGCACAACTGCATTCTAGACCTTACAATTGATAGCAAAATTCTGATCAGGAGAAAACTTCTTATGCACACACCTAGGCACACCCATGGCCAAACTTTGTGGATCAAGTTTAGCCTCACTACAGACCATGGGCTATGATGATCACTGCTGGGGAAGGGGAAGTGGGCTCCAATTTCATCTCTCACACTCAGGCTAGAGTCAATTACTGTTCTTGGAAATCCAACAAATTAGCCTCTCCCAACTTTCTCCCTTTAAATTGTCCTTCTTCTGGAAAAACCTTAGTACCAAATCCTCCTCTTCCTCATTGGGTCTTTAGACTGTGTTCAGCTTTCACAGAGGAAGAGCCTCGAGTTAAAAGGATGCATCACAATTAAGAGCCATTCAGCTTTTTATGGCCGACTAAACAGATGCTTTAACTCTCCACTTAACAGACACATACACACACCTCTCTCTATGTTCCGGGCTGCTCTGGATCTTTTGCTTTCTGCTTACCTGCTGCTCTCCAAGCATGGTGGATTTCACCAGGTGTCTTTCCCTGTACAGAGACCAGAGTCCAATGTTGGGCAGGAAAATCAGAGTCACCACGAACAACAACGTCATTTGCAGAAATCTTTTCTGTTTCCTCTTCATGGCCAGTGGCAAGGGATGCCAGAGAAAAAATGAGGTGATGGGTATCCTTCTCTCCGCTTTTTCCTTCCGTGGTCCAGAGCTCCCTTTGACTTCCCTCTTGCGCTCCTCAGTCTCACCGATTCACCCCCAAACAGTGAGCAGAAACTTCAACTCTGCCTCCAGCTTGGTCACCCCTTCACGGGGGGAGTCTGTAATCTAAGGATCCAAAGAAAAGACAAGGAGTTACTCCTGCTATTCTCTGACACAGCCTGTCAGCCACAGCCCTGCCCCATCGCCCCGAGAAGATCCTAAAAGCCTACGGATCGATTCCTTCCCCCTCCCCCTCCCCACCAATAGAGTCGATATGATTGGCTGGAGACCTGCCGCTGCCGAAGCCCAGAAGTTACAGAGAGCAATTGGGGTGGGGAAACAGGGAGGGGACTTGAGTCACCCAACTCGGGGGTGACCCATTCTTCCATCGCCAGTGGCAGAATTTAAGGAGATGAGGCGGGGGAGGAGCACTTGGCAAGATCTTCTTTCGTGTCAGAGCAGAGATTTCTCCCCGAGTGGCAAGGGGCTCCCGGAAATCGGTTCGCGGTGCGCGCGCCTTTCCCACCAATGAAATGGTTCACAAGGTGCAGCCTTACCTGGGACCTCGCACAACGGGGACTCGCAGTTGGAAAAGACATCTTCCAACTCCCTTGCTCTCTCACACACACCATCCCTCCTCCGGAAAGACCAGCCCCTCTTTTCTTCTCCCCTCCCCAGCAACCTCGCTGGCAGAAGGGAAAGCGCTTCGGCAGACTCCAGTTGGCATGACTTCACACACACACACACAGAAAGAGATAGAGAGCGCGTGGAAAAACACACGCACACACCCTCAGACGGTCTGGCTCGGAGACTTTCCCTCCCCATCCATTCCTAGGCAGGGCTAATGGGGTGTGCAGACTATTTCCGAGTGAGGTGTGTGTGTGTGTGTGTGTGTGTGTGTGTGTGTGTGTGTGAGAGAGAGAGAGAGAGAGAGAGAGAGAGAGAGAGAGAGAGAGAGAGAGAGAGAGAGAGAGAAGCAAGAGAAGCGTCCAGGGCAAAATAAAAACAAATCACACCATTGCATTCATCAGGTTACCATTCTTCAGCAGCGGAACATTTTTAAATCATCGTCTTGAAGCTGGGAGACGAGGCGACCACAACGCGTCCGGCTGATGCTGCAGCCCCCCACATCGGGATCCAAAGCGATGTTGAAAAGTGGGCGGAAGGTGGCCAAGAAAGACCCCCTCCCCACGCACTTCTGCCCCCTCCCCTATTGGCCCGGCCGCCTCTTCCCCCTTGTCCAGCGGGTCCCTGCCTTGCCTTCCATCCGACAAAATACTGGCTGGCGGCTCACACGTGCGGGAGATCGTAATTCCCGGAATTGGGGCTTGGGATCGCGTTTGGCGAGGGTGGCGAGCCCGCCCTTCAGAGCCTCCCTCCCTGGAGAGCCGGAGCGACCCACAGCAGCCGCCTCTCACCTGATCCCCGCTTCCAGAGCTGCCCACCCCAGAGCAGGGGCAGGAGCAGCCGCGGCTGAGCAGGAGCAGCGCTTTCCTCCGGGGCTGCTGGTCTTCTTCTCCTCCTCCTCCTTCTTCGTCTCCTCTTGTTCCTTCATGATCAGTTGAGCGCTGGCGGCGGCGGCAGCAGCAGCAGCAAGCTGGCTTCTCCGACAAGGCGCACAGAAAGGGGGAGGGGGCGCGAAAGAGGCGGCGGAGGAAGAGGCGACGGTGGTGGATCCCGTTGCCGGCGGAGAGGCAGGGCGGCTTCCTGCGCGGAGTCTCCCCGGCGGCCGCGACGCCCAGCCGCTCGCTCTCTCCCGCAGCCGCCGCCTCCGCAGCCGCCAGGTGAACGGGGAGTTCTCAGCCCGAGGGGGGCCTGGTAGTGCGTCATGGCCCCGGGCAAGTTGGCGCTGAGGCGGAGGCGACGCGACCCAGAGAGGCCGCGTCTGAGGGATCCTGCGAACTGTACCCAAAATAAAAGTTGGGCTAGCTAGGAGGCCAGCGAGGACCCGGCCGAAGCTCCGTCTCTTTTCACGAAGAAAGAGGCTTCCGCCAACCCGCTCAGAATCACTTGGGCGATGGCCTAGTTTCAGGTGAGGGTGGTAAGCGACTTAAGCCTGTGCCTGGACTGTACCACTTAAGGCGAGGGGTTGACATGCTAGAATTATCCACTCGAGAAACAAAGCCAAGAAAGGCGATATCTTTTTTAAAAAAAGCCAGTGTAGTGTATTGGTTTTCGTTGCTGGGCCAGGAGCACAGAGACCTGGGTTCCAATCCAGACACCAAAGACACCTTTCTGGGTGACCTTGGCGTGGTCTCCCAGCGTGCTCTGCCTTGCAGGATTGTTGTGGGGGGGGGGATATGAAATGGGCAGGAGTGATGGATGGGTGCCACCCAGAGCACGTGGGAGGAAGGATGAGCTCCAAATATATAAAATTTTCTGCCCCTATGTATGTTCCCAAATGGGAAGAATTCCATCATGTAAACCGCCACCTGCGGTCTCAAAGTGGCACAGTCCAAGAGGCAGCTCCTGAGCTGCAGTTTGTATGGCATAATAATTATTGGCTTTACTAAAGAGTTGAGGCCAAAGGGGATGGGGGGCAACAGAAGAAATGTAGCTGCTAGTGTGTTTGGCACTGCTCCAACTGCATTTGGGTCTTTGCACAGTACCCTTCTAATGGCAGAAAATGGAACATGGACAAAATACTGTTGCTATGTCATTCAAAAATCACATCTGTAGAAAAGCAGACCAGTAATGAATCAGGTTGTTCAGGGAGGTTATGGAATATTCTAAGAGGTTAGACATGTATGTTGGGAAATTTTGGGTGCGGTGATTGGATTCCTGGACTGCAAGGTTGGACTTTAAAAGCCACTATGGATCTGGTAACAGATTGTAGCCACCATGGGGAAGCTGCTGCAGATGGTTTGCCTGTGGGGAGCAATTCTTGTCTTGGTAGTCATATTTGCAAGATCTCATTCTCTTCACCACTAGTAATATTTGCAAGATCTGACTCCCATCCCATTTGCATGTCGTAGTAAACCATAATGCCCTCTCATTCCGCTCCTTCTGCCCTGGAGCCAAATACAACAGCCACAAGCTTTGGCTTGCCATAACATGTGAACTTGTTTCTTCCAAACAAACCACAACTGGTAACACAATTGCAAGCCAAAAATAAACACTACTCATTCAAAGTAAACCATTTGCTGTGGCATGTAAACACAATCAAAGTGAGCCTCCATGCTTTCTTCTATTCAGTGGTTATGCAGGAATGGAGACTTGTGATTTATCCCTTTCACATCTTATCCTCACAGCAACTACCGTATGAGAAATAAGGCCAACTGCGCATTATCTTAGCGTCATGTTCATGACCCCCAGACATAGAGGAATTGAAAGGAAGCTCTTCAGAGATTAAATGGACTACTCATGTGTAACACTTCAAGAGTGAAATTAACGTGGATCTTTGTTGCACCTGAAACTACCCTACACCTCTGGAATCACCATCCCATGAAGAATGCTTGTGTGCATTTAAGTTCTGTAGTGCTGGTGAATTTTCCTTGTGTTTTCCATAAGTACATATGTTGTGTTTGGCAATGATTACAGTTGGTAGCAATTAGATCTCTACTGTACTTTCTGGTTCCTACTACCAAGTTCCATGGACAAAAACTCATTCATTCAGGATTATGTTGAAATGTACCTTAAAGTTGGTCAGAAACTTGAGAGATGATTACAGGGACTGATGGAGCAAACACACAAAAAACCCTAAACAGGTACATGAAATCTTTTTCAAATTAGCTGAGGAGTATAAAATACATTCCTGCCATAGTAGAATAACTTAATGCAGAAGCCCCATGTGTCTTTTTAGCTGCTATTAAGGTGTCTTTATGGGAGCCTTATGTTTTCTGCGATGGTGGAATATGCCATGTTGAATCAGCATTGTTTAGTCGTTTAGTCGTGTCCGACTCTTCGTGACCCCATGGACCATAACACGCCAGGCACTCCTGTCTTGCGCCGCCTCCCGCAGTTTGGTCAGACTCATGTTGGTAGCCTCAAGAACACTGTCCAGCCATCTCGTCCTCTGTCGTCCCCTTCTCCTTGTGCTCTCAATCTTTCCCAACATCAGGGTCTTTTCCAGGGAGTCTTATCTTCTCATGAGGTGGCCAAAGTATTGGAGCCTCAGCTTCACGATCTGTCCTTCCAGTGAGCACTCAGGGCTGATTTCCTTCAGAATGGATAGGTTTGATCTTCTTGCAGTCCATGGGACTCTCAAGAGTCTCCTCCAGCACCAGAATTCAAAAGCATCAATTCTTCGGCGATCAGCCTTCTTTATGGTCCAGCTCTCACTTCCATACATCACTACTGGGAAAACCATAGCTTTAACTATACGGACCTTTGTTGGCAAGGTAATGTCTCTGCTTTTTAAGATGCTGTCTAGGTTTGTCATTGCTTTTCTCCCAAGAAGCAGGCGTCTTTTAATTTCGGGACTGCTGTCACCATCTGCAGTGATCAAGGAGCCCAAGAAAGTAAAATCTCTCACTGCCTCCATTTCTTCCCCTTCTATTTGCCAGGAGGTGATGGGACCAGTGGCCATGATCTTGGTTTTTTTGATATTGAGCTTCAGACCATATTTTGCGCTCTCCTCTTTCACCCTCATTAAAAGGTTCTTTAATTCCTCCTCACTTTCTGCCATCAAGGTTGTGTCATCTGCATACCTGAGGTTGTTGATATTTCTTCCGGCAATCTTAATTCCGGCTTGGGATTCATCTAGTCCGGCCTTTCGCATGATGAATTCTGCATATAAGTTAAATAAGCAGGGAGACAATATACAACCTTGTCCTACTCCTTTCCCAATTTTGAACCAATCAGTTGTTCCATATCCAGTTCTAACTGTAGCTTCTTGTCCCACATAGAGATTTCTCAGGAGACAGATGAGGTGATCAGGCACTCCCATTCTTTTAAGAACTTGCCATAGTTTGCTGTGATCGACACAGTCAAAGGCTTTTGCATAATCAATGAAGCAGAAGTAGACATTTTTCTGGAACTCTCTAGCTTTCTCCATAATCCAGCGCATGTTTGCTATTTGGTCTCTGGTTCCTCTGCCCCTTCGAAATCCAGCTTGCACTTCTGGGAGTTCTCGGTCCACATACTGCCTAAGCCTGCCTTGTAGAATTTTAAGCATAACCTTGCTAGCGTGTGAAATGAGCGCAATTGTGCGGTAGTTGGAGCATTCTTTGGCACTGCCCTTCTTTGGAATTGGGATGTAGACTGATCTTCTCCAATCCTCTGGCCATTGCTGAGTTTTCCAAACTTGCTGGCATATTGGGTGTAGCACCTTAACAGCATCATCTTTTAAAATTTTAAATAGTTCAGCTGGGATATCATCACTTCCACTGGCCTTGTTATTAGCAATGCTTTCTAAGGCCCATTTGAATCAGCATACCATGTGGCTATTTCTGCTGTTTAGTTTCCTTTTCTCTTTCCTTGTATAAAGCAATATGTATAAGAATGTAGAGCAAGCATTCTCCATCCTGCAAATGAAAATATCTCTGTTGTCAATCCTCCGCAACACTATCCCCATTTAAAAAGATAATGGAACAATGATAGAACAAAATCAATTATGTTACTTGAACTGTGCAGAATGAATTTAGCAAATTCCTGCCTAAAGGACATCTGAAAAAAGCCGGGGGGGGGGGGGGAATACTGATCATGACACTGGTTGTAGATCCTCTGATTTACACGTCATCCATTCAGTCACCAACATCTCTTGCTAGAGCTGGGGAAGACTCCTTTCCAGAATCATGGAGAGCTTGATCATGGACCCATGATCGGACTTCACACAAGCAGTTTCCCAAGCTACCTGCTTCCTTACATTGAAAGTAACTGAAGTTTCTCTCTGCTGGAACAGATGTAGGCTACGTAAACACCATACGTTTAAAGAGTGTGTGTGTGCGCACTTACACACACCCAATCCAAAGGGTGTTTCGAATTGCAGCTCTGTGAAGGGTAGACTAAACTTTCTGGAATTCTTTTTATGGAGGGGCGGGTGTGTGTGCTTTAAATGTATTGTGTGTGCAACCTAAAACCAAAATGGTGTCTTCATTCTTGGATATTCTTGGATGTCAATGAACGTAATGCCAAGTTTGTCTGTATTAATTACACACTTTTATACTGTGTGACTGGACCCGGATGGAGTTCATTTCAATAAAGACACATTTCTCCTCTGTGGCAAAAATTCTGGTGTCAACAGCTTTCCAGATAGGAGAGAAAGCACCAAGCATATGCTAAGGTCCTGAGACAACATGCAGGAAGCTTTTGATCCTGTTAATCAGCACAGAGCATTCAGGTTTAGTCAGTGTGAGTCATTTTGATCAACATGGGCCTCTCATGCCTTTCATGTGAAGGGAAACATCCGTCACCAATCCTAGTCTGTTTGTTATGTCATTATGGAATAAATACAGAATAAACTGTTGGGGACATTGCAGCTACGTAGTGGAATGTTATGTCACCATATTTGTGGTTCTGCTGTCTGATATCGATGATAGTTACTTCATTAATGGCTTTATAAAAGTTAAGGAAAATACTGATATAAATGAAATTCAACAAGTCAGTTCTCCCTATGTCCCAGGTATATGAGGTATAATGATAGTCTACTTTACTTTACAAGAGTCTTAATCATTACTGGGTTGAACAACGAGTGATGAGTGGCTGCTGTTCAAAGTGGTTGCCTAGACAAAGTGCAAATATACAAGTTAGGCTTTGGGCAATTACTAAATTTTCAAAAGAGAATCAACTGACATAATACTAAAGTAGCAAAATATAAACAGGGTAATAAAAGCTATTCTGTGATAGTGTTAATAGAAAAGGAATTACCTTGATGAATTGGACAAAGGGACAAGGTAGTCCTACTCCCCAATCTGGTACCCCTTGGTTGACTTGGAGTGCATTCCTATCATCCCTGACTACCAAAAATACTGGCTGGGGTTGTCCCAGTCATCTGCAGAAAACAAGGTTGGGGAAGGTTGTGATAGTCCAACACTTTGTAGCAGAAGCAAGCAGATGCCTCTGAATCGAGGGGGGCTAACCTATGCTCCCTCCAAATACTGGACTATAACTCCCATCAACCTGTCATTTGCAACTTACTCTCTTTTTATCCAGCACCTAATTTCATAGAACATTCCTCAGTATCTTCCTGGGCTCACAGATCATTTCCCCTCTACCACAGGGAAAGCGCTCAATAAAGGCATGGAACAAGGCTGTCAAGAACTTGCTTCCCAAACCGAGGACCCCATCCTTGGTGACTCAGCAGTTGCCAAATAAATAAATAAATAAACAAACAAATAAATAATACCCCGCCCATCAGGCTGGGTTTCCCCAGCCACTCTGGGTGGCTTACAACAGAATATTAAAATACAATAATTATTCAACATTAAAAGCTTCCCTAAACAGGGCTGCCTTCAGACGTCTTCTAAAAGTCTGGTAATTGTTTTTCTCTTTAACATCTGGTGAGAGGGCGTTCCATAGGGCGGGTGCCACTACCGAGAAGGCCCTCTGCCTGGTTCCCTGTAACTTGGCTTCTCGCAGCGAAGGGAACTGCCAGAAGGCCCTCGGCACTGGACCTCAGTGTCTGGGCAGAATGATGGGGGGTGGAGACACTCCTTCAGGTATACTGGACCGAGGCCGTTTAGGGCTTTAAAGGTCAGCACCAACACTTTGAATTGTGCTCGGAAACGTACTGGGAGTCAATGTAGGTCTTTCAAGACCGGTGTCATATGCTCTCGGAGGCTGCTCCCAGTCACCAGTCTAGCTGCCGCATTCTGGATTGTAGTTTCCGGTCACGTTCAATGGTAGCCCCACATAGAGTGCATTGCAGTAGTCCGAGCGAGAGATAACCAGAGCATGCACCACTCTGGCAAGACAGTCTGCGGGCAGGTAGGGTCTCAGCCTGCATACAAGATGGAGGTGATAAACAGCTGCCCTGGACACAGAATTGACCTGCGCCTCCATGGGCAGCTGTGAGTCCAAAATGATTCCCAGGCTGCACACCTGGTCCTTCACGGGCACAGTTACCCCATTCAGGACCAGGGAGTCCTCCACACCTGCTCGCATCCTGTCCCCCAAAACAGTACTTCTGTCTTGTCAGGATTCGACCTCAATATGTTAGCCGCCATCCATCCTCCAACCGCCTCCGGCACTCACACAGGACCTTCACTGCTTTCACTGGTTCTGATTTGAAAGAGAGGTAGAGCTGGGTATCATCCACATACTGATGAACACCCAGCACAACCCCCTGATGATCTCTCCCAGTGGCTGCATGCAGATGTTGCAATGCATGGGGGAGAGGACAGAACCCTGAGGCACCCCACAAGTGAGAGCCCAGGGGTCTGAACACTTCACCCCCCACCACCACTTTCTGAACACGGCCCAGGAGGAAGGAGCGGAACCACTGTATGACAGTGCCCCCAGCTCCCAAGCCCTCTAGACGGTCCAGAAGGATGTTGTGGTCGATGGTGCCAAAAGCCGCTGAGAGATCCAGCAGAACTAGGAAACAGCTCTCACCTTTGTCCCTAGCCCGCTGGAGATCATCGACCAGTGTGACCAAGGCAGTTTCAGTCCCATGTTGAGGCCTGAATCCCGACTGGAAGGGATCCTAATGGTCCGCTTATTCCAGGCGTGCCTGGAGTTGTTCAGCAACCACTCACTCAATCACCTTGCCCAAGAATGGAAGATTTGAGACTGGGCGATAGTTGACCATATTGGCTGGATCTAAAGTTGTTGTTTTTTAAGAAGCGGTTTAATAGCCGCCTCTTTCAGCAGGTCTGGGAAGGCTCCCTCACAGAGAGAAGAATTCACCACCCCACAAAGCTCATCTCCCAGCCCTTCCCGGCTAGCTTTTATAAGCCAGGATGGGCAAGGATCAAGGAGACAGGTGGTTGGTTTCACTCGTCCAAGCAGCCTGTCCACATCCTTGGAGGTAACAGATTGGAATTGATCCTGCACAACTTGACTAGACAGGACTCTAGCACCCCCCCCCCCCCCCCGCCCCGGCCCTGCTCCCACGGTGGAGTCTACCTCTTCCCGAATCTGAGCGACTTTATCTGCAAAAAATACACAGGGTCCAACACCTCTCCTGCATGGGACTCTGCTGCCACTCCCTCTGTCCAACCAGCCTGGGTGAGGAGACCTCCAGACCTTACCAAAGAGCCCAGGGAAAAAAGGGCTGGGGGGGGGGAAGAGACCATGTTTCCTGAGCTGGTAGCTAACAAAATTATACAGGGCCAGTAACCAGGAAGCAAGAACTGGATTCAGTACCAAGGTTTTACCCAAGAAGACTTAGACTGAATTACAAAGGAAACAGATTTATTGAACAAGTAAAAATAACAAAGAGAACCCAAATACAAATAAGCAACACCATTTAAAAATTGCAATTGAGTAATACAATTGGGAATTATAAACTAGAATAAATCACCAAAGCTAACCTATCCAAGCTCTAATGCCCAGCCACCCACAAACAAAACATCGAACACAGAAGAGGTAAACTCAAGATGTTACAGAGGAGTTTGTAGGAGGATGTGTCTGAAAACTGGGAATAAGGCTAGCTTTATGCTAGAAATCACAGCAACCGGGATTGGTGGCTGTTAACCAATTGGAATATTACTTGGGTAGAATATTCTAGTCAGTGCCTTGGCTCATGCATCCTCATGCGCAGTTAGCAGTGCTCATTCCTGACCTAGGAGCACGGCAGCTTAGAACACACAGGTGCCTCCGCTCCACAAGTTTGTTCCAATCCAGGAGAAACAGTCTGAGGTCCTGCACCCCTGATACACCATACAGCATATGATGAAGCAACAAATAAGCTGTGGTTTACTTAACATGCACAAGAAATCCCTTGGCTAGAAGGGAAAAGGTGAAAGGTTCCCTATGCATGAATGTAACCAGGTTTTTTGCCTATTTTCTAAGCATGTTTGACAACCAAGGTTATGTGAGGGACTGCCTTGCTCCATGTGCCCCTGCCCACTAATTCCATTTCTCTGTTGGATTGTTGTTAAGAGTCCCATATGTCCCGGAAGTACTGTATGCCTGACATCAACTAGAAGCTGGGCTTTTAGTGTTACAGCTCCCAACTCTGTGGAATCAGCTGCCTATCAAAGAGTGACTCTGCCATTTCATATTGCATAGTATATGGAATCTTGCAATTGTGTGTTGTCAAGGCTGTCATGTATGCATACTTAACACATGTTGTTCCTTTCGTATTTGCATTGTACATCAGTTTGGAAACATTTGTTGTGAAGTGCTTTGTGAATCCTTTTAACAAGTAAGTGCAGTGCTATAACTCAGCAGTCACCTATAATGAAGCCTTGAATGCCCTCTTCTCCTTTGCATCTGTAGGAATGGGTGTGTTGAAGTGGAGGAGAGCGAAGGGGAATCCTCATCCTGCCCCTACTAGAACGTTTTCCCTAAAAACTGGCCACAGGTTCCTCCTTCCTAATGCAGGAAAAGAGAAGGGTAGAGAGACAAATGGAGAAACAGAGAGGAAGTAGGAGGAAGGGAACAGGAAAAGAAAGATAAGGCTAGCCAGAAATGGGGGTCAAGGGAGGGAAATTTGGAGCCTTAAGAATTCAAACCAGATGTTTATCGCACCTATTTGGTACTTTTCATTATTTGACTGCCAGGTTCAGAAGCTCTTCTGTGTCTGCTTGATGTACTGTATTCAAGTGTTGGAGAGTGACATGCTTTGCTACCATAGCAGATTGCATGATCTATACTGAGACTCATTTCTGCGCAGACTCACAATATATATGTTGTACAGTACTTAATATTCTCTGGTAAGATTTCACAGCTAGTTCAGTGTGTGTGTGTGTGTGTGTCTTATTGAAAAAAAACATTTTAGGTAACCTGCAATTGTTCATTATTTATCTGATCTTGGGCATGATGCTTTATTCTTGGTTTACATCCAAGTGCCGTTATTTATTTTTCCACCATCTGTAGAGGTGGTGAAAAGAGTGGTATGACGTATAAGGTGTGGAATCTAACAGCAAAGTAGTTGTGCAGAAGGCAATATGGATTGCGAACACAGTTGCCATAGAAAACAAGCTTTCCTGCCATCTAGATATCATTCCCCTCATCACACAACTCCTTGCGACTGGTTCCACACAGAAGTTGTCACTCTTGCTGAATACACAACGGCAATCATGCTTGTTCCACAATACAAGGTTGTTTCATCTATCAAGAGAAATCTCTTATTGAATTAGTGCGTTTATATTTTCTACCTTAAAAAAAAAAGAAATCTAGTTCTATGCTTGTTCTGTGCTTTTTCAACCATTCTTTGTCAATTAACAAGAAAAGAATTTATTTTCTGAGAGGAGGGGAAAATTTGGTGAAAATTTCTGTGGGAGGGGTGCAGGGTTTTGTTGTTGTTTTGTTGCTGTGCCCTACTTTTGAGTTGTTTGGAAAGTGTCTTTTCTTACATTTGACAAATAATCTGCCTGGTGATCTGCATTCTGCAGTCTTCCTGGCTGCCTTCCCTTCCTGAAAACTCCCATGATGTCCTTCGCCGGTTTTCTTGTAAACGTTGGAAGCCAGGGAGGATGTCTGCAGTGCTCCAGTTGGCTGCTCACTCTCTTACTTTTAAAAGAAATCAGTGTGTATTATTCCATTCCCCTGTCTGTGGCTTCGCTATTGTGAAGAAACATCCTGTAAGCATAAATGAAGGAAATCATCTGAAGGGCAGCAGATGGTAATACTGTACCATTTTCAGATTTATCACTGTTCAGGAATAACCTCTCCTCCCTGTAACAATTTCACTAAAATTCAAAAGCGTTGCCTTTGTGGAGTGTCGGGGGGTCAAAGGATAAATGATGGAAGAATGAAAAAACCAACAGTTTGACCTCGCTAAAAGCTTTACAGACACTAATGGCTGGACAGACTGATGCCTAGTTACCTTTCAGCCTTTTCTCTTTCTCTTTCAGAATTTCTCTGTCGTACCCAGTGTTCAGATACTTAACCTCTACCTTCCCTGTGATGCTTCATGTCCTTAATTGTATTAAAAGCCCACAGGCAGGGCCTTGTTATTACTTTTAATTATTGTACAATAATAGCACCTGGTAGATGTTAGGTGTTGTGTTGCTTACTGCAAGTAGAGGAACTGTGAGGTATGCATCCAGATTGCAGCACTGTGGGTGCTTGTGTTTGTTGCTATGTATGTTTGCAGAGATCTTGGGTTGCTGTGTAGGTTGTGGAACCAATTAGATGAAAATACGTGGAAGGCTTTCTGGTGAAGAAATGGAAAACAAGATGCTTGAAACAGTCGCTCCTTCAGAGGTGAACAAAGCTGGACCTAGCTGTCAGGAACAGCAGCAGAAAAGGCAAGAAAAGAAAGAAAAGAAAAGAAAATGCTGGCTTTTAGGGAAAGAGTGGATCCCCCCTTTTAAATATTACTTCTGTGGTTGAATGTTGGACATTTGTAACTAAATAAACAATTTCTTGCAGGCAAGAGTTCATACGAAGGAGCCATGAGTCAATGGTAGAACACATGCCTTTCAAGCAGAAGGTCCCAGGTTTAACCTCTGGTATCTCAAAGTATAGGGACGCAGGTGGCACTGTGGGTTAAACCACAGAGCCTATGGCTTACTGATCAGAAGGTCGGCGGTTTGAATCCCCGCGACGGGGTGAGTTCCCGTTGCTCGGTCCCAGCTCCTGATAACCTAGCAGTTTGAAAGCACCTCAAAGTGCAAGTAGATAAATAGGTACCGCTCCAGCAGGAAGGTAAACGGCATTTCCATGTGCTGCTCTGGTGATGCTGGCCACATGACCTGGAAGCTCCCTCGGCCAATAATGCGAGATGAGCGCCGCAACTCCAGAGTCGGTCACGACTGGACCTAATGGTCAGGGGTCCCTTTACCTTTACCTTTATCTCCAAGTATGGCCAAGAGAGATCCCTGTCTTTAACTCCTGCTCCTGGGTGATCAGGAATCAGAATGCAGAGTGCAGATAGAAGCAGGCTCCCATTACTGAAGGATGGGAGCAAATTTAGTCCCACACTCAGTTGTGACATTAAGCACATACCTTTACTTTGCCTGACATATAAGCAAGTAAGCGGTGGCCATTCACTCGTGGGACACACTTAGGTGCTTGGTGCAAAGCATCCACTCTACCTATAAAACTAGGTGGTCTTTTCTGCCCGTAATCCTGCAGGTAGCCCAAGGATTCTTGAAGGGCATGAATATCCACTGTACCTCCAGAGGCCTTTGCAATATACAAGCCCTCCCTCCACACAAACGTGTAATGATGATAGGCATTTTGCCACTAAATAATAAATTATGATGACATGTGAGGGCGGCATGTGTTTGGGGATAGTGTTGAAGATGTCTCATCTGAAGCTTCGTCTGTCTTGTTGGAAAACAGATGCCAAGAGATGCCAAGTGTGAAACATACTGAGGATAAATGCTTGTGACAAATGATTATAGATGCTGAAAGCTGCTTTCTGAAAAGATGCTGGTAAAAATTATTTGAATGAATTAGGTTACATTCTGAAAAGTATCAGCATTCTCCACATCATGATAAGTCCACAATGTGCTCAAACAGGGGCAGGGGGTGTTATCTAAAAATTAGAGGCGTCCTTTGGACAAATGGAAGTAAGAAGTCTGTTCTTCAGACCACAACTTCTCAAGTACCTGTATGTAGGTATTTAGGTATGTTTGTTCTTCATCCGATTTAGGTCTTCAAATTAAGACATCAAAACCATATTCATTTTCAAATGACATTTATAGCCCTTTGATTATAGAAGCGCAGTTTCCAGTTTGTTTGTGCATATAACTTTCGTGTGCTTTAAAAATACTGAATGGCTGTCTAGCACAGTTTTCTCTGTTACAAATAAGTTTTTTGAGGTGGGTGGGACGGAAGGAACAATTTTAGTTCAAAACACATCAGTTGCTGTAAATAAGATTAATGCTATTTGATGAGAATTTCAGCTGCAGTTACACAAGCCAGCTCCATGGTGGAGCCAAAGGTATCTCTTTACGTTTGTTTCTCAAATAAACCCCCAGCCAAACCGACCAAACAATATTCCGATAATATGTGCAGTTATTCTGTTAGGAAATATACAGATATATTACTGGATCCTTATGTAAGGATGCCTAAAAGTACCACACACCCCCCTCCTGATTTTTTATTTTTTTTTTGCTGCTGAAATAATACTACAATAATTAATTATAATTGATCTGCTTTTTAAAAGATATAAAGAGAGTATCTAAACAGGAAATTTCATGTGGTGGTGGGGAATTCACACAATTTTAGATTAATACTGATCATGTCTTGCATTCCTTAAAGTTGTTGTTTTATTTTTAAATGAATAAGTAAAGGAAATTATACAAAAATGTAAGACTTTTAAAAAAAATGGCTCTTGAAAATAAAGCTATTTTTAATTAAAAAGTTTACCTTTGTAAAGCTAGCAAAGAGGCAATATTGATTGCCAAATCATTTTCATGGTGATCCATGTATTTCATTATTTTTTTTAAAGGGATAGTTATTTTCAAAAATTGTTTCTCTGATAGAAAGCTGGCATGCCATGTTTCTCCTCATGCATAATAGAGCACCTGTCGAATCAAGATTCCCATTGACCAGTTATTTCCATCTGGAACTGATGCCTTCATTGAAGCGAGTGAGCAGGCCAGGGAGAGCTTGGCATGCACACCAAAGCTGCATCCTTTACTTCTGTATTGCATGATGTTCTATGTAGGGCTGCCCTTGTGGTTGGTCTGGAAGCTGCAGCTTGTGCAAAATGGAGCAGCTAGGATACTTAGTGGAGCAAGCACTTGTTGCACCTTTGCTAAAGGGATTGCACTGGCTGCCTATTTGCTTCAGAGCCAGCTTTAAGGTTTTGTTGTTGAGTTGCAAGGCTCCAGATATCTTGGAACTAACCTTTCTGATTACAGGTAGGTAGCTGTGTTGGTCTGACGCAGTCAAAACAAAATTAAAAAATCCTTCCAGTAGCACCTTAGAGACCAACTAACTGATGACTGTTAACGACTTTTAACAACTGCAATTGGTCTTGCAGGAAAAAGCAAGGGCTGAGGTGCTAAAGAAAGCTTAATCATGTATAATCATCAACAGGTTTACCACTCGTATCAGCCCATCACCCATTCCCACCACCCTTCTGAGTAATACCCCTCCCCACCCTCTGACTATACATAAGGGTCTGGTGACTTCTGTTTCAGTGTACCTGAAGAAGTGTGCATGCGGACGAAAGCTCATATCTATGACAAACTTGGTTGGTCTCTAAGGTGCTACTGGAAGGATTTTTGTATTTTGTTCTAACCTATCTGAGAATTTCTTCTTTCACATAGGCCAGCCCATTCACTGCCGCCATAACTGGAGGCTCTTCTAGCTGTGTTGCATCCCTCAAAACACACCCCATGACAACCTACAGGAAGAGCTTTTCTGTGGTGGCCCCCATATTGTGGAACAACCTCCCCTCAGATATTTGAGAAGCCACTATAAAGGTGTTCTGCTGGTTGGTAAAAACTTATCCATAGTACTGCATCCACTAAACTTTGTTCATATATTTTATTGTATTGGTTTAATTTTATAAATGCCCTTGCTGTTTTCTTTACATCAAACAATTTTAAATGAAAACAAACAAACATATGCTCTACGTTGGGGATCAGTATCTGACAATTGTACAGTTGTAGAAATGGTTTAATTGTTTTCGGTTTACTGAGTTTCTAATGTTTTGCATTTTACCTTTT
Source organism: Zootoca vivipara (assembly GCF_963506605.1). Classification (NCBI taxonomy): domain Eukaryota; kingdom Metazoa; phylum Chordata; class Lepidosauria; order Squamata; family Lacertidae; genus Zootoca; species Zootoca vivipara. The sequence continues at coordinate 46,046,589 of NC_083284.1, read as the reverse complement.
TTGTTTTATCGTCCATCACTTTAGTAACTTTTGGTTCTGAAGCAGTTTATAAATTGGCAAATATAAATGTGATATTTTCACATGTATCCCAGTTTCAAAGTTAAATATCAATACCAATTTTATCTATATACTGTACTTGCAAGATCTGAATGGAGAGTGCCTGGGCGGGCCTTGGGCCAGTACCTGGGTGCAGAAGTAAGCTGGATGAGCTCAAACTGAATCTGAATCCTGGCAAGGCAGGTGTGCTGTTGGTGAGTTGCTCCTCGGTCCAGGAAGTTGGTCAGTTGCCTGCCCTGGATAGGATTGCACTCTTCCTGAAGGAGCAGGTGTGTAGTCTAGGGGTGCTCCTACATCCAGCTGTGTCACTTCAGGCAAAGGTGTCCTCAGTGGCTAGTCCCCAGCCCTGGCTCAGGCAAATATATGCTGGCATAATTTGCTCATCTTGGCATGGTTGAGGCTGGGAGGGGGCGCTATGGGAACAAGAAATGGGGTACTTGGGCTGGATACTAAGTCTACACAGCTCAGTCATGTGATCTGGAAACATAGCTGTCAAGTTTTCCCTTTTCTCGCAAGGAAGCCTATTCAACATAAGGGAATTTCCCTTAAAAAAAAGGGGGGGGGGACTTGACAGCTATGCCTGGAAATCCAGCATAAGACATTATTTTGAAGACTTGTTTCCCCTCTTCCAGACTTAGACACAGAAGCAGCAGTCCCACTGCTAAATGGTGTTCAGATCTGGTGCAACTTTATGCCGCTCTGATGCTTCTGTAGACTGAGATAGGCTTCTCCATCTAGCTCAGTACAAGTCTGCTCTCACTGACATCAGCTGTCTTAAAATCTCAGATTGAGGTCTTTCCCGACACTGCTAGCCTGAGGATGGAACTAGACATTGCACAATCCATTTTCCTGCCTGCTGATTCTCTCTTGCCAGTGTTCTTTTAGGCTGTTTTTAATTATTTGGTTTTATCCAGTAATCCTAGCTGAAGGAAATCTGGTTTGGAGAAAATTAACAAAGGAAAACCGATGGGCCTGGGGTGGGTTGAGTGGCTCTTTCTTCCCTTTCTTCTCAGTGGCCCACTACCACCCTGTCACCTCAACAAAGAATAGTTTGGTCCTGTGCATTGTCCAAGATGATGTCTATCTCTTCCTGGAAATCCTTTAACTGGAGATAATAAGGGGTCTTTGAAATGCAATGGGTCCTACTATCTTGTGTCCTTGATCAAGTACTATCTGAATGATTTGGCCCAAAGTCAGTCTTTTCTATTATAGACAGTGGTGTAGTGGGGGGGTGGGGAGGTTGAAGAGGCCGCAGCCCCAGGGACATTTTTTGGGAGGGGCACGACCAGGGCTCTGCGGAGCGGAGAGTGACAGCACCGTTGCTGCCTCTTTCCCCAGCTGGGGTGTGCGCATGGTGCCCTGCCGCTGCTCCTCTCCTGGGTCAAGCCTGGCAAAGCATCGGAGAGGCAGCCTTGCGCCTCTCTAATCAGGTACCCTACGCCCCTGCTTATGATTCACATTCAGCTAGGAAAGGAGGAGAAATGGTCAATTCGCTTTGCATTTAAAGGCAAACTTGCCGACTTCTCACTTGCTGAAACAATGCACCAACCACAAGTACAGCCATTTTACAAAATTTGCACTTCTCCAAATTTTGCAATGTAGTTCTCCAGCCCGGTAATGTGCACAAAGTCCCCTATATTTAGGGTGAATTGTGTGTTAAAATGCATATCTTAAGAACATAAGAGGGGCCTGCTGGATTAGGCCTAGGGTCCACATAGTCGAGCATCTGTTTTCATAGTTGACAACCAGACGCCTATGGGAAACCTGCAAGCAGGATTTGAGCACAAGAACACTTTGTGCTCCTATGGTTTCCAGCAACTGGTATTCAGAAGCGTTACTTTCTCCAGATGTGGAGGCAGAGTATAACAAACCACCATGGCTAGGTAAAGAGACCCCTGACCATTAGGTCCAGTTGTGACCGACTCTGGGGTTGTGGCGCTCATCTCACGTTATTGGCCGAGGGAGCCGGCGTACAGCTTCCAGGTCATGTGGCCAGCATCACAAAGCCACTTCTGGCGAACCAGAGCAGCACATGGAAACTCCATTTACCTTCCCTCTGTAGTGGTACCTATTTATCTACTTGCACTTTGACGTGCTTTCGAGCTGCTAGGTTGGCAAGAGCTGGGCCCGAGCAACGGGAGCTCTCCTCATCGCGGGGATTCGAACCGCCAACCTTCAGATCGGCAAGCCCTAGGCTCTGTGGTTTAACCCACAGCGCCACCCACGTCCCTTCACCATGGCTAGTAGCCTTCAATAGCCCTCTCCTCCATGAATTTGTCCAATCTTCTTTTAGAACCACCTAGGTTAGTGGTCATCACCACCTCCTGTGGGAATGAGTTCTATAGAAGTACTTTTTTCCCTCTGTCCTGTATCTTCCAAAACTCGGCTTCACTGGAAGTACATGTGTTATGAGAGAGGAAGAAAGTGTATTTTGGCAAAAGTAAAAAACAAACAGCGCATTATTGTATAAGAAAACGCTTCGTGCAATTGTTTGACTTAGACAAAATGGCATACAAATGTGTGTATTCAGAGAAATTCACTGATTAGAATCATAGAATCATAGAGTTGGAAGAGACCACAAGGTCTTAATTTTCATGAGGACTGGAAAACTGAGAAAAGCCAAAACTGACAGTTTCACCCACCCCTACGTTCTGTCAGTGTTTTGAAAAAATATGCCAAAGCTTCTGACCTGCTTTGCCTGGCACAAAAGACTCCACGAAAAGAGTGTCCTTGCAGAGTATATTCCGCTTTTATTCTTAAAAGTCTTCAACTGCAGAACGACAGACATCAACACCACCAGCTTTCTCCAACCAACCAACCAATGTACCAACGAACCAACAAACATATATACAGGTACAATACAATTAGGTGAAAGGTTGCATGAGTCACTGCAGGCTGCTGACTCATGCTGACCCAGCTCCCCAGCATTAAAGAAACAGCGGCCCATTTTTTAGCCGTGACACCCCTTCTGTTTCTTTAAATGCAAAAACTCCAACAGAACACATAACATACATATACTATATACATAAACCCAGTTTTGTCATCAATTCCTTATGACATGTTGCTGGCAAAGGCTTGGTAAACAAATCAGCAATATTATCTTGTGATTGACAATACTCCAATTTGATTAACCCATTCTGTACACAATCTCTAACATTTGCATAACGGATGGCAATATGTTTTGATGTGGATTTCATCATTTCTGAGCCCGCTAATGCAATGCATGATTGACTATCTTCATACACTTGGATAGGCAAATCTACTTTACAATCTAGATCTTTTAGAATCTGTATAAACCACACAATTTCATTGCATGCTAGCGACAGACTCCCATATTCCGTGTCACAGGATGAAGTTGCTACAAATCCTTGTTTCTTCGAACGCCATCCAATTATGGAAGTGGCAAACATCACAACCATTCCACTTGTAGATTTTCTAGTAGTTACGCAGCTCCCCCAGTCTGCATCAACAAATACCTCTAGCCTCTCATCTTGTGTACTAGATATCTTTAAACATACACTTGCTGTCCCCTTTAGATATCGTATAAGCCTTTTCAAACCACACCAATCAACAGTACTGGGTTTAGATACACGTTGGCTCAGAACATTTGTAGCACATGCAATGTCTGGCCTTGACCACTGGCTTAAATACAGCAATGATCCTATTTTTGAGTGATACAACTCAGGCTGATCAAATTCATCATCACACACTATCTTTGTGAAATCTGGTATCATGGGAGTTTGAACTGGTTTGCAGTTTTCCATTCCAAACTGCTCTATCAAATGATTGATTTTCTCTTTCTGGCTCAATAGGAAGCTTCCATCAGCTTCTCGCCTTACTTCTACTCCCAAGTAATTGCTTACAGGCCCCAAGGCTTTAAGTTTAAACCTCTTTTCCAGCTGACTAGTGAGCTTCTGGATTTCATCTGTGGAACTCCCTGCTACAAGCAAATCATCTACAAAGACTAAGAGCATTAGATATTTGTCGCCTGTCCCCTTGGTGTACAGGCATGGATCAGCCACACTCTTTTTAAAACCTAGTTTTACAAGGGCTTCATTTAAACACTGGTTCCAACATCTTCCACTTTGTTTGAGTCCATAAACAGCCTTTTTCAAACGCCAGACTGCACCATTTCTCTCTTCAAAACCTGGGGGTTGTTTCATTAGCACTTCATGGTCTAAATTTGCATGCAAATATGCAGCATCAACATCAAAATGGTGGACTGCTAGTTTTCTTACAGCAGCAATGGAAAGCATTAAACGAAAAATTTCACTCCTTAAAGTGGGAGAAAACACTTCGTCATAGCTCTCCCCTTTAATTTGAGTGAACCCTCTGGCTACTAATCTGGCTCTGAAACGTGGCTCTCCAGATGCAAGGGTTTTTCTTTTGTAGACCCACTTGCATGACACCACACTGCCACCAGGTGGCGGCACTATGACCTCAAACACTTTGTTTCCTTTAAAAGAGTCCATTTCTTCTTTCATAGCTTGTTGCCACAAAGCACGTTCCCCAGGGGGTAAGTTTAAGACTTCATCATAACTTTGTGGCTCTACACAATTCACATTACATGCTCTCACTCCTAGGGTCAAACGCTGAGGAGGTACACCCTTGTTTGAACGCTGAGAACGTCTAGGCAAAACTACTTCTTCCTGTTCACTTATCTCTGGCTCTTCTTCCTCTACCTCTGGAGAAGAAGTATCATCTATTGCCACATCTTTTGGGGAAATCTGTGCCTCCTCCTCATCCTGCTCCTGTGTTGCCAATGGCTGAGAAGAAGCCTCCTCTCTTACTTGCAGGGGCAGTAGGCAATCTGGATTCGCGTGGATCATGGTCCACCTGTCCTGGTCAGCGAAGTCTGCACTTCGTGACAAAACCACGCGTCCTGGGCATAAATTGAAACGCCACCCTTTGCCATAGGACTGATATCCCACAAAACGCAGTCTCTGTGCTCTAGCGCCCCCTTTTTGGCGCTGAGCTTTGGGGATATTTACATGTGCCCAAGAACCCCAATTATGGAGCATCGTCCACTCTGGTTCTTTCCCAAACAATACACGATAAGGAATATCCTTTATAGAGCTAGACCAGGTTCTATTAATCAGGAAGTTCGCTGTGAGAAAAGCTTCACCCCACAGCCTATGGTTGTGACCTAATCCTGCATCCACTAGCAGACAGTCCTTTACTGATTGTATTACAGCCCCACGTCTCTCACACAGACCATTTTCTGCAGAACTATAAGGGTTAGTTAAACGATGAGTGATCCCCTTACGTCTCAACCATGCCCCAAACTGTTTATTCAAAAATTCCCCGCCCCTATCTGTTTGCAACTGCACAACAGGGCGATTGAAGAGCCTTTCAGCTTGGGCAACCCATTCTCTGAATGTGGGGAAACACTCTGACTTCTGTTTTAGCAAAAACAGCCAACTAAAACGTGATTTATCATCTATCACCAGAAAAGCATATCTGGCGCCCCCTTCAGTCTTCTGTGGAAAAGGGCCTATCACGTCACAATGGACAAGTTCTAAAACCTCTTTAGATACTCTGTCACTTTTAGAAGCCACAGGCTTCCTCTTAGATTTGGCCATTTTGCATACATTGCAGTCTAAGAAACAGTTACAGCTTTTTACTTTTAGGTTCTTGCACACCTTTTGCATCTCTGAAAGCACACGAAAATCAGCATGACCCAGTTTCCTATGTAGTTCATGTATACACCCCTTATGAACTGGCAAATTCTCTTGAACCACCTGGGCTGCTTTAACAGGCTTGTCTTGCATTACATACAGCCCATTTTCTATCTTTGCATGGCCACATACCTGAGTTCCTTTCTTTATCAGACAACCATCCTGCGTGAACTCAACACTATACCCTGCTTTAATCAAACAACTTACAGACAGTAAACAATAGTCCAAACTGCTTACAAACAGAGTCTCTGGCAGAGTAGTGTTCAAACACTGCAGGAAACATGTTCCCTGGCCATTAATCTTGCTTTTATGACCATCAGCAAGATAGATAGAGTCTTTTCCATCGACTGGCTTTCCCAGGGTCTTAAAGTCCTTCCGTTTGTTGCAGATTATGCTGCTGCTGCCAGAGTCCAGCAACCACGTTCCTCGAGGTATCTTCCCCTCCTCTCGAGAAAATGCAGAAACAAACTGAGCAGAACGCGTGTTCTTCTTCCCTGAAGAGAGCCCCTTCTGCTTACGTTTCTGTGTCGATTGCTGTCTCTGCTGCACGTTGTCTCCTGGAAGTCTTGCCCTGCACTGACGCTGGAGATGCCCTGGTTGGTTGCATCTAAAGCACCTCCTCACTGCCATGGCCAAGTCCAAATCTTGACTTTGCTCCTTTGGCAGATTCTGCTGCTGGCTCCCTCGGCTGTAACTCCTCCTCTCTTGGAGTTCAGCCTGTCTATCTGACCTTCTCTCTGCTTCCTCGGTCAATCTTCCAACCACATACTCAAGGGTCAGATCTCTGGGACGCATACTCTCCATGCTGTTAATCATGGGCATCCAGCTATCAGGCAAACTCGAAAGAATAATGTATGTTTGATCAGTTTCATCATAACGCTTACCTCTCTGCTGTAGTTGTAGAAACAGAGATTTCAGCGTTTGAAGATGAGTTGTCAAACTCTCACCTTCTTTCATAACAGTCCTGAACAGCCTTCTGGTCAGAGAAATTATAGTTCCAGCAGTTTCTCTGACATGCACTGCCCTTAATAAATTCCAGCACTCAAACGCTGTGCTGGCATTCGCAACATGCAGTAACTGGGAGTTGCTCAAACACAGCATAATTTGGGTACGAGCCCTTTCATCCAGTCGTTTTTTTTATCAGCAGAGTCCCATCTTGAAACCTCAGTCTCAACACAGTCCCATAGTCCATCTCTCCTTAGCAACAACTCCATTCTTATTGACCAACTCAGCCAGTTGCTTTCTGAGAGAAGTTCAAAAGGAATGCCTCCCCCAATATTTACAACTTGGGAAGACTGGAAATCTGCCATCTCTGCTGGTGCTTGCTGAGCCCCTTCAGAAGGGCCTCCAGCAATCTCTCCAGACTCTTTCTTTAGAGTCTGTCTGGATGGTCCTGGCTGGCACTCACCGGCTTCTAGCTGCTGCCTCTGTTGACCCTCAGGTTTCACCTGGCTCTGCAACCAATGTAGCCGCTCTGTGAGTCGCCTGCTGCGGTCCTGTAGTGAGTCAAGCTGCTCCAGTAGCCGATGCTGGGTGCCTTCATGCCGCTCCAGCGTCGCTGCAGACAGTTACAGCTTGTCACCAACTGCTCCAATGCACAGCCACTGGCTCAATGCACCACCAGGACTCACCAGCTCCCTGCTGAGATGCTGTTAGTCGTTTTGCACTCTGCACATGCTCAGAAACACTGGGCCCATAACCTGTCAGTGTTTTGAAAAAATATGCCAAAGCTTCTGACCTGCTTTGCCTGGCACAAAAGACTCCACGAAAAGAGTGTCCTTGCAGAGTATATTCCGCTTTTATTCTTAAAAGTCTTCAACTGCAGAACGACAGACATCAACACCACCAGCTTTCTCCAACCAACCAACCAATGTACCAACGAACCAACAAACATATATACAAGTACAATACAATTAGGTGAAAGGTTGCATGAGTCACTGCAGGCTGCTGACTCATGCTGACCCAGCTCCCCAGCATTAAAGAAACAGCGGCCCATTTTTTATCCGTGACACGTTCAACATCCCTTCATTCTGAACTGAGATCTGTATGTGCTAACATATACCTCTGTTCTAATACCGCTGTAACATATACCTCTGTATTTATTCCTACATATTGTGACCAGGTTGGGAGTGGTGGCAAGATTCCTGCACCTTCCATAGTTGTGACAGAAGATTGAATGTCAGGAGGTATAGTTTGTCAAGCGTGTTATACCCCTTTGTATTCTCTCTTTAAAAACTATTCCTTCTTTTACACAACCTGTTTGCATCTGTATTAGGATTGTTCTAAATATGTATGTTTGTTCCTTTGTTTGGTCACTTGTTGTTTGCCACCCATGGCTCCTTTGGAATGAAGGACAGGATATAAATTTAATGTACAAATAAATAAACAAACTATTAAATGTGTAGGCATTCTATCCTCTTTTTTTACCTGGCTATATTCCCACCTGAGTCTGGGGGGAGAACACTGGAAGAGCATTTCACATTTTCCTCTGAGTTGTTGCTATCCTTGCTCTTGAATGATGTTTTAGAAATTCAATAATAATAATAATAATAATAATAATAATAATAAGTGTGGATCTTTTATTAAGAGAGATGCAAAACAGTATTAGTTCATTCAAGCTTTTACAATTGCCGTCCCTGCTGATGGACTTCTGTTGGCTGATGACAACAACACATTATTACTGAGCTTTGTGTTCCTGTGAAAACATGCAATTGAAAGGAACTCCATTGTTCTTTAAAGAAGGTTTATGAAATTATAGCCAAGGAATGCGATAATCAGGGTAAATAAAATAATAGCTTAAGCAGAAATTAGAATGACAAACAACTGGAAGCCATTGTATGTAATTACTGGTACTAAAGCATTTTAAAACTCAATGTATTTTAATGAACCACCAAAGTGTTTTTTTAAAAAAACCCAAAAAATTATACCTACAGTGAAAATGCCCAGGGTACTTTATATATTTGCAAGGAATTTATTTATGTATGTATAGATTTCTTACCTTCACCATTGGGTGCCAGGACAGATTACAACAATAGAATATACAATTATAAAACAACTAGAACAATTGCAAGTGTTTACTGATTCATTTGACAATCTGTATACCACTTACGGTAATTACAGTTGTCTCTTAAGCAGTGTAGAAGAGACACAACAAGACTAAAAATGAGTTAAAACCATCACATCAGAATTCAATTTAAAAGCCTGCTGATTTTTTTTATTTTTTTTGTAAAGCTTTCCTTATGTCCCATAAGTTGAAAAGGATGGTGGCCTGTGTCTCACCTCAACTCGAAGAGGTCATAAAATTGGAGCCACATAATTGAATGCATGGCTTTTGGTATATATGAGCTAGGCATCTGAGCCAATGAGAAGGGGCACAAATAGTGATTCCTCCAAAATCTCCAGTGATTTGACAGGGATATAAGGAAGCAGGTGGTCCCTGAGCTATCCTGGATCCAAGTTCTTAACAGCCTTGTAGAGTAATACAAGAACCATGAACCTGGCCTGGTAGCATATGGGCAGTCAGTGCAAGCTATTGAGTATAGATATTATTTCTCTGCCCCTGTTGACTGTAGTGTTCTTCACTAAGTAGAGGCTCCAGACAGGCCCACAGGTAGAGCACATTGCAATAATCAAGTCTTGTGGTTACCAGTGCATTAATCACCATAGCCAGACTATCTCTGTCCAAGTAATGGGATAGCTGGTGCACCAGCCATAGCCGGTAAAAATCACCAACACTACCTGAACCTCCAGCAACAAAGGTGGGTCCAGGAGCACCCCCAAACTCAGAACCTGTTCTTGCAGAGGGGATGTAACTGGCCAGTCTCCTGGGCATTGAAACTACTAATTCACAATGCCTATGTCTTCCCAGGGTCAAAGCTCAGCTTGAAATAAAATAAATAAAATAAAATAAAACTGCTCCAAATGGAATAGAATGATATAAGGAGTGTTGTAGAAAGAAGGTGCATGTTTGGGCAGCTGGTGCCATCAGCGAAGGCAGAAAATGATAGTGCCCTTTAGGTTGTGACAGCAGCAGCCTATTGTGAGACCCTAATTGACTGCAACTTCAAAATCATTTCTCTCCCTTCAAATTGCCTTCTTCCTAGTAAGAGTGATTATTTTCCACATAGCCAGTCAGATGTCACCGAAAACCCAAAAGGTACGTCAGAGCAAAGGCAATGCTTTCTGAAAAGATATTAACCTCATTCCGAATTAGCTTAGTTCACCTGCTGCAACCTCTTTATATAGCCTATGTGACAATATCACTGTGCTAGAAAAATATGCTGAAACGCTTAACAGTCCATCAGGGCTGCAAATATAGTGAACAGAGGGGAAGAAGGTCAGCGTTTGGAATACAGTATATTTTTATTCCCACGAGAACACCCCAATGGAGAAATCTTGGTTGACCGTAAATGACTGCTTTTATGTGTGTAGCCTGTTTTTCTAACAGTGCACACTGTTAGAATCCTAGGATTCATGAGTTCAGGGCAGACTGCACCCGGGTTAATGTGCATAGCAGCCTCCCTCAACCTGGTGCCCCTCAGACATTTTGCATTCCAAATCCCATCAGCCCCAGCCAGCATGGTCAAAACATATGGAAGGCTGGGAGTATAGGATTGGAGCCTAAAGCACTTCTAGTAACTGTGAAGCTTCTAAACTATATGATCAGTCCATAAAATTGAGACTTCAGCAGTGGACGCTATTGGAAAATCAACGTAGTAAATCAACAAAGTGAGGGGGGAGCCCACCAAGTCATTAAATGGTTGGTTAAGCCGCTATCTAGAGCAGGCATCCCCAAACTGCAGCCCTCCAGATGTTTTGGCCTACAACTCCCATGATCCCTAGCTAACAGGACCAGTGGTCGGGGAAGATGGGAATTGTAGTCCAAAACATCTGGAGGGCCAAAGTTTGGGGATGCCTGATCTAGAGAGTCTTGGCTCAGAGTCTATCAGCAAAACAATCTTAATATCTGTGCATCGATTCTCTCATAATGTTAGTGGTAGAATTGGGGCAAGATAGTACGCTGGCTCCCTCGGCCAGTAAAGCGAGATGAGCGCTGCAACCCCAGAGTCATCCACGACTGGACCTAATGGTCAGGGGTCCCTTTACCTTTACCTAGACATGGGAAGCTGCCTTATAATTAGGTCATTGATCGATCTACATCAGTATTGACTGACAGCAGTTCTCCAGAAAAGCAAACAAGGAATGGTATTCAACCACGTTTTACTCACAGCAGAGCCATTGAAATTCATGGACAGGACTAAGTTGGGTGCATTACTTTCAGTGGGTCAACTCCAATGGGTGGTTGGATAACACCCCATGTTCTCTCCCAGCTCTCCCTGAAGATATTTTATTTAATATTTTATGAATCTGTGGTCTCTTTGCTGTCCTCTTAAATATCATGTGTTTGGGGAGTACATGTTGTGGGGAGAGTTTGAGCCTTTGCTTCCTTTCAAGACTTTGCTAAAGTTTTCCCTGGAGATTTTTTTTAGAAAGTCCTTCAAGCAATAGTTCCTGGTTTCTTGCAGCTCCTTTTCTCCCTTAACCCACACCAGTGAATAAAGATTCCGTTTTCTTTTAGGACAGAAAAGTTTCACAGGACTTTTCTTTTCCCAGTAAAACTTCTCTTCTTCTGTCAGTCATGACTGAATTTGGTACGTTCAGACAGTTCGGGGACGAGTCAAATTTTCTTGCTTTTTGGTTGGTGATATTCAACCCATTTCTATAACTGAAACTATTTTCAGTGGAAAATGCTCACATGTAGCTTCTCTTGAATTGCAAAGGAAATACCTTCTGAAGCAAAATCTGAATTTGGGGGTCCTTTCTTAGGTAACTGTCTGAGGAAATGAGGGAAGAAATTTGAGAAGGGAATCAAAATTTCTCAGAAGTTTTTCACACATCCTAAAATTCTAATGTTGGACAAGGTCCTGGGAGGCAGCTCACAGTGACCTTGGGCCAGTCACTGTCTCTCAGCCTGACAGGATTGTGGTGAGGATAAAATGTGGAGGGAAAGAATGCTTTTTGGAGGTAAGATGGGATAAAAATGTAATAAATAAATAAGGCTCACTTCCATCAAAATATGGATGAAGAACCACTAGCCCAGGGTGGTAAACTGTGACCTTTCAGGCTTCTCTTCCCAGCCTGTGGGGCTCTCTTCAGGCCACACCACTTCTTCAGGGCCCCTCCCCAGGCTACATTCTTCACTATTCTTACTCCATGCCTTCTTTGAGTGCTTTTGTCTGGATGGAATGTGACTTTGAACTGTGATGATGTATCTTCCTTGCCTAGACAGAGGAATGGCGGGTGTTTTTGAGTAGAGGACAACTCAGAATTTCACTCAGGATACCCTAAGAGCTGCTGTGTCACTGGAAGGAGAAGATGATCGGATCAGGGAACCTGTGGATAGAAAGAAAATATAGGCATTTATTAACCATCCACTTCACAGATGACTAGATATCCCATTCAACTGGACTTTTTATGGTCAAGGGATCAAACTGCTTTGGAGTGGGCCCAGTAGTGACAGGCCTTTTCCTATTCCTTTGTCCGGGATGCCAACTCAGAATAAGTTCCTCCAGAAAAAGATGAACTGTTACAGTACTTAGTGACCCCTTTATAGCTGCAGATCATCCATTCCATGAAGTCTCACAGAAGCCTTAGGGGTATCTAACCCAGAGAGACTTGTACCTTCCATGTGACATAACAAAAAAATGACAAAAAATAGTTTATCAAATAGTGTTTGACTTGAAACTAGAGGTTATGGAAACTATAAATTTAGACTCCTTTGATCTCCCTGTTCATCTACAGTCAATGACTAAACCTGCTGCACAAACATAGGGTTGTCATATTTCAAAAAGTAAAAACCAGGAGATCCTGAAAGTTGTTGAGCAGTTTTAGGAAAACCCCAAAATTGGGGTGTTTTTTTGTTTTTTTTAGGAAAATCCAAAAGTTGTTCAGCTTTTTTTTCTTTAACAAAAGCACCCAAAAAAACCATGATTTTTTGATTGACTTGCCTAAGATCCAGGACAATCTTTTGGAAATTCCTCCTGACGTCAATTCTGCCTTTGAAATGCCATACAGTAATCAATCAATTGTTCTGGCCACTTTTACCTCTGGAACTACCTACTTTTTTGCCTCTGGTTAACCTATTGCTGGTGCTGGAGGAAACTTCTGAGAGTCCCATGGACTGCAAGAAGATCAAACCTATCCATTCTTAAGGATATCAGCCCTGACTGCTCACTGGAAGGACAGATCCTGAAGCTGAGGCTCCAATACTTTGGCCACCTCATGGAGAAGACTCCCTGGAAAAGAGCCTGATATTGGGAAAGATTGAGGGCACAAGGAGAAGGGGACGACAGAGGACGAGATGGTTGGACAGTGTTCTCAAAGCCACCAACATGAGTCTGACCAAACTGTGGGAGGCAGTGGAAGACAGGAGTGCCTGACGTGCTCTGATCCATGGGGTCACAAAGAGTCGGACACGACTAAACGACTAAACAACAGCAACCTATTGCTGACATGTAGTGCCTGGAAAACTACCTGGGAAGGAATTTGGCTATCAGGAAAAAAGGTTCTGTACTATGATTGTAAATGGAATTTTTTTAATTCTGCTGAGAATCAGTACATTTCTCTAACATTGCCTCCCATGACAAGAAGAAAATCATTTAAGCAGATATTCAAAAGAAGAAAATCTAAATTTCTATTCTGTTCGAAATGAGGGCTTTAAACTCTGCCCCCCCCCAAACCTCTTAGTATTGCCTATTCAGGAATAATTTCCAGATTATTTTCCCATAGGTCAACATAACTACTTCAGTTCCATCATACTGAGGGTTTCAGTGATATTTCCACATCATTAGTCATGCTCCATTCTGTCTGTCTCTGTATATTTCCTTCTCTTATCCTTTCTACAATCTAGCATAGTAATTTCTGAAACCTCATGTTGAGAACTTGTCTGATGTAAAACAAATAACGTGTTTGTAGCAAGATGCAGTTTTCCATTTTGGATGCACCACAGATGCTGCATTAGACGTGCACAGCTTTTTCTAAGTGAAATGGGGGAACCCATTGAACTGAATGGATTTGACAATTTGCATTTGATGCTCACGTTTACCTACCTGCTCTTCACTATGTTACACAGCTGTAAGTATGTGTTTTGACATTCTGCTTCTATATAATTAGAGTAAGATGCAGATGTGGAGCTCACACGTTGTTGTGGAGCCAATTCCACCCACTCTGTGGAAAATGTTCTCTCTCTCCCCTCGCAACGCATTGAATTAGCAACAAAATGAAATTGGTCAACTGGAATGGATCCAATACTAGTCAAACCCAATATCAAGGTTGACTATCCCTAAAAACACACATATTTCACGGTTCTTCCTGCATGCTAAACTTAGTAAATTTTAGAGCTTTGAATTTGTTTGACTATAACATGTAATTCATGCTAACAGTGCATTCCAATGTATATTTACTCAAAAGTCAGTTGCACAGTGTCCATGAAGCTTAATCCTAGGTAACTGCATAGGATTGCAGGTTAAATGTGGTTTCTTGATCTAATACACCCAGTTGTCAAAGATTCTGGTTCAGCTTCTTTTGGCTAGTGATAAAACCTTTGAAGAAATTTATGCAGTACATAAAATTAGCACAGCATACTTGGTAAGTTTGCTGTCTTCCTAAATATAACTTCAGTTTCTGGAAAACACACCTCCACTGTATGAAGACAGTGCGAAGACATGTGCTAAAATGTGTGGAAGTGGTTGCATGTTGACTGAACGCTGAAGTATTTTAGTCAAAACAAAATTAAAAAAATTCTTCCAGTAGCACCTTAGAGACCAACTAAGGTATCTGAAAAAGTAAAGCTCATACTATTGACAAACTTAGTTGGTTTTTAAGGTGCTACTGGAAGGATTTATTTTATTTTATTTTGACTACGGCAGACCAACACGGCTACCTACCTGTATTTTTGTTTTAATGCATACAAAATACATTTTAATGCACACTTTCCCCAACAGATGTATTTTAATAAATATTTTTGGTAGACGAACTGCATCACAAATTTTGGAGGGGAGTGAATCTTAAAGGGCTTTTGAGTTTTGGTTTGTATATTTTTTCAGAAAGTACAAATTAGGTAGGTTCGCGTTAAAATGCGACCTCAATCAAATTTCTCCCTCATCTCCTGCACTATTATCTGGTAGCAGGTATCCAACTACAAAATACATACAAGCACTACCTCCATTTTGAAATCTGCATGTGCAGAAGTAACTGGATTCCCCTCTGAAGTACACAGTTTGATGGAGTGGATGTACATTTCATAATTGCTTAAATGTTAATTGATATGGTCACCCCTAATTATTTTCTCATCTGTACTTGGAGCACATCGATCCACCAGACCTGTGTTAAAACCCCTTCCGCAGCCATGATTTAAACTATTTTCAGTTTTTTCTATTCTAATCTTAAAATATGCATCACCTGAATATCAAGTGAAGTTATAATGCCCTACATGCATAATAGAAGGTCACTTACGTATAAGCAAAAGACCAGTTACCAACCTGGAACAAACATTCCTGTCTCATTTCCTATTAAAGATATTGGAGTAAAGACAATATAATGTGCCAAGGATACAAATTCTATTGCATCTCAGTCTCAATAACCCCTTCATTTCTGCACTAAATCCCAATGAAACAGGCAGCACCAATACTGTATGTAGGAACTCCAGTTCTTGAATGCTGCACATAGATTTTTATTTTCTTCAGGTTGTGTTTTCTTCTTTATACTTTTATGATACCTTTAGTCATTTTATGCTTTTTATTGTATATTATTTCTAATATTAAGTGGTCTAATATATAACTAAAGCTACAACCCAGAATATTTCTTGTGCTAAATGGAAAAAATGCTGGTCCTTTGGTTTCATATGTTAATTTGAAATGAAGAAAGAAAGGTCCCTAATTCACTTAGGTTATCTGAGGGAGACAAGTTTTTCATTTTACTTTTATATTTACAGGAAAATGCCACTGCAATCAGTAGGGCTTACTCTCTCGTAAATGAATGTCAGGGTTACCCTGACAATCTAGGTACATTTCTGTTTCCTGCTTCATTAATGAGCTCAGGGGAGCACCTCAAATAAAAAGCTGGCAAAGACCTGTGGCTTTAGAGGAAACTTTAGACCCGCTTCCTAACAGAAGTCATTTCCATTAATATTGCACCTTAAGAACTTTTCTCTTGCGCTGGCAGAGAGCCATTTACATTAGCTTTTTGCATGAATTCTAGGATTAAAAAATGTCTGCTGATGTGTAGCAGCAAGTAAAATTGTATAAAGAACAGAGTGCACCACTTTACAAAGCCAGCTTATATTTCTTTAATACATTTGCTCTTGAAATGAGAAGCTTTCAATTCTCTCAATTTTTAGACTGAAAGTAAAAAAAATAAGGGTGGTGAGTTGTTTGATTTGTCTTGCTTTTGGTTTTTTAAAGAACAAAGAACTCGAAGCAGCCAGTGATAATCCAGCAAGTTGCTTCCGTTTCTAAAAATTAAATCAAATTTTAGATGGAAACAGTGGCAGGTAAATTATCATAGAACTAGGGAGTTGGAAGGGATCCTTGTCATCATCTAGTCTAACCCCCTTTTCAGTGCAGAAGGTAAAATATAATGCAAGCACATTATCCCTGACAAATGGCTATCCAGCCTCTGCTTAAAGGTCTCTAGCAATGGAGAGCCCATTATTCTTCCTCTGTGGAGCTCAGGGAACGATTGAAGTAACAATTGAGCAAGGAACTGAGCCTGCTCTCCCCATATCAAAACCCAGCATGTTGTAGGCTTCATGGACAACTACTGGTATGTTATAGTAGTAATACAGAGACGCGGGTGGCACTGTGGTGTAAACCACTGAGCCTCTTGGGCTTGCTGATCGAAAGGTCGACGGTTTGAATCCTCACAACGGAGTGAGCTCCTGTTGCTCTGTCCCAGCTCCTGCCAACCTAGAGGTTCGAAAGCACACCAGTGCAAGTAGATAAGTAGGTACTGCTGTGGCAGGAAGGTAAACGGTGTTTCCATGCACTCTGGTTTCTGTCATGGTGTTCTGTTGCACCAGAAGCGGCTTAGTCATGTTGGCCATATGACCCGGAAAGCTGTCTGTGGACAAACACCGGCTCCCTCAGCCTGAAAGCGAGATGAGTGCTGCAACCCCATAGTCGCCTTTGACTGGACTTAACCGTCCAGGGGTCCTTTACAGAGATCAACAAAACCAATTGCAATGACGTGCAATGAAGCTTCAGGATGGAGCCCATGGCCAATCCATTACATCGACAACAGCTTAACACCTCAATTTGCTATCCTATATGACAGGGATAAAACTCATTAATCCGCATAGGGATTTAGTGAGAGTTGCGAACAGGCCTATCAGAAATGACGGTGTGTGGGGGGGGGTGGGTTTAAGCTAATTGGGAGAACCTGATTGGAGGACTGACTGTCTCTGGGGAGAATTGCATGTATCCAATTTTGATTGACGGGGGATCCTTTAAATAGTCAGCGTCCCTGGGGTTCAGCTCCTTCCTGCTAGTGAATTTAATCTCCCTCCCGCCCACCTCCTTTTTTCCTGCAGGTTTAGGTTGACCTTGCTATGGTGCCGCCTGTATTCAGGGGTCAGTAGGAATTTTTTCCATTTGGCTGATTGGCTGTTGCCATCTGGTTTTTCGCCTACTGCTTAGCAATAGTCACAGCTTGTTAGGTTGGCAGGTTAGGCTTTGGTTGATGAGTTTGGGAGGGGCATCGCATGGAGGTGCATGCCCCTCAGTGTTGCTCTTATAGAAGTATTCCGTTAAAGGAATCCTGGGGCTCCGGGGCTCTAGTCTTTACACCCCGCACAGGGCGGGGCTGGGGCCTATACAGAGCACGAGCCTTGGGGAACATTTCTGGAGGGGGAGATTGCCTGTTGCTCAGTTATCTCCTCCACCATGCAGTGTTTACTTGACTTTCCTATTGCAGGAAGTCAGAGCTGGTCCTGTCCCACCGTGGGGCAGAAGATTAACCAAAGCCTAAGGCCAACACTCAAAATTAATTGTAATTTTAAATAAAGTTGTGGCCAAAATTATGCCAAAACAAAAACCTAAAATAATGTGTCTGTCTGAGTTATTGGTTGGCAATTTCTGGGGGGTCTTGGCTCGCAAGAACCTCTGCTCTGTGGCAGAGTAGCTATAGGAAGCTGAAAAACTTGCCTTACACTGGCACAGATCATTGGTCTATCTGGCTCAGTATTGTCTTGACAGATTGACTGTGTCTGTTCAAAGTTTCAGGAAGGGATGCCAGGGATTGCAATGGAATAATAATAATAATAATAATAATAATAATAATAATAATAATAATAATAATAGTTTATTATTTATACCCTGCCCATCTGGCTGGGCTTCCCCAGCCACTCTGGGCGGCTTCCAACAAAATATTAAAATACAGTAATCCATCAAGCATTAAAAGCTTCCCTAAGCAATTGCATCATTAACACCAACTGTTCACAAGAGCAGTTCACAGCAAGCTTAGGTTGCTTAGAAATTTTGCCAACTTGCCTTAGGTCAGGATGGTCCAGTAGAATGAAGAGTAGAAGAGAAAGTTATACTGAACCCTAAATGATATTTAGGGTTCAGTATATTAAGGAATCTTCTGCTTGCAAAGCAGCTGCTCTATCACTGAATATGTTCGTTCACCAAGGGGTGATTCTAGGGTTGAGTGCACACTAATATTCTAAAATATGCAGTTTGTAATACAGTCTGGTATAGTTTTCTTTTGAAACTTGTATTGCAAAAAATTGGAATTGAGTGCAAAATGCAAAAGGTAATTGCATCAAAATCCATGTATTAGTCTTTAAAAAAAATGTAAATTAGTCTGTTTCTCTTAAAAATGTGAAATGAACACAATTCTCCAACTCAGTATAAGACTCCTCGCCAGTTTCCTAAGAGGGAAGTTACTTGTGTGAGGCCTCATTGCAGGGCAGTTGGAAGAACCGAAATCTAAATCCCAGTTTTACATTCAAACCAGAAAAACTCCAATTTTCTCATTTTCTCTAGGCTCATTTTACCTACTCAGTGCACTTTTTCATATTCTTTGTGCAGTGTCGCTTATATTATTGATGGTGGGGATTTAAAATGCATCCAAATTGTGTCAGCAGGAAAACCACTGCAATAACATTGTTAATTATTTAGCATTATTCCCTTAAACACAACTAAGATGGGTAGCAATATAATTATTTAGTGTTGGTTATCAAGATGGCTTATATTTTATTGTTTGGTTATTTTAGCTGCTAGCCAAGGCTAGAAGAGTGGCTAGATCCTAGTCCAGACACCAACATTTCCTAACTAACAATTCATATATATTTAGTATTTCATAAAAATGATTCCTCCTGGGCTTAAACCTCTGTTAGTGGAAACTATGTGCTTATACATACGGGAAACTTCATTGTTGTTAGCAAGTTGTTGGATTAAAGGCTGCCTAAGATAAAATATGGTTAGGCAATAAAAGGCTGTTTAAGCCACTTATTCTCCACTGCCTGTCAAAAAACCGTTGAATGAACAAGTGCCGCAGACCCGTTTGAAAACACCCAAAGACCTGGAAGGCATAATTTAGACTGCTGTAAAAAAGTTGGACTTCATATTCCTCGGATACAAATATTCTGACAGAATTCAAGGTCTGAACCAAAATGGCTGCCTCATACTCAGACAGTCAATATGGGGAGCATACTTTGGGTGCCTTTTTTCATGGCTTGTAAATGAAAGTGAGAGACAGAATTTACCTCAGGGAGAGCAGCACCCATGTGGCTGTCACTAGTAGCTGCCATTTACCCCACCAATCCAAACAAAGCTGCCTCTCTACATTAACATAGAGCTTTGCAGGGGAACTTCTGGGAGGAGAAAATGGCAACCACTAGCTGACAGACAACTGGAGGGATACTACTGCTGCTACTGCACATACCATGCAACGCAGGTAACAAAGTAAGACAAAATGGAGTGGATAATCTTGGCCACCTATTGCCCTTGAAATTGTCCCACAGTTTGCCCCAAAGTTCTCTTTTGGAGTACAGTGGTACCTCGGTTTTCTAATATCTCTGTTGATGAACATTTCAGTTTTTGAACGCCGTAAACCCAGAAGTAAATGTTTTAGTTTTTGAACGCGCTTTGGAAGTCAAACATGAAATGCAGCTCCCATATTGAGTTTTCCGTTTTGAGGCTTCTGTACTGAGTTTTCCATTTTGGAACATTTTGGAACTCGAACCGAGGTACTACTGTACTTCCAGCTTTAGGTTCAGAGAGTGCTTTCCCATATCAAGGAAGTCAAGCTCCGTTTGCCCAGTTACCACCTGGGAAAGCAATCCAAATCCCTCTTGCACTGCTGTGGTGCTGCTGGTTGGATTGTCAGAGGTGCACCTCCACTTATGGTAACTCTGTCGCCTAAGCTGGCCTCATACCACTGACAGAGGTACACAACCATCATTCTGTCAGCACTGACCTCCTGCCTGCTGAACATTTAGGTGGGTGGAAGTCACCGACTCTCTTCAGACCTTCACATGAACAGGTAGAAGTTGGGAATGGGGGTCATGATCATGTCCCTGTTTGCAGAGAGTGTCTAAGAAAGGTTGCCACAATTATAAATTTCTGACCAGGGTTAGAGTGCCTATTATAAATTCTGAAACAGTGCCAGGCAGTTGGAGAACCCCAGTAATGATTTGGAAGGATCTCAGGCCACGTTTAAAATTAAATGATACACAGATGCTCCAGGGTTTCAAACGCTGTGCATTCCAAAACCCGAATTTAAATAGAAGAAATCTGGGTGTAAATGTATGTTTGAAGCTGAAGTGGGGTAAATTGATCAAAGCCGTCTGATGAATGAGATTCTTTCTATGGATTTTAAAGTATCTGGATTTCTTATACAGTATCAGCAAGTTCTATAGCAGTTACGACTTGAACCTTTGTCTTTAGTAATAAAAATTATGCAAGCTTACCCCACTATGCCTCCAGAACTTATAACAAGGCACGCTTTGAGAGGCTAATGTGAAAGATGCTTGTGGCAATATTCCATGTTAGATGAGCTGAACATCATACATTAAAACAAACAATTAATTTGTTCTGCTTTGCCGTAAATCAGCTGGGAGTGTTTGCTGCTTTTAATTTGCCAGAGTTTTACTCTTCTACAAATCAAATTAGTAATCATGTATCTTGTTAGGCAGAATTCTAAGGAAACTGCAATTCATGGGCAGTTAGGCAGCAGTGCCTGAGCTTTTTCTTGCTGCTGGGGGTCTGCTTTTTGCTAACAAGATGCAATCGCCAGAAAAAGACAGTGCCTAAGGGCATGAATGCAACAGACACGAGAATTATGCATTCGGTGAAGCTCATTGAGCCTTCAAAACAGTGTACTTTATTAGTATGTTTGGATCCTCGCCATGTAGTTTTATGCTCTTGATTGTGTCTCATTATGCAGTAGCATTGAAATAACAGGAGCAGAGAATTCTCCTTTCTTTGATGTAGATTATAGAAGAACTACAGTGATGTTCAAGCACTAACATGGGCTGATCTTGAGAAGTCTTTCTCTTCTGAACATCATTCCTTGGCTTGACTTGCACTCATGCTGGATCCTCAGCTGATAGGACACTGTGGTGTTTCCTTTTAATGAAGTTTCTGCAATCTTCCCACCTCCAAATGTGTTGATAACCACATTAATCTTTCACAATGAAGTCTTTCAACTTCACAGACTAGGCATGCTATGTCTACAATCTTGTGAAATATGCAAGCAAAAAATGAAATAAACTGACTATCATTACAAAACAAAGCAAGCAGCTACATCTCCTGGAAGGAATCATCACTGTGCAACCTATTCAAATTTAGCTACTGGTCTCCCCCCCCCCCTCAAAAAGACATTATTCAGTCCCTCTCTAAGCAGTAATACAATCTGTATTCTCCTACTTACCTGGGAGAAAGTCTCATTGACCGTGATTCCCAAATAGTAGTCCCTTTATTTCTATAACTAAAAGAGACAAATGCCCTGTCTCCTTGCCAAAAGTCCCAACCCTTTTATCAGAAGTCCTTCCTTTTGATATGGATTTTATACTACTTGATATAAAATTTATATTAGTTTTATGTTGACATTATATCAGTTTTATGTTGACCTGTTTTTTGGGGTTTTTTTAGTGGATGGCCATTCAACACATGGCCTGAGGGCTGAATGTGGCCCTCAATGCCTTTATTGTGGCCATCGGTAACATGTGACACGCTTGCCTGCAACCCTTGCATTGCCTCCCAAAGCTGGGCTTTGAAAAGGAGGCATGAGGTCTCTGACAGGGTCCCAGAGTCCTCCTTCCTAAAGCCTAGTACCTAGTTAGTGCTTTCCCACCTTTAGGAAGGAGATGGAAGGGTTTTAGGACCCTGTCACAGCCTCTTACCTCCTTCCCAAAGCTCAGCACCTCACTTACCTGGCTTTGGAAAGTCAGCAAGAGAGCTGGGAGGGCATCAAATTTTGATCTCGCTCCCCCAATTGTTTGTTTATTTACAAACATGTCCATATGTAATGTTTCATAGCATAGGACTGGCTACACAAATTGCCTTATGTGTGGATGCAGCCACTTGGGGCTCTGCAACACAGGGGACAACTAACTATTGAACTCCTATCAACACCAGCCCACATGGCCAATGGTTGTGGTCCAACGTCTGACTGCCTGAGCCCTTGTATCCCAGTGGATAATCTAGAGGGGTGCTATCTGAGTGAATGGGGTGGAATTCGAGGGCTCAGGCAGTCAGAAGTTGCATGGGTTCCCTGTTCCTGCAATACAGACCATTTCAACAAGGCTATGTAGTTAGGATACATAGCAATGCAGCTAACCTTTATAAAATATTGTTTTTCAGATGACCTCTCCTTTGAGATTGCATGTGAACTGTGTCCAGATTTGGAATATCCTTGCAATGGGATGCAAAAATAACTTCGATCATGTAAATATTTAGTGGCAATGTAGAGCATTTGCAATTTTCCCCTGTTCCTGGTCTCTTTCCTAGTAGCACATTACGTTGGGGTTATTTTCTAGTAGTATACAATTGATGAAGGAAGGAAAGAAAGGAAATATGCTTATGAATACCTGAATTAGAAATGATATGCTTAAAAATATACTGCAGTCAAATATGACCATGCAATAGTGACTGCAGCCTTTCAAGAAAATAATTGCATCTTTGTGCTCTCTGTTCTTCATCCGACAGAATTCTGAACATTGTCCTGATAGAGCATTTGCTCACAGTTGCTTTATCTCCTTACTTTGTTGAATATTGATGAACTCCTGTAGCGGCATCCTTACTTTTCACTCCATTATGCAGCCCACAGGATATCCACTTCTGCATATTTTCCTAAATATTTTGTTGAAGGTCACTACTGATATCTGGAAGACAACACACACAAAAACTTTTGTAATGGGTTTTACTTTGCCAAAGCTAGAGGACAAAAATATCCGCTTTCTCTTAAGTGCTCACTCCCTTTCTTAAGTGTGTGTTTGGTGGGGAGGGGTTGTACCCCCTGCACAGTAATGGCGGGCGGGACCTCTGATGCCTCCTTACCCAGCTGTGTGCATCATGTCTCAGCAAATTCAGAGCCAATCAGTAGTTGTGTTTTCTCCCAGAATGGGGTTGTGTAAACCAGGGTTAGGTTCCCCCAGCCACTCTTGACGGCTCCCAAAATAATAATAATAATAATATAATAAAGCAATAAAACATCAAACATTAAAGACTTCCCTAAACAGGGCTGCCTTCAGATGTCTTCTAAAAGTCAGATAGCTGTTCATTTCCTTGACATCTGATGGGAGGGCCTTCTCGGTAGTGGTGCCCGCCCACTACCGAGAAGGCCCTCTGCCTGGTTCCCTGTAGCTTCACTTACCACAGTGAGGGAACCGCCAGAAGGCACTCAGTGCTGGACCTCAGTGTTCGGGCTGAACTATGGGGGTGGAGACACTCCTTCAGGTATGGTCCCTGCTGCTATCAGGCATCCTGGCATTCAGACAAAGTGCTCCTGGACCAATGTGACATGGGAGCCAAATAACGAACCAAAAAAGAAAAGAAAGGGAAATGGGAAAAAAGTAAAAACCTGGAAGGTTAAGTTGGTGAGTGATGGAGTAGGTGGCCAGGAACTAAGCAGTCACTGGCAGGGTAGACCCACAATGTGTTTTGTTGTACTCAGTGGGTCCCAACCTTCTCACATGGAAACTGCCACCATTATCGAGACTGTGATCAAGAAGTGGTAGCTGGGCCTTACCTTGGGCTATGACAGTATGTTTGTCTATGAAGGTGACTGTGCAGTGGTGTGGCCCTGGACACATGAAACCCAGTTGGAGAGGTTGCAGAAAAAAGTGTCCTTCCCAGCTGTTTCCTGGGGCACAGTGAAATAAACAGGCCAGCTCAAACTGGAAGAGCAAGAAAAGCACCTTCTGGTAACAGATGAAGGCAGTATGCTGTACTTCCATCACCAACACACTGGGGGTTGAGGGATTTAAGCTGTGGTTCTGCGTATCTTACAGCCACACCATTTTTTTTTAAAGATAGCCCATTAAATGTTTTCCTTACTTCTCACCAAATTGTTTGGGGGTAACTAAGCATGCTCAGCTCTCATTGGGATATTTTTTGGATTGAAGACCCTCATTTAGAGAATGCATTTGCCATAAATTCTGGAGTTTTGCAGGGTCTTCAACCTCTAGCTCATGGAGGACGGCGGGGATAGCAATGTAAGGGCAAACCAATCCATGTTTTGCCTGCTTGCATGTAGGATTTACATGACATCGAAACTGGCCTTAAGACAGGCCTGGATCCCAGGTTGTTGCAGGTCCCCTCCTCCAATGGTGGCTGTAAGGGGGCCTTGTTCGCGCAGGCCAATCTGGTATTTGAAGAGCTGTCTGGGTGGAAAGTCCAATTAGTCTTATGTTTGGCAAAAATCCTTTCCTCATAAGGATCTGTAGGCTGCATACCCCAATAGCAAATGTGTTTGTTGCAGTAGCAAATGTGCAGGTCGATTATTTGGACTGATATTTCAGATGCAGACCTGTCCTCTGCTTTGTACTCAGTTTGTGGTCTTGGGCAGCTTCCCTGCTAAGTCCAGGGCTCTGTAGTAGTAGTAGACAGTCAAATGCCTTTGGGAAACTAAAAAGAGCAAGGCATGACAACAGCACTTCTTGACATAGTAAAATGCATTGCATTTTTGCTTAATTTGTATCAATTGAGTTGCAAAGTTTTACTCAGAGTAGACCTATTGAAAGCAATGGGCCTAATTTACTCATGTTCATTCATTTCAGTAGATATGAAGCTGTATTCTTATATCTCTGCCCAGCTAGAAAGTGGGAGAAAGCAACTGAGATCCAGTTTCTAGATAGCCTCCAGTCCAGCTTTCCAAAAATAATTCCTGGATTGCATCTCTTGGTCACACTAGATCATGTCCGGATGACAGAATCTGGAAACTGGGTCATAGATATGTCTGTACTTAACAGTTGGTTAAAGGTCAGGTTCACTTGAATTCTGACTACGTTCTTAATCAGAAGGCATTAAATCACAATCAAAAAGTCATTTTAGGGTAGTGATTATTCCCTTGAAATGAAGAATAGATCGGAACTCTAACTCCTGATCACTATCACCCCAAGAGTTTACGTTAGGGCTGGTATAGATATATTGTTGAGAAATGTGTGTACATATATTACGTTAACGGAATGCAGAGGGGGCACTTTCAGAATCTCTAGTAGTGGTTTAATGTTGATTTAATTCAATGGGCAGCCAACCAATTGAGCAACTCCTTAGTTGAAATATAGTGGGCTGTTGAATTAATCACCCTCGAGAACATGCAGATCAAGGTAGCTCCATTTTGACTGCATTTATTCTAATTTAGATCACTTTCACTTTATTTGTGACTTTAAAGGGCTTGTGCTTAATGTAAAGGCTTCAGTTTGAAAAGCCGGTGGATAATGAGTGGTTATGGATAAGTCAATACCATTTATCTTGCACCTTACACAGGTAAGAGAGAATAGTGGATGAAGGAATTGTGGTAGGTCAAAAAAATGTGGCCTTTATTGTTAATATTGACTCAGTACTACTAAAATTTGGGGAACAGTCCATTTGCCCCAAGAATAATAAGAGTATAATCCTATAAACACTTATCTGGGAAAAGCTCCATTTAACCCAATGGGGCCTAGTCCAGGACTCTGTAGTTTTAGTTATTTATCTTTAAGCTATTTTTAAGTGTCCGACTACACACAACTGGGAGGAATAGCTAACACTAAGTGTCATGATAGAATGGAAAACTGGTCTGGTATGATTAAAATGAAATTGGAAAGCAAAAAATCGGAAACTAAAAATGCAAACTTCTGCATGGGGGGCGGGGGGGATAGACCATACAGTTGTAGGGTGGGCAAATGCTTGGCTTGGTAGCAGTACATATGAAAAGAGACCCAGGGCTGCAGTCAGTCACAAGATGAACAGCCTTGAGTCATCCCTGTGGTGCACCTGCGAGAAAGGCTAATGCAGTTTTAAGCTGCAATAATAGAAACATTGTATCCAAGTCATGTGAAGCAGTACTGTACTGTAGTTCCATTTTATTCTGAGCAGAAGTAGTTTCCAGTTTACTGTGAAGTAATCTGAACTAATCTGGAGTACGATGTCTAGTTCTTTAAGAAGTTGACAGACAAATTGGAATATGTCCAGATGATGAAATGAAGATAGTCAGGAATATGGAAAGCATAACTTCTGGAGGAGGAAGCAGAAGAATAGACTCTAGCCATTTTCAGTACATTTTTAAAAAAAGGTATCCTCCTAAATAGGGGCCTTGATATATCAGGAATTGATCACCAGAACATAGGAACTGTCCCTGGCATCTGATGGGACGATGTGTAGACTAGTGATTCAGAATGTATTACAATAAAATACAATAAAAATTAACCCCAAATGGATGGGATCTTTAAAATAAAACCAGCAACTGAACTCCATAATGGCAGCGCTTAACAAAACTGCACATGTAGAATACTCTGCAGATGGGTATTATCTTAATCTGCACAGTGTTGAAACTTTTAAAGGTTTTTCTCCAGTGGCAGCATTTTATTTAAGTACCACTTACAATTAGCTCTTTTGCTGTAAAAAATTGCACCTCCTCAGCCTGTGCAGAGAATGTGAAACTGAGAATGAAAATGCACTAAAGTGTTAGGGTAATCAGCAAAATTCCCCCCTGTGTTTTTCTTTAAAAGCCCATCTTGGACTATCACCAGTGAAAATAAATGAGTTCAGCATTTCTGAAAGTAAAATATAAAAATGAAAATGAAATGATAGCTTTCCCCCCGCACAGAACATTTCTTCATATATTTCAACTCACTTCCAAATCACTATGGCTTCTTTAAGTAAACATAAAATATGAAGAATGTGGAACTGAACTGCTGCTAGACTGTGAGAGACAATTTCTTAATATTGAGCCCGTACTGCAGTAGGAAACTGCTTATTGTCCTACAGTCACCCAACAGTATGAAGAATTATTTTCTTTCACCTTTAAGGCTGCAGTCCTATATCCACTAAGCTGGGTGGGAAAGTCCATGGAACTTACTTCTCAGCAGACATGTGTAAGATTGTACTGTAAGTGTCTGAACCCTATCATAACCTCCCTACTTAATATTATTAGCTCCAGGCCAGGGGTTGGGAACCTGTGGCCCTCCAAATGTTGTAGGATACCATGCCAAACAGTCCTGGCTTCATCCAAAAAATTCTGGGAGCTATAGCTTCTTCAGGGTGCTGAGAGTTGTTAGGAGACCACTCTTCCTAGAATCATAGAATCATAGAGTTGGAAGAGACCACAAGGGCCATCCAGTCCAACCCCCTGCCAAGCAGGAAACACCATCAAAGCATACTTGACAGATGGCTGTCAAGCCTCCGCTTAAAGACCTCCAAAGAAGGAGACTCCAACACACTCCATGGCAGCAAATTCCACTACCAAACAGCTCTTACTGTCAGGAAGTTCTTCCTAATGTTTAGGTGGAATCTTCTTTCTTGTAGCTTGAATCTATTGCTCCGTGTCCGCTTCTCTGGAGCAGCAGAAAACAACCTTTCTCCCTCCTCTATATGACATCCTTTTATATATTTGAACATGGCTATCATATCACCGCTTAACCTTCTCTTCTCCATGCTAAACATACCCAGCTCCCTAAGCCGTTCCTCATAAGGCATCATTTCCAGGCCTTTGGCCATTTTGGTTGCCCTCTTCTGGACATGTTCCAGCTTGTCAGTACAGTATGCTTCTTGAACTGTGGTGCCCAGAACTGGACACAGTACTCCAGGTAAGGTCTGACCAGAGCGGAATACAGTGGTACTATTACTTCCCTTGATCTAGATCAGGGGTGGCCAACTCCCAAGAGACTGTGATCTACTCACAGAGTTAAAAACTGGCGGTGATCTACCCTGTTTGGGGGGGGGGGTTTCAGGTCAAAGTTGTAGAACTTTTTAGGGGGGAGGAAAGCCCCATTTCTTTGGGGTGCAGGGCAAAAATGTTGAGCTTTTTTTAGGGGAGCCAAAGTTGTTGAGCTTCTTTGGGGGGATCCAGTGATCTACCAGTGATCTACCACAGACATCCAGTGATCTACTGGTAGATCATGATCTACCTGTTGGATGTGCCTGATCTAGATGCTATACTCCTATTGATGCAGCCCAGAATTGCATTGGCTTTTTTAGCTGCTGCATCACACTGTTGACTCATGTTAAGTTTGTGGTCTACCAAGACTCCTAGATCCTTTTCACATGTACTGCTCTCAAGCCAGGTGTCTCCCATCCTGTATTTGTGCCTTTTATTTTTTATTTTGCCCAAGTGTAGTACTTTACATTTCCCCTTGTTAAAATTGCTCACATAGCTATGATTCCCAGAGTTCAATATGAAGAGGGAATGACTGCTAAACCACTCTGGGAACTGTAGCTGTTTGAGAGGAATGTTAAAGATGTAAGTTTAATGTGCATTAAATGTATTTGAAGGAATCTGTTTTTCTTTCAAAGGTGTATGTGCAAGGAGATGCAAGGAGATGGAGGAGTCTTTGTTTAAATGAGTCATCTCTCGGCAGGAGAAGAAGCTAACTGTGTGTGATGTTGCAGGAGCAGCTTGCTCATACGGATCACTTTCTCAGACCAGAGAACAGTTCTTGGACTACATTTTATCAAGTAAGAAGACAGGGTTGCATTGCTAGTTGGTTAAGACCAGCAGCAAGGAAGTAGGCAAAGCAGGGCCAGGGGACTCTGGAAGCCAGCTTTTCTTCATGGGTTGTTGCCCAGTAATACTAACCTCTGACACCATCCCACCACACAGGAAAGTCTCAGAGGTCTCCTTGAGCCAATACAGCACCAAATTCTGATTTCCTTATTTAGTTTCTGCTGCATTCGTACATCTGTAAACTTGGCACTTTTATTTCGGCCAGCACAGTTTTAATGATCTTGACCCTATTTTCCACTCCAACAAAAACAAAAATGGAGTAATAAACTGACACAAGTGTTTAGCGTTCTTCTTTTGAAATCTCATTTAATTTTATTGCAGATTTTTCTGCGTTTTAAGTCCTTAAAAGTTTATAGAGCAATTAAGCTATCTTCTCCAATTGGGAGGGGTTGGGTAGGGGGGGCGTGGGGGGGGGTATGAGGAAAGCGGTGAGCTAAGCAGTCATCTCCAGACAGAAGTCATTTGAGTTGGCAAACTTTATTGTTTTGCATGCAACTTTGGCACTAAAGCCAGAACAAACTGGCACAACAAACCTAACTTCAGCTGACCTACACTGGTTCCCAATCTGTTTTCCTGCAGTGTGAAAATTGAAATTAAAATACTCAGGGGCAGTGGAAACCCTTTTCCCTGCAGCAGAAAAATTAAAATTAAAACAATCCTCTAGAACAGGGCCCAGGGACAGAATTCTACATAGCAGGCAACTCTGTCTGCCCCTCCCCCCCGAGACTCTTCCTAGGCAACAGGCTTCCTCAGAGCAGTTGCCCCCCCCCCTTCAAATGCTTTCACCTGACTGGAATATGTCCTTAAACTCTGATAATGTCCCTGGTTTCCTTGGTTGAAGGATAAAAAGATAGGTGTGGGTGTCGGATATGATGACTTTTGTGTGACTGGGATGTAGCCCAGCCCTGTCTTGCCTCTGACCCCACACCTTCGAGGAAATGCAAGCTGGGAATAGTCCCTCACCCCTTATCTAGAAAGGCACAGTATCCCCTAATTCAGGCACCATGAAACCTGGCCCTCCAGCTGTTTTGGGACTACAATTCCCATCATCCCTGAACGCTGGTCTTGTTAGCTGGGGGTGGTGGGAGTTGTAGCCCCAAAACATCTGGAGGGCCGAGTTTGGGGATGCCTGCCCTAATTTATTTATTTTTTGAATGGGGTTGTGCCCTTCCTTGTTTTACTCTGATAGATGAGGAATACTGCCAAATTAGGGCAAGATTCCCGGTTCTGTGTGTTTGCTTGGCCAGCCAGTGCTTGATCCAGAATTCTTCCAGTTCGACACGTCCAATTTCTAACAGGAATTCTGGAACTGGCACAGATGCAATCTGCAGTGGTTTTCATTTCTTTCCATTTGGTCTTATCGTCCCACACAGCTGCACCACCTTACCAGTGGCCACAAGTGATCGTTGATGAAAACACCACATACCGCCTGATAAGTGGACCGTGATTCCCTTTTGTGCAGTGTTCCATAAATTCACGTAAGTGGTTGTTCAGGTGCACTCATTCAAATGCCTGCAGAAAAGAAACTGATGAGAATGACAGGAGAGAAATTAGAGTTGTGGCAAACTCATGAAGTCTGGAAATCAGACTGCTTTGAATGGTTTTTTGTTTGCTCGTTTTTTACAATAAACGTGAAGAAATGGATTCTGAGGGCTATGTAGGTTGGCTCTATCACCTGTTGTGCAGCGGAGGGGCGACACAGGAGGCTGAAGGTCCTGGACTTTGTCCAGAACAGGAGCAAAACAATCATCTGATAGAGTTCAGGAGAACTGATGAACTCTCCTTGTCTGGCAAGGAGTGAGGTGATAATGGGGCTCTCAAGTTGTAGCCTGCCAGCCATAGCCTAGTCCAACATGGCCACCGTGGAGGAAGAAAGGAGTCAAACGACACCGGGTGCTTTAGAGAAAAGAGCTTTTTATTTCCGCCATGCAAGCAGGGCAGAAAGGTGATGCGTTCAAAGCAACACACTGTGTTGAGTTTGTAGCTACATTATATACCCTTGTTCCTGTGGGGTGGGGCAGTCCTACCCCTCCGTTCTGGAGTGCCACGTTGATACATTCCAGCCTTGGCTGCGTTGGTACATTCCAGCCTTGCGTTGGGCAAGCCGGAGGCCCCCCACAGCGGGGGTCTTGTAAATTCCCATTAAGCAAGATGATGGGGCAAAGTATTTCCTTATTATATTATTTTACAAGCTCATATATTGTCCATGGGAGAGTCATGGCTTGGGGCCCCCAGAAATGTAGCATGACTAGCATTTCTTTCCTATCTTTAAGGAGTGCCTTTTTGAGGAACAGCTTAGGGGGCTGGGTATGTTTAGCCTGGAGAAGAGAAGGTTGAGGGGGTGAAGGGTTGCTTTCTGCTACCCCAGAAAAGTAGACACAAACCATGGATTCAAACTACAAGAGTATTCCACCCATACGTCAGGAAGAACCTCCCGGCAGCGAGAGCTGTTCGGCAGTGGAATTTGCCTGCAGGTAATGTGGTGGACTCTCCTTCCCTGGAGGTTTCCATGCAGAGGCTTGATAGCCACGTCAGGAATACTCTGATGGTGTTTCCTGCCTGGCAGGTTGGATTGGATGGCCCCCTCTCCATGGCCTCCTCCAACTCAACTCCTTTCTAATGTGAGAGAATATTTTGCCAATAATTTGAACTTAATGAAGTGGGGAGAAATCAGATTCAGTTCTTGCTCAAAGATAAACTTAACACACACGTGCACTTTACTTTGTAAGGAATGTTGTCCCTGCAAAGATGTGTGCCTTGCCCACTGTCGCTGCCAGACCTGTTTGGCAGCTGTTCTTGCGGGGTAGGTATGTGATGATCTTATCTATAGCCGAAGGCTACTTCCTTCATTCCCTCCTCTTCTTTTGGACAGCTTCCTAGCTCGTCCAGGGGGAGGGGTTGATATTCTGCAAGGGCAAGGATTCGGGGCCTTATAGATTCATTAGCAATACGCTGCATCATATTTTGGCACAGTTGCAAGAAGCAGGGTATACATAAGCAAAGAAGCAATAAAATAATAATAGGTCCTAAGAACATCATTAACAAACCCTTGAGCCATGCCAACCCCGGGAATATGTCATTTAGCCACGACATGTCCCATCCTTCCCATTGTCATACTGCTGGTGCTGGTACTGGTGCTCCCTTCTTTGGCTATTCAGACTATAAAATTGAGGCTATCTGCAATATCCCATGTGCTCTTAATTTGGACAGTGGTAGCATCGTACGTTTGGTTACACTGGGATAGCCCTTCGTATGTTATATTGTGAGAGCTCCCTTTCCTTTGGTGGACACAATGCCATCCTGTGAGTCGGTGGACTCGCAGAGGGATTGTGGAATTCCACAAATGGGCATTCAGGGAATCAAATTCAAATACTGGGCTGGTCAGAGTAGTCTCATTCCACGACACAGGGAGGAAAGGTATTCCACCGATTGCTTTGGCGGGGCCTAGTGTGCATACCAAGCACTCCATGCTGTTAGTGGAATTGGCCACCATCAAAAGGTCCTGTCCCAAATCTAATAGAAATTGATTATAAGAACCAGGGCAAGCTTGTATGTGCGCAGTTGGTCCTTCAGGGAATCTCCCTTTAAACTATAAAAACTATAACTGGCAAGAGTGCAGGTGGCCATGAGCAAATATTGCTCTCCGCATCCCTGATCTATAACTTTAACACAAGTACTTAAAATTGCTCCAGCCTGGCAGACCTCAAAATGGTGAGGGGAAGAGCCGTAATTTTGTTGCTCCTTCATCCCTGCGCTCTTTGCCTGCGTTAAGATTTTGTAATTGTTTTTGAAAACTTTGGTGCATGTTTCATCACGTGGATTCAGGCCACGCAATCAATAGCACTCTTTGGTTTACATAATTGTACTACAGGAGTGCAATATACGTGTTAATGAGATTACTTGCAAAAAGTGGAGCTAACTTAGCAGGATACTTACGAAAAACATGTCCCCTACTCCAAAAAAAACTGTTCCCAAAACAATAATATAGTTCAGGGCATCGTAATCCTATAAACACTCACAGAATCTCACTTGATGTGTGCTTGCTTTGATGAAGGCATGAAATAGCCTAGCAAATTACATATTTTGTAAGCAATTCAAAAATACATTCTTAATGCACATCCCTACCCCTGACTATAGGCAATGTTGCCTGGGGTGGATGGGAATTGTAGTACAAAACATTTGGAGTCCCCTCAGTTGTGGAAGGCTGTGGTGTGGGCAGTACATTGTCTAGATCAGGGGTCAGCAAACTTTTTCAGCAGGGGGCCGGTCCACTGTCTCCCAGACCTTGTGGGGGGCCGGACTGTATTTTTTTATAAAACTGAACGAATTCCTATGCCCCACAAATAACCCACAGATGCATTTTAAACAAAAGGACACATTCTACTCATGTAAAAAACATGCTGATTCCCGGACCGTCCGCGGGCCGGATTTAGAAGGCAATTGGGCCGCATCCAGCCCCCGGGCCTTAGTCTGGGGACCCCTGGTCTAGATGGTCCAATTATCTTGCAGCTTTCTGTGTTCATCCAGAGGTTAGACTGGGGCGTAATTTTGATTCAGTCTGCATTTAAAGAAGAACCTACCTAAATCACACGTTCTAAAAATTCCGAAAGAACGCACGTACTGAAACATAGCCATGCATCAAAGTTCAATATGCTCTTGATTCCCCCTTCTTCAGTGTGTTGGCAAAAATTCTGCCAGCTTCTGAGGGTGTGTGTGTCTTAAGTGCCTACAATTACCCTGCTCACCTTCCCCATCTTAGCAGAGGGCTGAAAAGGAGGAGTTAGTTTCTAAAGCAGCACTAGGAAACCTGAAACCCTGGAGCCACATGTGGCCCTAAGCTTATTTTAATGTGGCCCTCCAGACATTCTGGGAAATGTTGGTTCCAACTGGTTGTTTTTTTTTTTTCTTCGTGGGGTCAACAGCGCTTCAAAGAAGGAAGTTGCCACCGCCCCATTCTAAAGAGAAGCAATTGGGAGTTCCAGCCAGCCTGTCACGCAGCTTGTGACCCTATATGCATGCTGAAACTCTTTACAAACAGATTTCTAGGGCTCCCACCCTGCCCTGATGAGTTTTAGCCCAAGGCACTTAGGACCAACCCTACTCCATAGAGGGGGCTGCTGATAGTTGTGCAGTAGCAAGGCCAAATACCCACCATTCACACTGAGGAGACCTGCAAGTTATTCCACTCATTTCAGGGCAAATCTAAAATAGAATTCATGGCTTAAACAGAACCCTGTCTGTATCTTAATCCCATTTCTATTAAATCTCTTGAATGGCTTTTTAAGGTTGGGGGGAGAGTGTTGCATTCTGTCTGCCCAAGAGCTTGTGTCTATTTGGTTCACAGCCTCCCTGCCCTGCCCCACCCACTATGAAGTGCAGTAAGGCAAACTGTGGGGTTGCTGTTTGGCACAGGGAAATCTGCGCTCTGTACTACCTGCCTGGTCTCTTTGTAGTAGGAAGCAGAGGGGAACTCTGGCCAGATTAGACAAGTCTCTGGTTTTAAAGGCTGCCATTTGAAAAGCGACAGGAGATCATTTTAAGCAAAACGGCAAGTACATTTGTAGTGTAGGCTGCGTATGTGGATATAACCCCCCTCAAAATGTGCCTCTAAGAGGTAGATGCACCCACAAGAATAGCAAACTACTGCTAGATAGGCGCAGCTAATCCCCCTACAATAGGCCCAGCATAAGCAATTTGGGGCCCTATTGTTTCTTCCACTAATTGGACAGGGATAGATTGTTCTGAATTATCGGGGAATCGAACAGTTAGCTCACAGTTACAGATCTTCCCATATGATAACAGTCTCTTTTGTCCCCTGTTGTCCTTCTGTCCTCAAGCTTCCAGCGTGCGCAGGGCCATCAGCTGGGGTGATGGCAGCAGGCTGCTGGTTCCGCTGTCCTCTGGAGATGGTGAGCTTCAGGGGCTGTCCAGGAACTGGGGCTGCAGTAGGGTGTTAGCCCAGTCTTTGACCCACACTTCTTCTCCTGGTCAGGGCCTCTGCGTTGCTATTCCCAGTTCCACTGATCCTCAGACCTCTGGTAGTTGAACCCAGCGAGTGACCTCCGCGATGCCAGGCACCTTTCGTCCCCGTGATAGAATCGGCCGAATCTCATAGCCAGGCAGCATCACATGATCCTGTAGAAAGGATAAAATAGAACACAGGGGAAACTGCCCCTGTTCAAGGCCATAAACAATCTATGAATGTAGGCCCATCTCCATTTCCAATAGTTCATATAATAATCAATAGGCCAATGAATCTAACAGTCCCGGTACTTGGCCAAGAGAGATGAAATAAATCTTCACCCAGTTCAATAAAATCTCAATGAAAAAAAAAATTGCACAAAAGTTATGCATCGGATATTTCAGCCTCTTATAACAGTCTGATGATATAAAATCAAGCTGCACTTTATACTGTAAGTCTTGCCGAGGCTTCTTGCACCAAAACGCTGGGCGGATAATAAGGTCAACCCCCTTTTCACAGTCACTGATGTGCCAATCCTGCCAAGCCAATTCCTTTCATTGAATAGAGCTCATCTTATACTTTAAATTCAGTTGGTCAGTCTCATTAAATATAGTTGGTCCTGGTGTGGCTTTCAACTTGTGGGCATTTGCATATTGGTACAGGAATTGGTTGTTTGCAGAAATTAATTCCACAGGCTAATATCCTTTGTCATACTAAAGAAAGTCACTTGTGCCTGTGCTGTAAACTTTTCTGATTAAAAGTCCCATTGATTAAATTCAGGAATTTAAATTCACTGGGATAAGCTTTTCCTTTTAAAATAAAACCTTTTTCCTGACAAAAGCAGCTGGAAAATATTCCACATCTGTATTAACAGGAATCAGTTCAGATTGAGAGTCAATTCTCCCTTTCCCAAACTTTCCATAGCTTCCTGACAGTGTCGTTAAGGGATTATCATATACCACTTGCAATGGGAACCTGCCTGCAGGGCCCATTCCTCCCTTTCCCTCCTGCTCCTGCTTTCTTCTCCTCTCCTCTCTTCCTTCTGCTGCACTTCCTTTTCCTCTCTCTGTACATAAATCTTCTGGGCTAAAGCTAGCATCCAATCCAGAGTTTTCCCCATGAAATTATCCTTCTTTTGAATCCCTCTCTCTCTGTGTCTCTCTGTCTCTCTCTCTCTGTCTGTCTCTCTCTGTCTCTCTCCCTCTCTCTCTCTCTGTCTCTCTCCCTCTCTCTCTCTCTGTATATATATGGGGCAGATTGTCCCACAAAGGCTGCCTTTACTACTGCATGCTGGCCCACGGATTAATCGCTGTGTATCTTCTATGGGCATCTCATCTAACTTCTATATGATTTCTGATACTTTGGACATATTAATTGGCCTGCATACCACCCTCCTCATTTCATAAAGGAGTGTCTCCCTATAAATTCCCAAGGAGGCAATCCCATATGGAGTGTTATAATCCCAATTGGGGTTGTGGC
The DNA here is from genome assembly GCF_963506605.1 of Zootoca vivipara. Lineage (NCBI taxonomy): Eukaryota > Metazoa > Chordata > Lepidosauria > Squamata > Lacertidae > Zootoca > Zootoca vivipara. The sequence continues at coordinate 46,010,205 of NC_083284.1, read as the reverse complement.
ATGGGTACCTATCTTTCCACTAATCTTCTGGCACTTGGGTGTCATGCATGTGCTATCTTGCCCCTCCATATTCCTGATTTCTTCACTACTAAGCAAGGCATCCAATAAATAGATGCAATCATCATAAGTTGGGTCATATTTTGTTGTTGTTGTTGTTTTTTTTTTTTTTTAATGTTCCCAAACAATTTAATTGTCTTCTCTGGGTCCTGCTCAGAACTTCTGGTCTGATTCCTCCAATTATATACTAATTATGGGGAGGGGAAGTTGTCCTGCCGCTGCCAGGACCCTTGGGGTGTCATACACACTCCACAAGGGGGTCGTCATGACTGCTGCTACCTCTTCCTTGCTTTCTTTGCTTTCTTTCAATTGTCTATAAAATACTGCAAGGGGTTGCAGCCTTGTTTGCTGACCCTACCTCCCATTGTTCCACCTCTTTACTCCTAAGAACAATAAATCATTCACTCACAGAACCACACATCGCTTCGTCAGTGGTCCTGGACCCCAACGCCTCATACACTTCAGTCACAGAGGTGGAACCACTCTTCACACACATATTCCCAATATCCCCTCCCAACCTAGCTATTTTCCTTCCCCGGAGCTCTTCCAATGCCTTGCTCCATTTCCCTATGGGAGGATCGTTGACACGTCTTACATCCAGTGCGTGCTTACTAGACCACTCCCGGGAGACTGGCCAAGTCTCCCTGCCCTAATTCTGCTGTGGGCTTTTTCCTTCCCAAGCCTTTGGGCTTACCTTACCCCCAGGACGTCCGTTCCCCTGCGGCCGCGCCCATTTCTCTCGCCACCACTATGTCTCCACTCACTTAAGCGTGTCCTTTTCCCTCATGCAAAAATTAGCATGTGCGCGCTGGGTTAGGCGACGCCCCAGAGCTGTTCACAGTGGTGACATCACCCTTTCCTTTCACTCCCCCATCGGGGGGCCATCCCGGACGAGCCCCCAGAAATGTAGCCTGCCAGCCATAGCCTAGTCCAACATGGCCACCGTGGAGGAAGAAAGGAGTCAAACGACACCGGGTGCTTTAGAGAAAAGAGCTTTTTATTTCCGCCATGCAAGCAGGGCAGAAAGGTGATGCGTTCAAAGCAACACACTGTGTTGAGTTTGTAGCTACATTATATACCCTTGTTCCTGTGGGGTGGGGCAGTCCTACCCCTCCGTTCTGGAGTGCCACGTTGATACATTCCAGCCTTGGCTGCGTTGGTACATTCCAGCCTTGCGTTGGGCAAGCCGGAGGCCCCCCACAGCGGGGGTCTTGTAAATTCCCATTAAGCAAGATGATGGGGCAAAGTATTTCCTTATTATATTATTTTACAAGCTCATATATTGTCCATGGGAGAGTCATGGCTTGGGGCCCCCAGAAATGTAGCATGACTAGCATTTCTTTCCTATCTTTAAGGAGTGCCTTTTTGAGGAACAGCTTAGGGGGCTGGGTATGTTTAGCCTGGAGAAGAGAAGGTTGAGGGGGTGAAGGGTTGCTTTCTGCTACCCCAGAAAAGTAGACACAAACCATGGATTCAAACTACAAGAGTATTCCACCCATACGTCAGGAAGAACCTCCCGGCAGCGAGAGCTGTTCGGCAGTGGAATTTGCCTGCAGGTAATGTGGTGGACTCTCCTTCCCTGGAGGTTTCCATGCAGAGGCTTGATAGCCACGTCAGGAATACTCTGATGGTGTTTCCTGCCTGGCAGGTTGGATTGGATGGCCCCCTCTCCATGGCCTCCTCCAACTCAACTCCTTTCTAATGTGAGAGAATATTTTGCCAATAATTTGAACTTAATGAAGTGGGGAGAAATCAGATTCAGTTCTTGCTCAAAGATAAACTTAACACACACGTGCACTTTACTTTGTAAGGAATGTTGTCCCTGCAAAGATGTGTGCCTTGCCCACTGTCGCTGCCAGACCTGTTTGGCAGCTGTTCTTGCGGGGTAGGTATGTGATGATCTTATCTATAGCTGAAGGCTACTTCCTTCAAAGTTTGTGACAAATTAGTATAGAGAAAGTCAGAGAATGGGTAAAATAATAAAGCTGAGGCTGGATGGTTCTTATCTTTTGTTTGCCGGAGTTCCTACTTTATTCTTGCGGCTTAAATGATAAAACTGCTTTCAAGATTCGTTAGTGTTTTCAAATTAAGAGCTAAAGGTTTCATTCCACCTAGCTAAAGATCGAACTCAATTTTGCAAGCTGAATCTAAGCCAGGCGTCGGCACTGTTTTCTGCCCGTGGGCCAGAGGGTTCCCACGGACTATTGTCCATGGACATGGGCCGCACAGGAGCAGAAGTGATTTTCAGTGCGGCTGCGCAGAAGCGATTTCTGGAGCTGGCTGCCCATTTCCAAAATGTCCACAGCGCCAGAAATCACTTCTGTGGCTGTGTAGACGTGATTTCCGGCGCCGCTCAGCGAGTCCCCACGCCGCGTTGCGCCGGTTTACCCCAGTACGCGGGGGACTTGCCGAGCGGGTGGCTCGGATAAATGGCCGGATAAATGGCCTCCATGGGCCGGAGGTTGCCGATGCCTGATCTAAGCAGCCAGAAGTAAGCAACACTATGTTCAATGAAGCTTACACTCAGGAAACTATATAAGAGCCTAATCAATTGGATATTATGCTATCAACTACTGTTGTTAGATGTGTGTGAGATGTGGGGAATTGACACAACTGCCTCCATTTTTTGTCTCTCCCCTGGAAACATGTTTTTGGGAACTGTCATGATGAACCCCTGTCCTTCAACATTTACCACTCCAATCCTGGACCTTATCATCAGGCAGAATTAACATAGGGGAGGGGGAACTATTTGCTGTTCTGACTCAGGCAGCAAAATGCATTTGACAGGCCACTCCACAATCAAGATGAAATAATTCAGAACTCAAAAATATTCAGGTGGAGAATTCACTCTCTAGAATACTCTATAGTCTCCAATAACTCTGTGAACTAATAGTACCTGATACCTGCCTGTTCTTTATAAACGTGGTTACACTGGGAAATTCTCTTGCTCGTGGTCCATGAAATAGGTAAGGTCTGGTGCCCACTGCTGTTTACCCAGGTTGGGGACAACATTCTAGTGCAAGAAAGGTCAGGGTGAGTAATACTTTGAAACAGCAGGCTGTTTTATCATAATATTGAAGTCTAAATGTCACATTGTGTAGCAAAAGGTCAATTTTAGCAAGTCATATTCAAGCATTTTCCTAAGCATCAAGGTAAATCAACTTTGACACCACGTAGGAGTAAATATTGCAGGGTATATAGAAGATTAAATATCAAATGTTCTTCAGATAATAACAAAACGTGTTTTGTACAAGAAAAGACCACCAAACTGCAACAGAGTTCTTTTACAGCACTATTCTACTCAAAAGTAAGTTCCACGGTGTTTAACAGGGCTTATTCACTGGTAAATGTGTTTAGCAATGCAGTCCAGATCTTTAAAGGATTCCAAGTGTCTTCATGGTTGCAGCTTAAATCTTCTAGAGGTCCATTGATGAAGCACTGTAAATAGCCCATTAAATCTTGGCAGATTCAAATCCCCACTCCCCACCCCCATTGATTGGTGGGGACTGACAAACAACAAAGAGTGCTTTCCAATGTGCTGTATGGAGACAAATCAAATAATTAATGGAAGGATTATAATGGTGGCCAGGAAAGCCATTCCTTCTTCCTTTTGTGAAGGAACAATGCCTAATGTGTGTGCTGAAAATTCATTTTGAGGCAAGGCCTTTTCAAACCTAGCATACCTTTACAAGCAACAAGATAGCATTTTCAGTTTAAAGCTACTTACTGTAAGCACCAGAAACTTTTAACGAATTCATCAGAAATAATTTTCATTAAGTAATTTTCATTAGAAGGCAGTGGAAGACAGGAGTGCCTGGCGTGCTCTGGTCCATGGGGTTATGAAGAGTTGGACACGACTAAACAACAACAACAATTTTCATTAATTTTAGCCCCCCCCCCCAATACAAATACTGTGGAAGTTGAGGCAGCTTCCTTCTTTGACTGTAGATCAGGCAAACTCAGCCCTCCAGATATATTGAGACTACAATTCCCATCATCCCTGACCACTGGTCCTGTTAGCTAGGGATGATGGGAGTTGTAGTCCCAAAACATCTGGAGGGCCAAGTTTGCCTCAGCCTGCTGTAGATGATCATTTAAAGTGCTATTTTATAAGACATCTGAAGGCAGCCCTGTTTAGAGAAGTTTTTAATGTTTGATGTTTTATTCTGTTTTTAATCTCTTGGGAGCCGCCCAGAGTGGTTGGGGAAACTCAGCTGGATGGGTATAAAAAATAAATTATTACTACTACTACTATGATTTGGGGTGGGGTGGGGGGTTATGTCAAATTAAATACTCCACAACTATATTCAACATATACACTTGTTGTGTTCTTTAGCATTCGTACCAGATCAAACAGAAAATGGGCAGGGGGAGGATTGAGTGTGCAAACTGTGAATTTTTGCACGCTATACATAAACCTTTTGGATGTTCCATGAAAAGTGAGACTAACTTGTGATACCATTTGTACAAGATTGGTGACACTGATTGCCAATAATAAATGGTGACACCATTTGCCAATATTGGTTGGTTTGGGGCAAATATCTCACCTTGCTACCCTTTGAATCCAGCCAGCTTTGAAATATGCTGTGATTAAATGAGAAGTGTGCAGCTTTGTATATTAGTCCTCAGTAATAATTTTATAATTTATTGCCATCTCCTGGTCACAAACAGCTACATATTACTATGAATCTGCTGCTTTAGCCAGAGCTTATTGTCATGTGAGACATTACAGGCTCCATTACTTTTTAAGTGCCAATCGTTAAAGCTCCAATTTCTCTTTAGACTCCCTTGCCTGCTCCCATCTTCTATTCCCTGGATATCATAATCACTTCCTTCTTTTCTACTATGCCTTTTGATCTAAGATGCGGGAAGAAAAGTCAAACATTGTGCTGTAAATAAACAAAACCATCCAAAACAAAGCTCAGGTAAGCAGATGTGCCTGTGGTTCAAAGACTTTAAATGATTTGGACCATATCACACAATGTATTCTAGAACTCCCTGGTGATACAGGCAATTATCTCAGCTTAGTGAGATTTAGGATTGCAGAGCCATGCATCTTCCCTATAAATTGAATGTATTATCTCTCTCATGCTTTATCCATCTTTGCTGTTTAACAAGGTATGCTCTATTCTGCTGCGTAAACCTCTGCATTATTAAATGAAAAATAAATGTTAACAATGCTCATCATAATGACACAACTGAGCATAATGATGTGGCTTGATCAATAATATGCACTGAATGTGAACACTGCCCTAGATTGCATGTAGATTATTTACTTCAGCCTGGACTGGAGCCTGCAAATATCCCCTTTTCATTGTTGCTGGGTACAAAGATTTGACCCTGTTTGCAAAATTCATGTAGGTGTGAGAGATCTGTGGGCTGCAGAGAGCCTTTCAGATAACTTGCCTCATTTGAGGACCCCTGGAGTTCCCTTGCTGGTTTAGGTTTAGCCACAGCATGAAAAACCAAAGGTAAAGCATTTGGAGACTTAGGCTGCAGACGTAAGACCATTTACTTGCAAATAAGCATCACTGATTTTACTTGGACGTACTGTACTTCTAAGTAGACATGGTTAGACTTGCAGTGTTAGATATAAATGTGACCTTAGTAGTGCATATAACCGTAGACTACACCTGCAATTTCTACATACCATTGCTCAGGAACTTATAAAAACACACCAGTGTTAAAAATGTTAGGTACTGTTTAATAGTTATTAGCAGTAGTTCTAACTTTCTGGTTGCATGGAAGAATTCTGCTTCTACTGCCTTGGGACATCTTTGCCTCTGGCCAGAAGACTGCTGGGTAAGTTCCAGCACTTCTAACCAAGCATGAATTCAGCAAGGAAGATCAACCTGTCCCCAACCTAATTTTATCCTGGGAGTACAGCCACTAGGCTTCATAGCACCATTATAATATTTGTTCATTAAAAGGATTTTATTATTTGAAAGATATCTGAAAGAAACATCCTTCCATGCCACCTTGCCTATGTATTAAAAGGAGCCCTTTTGTTGGCTCCCTCGCCTAACAAGGATTTTCGATGTGGTGGCTTCGTACCTGCGAAATGACATCCACTCTGAAGTGTTTCATGCTGCAACCTGGTTCTGTTTTCATCAGCAGGTGATGATACATCTCTTTGTAAAAGTGAAATGTGCAGCGGGTATTGAGGGTGCTTATGCTTTGCTGCTGCTGCTGCTGCTTTCTGATTTTGTTGCTGATTTACCGTGAATTTCACTGCTAAACCATTTACTGATGGTGTGGATGCAGATCATTTTTGTGTATATTGTCAACTTTGGGAACACACACATTCTAGGACCTTTGGATGAAGGGTGGACTAATAAATATTAGTAATCAAATCAAATTGGGTTTGTGCTGCAGTCTTAGGATAAAGCAGTTTATATAGCATGTGAGTGAAATACCAGTTAAGGTTGATTTACAGTTTTTCCACGATACATCCCACACAAGCCACAGTTATACTTGAAGTGACTCCCAGTGGTCCTCTTTTGCCAGAGAAAATACAAGCCTTGGTTTGTTTGTTTGTTTTTAAAAAAAATGTCTTATATTCACACTCTTTTATCTTTACTGTATTTAAAATATTAGAAAAGCAGCCTCTGTGACTATGACGACAGTGTTTTGGGAAACCTTCACGAACTGTGTGCCGTGACTTCCAGAAGGTTTCATACCTTTGTCTGCAAATTCTAGATGCAGTTAGATGAATGAGGTTTACTATGAGACACACATATTTGAGTGGATATTGAGAACTGCTGTGTCTTGAGTTGCTGAGCTATGTTACTGCAGCACTGGAATCAGAGCAAACTGTTATGTGGAGGCAGGATGTGGTGACATGGGGAGGCCAAATTCCAACTCAGCCACAGAGCTCACTAGGTGACCTTGGGCCAGTCACTACCTGCCAGCCTAACCTTCCCCACAGGGTTGTTGTGGAGTTAAAACAGAGATACATGAGAGGAGCTGTGTATGATCACTTCAGCTCCTTGAAAGGCAGGATGTAAATAAGTGACATGTTGTTGTTTAGGATTTCAGCCTCAGGCTGCAATCCAACAGCAGTGGGCCAATATGATAGCTACTTACTTGTGGAAGCCCAATTATACTCAGTGGGACTTCCTTCTGAATAGACATGTACAGGGCTATAGGACTAAAACTGTTTTATTGGGTAGAAATCACAGGTCGCTGCCAAACTATGTTTAAAGTAGTTAGTGCCCATTAATGCCTCCATTTGGCAATACTGTATGTGGAAATTGGAAAAAGGTGCGTGTGGTAGTGGCTTATGAATGTCTATTTCAGGCATATCCAACCAGTCGATTGCGATCTACCAGTTGATCACGGGATGTCCCTGGTAGATCCTGGTTGATCATGGGATCCTGATTGAGTACCCCCTCCAAAAAGTTCAACAACTCTGGTGACGCCTCCCCAAAAAAGCTCATCAACTCTGGTCAATCTATTTTTTAATAGTGAGATTAGATCACAATCTCTTGGGAATTGGACATGCCTGATCTATTTTATTCTTTTATGCCTTATTCGGGGGGTTTCCTGAAAGCGGGACGAGGGAGGTAGTGTTTGCTAGCCCTGCCCCCCAACTTCCCCACCCCCATACCTCTTAGACCTTCATGAGAGAATGTCTGAAGGGGTATTCTTTGCACATTGGTGGAATGTGCTTAGACTCTTCCCTGTAGTCCACAGCAGAAACGCTATGAAGAAGATCAGATGTGGAGCTAGCAGGGCCAGATGTGGGCATCCTTCCATGTTCTTTGAACATCCATAAAGAGCTTGAGCCATCTGACAATGCCAGAATGGATGTAAAATTTTATTTTCATTCTTAAATTAATGTTTCATTATTTAAATGAATTATAACTTCTTCTTTTTAATTACAGTACTATCCAATGAGATGAAGCAGTGTATTCCCTTGAAATGTATTTAGGATTACGTACAGTTTTGGGCAATGACACCCAACTATCCTTCAAATATTTGCCTCCATGGGAAAATAGATGTGCTGATGTTATGCACCATTGTGGGGGTCCCTCCCTCCTCATTTGGTCAGTTTTGGGTAATTATTTTCACTTTCAGCAGAAGTGTGGCAGCAAGAGGGGCAATGGTTCTGATTAGATTGCAGCAATGTTCTTAAAAATGATGGATGCTATATCTTATTGCTTATTACAGTACTTTATTTGTAACAAATCATTGGTGTTAAATATGATCTATTCACTTACCAATAATTTGTCCTTTAGTGAGAGGAAGGTCACACTACATGAGTCTCAAATGTGTGTGTGTGTGTGTAGGAGACAATGTTAGAGGGGAAAGATATTAAGAGCCAGCAATGTATTGCCTGTTATTTTGGTGATTAATCACACAGCTACACAGAAAGATCAATTGTTCATTTGGGTGATAACGTTGGTAATAATGAGTCACATGAGTCACAGAACAAATTCTTACATTATGTATTTAATGATTAAAAACAGGGGGTCAAGCCTTGTTAGAATCTCCCACCTTGGCCATTGAAATAAGGGAATGACTCATAGCTGCTAAATAGGGATGGATAAATTTGTCAGGTTTTGGTTCTCTCCATCTCTCATTTTTCATACCTTGAGTTCAGTTCTCCACATTTCCACTTCAGCTTGCTTTTCTTTTTTTAAAGTTCTCATCAACATTTTGGTGCAAATTTCCCAGAATATGTAGTTTTTTGTGAGCAATTTTGCCAAATACACACACACACACACACACACACACACACTGCAAAGACCTATCCCCTAATGCATTTTTTTTTTGTTATTTGTATGTTATGTTTAAAAGCAAGAGTAAAGACATCCTAAAATGCTCAGCAATATATACCAGTATGTTTTGAAAAGTGTGAAAAGAGAGAGGGTGGGCGGGAGTTTGGCAGCGCGAAGCAAGTGCCTCTGATGTGTTGTGCCAGCCTGCCCGATTGACTGTTGGGACTGGCTACGCCCAGCCCCTGGATGTTAGTGGCGTCCCAAGGTCCCGCGTGCAAGCAGGACCCTCCTTGAAGAGGATCCCATTTAGAGGCTTCAAACATCTTCTTCTTCTTCTTCTTCTTCTTCTTCTTCTTCTTCTTCTTCTTCTTCTTCTTCTTCGGCAATCACTCGTAACCGAGTAAGATTGTCTTCCATAAACACGGTTTTAACAATGGGTCCGTAAGTGACTGTGGAGGTCAATTCTGGATCCATACATCCTTCCACAGTGGGGACATTGGTTTCCAGGTTGATCATGGTGTGGATTTACCAAGCGTGCCTTCCTCTTAGCACGTTTCTCCCTTGCGTCCTGAGATCGAGTTTCTTCAAAGCCCATGACACCTTTGGTAAAGGCTGTTCTCCAACTGGAGCGGTCGCAGGCCAGTGTTTCCCAGTTGTCAGTGTTTATACTACATTTTTTAAGATTTGCCTTGAGACAGTCTTTAAACCTCTTTTGTTGACCACCAGCATTACACTTTCCATTTTTAAGTTCGGAATAGAGTAGTTGCTTTGGAAGACGATCATCAGGCATCCGCACAACATGTCAAAAGCTTCAAACATAACCAGTTTCTTGTTTTCTGTTACCTATTTGCTCCAAGTCCGCAAACCTATGTATGATATGTTGTTTCCAATGAGTAATTCTTTGTGATAATCATATCTCCCATGCATCAAAGAAATTTACATAGTGAAATGACTTAGCCACATGTCATCTTTGAAATTCCCTTCTCAATAAATCTGTCATTTTCCTTTTTTTTAAAACATACTTTTTATTAATTTTACAGAATACAAAAAAAAACAAAAAAAAAACGGTACATACATAAACACCTTTTCCACCTCCTTCCTACCCACCCACATGGGTCCTCCCCTGCCACAGAAGTATCCCATGTATGTGAACAGTCAGAGATGTTCCATTTTATGCTTGGATTTCTGTCCTCCTCCCCCTCCCCTGACCCCAAAGCCCCCCCCTGCCACCAGGGAGCTCCAGCAAACCAGGGCAGTACGCAGGAGGCCATCCATCCAACCATCTATTGTCATACCAAAAAAAAAGAGAAAAATAGAAATAGGAAAAAAGAAAAAAAAGAAAGGGCAAAAAAAGAGAAAAAAACAATACAAAACAGAAAATTTTTTCTTACATTCATGATTTTAAAACCATATTTTGTGGGCTTCCCCTCCCCCCCCTTCCCCGGTTTTCATCCCTTTTTTATCATCTGCAACAGTTTCTTACTTTATAGAAATACACCTTTGTATCTTATACAACTTCAAATCACTGAAAAATCAAACTCCCATTTTATCTTCCCGTGCCTAATTTTTTCTCCCTCTATAAGCCTCCATATTTTCACATTTTCCAAAATCCATTCACTTTTAAAACTATAACTATTCTCAATTTAACCTTACATCCCCGATTACCGGCTCCACCCCCCCAATCCAGCAAATTCCATAATCAGCAGACCAGTTATAAACCTGTTAATCCATCCATGTAATCACAACATCACTTTCCCTTCACCCCACCCCCTGTTTGCAGTCTTTTGCCATCCAGGCCACCATACAGGGCCCCTGAATTTCTTCTCTTCTCTGCATATTTTTTCCTTCTTCCCTGTGGGCGTTCTGGAGTTCCAATAATACCAATCGTGCCCCCCTCAAAAGCGGGGCACTCCATCCAACTTTTTGTAGAGTAAAGTCATCATTTTTTCCGTGGTGTGCTTCATTTTGTGTTGAATCATCACAGTCCTCATCTTCATCTTTTCCTTCCAAATCACAGTCATCATCATTGTCATTCTCACATTCATCTTTTTCAATGTCAAAAGCTTCATCTCCTAAAAAATCATATTCTGTCATCACCATCTGAAATTTTTCCTGTAACTCTTGCCGTTGTGTCTCCTCTTGACATAACTCTATTCTTGTTTCCCACATTAAGGTCAAAACAGACCGCTGGAACTCAGGGGAACACTTTTTTGTTGACATAATTCAATCCTGCCAAGGTCAAAACTTGTCACGTGGGGTGGAATATGATCACAGTTTATTTTCTCGACTCCATTTTAACAAGCTGGCTGCATTCTTCAAGTCTTATTAACAATAAGGTTCGAACTCACATTTCACAAACATTTAAACCAGAAAAGAAATTCCACAAAGTCCAGAAATACAAAATGAAATAAAAATTGACTCATAAATCCTGATCAACTCACTGGGTTGCCTGGGCTGCTGGCTCCCGAGGAAAAGAAAGATTTTTCTCAGTCTTTACCTCTTGCTGCAGGGCAGTCATAAACCACAGTCTCTCTCCCCTTCTCACCCTGCATCAAAGGGGAGATTCTCTTTGATGCCTTTGAGGGATCCTTTGAATTGTAAATCTTCTGTTTATGGCTTCGGGTTTCTATTTACTGTCTCTTTTGTTGCCGTGGGGGGGGGTGGCTTCCTCTTTTTTCCCCTCTCTCCCAGATCCAAATTGTTTTATAATCCAAATCGTGAGGTTACTTACAATCTTTTCCAATCGTTTTATTTTCGGAAGAATCCAGCGCTCTCCGCCTTCGGCTTGAAGCTTCTCCCTGCTAGAATAACGTTGCCGCTCAAAATGGCCCCCGCGACTTCTACCCTCCTCGCTCCGGAGCTCTTATTAGAGCTAACCGAAGAGTTGGGGAGTCCGGATTTGGGCTGTGCCGAGCAAATTGCCCCCGGGACGCCCTTCCCGAGGTTCTAAGGGGCGCAGCGTCGCTCTCGCTGCCCTCCCCACTCCTAGCAGGGACGGGCCGTCTCGGAGACGAGACGAGACCCCGCCGATCGGCGCTGGCGCTGAACCCGGAAGCCAATAAATCTGTCATTTTCCATCAGGAACTTTAAAATCTGTCAGGTTTCCATCAGGAATCTTTTGCAGCCCTACATGGGAGATGCTGGGGATTGAACATAGACCTTCTGTTTGCAAAGCATGAGGTCTACCACTAAACTACAGCCCTTTCTCCAGGAGGATGCTGAAACAGAGCATTGGTCCATGTATTGCCTACACTGACTAGCACTGACTCTCCAGTGTTTCACATACAAGCTTTACCATCCCTATTTATTGCAGATCAATGTGGGAACTTCTGTATACCTCCCACTCTGCCTCTGAGCCACGCCCCTTCCCTTTGTTGAGTGACAGGTTATCTAGAACTGTTCTAACAATCTGAAGAATTGAATATGGGAGGGGGGAAAGAGGAAATGAAGGTGGCAGCTTCCCCATCCTCCACCTTGGATACAAATGGGGAATAAGTCCTGGGGCAAAGTGATTTTGGGGGGTGTAGATGTTCATACTCCTTGTTTGGGTGGCATTTGCCACCTTAACTCTCTCTCACTTGCCCTATGAGCCTATGGGCAGGGACAACTCTAGTCAAAAATTTTAAAAAGCTGACTTCTAGCTCTCTTTTGAGAACCAAAGTTTTGGGAGGGCCAATGTGGAACTGAAGCTGCATGACTCCATTTAGATCAGGGCTGTGATTTGCAAGAAGATTAAACTTTTCCCCTGCAAAGTTTCCTTGATTTAAGTAATTTAGCCCTGAAGGTGTGGTTACTCACGGGGCAGCAGAAAAATGGCAGGTTGGCAGATGCTATTGTTGAGCTTCCTTAAGCCTGCCTAGTGAATTCGTGCCTGAAGTGGGATTTGATCCAGGTATTCCCCAGCTCAGAATCCCATCTCTTAATGATTACTTCAGCAGCTCTCCCAGGACTTTTAATTGGTTAAAGGAAATTAATTGAACTGCTGACAAGCTGGGCTTTCATTACTATAAATGCACGTCTTTTGAAATGCGCTTGTCAGCAGAACCTCTGTAATACTTCCAAGGAAATAATTAGTTGGACGTTTTCAATATTTGTTTTACAAGGGGAGGGGGGCAGAAAGAAAGTGGTATGTGGATAATTGGTAATGATGACCTTGACAGCTACCAGTGCAGATTTTGATTAAAAAGAAATAAAGTAATCCTTTATCTGCATATCACATATTTCAGAATGGGGAAGAAAGTAGATCAAAATCACACAATTATTCTTGAAAAAGCATGGAAAGGCAAGAAAGATGCAAGCTGCAAATGAATTAACACAATGCCGGATTTGAACCCATCTGCGGCATTCAGTTCTTTGAATATGGTTATATAAAAGCATTCCAAGAGATTTTCTCTCTATGGTCATACTCCTGCTACTGCACATTCGGACAATTGACATATTAGTGCTAGGAATGACTTTTAATGTGTGTGTTTTTAATTTTTTTAAAAAAATACCCTGGTAGTAGTGTATTGGAGCATAATCAGAGCTTAAGAAACAGCCATATATCCATCTGTCCTGTACACCCAAGGTCTGCATATCAGATTTCTAAATGGTGCTCTAATGCTGGGGTGGGAGCCTCAGGCCTGGAGCCCAAGTGTGGCCGCTCCATCCAGCTTTTGGGACACTGTCCAGTCCACATGCCGTTCCCAGTCACATCCTATTTTGGCTCTATTTTGCATCCTTCTTGTGTGTTTTTGCCTTACTGGAATGTGTCCTTGATCGTTGGTAATTCCTAGGCCTGCCGTAAATGAAAAATTACACCTGATTTGCGTTTCTGTAGAGTCTCTCAAATCCATTGCTGGGATATATATTTGTGTGTGAATGTAGTGCTATTTTTTAATGGCACCTAGCTTTTTATAATGAAATTACAAGATTAGATAGAAGATTCAAGTTGTTATAGCAACTATACGTTTAAAAAAGATAAAGGGGCTTAAGTTATTTTTGTTGTCATGTGAGGCTTCCTTCCACATACAAACTATTCTGAAGGGATTTTGAATAATAAAAGAAATGAGAAAGAAAAGCAGAAGACAAAACAGCATGTTTCATTGTGGCATATTTTAATATTAAAATAACATTTGTGGGATTTTGAGCAATGGGGAAAAGGAGACCAAAAATATATGTTTTAACATGAGGTAAAGTGTGAAACTGCATAATATTATAATGTCATGCTTTGGGTGCAGAACTGCCTCTGGCTAGTTCCTAGAATTAGGATCACAAGAAAATACATACTCACCCCTTTGCATATACTGCCATGCTCCTCATCTTAAGTCAAACCAAATTCAGATACTATATCACCATAGTCAACATAACCATTAAGGCTGCAGCCCTATATACATTTCCCAAGGAGGTAAGTCCCATTTAATTTGATAGGGTCTATTTCTGAGTGGACAAGTGCTGCCAATCTTCTCTTAGGCTATGTAAACATGCACCCCTACAAAATTAATTGTACATGAGCATGCAATGTCATTACATGTGGCACTGGGCATGGTTCAATGTCACATCACCTGATTCCCATGTATACTGGTGGTGTGCACCCAGGCAGCATAATGCACAGTTCAAACTGCTGTGATCACTTGCATTGGTACAGTTGCCGATCGGAAGGTTGGCTGTTCGAATCCCCGCAACGGGGTGAGCTCCCGTTGCTCGGACCCAGCTCCTGCCAACCTAGCAGTTCGAAAGCACGTCCAAGTGCAAGTAGATAAATAGGTACCGCTCCAGCGGGAAGGTAAGCAGCATTTCCATGTGCTGCTCTTGTTCGCCAGAAGCGGCTTAGTCATGCTGGCCACATGACCCGGAAGTTGTACGCCAGCTCCCTCGGCCAATAAAGCAAGATGAGCACCGCAACCCCAGAGTCATTCGTGACTGGACCTAATGGTCATGGGTCCCTTTACCTTTTACTGTGCTTTAATTCCTTTAGCCCAGTACCTTAAATTTGTTTTCTGGCCTAACACAGCAAATAGCACTAGGGTCACTATGGGACATTGCAGAAAAGTGACTGCATGGCTAGACCCAGCCAGCCCCTGGTGCTTACAGAACTGCTATTATATCCTGGTAAACTTATCAAGACCCACTGACAGACCAATGGGGGACGACGACCTTAGGACACTTTGCCCTGAGCCCCCACAAACCTGGCCCCATGGAAATGTAACAATAAACACCTTCCTTAAGGGACAGGTTTTTGGGTGGATGAGTTTATGCAGGCTATATAAAAGTCAAGTGCAACAGAACAGTAAACATAAACACCTTGAACTAAATGACTTTTTTAAATGAAATGTACTGTATTTTGCAAGTTTTAAGGATTTTAATAGTAGCAGTCATCACCTTTGGGTGAAGAAAACCCCCATGTTAGCCACTTGCTCGTTGTGAATTTGGCTAGCAGCCTTGCAAGTATGTAGATTATTTCCAGTATAAATAAATGAGGTGGGTGGTGAGAGAGACTTGGTGTATGTGAGAGAGGTGAAGGGTGTCTCTTTCTTTCCATTGTTTCAGTTTCGTCTTTTGAATATAATACTGTTAAGGCAAAATGTTCCCCGGACCATTAGCATGACTTGTATTAATTTGTATCATCAGCCACATCTTCCACAGATTAAATTTTCCCTGGCTCTGATTGAACATTATGACTCAATCAGAGAATAAAGAAAGATTCAGAATAACCTATATAAAGGGATAACAATGGCCACCTAGGTAAAAAAATATATTATGATGATGAAGATATCATCATCAAGTAAATTCATCTGCAAAGCAACGTTATGTTATGCCTGTTAAAATCCTAAATATTGTTATTCAGATTATTTGGAATCTGTACTGTCCATTTGCTTCTGGTCTATTTTTATGCATGAATGCTGTGACTCAAAGATGCAAATGTATGCAGGGTTGTTTTTGCTATTCTGCTGTTTATATATGCTGGCTGTTTGGAACTTATTCAAGAACTTTCATTAACTTCGACATTTTCAGACTATATTGAAAGCCTGAATAAATTGCCTAAGCACTAGATGCCAGGAGCAGCTTGGCATCGTCTGAAGACTCAGTGAAACAAATGACTCTGAAATTAGAAATATTCAGCACTCTTTAATTAATTGCCATATGATATAATTAGCACACACCATTTATTTGAATACATAGTTAGGTTTTGTTCTGTTTTGTGGGTGTGCTTTAAAGTAAATTTGTCTTAACTGTGCACTATTTAGAAAGAGGGGCGAATGCCAGTCACAAGTAGAAGCGAGTAAAGCATACTTTCTTACACACTTACCTAGGATTAAGTCCCATTGAACTCAACCAGGCTTACCTCCAAGTAGACTTTCATAGGGTTGTGCTGTTAATTGGCTGCTGCTTTGCTGTGCAACAAGTGCTTGATTTTCCTTGGTTAAATTCTTGGTTCCATCGCGCAAAAATCACTCGTGTTCAACTTCTATCAGGCTCAGTGTTACTCTAATGCAGTCTTACGGCATGAAATCACCACCAAGACATAGGCGTAAAAACTCCCTAGAATAAATCCCAATCCATTTTAAAGGAATGACTTTTATCAAGAGAGGTTTCTGTATTCATGGAAAGGGCAACATTTTATGCCATTATTAATTGGAGGAACCATAAAACAAGAAATGCAAAAGCATGTTCACATATAAAAAGTTGTGCCATGTCACAGCCTGATTCCTCCTCTTACCTGCACATGTGTAACCATTTGGTAAGCTTCAAGACTTCCAACGAAGAGGCTTGCCCTTGTGTGGATCCGGGCAAGCCATCAAGACCTCCTCGATGAATGTCTGCCTATATTGGTCATAGCTGCCAAGTCTCCTGTATTCTCTGGGAAACCCCCGTTTTTCTAGCTGTTCTCAGCTGAAAAAACAGTTTTTTTGTTTTTTACTGGTTTATTCTGGCGTGGTGGCCATTTTGGAACTGGGCGGAGCATGCTCAGAAGCGACTTTTGATGCAGCTCTGCCCAGTTCCAAAATGGCTGCAGTGCGACTTCTGGTGCGGCGGCCATTTTGGAACTGGGCAAAGCAGCATCACAAGTTGCTTCTGAGCATGCTCCGCCCAGTTCCAAAATGGCGGCAGCGCTACTTCCAGTCTTCTACTTCTGGTCCGGTCCCTTATTTCTCCCACAGCAACTTGGTAGGTATGATATTGGTAATAGGGCCGACCTGCCCATGAGGTGGACTGAGGCAGCTGCATCAGGTGATGGCATCCCATAGGGCACAGCCCCTGCCAATGCCCCACCCACCCCTGCCATAACCGCCAGAGAAGCGAAGAGATGTGGTGGTGGCTCCTGGCAAAATCTCATGGAACTCTCATAAGATCTTGCTGAAGCTGCTGCTGCTACCACGCAACCCCAGTAAGCAAGTCTTGATGTGGGGGGGACGACACTTTTAGTTTCATCTCAGATGGCGATACGGGCCAGGCCACACCTGATCGATAATGCATTACACTTATGACAGACTGTTGGAGTATATGGAAACGTTCTCTGGGTGAAATATCTATTTTGGTGCCACGTAGCTGTTATATATCTCTGTGATGTGCAGGTCCCTCTTGCTTCTTTCTTGATTTAGCAGCTTTCAAGGAAGAGGGGCGTAATATGTGAAATAACAAATGAGACGCTGCAGAAAGAACTGAAAATTGGACAGTTCTATTTCCATAGGAACAGCTGATCAGCTCTCGCCCACACTCTGCTCCTCAATACACTGTATTTCAACTCCTTAGCTACTAGATTGATTATGAGATGTATTCCTTAATTTGAGACACAAAATACAGTAAGCTGCAAACTCCAAAACAGAAATGTACTTCTGGGGGAGGGGAGAAATGATGCTTTTTATTCCTATTTAAATACACATAATTGTCTGTTTTGATCAATTCTCCCTGTTAATTTGCTCTGCTTGACAATAATTATGCACTTCCGATTGCTGTTTGTTTATCAATGTCTTCTTTTCTTGAGTTGGGAAAAGGGGATGAATACTGAAATCTTCCTCCCTCAATAGCCGGTAATAATGGCTCTTTCTCTTATTGAGGTCTTTTGAATATACGCTTTTGTTTCATACTGTCAATATGCTTGTAAACATCTCCGGTGTGCTGTAAATTGATCTATTCCAGACACATCTATGCCCCTTCTTTGGGTGGGAAGTGTGGAAAAGGCATAAAGGGAAGGCCTGATTAGGAGTGAGAGGTGTTGATTATGCAATTAGTACAGGACCCAGGTGGCGCTGTGGTTAAACCACTGAGCCTAGGGCTTGCTGATCAGAAGGTTGGCGGTTCAAATCCCTGTGACGGGGTGAGCTCCCATTGCTTGGTCCCAGCTCCTGCCAACCTAGCAGTTCGAAAGCACCTCAAAATGCAAGTAGATAAATAGGAACCGCTACAGCGGGAAGGTAAACGGCGTTTCCATGTGCTGCTCTGGTTTGCCAGAAGCGGCTTTGTCATGCTGGCCACATGACCTGGAAGCTATACGCCGGCTCCCTCGGCCAATAATGCGAGATGAGCGCGCAACCCCAGAGTCGGTCACGACTGGACCTAATGGTCAGGGGTCCCTTTACCTTTACCTTTACATCATCTTTCACTGCAGCAGGCAAGGGGAGGAAGTTCAGGATAAATGGACAACTCAATGTGCAGGTCAGTTCTGAAGCATACTTTTATACATGAATGAATGAATTTATTAATATGCAAAAGGCAGTGTGAAAATAACGAGGATTTAAATACAAAAATTAAAATCACTTCTTAACGGACTCCCTGTAGTTGACATTTAGGGGTTGGGTCATTATGGGATATCACTTGCTTCCTGCGATTGATTGCAGACAAGCAAAATTTGGCTACATTTAATGTAGTCTTGGAATTCTTGTCCTCTAGCAGTAGTTTTAGACTATGATGATCAGATTCTTTCATGGACTTTTGCAAGACAGGTGTAATAAAAGTCAAACGTATATCGTCATACAAACGACAGCGTAAAAGTACATGTGAGGCAGTTTCTACTTCCATAGAGCCGCAAGGGCAGATCCGTGCAGTATATGGTTTACTCTCAAATCTGCCCTGTAGTAAGGCAGAAGGGAGAACATTGAATCTGACGAGGGTAAAAGATCGTCTGTATTTGGGGATCTGAATTTCAGACAGATAGCTTGCTGGGGCGAAACCTCTCCCATGGTCCCTTATTACAGAATATTTAGTCATTTCACTCATGTGGCATTGTAATTCTACGTCCCAGATTCGCTGGCGAATTAAAGTCCTGGCTCTCTCGTATCCTGCCGCAATTAAGATTTGCGGGGAGAGTCCCAGGCTTCTTATCTTTTCAAACAGGGAGGCTTTCCAGGTAGAGTGGTAGGAGTCTAACAATGTTAAATGTGCCAACCCGGCCGGGAAGAAGATAAGTTTTAGCCAAAAATGGATCTTTGCTATCCACAGCCGTGCATTGATGGATAATTGTCCGACTTCCAGTCGGACAGCTATATTGGCTACACAGGGGGGGATCCCCAATAGACAGCGATAAAATTTGGTTTGGAATGCCTCGACCGGCGCGAAATTTTTAAAACTGCAAACCTGGGAACCATAGGTGAGTTGAGGGAGTATTTTTGTGACAAAGACCTGGGAGGCTGCTGGAACATATTGACCCCCTTTCCCATAGAAGAATCTTGTTAGGGCTTTGGTGGTCCTTCCTGCGTTGGCAATGGCATTTTTCATCTGATGATGCCATGAGCCCCTTTCCTGAAACATTATTCCCAGATATTTATAGGTTTCCACCTGATCAATGGGTTGGCTATCAATTCTCCATTTGTGTTTCCTCCTTTTTTTTGAAAACACCATGATTTTAGATTTGCTGTAATTTATTGTAAGTTGTTCAGTTTTACAATAGTTAGCAAGGGATCTCAGGAGTTTCCTTAAACCAACGCAGGAAAAGGAAAGTAGAACTGCGTCGTCCGCATATAAGAGTACTGGAAGAGGGATACCTGCCAATTTGGGGGGGTGGGCATTTTCCATCAACATATTTTCTGCTAGAGAGTTTATGTAAAAATTAAATAAAATTGGTGCAAGGACGCACCCCTGTTTTACCCCATGGTGGGTTTGGATTTCTTTGGTTAGGTGGCCCAAACGGTCGCACCTTACCCTGACCCTGGTGTTTTCATATAACCCACGAATAAGACACAATAAGCGTTTATCAATGTTTGTGGCGCCAAGCTTTTCCCAGAGTCTGTCCCTAGGAATTAGATCAAAGGCGGATTTGAAATCTATAAAAGCTGTATAAAGGGACCCCCCTTTTCTAGAGTATTTGTCCGCCAGATGTTGGAGGATCAATGCCTGGTCTATAGTTGACCTCTTAGTTCTAAAACCAGCTTGGACTTCTGCTAGAATATGCTCTCGTTCCATCCACTCCACTAATTTAACACGTAGATGGGCGGCATACAGTTTACTGATAATACTTAGTAAACTGATTGGTCTGTAATTTGCAGGCTCGGTTCTGTTCCCTTTCTTGAATATTGGAATGATAATTGCTAAATCCCAGTCCTCGGGGATAAGAGCCGCTTCATTTATGCTGGTAAACACGGCGGCTAGCACAGGGGCCCACCATTCAACATTTGCCTTAAGTATTTCTGGTGTGATATTGTCCGCACCCAGAGCTTTCCCAGATTTAAGAGAATGGATAAGGCTAGTAATTTCATTGATGGTTACAGGGGGCCATTCAGTGCCGGTATCATTCGGGGCAAGATGGAGGGCCGGGGCCAACTGATTTGAAGAGTATAGTGAGTGGAAGTGTGCCTCCCATACTCCAGCGGGGATAGAGTATTCGATTTCAGTCGGGGAGTCTTTCCAGTTTTTTGCAATTATCTTCCAGAATGTGGCAGAATCTTTCCTTTTTGAGGCCTCTATTAGGCACAGCCACTCCTCCCTTTGAGCCTGGAGCTTTTTCTTATTGATCAGAGCTTTGTAGCTACGTTTTAACTCAAACCAATCTGACGGGAGCGCAGGCAAGTCTGCTGATCTGTAGTTCCTGTATTTAACCAACAGGAGACGTTTCATAGTAATACATTCTTGGTCAAACCAGGGTTTGGATTTATTGCAGGGCAGAGATTGGCATGGCGTTTTCTTTTCGTGGGTCAGATATGGTTGTAGGGACAAAATTAGATCGCGAAACATGTCTAATCTGTCCCCTGGAGATGGAGAATTAACAAGGTTATCTTTCCTAACAAGAAATGCATCCGAGTGAAGTTTTTCCGCTGTCTCATCACTTAGTTTGGTAGACCATTTGATACGCGAGTATCTTAGCTCCATATTTGCGGAATTTGGGGCAGCAGGTTTTTCAGGACAGAATAAATCTTCACTCACGTCCAAAAATAAGCAGAGTGGTAAATGGTCACTGTCGACCCTCTCCACCACTTTACATTCTCGGGCTCTATTCAGAAGGTTGAATGACACCAAGACATAGTCGATGGTGGAAGCTCCTGCATTCGATATGAAGGTAAATTCCCCACCGCGATCACTATTGACACGCCCATTTAATATAATCAAATCCAATTTGTTGGAGAAACGTAATAGGCATAGCCCTGCGTAATTGCAGCTCTTGTCTTTTGAGAGTCTGGGGGGGATAAGATGGAGTTTTTCAGGAGAGGGAGGTTGATCGTGAAATTTGGCATATAATGCTTCGTCTGATTGACCAATTCTGGCATTTAGATCCCCAGCCAACAGCACTAGTACATCATCTTTCACTGCAGCAGGCAAGGGGAGGAAGTTCAGGATAAATGGACAACTCAATGTGCAGGTCAGTTCTGAAGCATACTTTTATACATGCACTTATTGCGTGTGGAGGTCCCCAAAACCACCCCTCAAATAACTCACCACATAGACAAAACTTTTGTTTAATGGTTTTTGGCATGAATTTTGGCCACAACTTTTATTTAATACAAAACATGTGAGTGGTTGCGTAGGCATTGGTTCTCAACTGTCACCTAAGGACAGAAATCATAATAACTTGCCTTGTCAACACGGGGAAATCCTACAGGGAGAGACGGGGACCCGGGTGCAATGAACTCTCCCCTCTCCCTTCAGGCTCCCAGGGGCCTCAATACGCCGTCCTGGCCCCCTACCTTGGGGTTACGGACACAGCATAGAGCCCCTGTATTCCTGACTGGGATTTCCCCAACCACGCAGGCATAAACTTGGGGCCAACATAATCAATAAGACCCTTTAATACAACCAAAATAACCAATGCCTAACCGCCAACCTTACAAGTTGTGACTATTTGCTATGCAGTAGGCAAAAAACCAGATGGCACCAGCCAATCAGCCAAATGGAAAAAATTCCTACCAGGCCCCTGAATACAGGCGACCCCTTGAGAGGCACAGCAATGTCAACACAGAGGCCTAAAAACAGCGGAGGGAGGGTGGGGATCCGAAACGCAGCCAAAGAGAAAGAGAAACCAAGCATTTAGCCATTTATACCCCAGGAGTTGGACTTACCACTTGCAACGTGCTATTTTGCCCAACAACAGCCCAGGTCCAATCGGACGGTGGCCACTCATGCCCCCACCTTTGACTCAGGAGTGGTTTGCTAGCCCCCACCGCAAATTGTGCTCTCTATGATAGAGAACCCACATTACTGTACATACTTTTATCTAAATTATAAACTGGTTTCTTGGAATTCAGAATGCAATACAAAGCATGGAACTATTATTAAATTTGAGCATCTCTAAAGGATAATGGGAGTTGTAGTCCAAGAACAGCTGAAGACCCAAGTTTAGGAAACCCAGATGTAAAGGGTTCACTTAAGAACAGACAGTTCTTTAGGAATGTGCACCTGAGGCTATGAACTAGAACTGCACCTCATCTCTGGTCTCAACTATCATTAGCCTGGTTGCTCAAAAGAAATGGTGCATGAAGAATGTAAGGAGAGTCTTGATTGATAGGTGTATTAGATTTACAAGCTTCAAAAATGTGAAGAGTGCATCTCAAAGGAGAAACCAGCCTTTAAACCAACCACTGCTCCAGGCAACCTATTTATTGAACATTCAACCTGATTTGGTTCCACAAAGCTTATGCAGAGATTAGATTATGTCCGATCTTTCTTGAGCATTTATTCTAATTTTTTAGTGGGGAGGTCATACAACAATATGCATTCATCCTGGTTTTCTTGTAGGATGTTTATAGATTAATTGTTTGTTCAGCCCACACTTTTTGGAGTATTTCCCTGTCACAACTCAGCTGCAAAAAAGTCATTTTTTTGCTCTCGGGCAGGTGTGGAGCATTTTTGGCTCTCCAGATGTGGCTGAATTACAACTCCCATCAGCCCAAGCAAACAAGGCCAATATACAGAGAAGATCGGAGTTGCAGTTCAGTAACATCTGACGTGGGTGGCACTGTGGTCTAAATCACAGAGTCTAGGGCTTGCCAATCAGAAGGTCGGCAGTTCGAATCCCCGCGACAGCCCGAGCTCCCGTTGTTCGGTTCCTGCTCCTGCCAACCTAGCAGTTCGAAAGCACGTCAAAGTGCAAGTTGATAAATAGGTACCGCTACGGCAGGAAGGTAAACGGCGTTTCTGTGCGCTGCTCTGGTTCGCCAGAAATGGCTTAGTCATGCTGGCCACATGACCTGGAAGCTGTACACGGCTCCCTTGGCCTATAGAGCAAGATGAGCGCCACAACCCCAGAGTCGTTCGCGAGTGGACCTAATGGTCAGGGGTCCCTTTACCCTTTAACATCTGGAGGGCCAGAGTTTCCTCATAGCTGCTGTAGGGTGACAGAACACTTCAAGCCACCTTCACAAACCTACAATTTTTGTATGCACTGGATTCCTTATTTTCCTAAAAGTCTGGAGGTGATCTTCCACAGCTTACTTCTAGGTAAACATGTACAGGATTGCACTGCCATATCGGACTACATTTTGAAGTTAAAAATATGTTTGTTGAACAATGTGTATAGTACCGTAGTCTGTGATTATATGATTGAGTTTGTGATCTTTATGTTTATATCTGTTTTATTGTGACATAGTATTCTTCTCTCCGGTAATGCTAATGTATTAGATTGCTTTCTGTACCTTACCTTACAGTGCAATCCTATACATCTTTGCACAGAAGTAACTCCCAGTATGGTCAGTGGGGCTTACTCCTTAGAAAATGTGTTTAGGGTTACAGCCTTGAGTGTTTCGATTGGTCGCATTAAATCCTGTAAATAAATAATTGACTGCTTAAGGGATATACTTGAATTTTTCTTTAGTTGCATTTTTAAATGTGCAGTATTGCTTCCTATTAAGCTAACCATTTATGTTCAATCGTTTCCCCCCTCTTTGAAGTGCAGGCAATTATTTTGGTTCTCAGAACAGTTTAAAAGGTCCCATGTTACCTCTCCATTACTGTAAACTTGTATGGGTTTCTGCTACGATTAAGCCTTTCTGTGTTTAATTGTTTGGGATAATATTATTCAGACTCAACGACTCAACAAGGGACAGCCAGAGTGTAGCCAGCTGGAAGTGAGCGATGGGTTGTGTTTATGAAAGGAAGGAGAAGGATTCCAGAATCGCCCAAATCTCAGCAGGATTGTAGAAATGATGAGAACTGAGCCACAACTCATTTGCACAGGTACAACAAAAAGAAACTCCATTCTTTGACCTTGTATGCACATCACCGTAAGCCAAGTTTTGGCTTACCAGGATTATGTGAGTGTGCTGGCTTCTGGAGAGAAGCTTGCACCATCCTTGCACTTCCCTAGTCCTTAGTTAGTTCAGCAGCTAAGCCAAGGTTTGGTTTAGCATGTTGTCTGAACCCAAAATTGGGATTAAGGCCTCTTCTCCTTAACTACAAACTGTACACTACTATATATTATTTATTCAATTTATATCCCGCCCTTCCTCTCAGAGGAGCCCATACTGGTTACTGATGGTTGTCCTATGGTTACTGATCATGGTTAAATAAGAGAGAACTAAGAATATGTCCTGTGGGGGGTCCTTGGCCTGCAATACAGAAAGTTAGAAACGAAGGAAAAGTCTTTGATTCATGGTGAATAGCTGAATGACCACATCAATGTGGTGAGCAGCAATAATGGAAAGGGCAAATTCCATTTAGGGATAACTAGAAAAAGGAGTTAAAATTTAAAATGGTCCAGTATAATTTATGACACTATATAAATCTATAATGCGGTTTCACTGAGAATGTGTACAGATCTGGTCACTGCCTCTTGAAAAATGATATGAAGGGGAAAGGAGCTGTGAAAGGCACAGAAAGTGGAAACTAAAATGAATCCTATGAGGAGAGTCTGAAGCATTCAGGGGGGCTGTTTTTACTTATTTATTTAAATGAGTGTATGCCACTTTTCCCATTAAGAAGTACCAATAAGCACTGTGAACATGCTAGCGTTGTCTCTAAAGGTTTTGTATTTCAAAAACATTCACATTTTTCTTTTGAAAGTTACAGACTTGGTTTGTAAGCTTGCTGTAGTGGACAAGGGACTTTACTGAACTTAGCCTCCCTATCCTGCAGCTGAACTCACACAGGTGCTTCCCTCACCTCTTACCTTAATACTTTACAACTGTGTCTCTGTTTCTGATGCTTTAGTCTTGGGAGTTCCTTTGTGTTCGCTGAGCTGAGTCCTGGATTTTAAGACCAATTATTTATCTGTGTGTCTTTCATAATTTCTAAAATATCTTGTTATTTATCTTTATATTCTGCTTGAAATTGAATTCCTTAATAATATTTAACAGTCCTTCCTCCTTTCCTACATTTCCTGACTCTCTACTTTAATATCTCTAATCACTAAAAGAACACCAAACAACATAGGCCTCGTGACATCCTTGTCTTTAACATGAAGGTTTCCTTTCAACATAGTCCTGTCTTTCCCCTAATTTTCATGAATGTCATATGTTGTTTTTTTATTGACTCTTTCCCCATATGACGCATATGCATCTGCTTTGCTGAAATCCCAATACATTAGGCCACCTTCAATTCCCTTGGCTGAAAAACCTGTTATCTTCAAAGTTATCTGATTAATCTCACAGCTCTACCTTGTGTGAACCTATATACTGCATTACATCCCATTTGTCATTTACTTTTCTGTCTTTGATTGTCCTGTCCTTTAATATATTTTTTCAAGTTAAACTTTGAAAATGTGCACACAAAAAGGAAGGAAATTCAAAAGGAGGAGAGATGAAAAAACCAAAGTTTGCTATCTATTATTATTATTATTATTATTATTATTATTATTATTATTATTATTATTATGGGGCAAACTTGTCCATCTCATTTTCGTGTTGACAGTCTTCACACACTTTCCTGGAGAATAGTCAAGTTATTTCAAAGAGCTCTCTTCCAGCGTAGAATGTTGTATGTCTACTTAGAGGATCTGCTGCATGAACATTATCACATTGACCCTTGAGCCTCGTATTCTTCATTTGTGTATTATTAATGTGCACGAGCCATATACCTTTTTCCATGCATGAAGCTACCCTTTGCTCCCACTGACTGCTGCCACTGCTACCCTCATGTTCCTTTTCCATTCAGTCAGTCTGAGTGCCTCTTAAGATAGAAGCGACAGATTTTATAATGGGAAATCCTATTATGTAAATCACCAGTGAGCATAACTATGCCAAATTCTATCTGTAGATTCAGCCAGTCATTTGAATGCACCACTAACAGCCCAATGCATCTCCAGAGGTATAGTGGTCTGGAGTCGTGGGGAGTGGGGAGATTGAAGATCTGTTACTATTTCAGCAGCAGGGTCCCAGTGTACTAGAGCCACTCTGGAAGAATAAAAGGGGAGCTTTTTAATCAATTGAGAAGTCTTGTCTCTCTTTGTGCTCCTTGGAGCCAATTAGAGTGAAATGAGGTGAGTCGGTCACTGCGAACAGGCTCCTAGGGTCACTCTGGAGAAGGTATGTGGAAGAATACCAAGAAGGAGTTGTTTTGTAAGCGCCAAAGCAAAGCATTTAGGAATACTGAAAACACCAAGTGTTTTAGTTTCAAGAGAATGCACTGTTAAATACAATGGAATTTGGAAAACATCATCATCATTTTATTTGTATGCCACATTCCATAGCTAAAACCATGCTCATGGTGGTTAACAACATGGAAACGATTTACATAGTTACAAACTTAACTAAGTATAAACTCTAATCATAAACACATCAAAAAGTACACAACCAAATTAAAGAATTTCCACACAAATAATACAAAGAGCTAAAAATAAAGATGCAAAGGATTAAAATCAATAACAGCAACAAAAACACCAACAAGCAATACCCTAAGATTGTGTTCAGCAGCCTCAGCTTTTGTAGATGGAGTCAGTCGGGGCCCTGCTCTTCCAGGCCATGTGGCTAGCAAGACAGGGAGCAGCTATTCCAGGACTCGTAGCCAAGATGGCTTAAGTTACTCTGAAAGATCACTTACCCATGTACATGCACAGAAATAGTATATCTAGCTGTAAGGCAACACACAGAGATCTGCATTGATCATTGGGATGCACCCCTGATTGTTAGTATTGTATAATTATAATGTTATTGTATAATCTTAGAAGTTGCATGGCTGTGAGTGAACGCGGTTTTGAGTCTTGTGGAGACTCTTCTGAATTTGCCACTACACTACTGTTACTGTAGATATCTACACAGCAATCAAGTCCCATGGTGTCACTGGAGCTTACTCACCTGTAAATGTGTAGAGGGTTTCAGCCTAAGGGATTTAGTGAAAGCTAGCATAGCTTGATAAAGACCTAGGCCTATTTCTGGAATATCAGAATAACAATTAGCAAGGAGGGCGGTCTGTGTGCATACATACAGTGGTGATAGTCCTATGTTTGTACTACATCCCTATGCCCGCCTTATTGAAAGAACTGAATCTCAAGGGACAATAATTATTTTCCTGCATATGCATGCTGATGATTATTTGGGTCCGTTTAATTTATCCAGACAGATACACTTGCTGATACAAAAGCTGTATGCAACCCTACCAAGAGACATTGCCTGCAACATCATTGATAACAAATGGTAGGGTATGCCAAAGGATGAGGTCAGATAAAAGCTAATATCTTGTCATATTTGTTTGATTTAATTTCATGTAGCTGGAGCATGTATAGAACCAGGCACAAAGGCTGCTGATAATTGTTGTCGGGCTTATTTAATTGTCTTCGTGCCAAGATGTTAACCAGCAGAATTAAAAGAGTCCACTGCTTACTGTTGTTTTATTTTCATTAGTGTGCAGCCTCTTCAAGTCTATTATTCTGAGAATTTAGTTTGCATGTAACTACAATGCATTAAGGCTTAAGCAATGCAACACTCTCCATAAAGAGTAGTATTTTAGGCTCTTCATGGCCCTGTTGACTTCTGAGCATTTCCAGATCCCTCAGAATTGTCCATCTTCACAGATGTAAAGATGCTTGATACAAATGGTTGAAGAGAACGCCTCTTCTTGCACGAACTCTCCCAATGACTGTGGTAATCTTCCAAGCACTTTACTTGTAGAACTCCTTTCCAAGCATTGCTGTTTTACTTCCAACCTATTGAATATCTGAAAGGGGCCTTGAAGTGTGAGCCAGGAAGTCCTTGGATCAAACCTCTCCACAGTCATGCATTCCCAGCCTCCAGTTCCCAAGTGCAATATGGAGATAATAAAATAAATAATATTCACCTAACTTACAGGGTTGTAATGACTGAAATAATGTATATGAAGTGCTCTGAACACTCCCGAGTATCTCTTTTCAGGGCTGAGGACTAATACTGTATTAGGACCAACTCTGTAACCTTACCTTAACTTATTTATTCTGGATCATTTATAAGCTTTGATAAGTATCAGTGTATCTCATCTGATACATCACTGAGCTAAAAAAAGGGGGCCATAATGATGTGAATTTTTTTTAAAAAAATACTTTTTATTAAATTTTCCACATCAAATCACATTGAAATTATTCCCAATTACATTTTTACAAATCCAAATTAATCATACAATTCCAATTAAAGAAAACATTCCAATTATAGCCAATTATACTTTATTTTTCAGACTCCCATGCCTCAGATTCCCAGAGCTCCCTGCTAATCACCAATATCCTTTGCTTCCTTTTTAATTTATCCCTTATTTAACAGCCTCTGATATAAATATCACATATTTTCAAGTCTGTTACTGTCCTTTCTTGGCCTCCGAGTTTACGTTGCCAGTCAGATGTTTCCAAATACTTTCTGTCTCTGTGTGGACTGTATCTGTAACCTCCCTCCGATCTCTGGCCCCTAATACCAATTAAGTCATAAATTATATCCAAATTCCCCTCCATGGCTCCTCCAAAAATAGAATCACAGTCTTTCCAGCAGAAGAAAAGCCAGACGTCCCTTCTCACTCTTCTCAAAACCGAACAGCTTCCTCTACCTCTGACTGCATTCCATTCCAGCGCCATCTTGTCTGATTTACGAACTGCGACATAAATCTTAAGTCCTCCTTACAGTCACAAATCTTCAGCCTCTCAGCCAGGGCCAGGATTTTAAAGGAGATTTTTGCAAAAATGTCAAATTATATATAATTCCTCCAGTTTCATATTTATTTAAAATTCCATGTCCACCAGTTTGTACTCTCCATTATCCTGCTGCTCTAGATCAAGTCCGATGTTCCGTCCAGGGAAGGTATTTGATAAATTATAGGCAAAGAACAAAGAAAAAGGTTGCACTTCCCTGTAAGGCGTCTCGGATGCTCACTCTTCACTCCTGCGATGTTTCCTCTTATCTCTCAGTGGCCGTAATTCAAATCATTCTCTCTGCTACTCAGGGCTGTGTCCATAAGCAATAAATTTTCACTCTTTCATCTGAGGCATGCCCAAAACTTTCCTCTAATTAAAATTCCAAGTAATGGGACCCATGTGCCTGGTGTGTGGCTTCCAGGAGTGCCAACTCCAACGGGTGCTACAGCCCAGGCCCCCCACCCCCCGCAGGGGTCAGTGTGGGTTAAGGGGCATCTGCGGGCCAGCAGCCCCCTCCCGTAGCGTCCCGGGAGGGGTAAGGGAGGCTGCATACTCCCGAGGCAGCCGCCGAAAAAACACCGTTGGAGCGGAGAAGATGGAAGTGTCCGCCATTCCCTCCAGCAGTGGGCGGAGTCCATAATGATGTGAATTTAAAAAGCAAATGGCAAGGTGAGAACTAAAGAGATCAGGAGAAACATCAAATGCATGTTGAACTCTGGAGACCTGAACATGAATCCAATACATGACTATCATGTAGTCATGAGTTCTTTTAAATACCCTGATACATATGCGTATGTTCCCTGAAGAGCAGGGCAGAATTGTAACTGCTAGTGAACATCACATCTCGAGAGTTCACTCATCTCTCAACCCATCCAGCGATAGGCACTTTGGAAGCAACATAGGCTGAATTGGGATTGTCCTTCTCCTTGTTGGAAGGAGGTGGAGAGTATGTCAATATTCCTGGAGACACATCGACACCCTTGCAAAACAAAGCCACTCAATTGGTCTTATGGTATTATCAATCAAAGATGTGCTCGAAAAAACTTTTGCACCCGTCAGGAAAACTATTACTGAGAATGCCCCCATGCCAGGTCAGCAGCAATAAAGAACTGCTTGGCTAGGCTTTAACCCAGAAAATGATAAAATATGCCAAATAGATGTTTCTCAAGTGTGTGTTAAAAATGCATGCTCACTGCTGCTAGCAACATTGTCACTGACCTCAGAGCATTAGGGAAGAGAGATTGTATTGAATACTTTCATTTCCCCATAAAATCCCTATCATGATAGTTCAGATATGCCACATGGCAATAGCAATGATGAATGGTGTTGATGCCTCAGGAGAAATGAGGTACTAAAGTTACATTATATTCAGCTGGGGTGTTAAACATGTAATACCCTTAAAATTGTTATTCCCTTGCAAATTGTACACCTCATATTTCAATAATGTCTCGTATATGGAGAAAAATGCTCGACCTCATGACTTTTAAGACATCCCTCTCTCCCCTTATCAGAATTGCTATGATGTGACTTCAGGACCACACAGGTAGGGATATTTTTAAAAGATCGATATTTCACTTTCTCATTCTGTGCCTGGTGGAGGTTTTCTCCTAGATGGGAAACTCTTTTTGTTCCTTTGAGAAGAGGCTGTTGACAGACTAAAATGGAACTACTTTTATCCCATCACATCTGAGATGTTTCCTCTCCCACCTCTGTGGGGGGTGTTGTGCCCAATGGTTATGGAAATGCCATTAGCTACAATCCTCCATATTTGAATATAAACAAGATTAGAAATGAGGTATCAGGGACAGAAAGACATGATATTCTCATTTGTAAGTGTTTTCCAATTCCTTTTCTCTTAAAAAAAAAAGCAGATTCTCTTCTTTCCTATATCAGGTCAAAAATAACAAAACAATAAGCAATAGCACTATAGAGAATTCAATATATAAGCTTAAATTAGAGAGCAATTTTCCAACGTATAATTTTGTTAAACCACTGGATCTATAACTACTGCTTTATTCTTAACTGGCCTATGTTTTTACATTTTTTTCTGCTTCCATTTAAATTATGTAGGTTTCCCCCCCCCCCTTGCAATTGTGTCCTTTATGATATGTAAGACACCTTGCATGGGCTATGCGAAAAAGGGCAATCTTTAAATATGCTTTTAAATAAATAAAGGTTGCAAGCAACACCTCTCACACATTTGTGGTGACTTCCACATCACTCATTTATTAGACAAATCCATGTTTTATTTAGGGCCCCCACAAGGTTTGATTTCTAAAGCATAGTAGGCTAAGAAACCAGCCTCTCTAAACAAATTGACTTGTAATGCTAGGCAAGGCTTTATTGCAATCTCTTGGAGGATATTTTACACACGAGCCCAACAGACTGAGCTGATAGCAAGACTGAAGTCTAATTATGGCCTCTCCACTTAATGTGTGTACAGTCATACCTCATACTGTGTCCACTGTGGGTTGCGTTTCTCCGGGTTGCGAACGCAGCGGACCCAGAAGTGTTTACTTCCGGATTCCGCCGCACGCGCATGTGCAGAAGCATTCCGCGCACTTCGCGCATGTGCAGAAGCGCTTTATCGCTTGACTATGCACCCCTTCTGATGGAGGTACAGATGGTGGCAATGTGGGAACTGTCCTTTACAGTGGTGGATTCCCACTTGCAGATTGCTGTCAGCAGGGAGTCACACATGGCACCATCTTTATCTGCTCTTTTCTTTTTACCCAGATTTTGGGGGGCTTCATTTGGAGGGTACTGTGTAGACTCGTATCCTTACCTTTTTGTTTTCCATTGGAATCTTTTGCAGTCCATTTTCCCCAAAAAACTGCTTGATCTTTTCCATCTGTTCTTTTTCTTTCTTATACAATTGTTTGTAATAATTTTGAAAACATCTCCTTATTTCCACAGGGTTCTGTATTATTTTCTCTTCCATCTTGATACTTGTAATCTTATTCACTTTTTGTCTCTTCTTCAGCTGCCATGCAAGCAATTTCCCACATTTATTGGCGGATTCAAAAGTATTTTGATTCATCATTTTAACCTTCCATTCTATTTCTTGATTTAATAACTGCGAATACTGTACTTGTAATAATTTTATACTTTTTTGAATCTGCTGATTCTTTGGATCCGACCTTAATTTCTTCTCTTTATCCTTTAATTGATCCAATATCTTTCCTTTTTTCTCATTTTGCTGCTTTTTCATTATTGCATTTTGCTGTATCAAAAATCCTCTCATGACAGCCTTACTTGTGTCCCAAATCACCCTTTTGTCCATTCCTGTCTTCAAATTAATTTCAAAATAGTCTTTCAGGGTTTTTTTGGGCCTCCTTTATTAATTTTTCATTCCTCATTAGAGCATCATTCATTCGCCATCTAAAAGCTCCCTGTATATTCAATTTTATTTCCAACGCCAATATCCTTACCTTTTTGAAGTGGATTGGGTTGTATTGCACATACCTTTCTGTATATGCCATGGATACATTTTTAAGCTTTCATTTCGTTATGGTTTTTATTTTCAGTTTTAATGTTTGCATTATTTCATAGGTCGCTTTGGATTGTTGTTTGTAAAAAAAAGGGGGGGGGACTAATAAGTGAAATGCATCATCATCATCATGTGGTGTGACATATATGAGCCCAAGAATTACTTCTGTGTCACACCTTTTTTACACTAACAACAGGTTCTTATGTTAACAGGCCTGTGAGTGGTGACCACTCAGAAGTTAGGCAAACCGAGTACCAGTGGACTTACTCCCCATGTAAGCAATTATAGGATTTAGGGGTGGCTGAATCTATCAATTTTAGTTTCTCATTTTTCCAGTCTTCAGTCCAGTTTTCCACATTTCCACATCAATGTATGATTTTTTTTATTAAAAAAAGTCCTTATAATTCATCAGCTTTCTAGTGGAAATTTATTCTAACATACACATGTTTGTACACAACATTGCCTGATATATACACACTTTTGCAAATCAAATTCCCCTAATATAATGCACTTTTGTATATTATTTTCAGTCATAGCTGCTTTTATTTTTGCATATTTGACCCTAGTATTTGCATTTTTGTATGCATTACTTAGCTGGAAAATTGCACTACAAACTTTGGAGAAGCACACATTTGAAATGACGACTTTGGAAAATAGGAATTACTTAGGTTCACCTTTAAATGTGAGCTGAATTGAATTTCTTCCCCATCCCTAAGAGAATTGCATCCTTAGTGTGCTGAAAATGGAAGTTTATTTCCCATAGTCCAGAAATCCTGACTGAGCAACTAATCAATCCTCTGTCTGACAGACCCAGTGAATTAAACAATCACTGTCACTAAATGGCATACAGAAGGCAGTCCCATGAACATTAACCTTGATTTTACTCAGGTAATTAGATTTCCGAAATGTAAGTGCGAACTGCAGGTTGTTGAAACGTCGCTGTCTACAGTAGTTAACAAAAGCCTGCCTGATAACAATTTGAAAACCAAAGAAACGTTTCATAAGGGTGGAGCTTGAATACATACAAAGTGCTGATTGTGCTAGAAACTGGAAGTAAGAAAAAAAACACAGCTATAAGCAAAACTGGAGTGTAGCTGAGACACTGCTAAAAACTGTCCATGGGAAACGCGTCACCAGAGGTGTGACTTGGTGGTACAGTGTATAATTCATGTGTTGTCAGAAAAGAAGAAGAAGAAAATGTTGCTCTTTCTTTCCATTTGCCAGTTTATATGGCTCAGAGGACTGCTTCGCTGTTGTTTTACTCTGTCTTTATTTCAAGCCTTGGGCTTACAACATTTTGAACAGTTGTACTCCCATTCAGGAATAGTTCTTGCCCTCAGATATGCACACACAAACACACACACTTGCTACCACCACTGATAATAAGAGTAATAGGCCAGATGCTGATCTAAGTTGCATAGGTCTCAGTCTGGAGTAGTTCTATTAACTTATATGTCCTTCATGAAATATTTACAGCTTATACTGAAATGAAAGCTACATTTTCACAGATATCCCAGGAGCTATGTCTGTGCTTTCTGCGTCTTGTTTATCAGCATCTGGCAAAAGATATGTGCAGAGAGAGAGAGAGAGAGAAAGGAGGGGGAACACTCTTTCCCCAAATGCTCCCCTAGAGAAAATGTTCTTCTGAGCCATTCTGTTTGCCACATCTGCCTTGGAGTGGTAAATATTTTTGAAGCATGTTTTCCCCTCCTCATATCCACTATCCAATGCAAGTTCTGCTAGGGTTATTCCACATGGAGGAATGAATTCGTAGCGTAGAGACAGTGTGGTGTAGTGGTAAGAGTAGTGGCTCTGACAGACCAGAGTTCCAATGCCCAGTTGGTTATGAAGATTACTGTGTTACCTGTCTCTCAGCCTAATTTATCCCACATGGTTTTTGTGCAGATAAATCAGGGAGAGGGCAACCATGTATATTTCATAGAATCATAGAATCATAGAGTTGGAAGAGACCACAAGGGCCATCCAGTCCAACCCCCTGCCAAGCAGGAAACACCATCAAAGCATTCTTGACATATGATGTCAAGCCTGTGCTTAAAGACCTCCAAAGAAGGAGACTCCACCACACTCCTTGGTAGCAAATTCCACTGCCGAACAGCTCTTACTGTCAGGAAGTTCTTCCTAATGTTGAGGTGGAATCTTCTTTCTTGTAGTTTGAATCTATTGCTCCATGTCTACTTCTCTGGAGCAAAAGAAAACAACCTTTCTCCCTCCTCTATATGACATCCTTTTATATATTTGAACATGGCTATCATATCACCCCTTAACCTTCTCTTCTCCAGGCTAAACATACCCAGCTCCCTAAGCCGTTCCTCATAAGGCATCGTTTCCAGGCCTTTGGAGGAAGGGTGGCATACAAGCGTAACCAGTGCTATTTTTCTTGAAAAAGAGGTGATGGAACTCACCATGAATGCCTCCCTTGTTCTTTTATACTGGCATTGGAGCCTACCTGAGAGGTGCCAGAAATGGGTTCTGGCTGAAAAAAACGCCTGAGCATAACATAGATGTATTCGTTAGGGACATCATGGCACATCAAATAGGGGCTCTTCACAAAGTAACTGGGGCCTGCTTGATCAACACCTCAAACACTGACTGAGCTCTTATTGTTGGCGCTGTAAGGGAGGGACATGGGTGGCACTGTGGTCTAAACCACAGAGCCTAGGGCTTGCTGATCAGAAGGTTGGTGGTTCGAATCCCTGCAACGGGGTGAGCTCCCGTTGTTCGGTCTCAGCTCCTGCCAACCTAGCAGTTCGAAAGCATGTCAAAGTGCAAGTAGAGAAATAGGGACCGCTCCGGCGGGAAGGTAAACGGTGTTTCCGTGCGCTGCTCTGGTTCGCCAGAAGCGGCTTAGTCATGCTGGCCACATGACCTGGAAGCTGTCTGCAGACAAACACCGGCTCCCTTGGCCTATAGAGCGAGATGAGAGTCGTCCATGACTGGACCTAACAGTCAGGGGAATCTTTACCTTTACCTACCTTTCCCTGCCTCCTCAAGGGTCCACCAGTATCACCTGAGGCATGAGAAGTGGTAAAGGCAATGGTTGGTGCTCCAGCTCCTCAGGGAGGTATCCTTTCTTACCAAGGATGGAGCCTGGGGTGCAAGTCTCAGAGTTGCTAGTGGATAGTTATGTTGCCACTAGGGATGCTGGGAAGTGTACAACCACTTCCCTCTGCAGGACAAGATGCTTTGCTGAGGAGCAGGTGTCACTGCCTTTGCTGCCTCTAATGCACTGGGTAAGTTTGGTGGAAAAGAGACAGCAACGATCAAGGCAGCGTCAAGCTCTTGCAGTGTGTGTCGTTTGCATCACATTCAGTGGTACCTTCATTCTCAAACTTAATCCATTCAAGAAGTCTGTTTCAAAACCCAAGCATTCCAAAACCAAGGCTCGCTTTCCCATAGAAAGTACTGCAAAATGGATCAATACATTCCAGACTTTTAAAAACAGCCCCTAAAACAGCAATTTAACATGAATTTTACTATCTAACGAGGCCATTGATCCATAAAATGAAAGCAATAAACAATGCGCTGCAGTCACACAATCAATCAGTAACTGAACTGGGTACCACACAGCCACAAAAAACAACAAAAAGAGCAACAAAAACAAAAACGCAAAATAAATAGCAAAAACAGACAGACCACAATGTAACACTCAAACCAGAAGTGTGGCACTCAAACCAGAAGTGTGGCACTCAAATAGGAAGTGTAAAACTCAAAACGGAGTATGTTCAGCTTCCAAAAACAGTTTGCAAACCGGAACACTTACTTTCGGATTTGCAGTTTTTGGGTATCAAGTTGTTTGAGTACCAAGGCGTTTGAGAACCAAGGTACCAATGTACTTGGAACAATTTCTTCAGGGTAGGCACAGGGATTGCCATGAATCACCAACTATCGCCTTTGTACCCATCCTTTGCTTCAAGACAGGGATGGGACATCTCTGGACCCCCAGCTATTGATGAGTCTATCAAGCTCCTCTCATTCCCAGCTGGCATAGCCGATGGTCAGGGATGATGGGGCGGGGGGGTTATAATCCGACACTAACAACATCTGGAGAACCTAATGGGTCATGATGAGGTATGGTGACCTCATGAGTGTTTAAATCAGAATGAAATAGGATGAACTTACGACACTCTGAGGTGCTTGGGATGGAACGGTAGCCAATTAAAAATGATTAAATGATAATGCAATGGCTCCCCACAACATTTCCATGTGCTGATGTGATCAGGCAGCGCCATATGTCTGACCACAGCCCATAAACAGAAGGGAACAGAGAAAGGACAGAGAGAGGCCAACTTACAGAACAAAGAAGATGCACAGCTATCAGGAGCACACAAAGCTAATTAAGTTTGAGATAAAATAAAATAAAAATTCCTTCCAGTAGCGCCTTAGAGACCAACTAAGTTTGTTGTTGGTATGCGCTTTCGTCTGCAAAGCGTGTGTGGTATCTGAAGAAGTGTGCATGCACATGAACGTTCATACCAATAAAACTTAGTTGGTCTCTAAGGTGCTACTGGAAGGATTTTTTTAATTTCGTTTTGACTACGGCAGACCAACACAAGTACCTACCTGTAACTAGAAAGACTGAGATATAAGGCTTCGGATATAGGGCTGTTTTTATGAATTATCCACATGAGAAGTTTCTTTGCAGTCAGCGATGGGTGGGGGTGGGGAATCATCTGCCTGACAGGCCCAGTGAATTAAATCACTGTAGTTAAATGGCATCTGGAAGCCAATCATGAACCTCTTTGGATGCTCATGTTTGCAGGAAATGGCTGCCAGTGTTGTTTTCATTTATTTCTTGATGCATTAGTCAGAAGAGAGCTGAAGTTAGATAAAGAACAATTTCATGGGAAGATATAAGAGCTGAGACATTGGGCCAGTCTATCATAGGAAGATTAATATAGTCATTTGAAAATGTATATTGCTGTGTTTTATAGCTGACAATGATCCTCGGCAGATGGTCATAAGGTTTTATCACAGGAGGAAGCTGTTAAAATGTCAATATGGATATACTATGATAGACATTGCAGAGGATTATTTTCAAATGTTAATAACTTATCCTCTTTGCATTAAAAAATTACAAGGAAAAGAACCCCCAAAGCCTAAACAAATGAGCGAGGGTAAATGAATATTTTCCACAGTACAATCCTGTGGATTTGGTGCAAATATGGATGTTCAGTAGGGTTTACTTCCTACTTAGTATGTTTAGGATTGCAGCCCAAAGCTAGTAAAAGTTTTTGTCTCTGTTTATTTTTACAGCATTCTGACAAATAATTTTTGTTTCCTACATTCATTCATGTCTAAAGTAGGTTGAGAAGTCCCTTCTACCCAACCTATGTTTCTCTTCCATGAGTAGCATGTATCTCAGTATGATCTATAGATATGAAATACAGATGGAATTAATGGAATCTGGATTCCCTAAATCTTCCTAGTTTTTACTTTTTTGCTTTTTGCAGATTTTTAAAAAGTCATTAACCATTAATAGAATGGAGGGAGCCCTTTAATTTGTGGGAGATTCTTTGATCTAGTGCAGGCATCCCCAAACTGCGGCCCTCCAGATGTTTTGGCCTACAACTCCCATGATCCCTAGCTAAAAGTACCAGTGGTCGGGGGAGATGGGAATTGTAGTCCAAAACATCTGGGGATGCCTGATCTAGTGGAGGCCTCTTAGAACAGAACAGGAGGGGTGGGGTTTTAATATTTGAGAGAGCTGCCAGGGAAGGGGGAACTGTCACCTTCCCTCTTCCATTAGTGGAGGCCTCCAGTAGACCAGGACACCAGCAACTTAGATTTTGTCCCTACACAGCCCACCAATCGGCTGTGTGGCACTGACAAAAGCTTCTTCAGTACAGTGGAACCTCGGTTTATGAACACCTCGGTTTACGAATTTTTGGTTTACAAACGCCGCGGACCCATCTGGAACGGATTAATTCACTTTCCATTACTTTCAATGGGAAAGTTCGCTTCAGTTTATGAACACTTCAGTTTAAGTACTCCGTGGACCGTCTGGAACAGATTAATCCACTTTCCATTACTTTCAATGTGAAAGTTCGCTTCAGTTTATGAACAGACTTCCAGAACCAATTGTGTTCATAAACCGAGGTACCACTGTACCAGTGAATACCAATGAGTCCCAGATACAGGTATATCTGAAAGTTATCACAAATTCATGCAATGATCACCCATACCAGCACTAAGAATCAGAACATTACAGATTTATGATTCCTTTGCACTGGGAGATGTTGAAGTGTTCTTATGCATCATAGCAGTGGAGGATACTGTTGAACAATTGCTGCATCAACTGATTCCTGGACCCCAGTTATGCCTGTGACTTGTCAGGAGACTGGGAGAGCCAGGGAGAGCCATCACGGTAGCAGAATCTGGCATTTCATCCCTAGTCACATACAATCATGTGCTTGCTCCAGATACAGGGCAAAGTGGTGTACCCATGTGGTGACCCGGGGAGCAAAACCCAATAATAATTTTGAGAATGTGTGGCTGCCCATATTTGCAAGATTATGGTAACTTGAAAAAGGGCTGCTGCAATTATAGAAATCATGCCAGTGGCAGCCCTGGGCCCTAGGTGGAAACACCTGTCAATATCACTGGTCTTTCCATGAATGGTCCCTGCCAGGTTGCAAGTCTGTTATCTTTTCTACATGTTCTCATGAGAAATTGTATGGGGAACTAGTCCGATATTCCTTCCTCACTCACATGGTTTGCTGTTGTTGTTTCACATTGTTAGGTGAAAATTTCCCACATTTAGATGATGGACTTTCATTGCACTCACACATCCATCTCGATCCTCCATCCAGTATGTAAAAAGCATTATCAGCATTCAAGGACAATTTCTAGTCTGGCAAAATCACTTGGGGGAGGATGTAAAGCAGGGCTGGTGAGGGTGAGACTTTGGAGGGTCTTTGGCCTGTAGAGAGTCCCAAGAGTCAGGAAGAGAGGCTGGGGGAGGTTGCAATTGCCCCCCTCTCCTTTCTTGAATCTCACCCACCAGTCTGCTGTTGTTGGGAGCAGAGTTTCTCCCAGGCAAATGAGGAAATGTTTATAAGTCAGATGTCAAAAGATTTGGATTTTATTTACTCTATGCACCACTCTCTCAAAACTATATATCTAACATAACTTGTAGGATTTAGGGAGAGGACTATTTGGATCCTTTCAAAGCCAAAAGATTGTTCTTCAAAGGAGCAGACTGGGTAAATTGTCACTGGCAAGGATGATTTGGCAGCATCCAGGGATGGAGAGAGGAGGGAATTCATCTCACACAGTTGTATAATTTGTTGTGGAAATTTAAAAACGACTATCCCCTATAGCATGTGTCACGGTGGCTGGAGAAGGCTACTTCAGAGTAACGACTCTACACAGCTCTGCATTTTATGGTTTTATTGGTGCTGAGTATTTACAGTGCTAATGGCAGTGCTATTTACAAAGACCCATCTGTTTAGCTTGAATCAGAACCTCCCAGTGGCTTTTGGCGCGTTTTGCGCCAACATAATAACTTGGGGAGACCCATCCTCTTCCCCCGACGCCTTTTGCGAAGTTCCGGAGTTGGGGGGACTGGCCTGCCCCCCTTCCTTTCCCCTTCCTGTCCCACCTGGGACGATGGCTCTCTTTCCCTGCCAGAGCCTTGGAACCCACTTCCTGTTTCCCCACTTGAGCTGGAGCTTTCCTTCTTTTCAGCCTCGCTCGGGTCTGGGCTGGAACTCAGGAGGGGAGGGGCTTCGCGATATCCCTTGCCCCTCACATCCATTCCCCTCCCAGGCCCCCCTTCTCCCCTCCCTAGAGGCTGCTCGGGTGTCAGTGGTGACTGAAAACCTAGAAACTCCGTGCTGTCCGAGCCGGTTGGTGTGAACACCTCCCCCCAGTCCCTCTGTCTCCCTCCTTGCTCCTCTGAAGAGGGAAATCCCAAAAAGTCCGTGGCCTCAGAACTGGTGGGGGTGAAAATCTGCTGCCAGTCCACCTCGTCCTCTGACTGAGTGGACCTCGGAACTGCCCATATCTCCTCCTCCGTGTCCTCAAACTCTGCTTCCCATCTCCATGGTGAACTGCTTTCCCCCTCCTGCGTTTCCTCCTCCTCCCATTCCCGTTCCATGTGCCAGGGCTTGGGCCTGTGTGGGAAGACGGCGTGGAATTCTTCCACTAAGAATTCCTCCTGTATCTGAGTGGCTGGGATCCACTCATTTTGGGATGGCGGGGCGTCCTCCCATGCCATGAGGTACTCCAGGCCCCCCACCCCCTTTCGTGAATCAAGGATGGCCGTTGCTTCATTGAGTGGCTCCCTGCCTCCACCCTCCCCCCCTCCCTCGGGGGTCTGTGCGCTGTCTCGGAACCTGCTACTTTCCCTGTACGGAGACAGCAGCGATCTATGAAACACTGGGTGTACCCTCATGTCCTCTGGCAGTGCCAGCCTGAATGCCACTGGGTTTACCTGCTGCGTGACCGTGAAGGGGCCCAACCTTCTGGGTGCCAGCTTTTTGCACCTCCCTCTGGTGGGCAGGCCCTCCAAGGACAACCAAACCTTGTCCCCCACCCTGATGACCTCCCCCGGTCGCCTGTGGCGATCTGCCCCCTTCTTGTACGCTTCCTTGGCCCTCTCCAAGTGCTCTCTGAGCTGCTGGTGCACCGTCTCCAGTTCCTCTGCCCAATCCTCTGCCTGTGGGCCCTCCTCCTCCTCCTCCCCCTCCCTCTCCGGGAAAGATCTGAGGTCGCGCCCGTAGTTGGCCTTAAAGGGCGACACCCATGTGGAGACGTGCACCGCATTGTTGTAGGCAAATTCTGCCAGTGGCAGGCGATCCACCCAGTCCGTTTGCCTCTGGCTGACGTAACATCTCAGGTACTGCTGCAGAATGGCGTTGACCCGCTCCGCCTGTCCATTGGTCTGCGGGTGCCGAGCCGTCGACAAGCTGACCTCCACCTGCAGGAGGTTCATGAGCCGCCGCCAGAACCTGGAAACAAATTGGCAGCCTCTATCCGAAATAACTCTTAAAGGTAATCCATGCAGTCTGAATACGTGGTCAACAAACAGTTTGGCTGTCTCTTCTGCAGAGACCGCCCTGGCACATGGTATAAAATGGCACATTTTGGACATGAGGTCCACCACCACCAACACTGCGGTCTTGCCCCTGGACGCAGGCAGGTCGGTGATGAAGTCCATGGACACTACTTCCCACGGCCTGTGCGGTGTGGCTAATGGCTCCAGCAACCCTGCTGGTGGTGCTCTGACCACCTTTGCTCGCTGGCAGGTGTCACAGCCCCTTACATAGTCCCGAACATCCTCCCGCACCCCTGGCCACCAGAAGTGTCTCATGACTAGGTGAGCGGTTTTGTCCCTTCCAAAATGACCCGCCGTCGGGTTGTCGTGCATCTGCTTGAGGACCTTACCTCTGAGCTGGTTGGTGGGCAGGTACAGGGCTCCCCTGTAAAAAAGCAACCCCCTCCTTTCCTCAAAGTCTCTTGCCTGCTCCCTCCCCCCTCGCAGCTCTCTGAAGATGCGGGTGGCAAACTCATCTGCTGCCGTCAGTGCTGTGAGTTCTGCCTCGCTCACCACTGCTGCTCCGCAGGACCATGCTGATGGGGGGAAAATGTGCCGGGGTGCTGGTGGCAACTCCTCTTCCATGTACTCTGGCTTGCGGGAGAGGGCATCCGCCCTGACGTTCTGCTCCCCCGGTATGTAGTGGATGGAGAAGTTGAAGTGCGAGAAGAACTCTGCCCACCGTATTTGCCGCTGGTTGAGCACCCTGGCTGTTCTCCAGAACTCCAAGTTCTTGTGGTCCGTGCACACCTGAATGGGATGCTTAGCGCCCACAAGGAAGTGTCTCCAATGCTGGAACGCAGCGTGGATCGCGAGAAGCTCCTTATCAAACACCGTGTAGTTGCGCTCTGGCTGGGTCAGCTTTCTGGAGAAGAAGGCACAGGGTCTCCACTCTCTGTTGGCATCCAGTTGCAGCAAAATGGCGCCCAAAGCTCTGTCTGAAGCATCGGTTTCAACGCGTAGGGGCGCATCCTGCACCACGTGGAACAGGTTCTGGTCGGAAGCGAACACCCTCTTGAGGCTTTCGAACGCTGCTTGCGCCTCTGGTGTGCACCTGAACTTCTGCTTGCCTCTCAGGCAGTCCGTGATGGGAGCCGTAACGCGAGAGAAGTTCTTGATGAACTTCCTGTAGAAGTTGGCGAAGCCTAGGAGGCGTTGGGCATCTTTGCGCGTCCTGGGGCTGTGCCAGTCCAGGATGGCCTGCACCTTGTCCTTGTCCATCGCTAGGCCCTTGTCTGACAGCTTGTAGCCCAGGAAGTCCACCTCCCTGGTGTGAAACTTGCATTTCTCCAGCTTCACATACAGGTGGTTCTCCTTCAGGCGCTGCAACACCTCCCTGACATCCTTCACATGCTGCTCGG
This sequence comes from Zootoca vivipara, assembly GCF_963506605.1. Taxonomy (NCBI): domain Eukaryota; kingdom Metazoa; phylum Chordata; class Lepidosauria; order Squamata; family Lacertidae; genus Zootoca; species Zootoca vivipara. Next base: position 45,967,091 of record NC_083284.1, on the reverse strand, counting down.
GGTCATTGGAGTATATAAGGATGTCATCCAGGAAGACCAGGCATTTCTTGAAGAGGAGGGACCCCAGGACGTGGTGCATGAAGGCCTGGAAGCATGCTGAGCCCCCTTGCAAACCGAAGGGCATCACCAGATATTCAAAAGAGCCCAGCGGCGTGAACATCGTGGTCTTCCACTCATCGCCTTCCCGGATTCTGATCAAGTTGTACGCCCCCCCTCAGGTCGAGCTTGGTGAAAATCTTGCCCCTGCGTGCCGCTGTCAGCAGATCATCCACTCTGGGCATTGGGAAAGCCACCGGTTCCGTCATGGAATTGAGCCGTCTAAAATCCACCACCAGACGGCGCTGTTGCGTGTCTTTCTTGTCCACCCAGAAGACCGGGCTGCCTCCTGCTGCCTTGCTTTCTCTGATGAACCCCCGCTTGAGGTTCTTGTCGATGAACTCCCTCAGATCCTCCAGTTCCTGATCTGACATGGAGTACAGCTTGGCTGGGGGTAGCGTGGCCCCTGGCACCAGGTTGATCTGACAGTCAAAGGACCTGTGTGGGGGTAGGTGGTCGGACTCCGCTTCGCTGAAGACCTCCTGTAGGTCCCAGTATGGTTTGGGTATTGCCTCACCCCCTGTGATGTGCATGGTGGCCACTGTGGCGATGGGAGGCCCCTCCCCTGGTTGGCGCTGCATGCAATGTTCCAGACAAAAGTCCGATCCAAACGTGATGCATCTCTGGTGCCAACTGATGGAGGGGTCATGGCGCGCCAGCCAGCTAATGCCTAAGACGATGGGGGGGTCGGAAATGGTGGTGACGTTGAATGCCAGTGTCTCTGAGTGTCGCCCCACCGCCATTCTCATGGGGGGGGTCTGGTGGGTGATGGCCCCTCCCAGCAACTCCCTGCCGTCTATGGTGGAGACGTGCAGGGGGAAATCCAGCTGCAGAAGTTGGATTTGGTGCTCTTCTGCAAAGTTTCTCGAGAAGAAGTTCGCCGAGGCACCACTGTCAATTAACGCGAGTACCGTCAGGGGATAGCCATTTGGGAGCGTTAGCGTCACTTCTAGAACCACCCCTGCCCTGGGGGGGGGGTGGGCTGTCGCTGCTCCTCGCTGTGCGGGTGGGCGGGTTGCGGCCGGTTAGTGCTAACTGTGCCTGGCTGCTGCCCCTTGTCTCCTGCAGCCAGGCTGTCTCGTTTCCCTGCTGTGGTGCTGCTTCAGTGGGGGAAGGCACAACCATTCCCGCCCTTCCTTGCCACTCCCTGCGATGAGGGCAGTCCCTGACGCGATGCTGGGGGGAGGTGCAGAGAAAGCAATTCCCGCCCCTTCCCTCCTTGCGTCTTGGCGCCGCCGGGGTTTGAAAAGCCCGCGCGCGCGCTCCACCGATCTCCATCGGTTCCGGCTCTGAGCTCGGTCTGGGCGGGACTAGGGGTGGGCCCTGGGGTGGGGTTTGGTAATGTGGTCTGTCCTGGGAGCGTGGGAACCAAGGCTTTGCTGCGCGCGTCGTTTGTTTGTCATTCCATCTGGATTCCTGTCTCACCCCCACCGCTAGCGCCGCTTTGCTTAACTCATCCATCGTCCGCGGTTTCGGACCTCTCGCTAGTTCATCCTTAACGTCTGAGTGCAACCCCAGGTAGAAGGCTGATTTCACTGGCTCACTGTGCAAAGCCCACCCCAGTTTGTGCACTAGCATGGTGAATCTCGCCCAGTAGTCTCGAACTGTCGATTTCCCTTGTGTTAAGTTGTGAAGCTGCTCTTTTGTGGCTTCCATCTCCGAATCACTAGCGTACATGATTTTAAACGCTTCTAAGAAGAGTTTTGCATTCTTTATGTAATTATTTTTTTGCGCGATGAGCGGTCTGACCCATTCTCTGGCAGCCCCCGTCAAATGCTCTATGATAAAGGAGACTCTGTGCGCGTCATCTGGGAACTCTGCCGCATGCAGTTCCAGCGCATAATTTATTTCCGTCTCAAAGCCTAGGTACTCTCTCGGGTCGCCGCTAAACTTGGTGACTAGGCTCTGTCCCCTCCTCACTTGGACTAGCTGGGGCTGGGGCACCCCCCCACCTCTTGCAGCCTTTTCCTCATCCAGTTTTTTCTGTAACTCCACCACCATCACCCTGAGTTGCTTCTCAGTCTCATCTTTCGCTCTCACCTGCTCTGCCAGTTTGTTCAGCTCCTCCCGCGTTGCTTGTGCTTCTTCCTGAGCTGCAAGTAATTGCTGGTGTGCCTGCGTTGCCAGGGTCTGTGCGTTCCGCAATTCCTGTGCTGGGGCCTCGGCTTCCAGCCTCCACTGCTCAGCTTCTTGCGCACTCATCGCTGCCGCTCCAAAGTAGCCAGAAAGACTGGGAGGTTGCTGTCACGGTGGCTGGAGAAGGCTACTTCAGAGTAACGACTCTACACAGCTCTGCATTTTATGGTTTTATTGGTGCTGAGTATTTACAGTGCTAATGGCAGTGCTATTTACAAAGACCCATCTGTTTAGCTTGAATCAGAACCTCCCAGTGGCTTTTGGCGCGTTTTGCGCCAACATAATAACTTGGGGAGACCCATCCTCTTCCCCCGACGCCTTTTGCGAAGTTCCGGAGTTGGGGGGACTGGCCTCCCCCCCTTCCTTTCCCCTTCCTGTCCCACCTGGGACGATGGCTCTCTTTCCCTGCCAGAGCCTTGGAACCCACTTCCTGTTTCCCCACTTGAGCTGGAGCTTTCCTTCTTTTCAGCCTCGCTCGGGTCTGGGCTGGAACTCAGGAGGGGAGGGGCTTCGCGATATCCCTTGCCCCTCACAGCATGTAATATCGCTGTAGCTTGGCAGATATTGTGACAGCTATACCCAAAGTGCTCTTCCTTCAAGGTTTCAGAGAGAAGACAGTGAGTTTTAATCAACCAACATATAATAAATGGATACTATTTTACTTCTACCGTTCCCCACAATTGCCATTCTTCTGAGTGTTTGTTAAAATCCCAGCTGTAGAACCCAAGAACTTAATGTGAACCAGGCAAGGAAACATCAGAACTGGCATGGGCAACCTGCTCAGTTGCCAAGGCAAAGCACTGGCAGGAGTCATTTGACAGAAACTATGGGATCTAGCAACAGAGGGTATAACACTGGGGTAAAGGTTAGGTCTCCCTAACCCCTCCTCCCTATTGCGCCCATGCAGAGAGGGGTAGCACTTGCTCTGGGTCTCAGAGGGCTAAGCTGGTTGGTGGGCCCTACCAGGGACTGGCTGCGTTTTTGTTTGAGTTTATAACTTTATTCTAACAAGACTCCTGCCCTGGGCCTTGGACAAACAAATTGGAACTTTGGCTCTAATCCGGGGGCCCTCAGTCAGGCCAACCTGCCATGAGCCAACCAGGCAGAGGGCCTTCTCAGTAGTGGTGCCCGCCTTGTGGAACACCCTCCCATCAGATGTCAAGGAAATAAACAACTCTCTGACTTTTAGAAGATATCTGAAGGCAGCCCTGCTTAGGGAAGTTTTTAATGGTTGATGTTTTAGCACATTTTTAATATTCTGTTGGAAGCCGCCTAGAGTGGCTAGGGGAACTCAGCCAGATGGGCGGGGTATAAATATATTATTATTATTATTATTATTATTATTATTATTATTATTATTATTATTATTATTATTATTTACCTAGCAATCATCTGCCCCCTTTCATATCCAGTACCACATTAGTTTGAAGGTGGAGCTAATGTTTAATTAGGGGAGGAAGAAAAAACCTTAGAAAATGTGGTCTTGGTGGAGCTTCTTCTACTTTTTCTTGTCCCAGAGTTGTTACCAAAAATTAGAATATGATAAAAACTAAACAATGAAGTTGCAAGATGACACACCTCTTTGTGTGGGGAATTCCAGTGCTTATAGACCTCCACAGAAAATGCCTTTTCCCAGGCTGCCACATTCTTACTTCTGAGGACTACCCTCTGCTGATCTTAGAAGCCAATGAGGTTTGTAGGAAAGGGTGTAGTATTTCAGAGACCGACACAGGGGCTTATGTTGCTTTAAATACTTGTAAAATAAAAAAAAACTCCTTCAGTAGCACCTTAAAGACCAACTAAGTTTATATTTTGGTATGAGCTTTCGTGTGCATGCACACTTCTTCAGATACACTAGAAACAGAAGTGTCAGACCCTATATATATACAGAGGGTGGTGGGGGTGGGTGGGAATGGGTGATGGGCTGATGGGAGTGGTAAACCTGTAGATGGCTGTTAATGGCTGCTGATGGCTGCAATTAGTCCTGGGCTGAGGTGCTAAAGAAAGCTTGATCATGCATAATGAGATAAGAGTCCGATGTCTCTATTCATCCCAGGTGCTTCCATGGTTTTAAGCTTGGTAATGATTTCCAATTCAGCAACTTCTCTTTCCAGTCTGTTCCTGAAATTTCTCTGTAATAAAACAGCTGCTCTGGGAGGAAGACCTTTCATTGCCTACAGACAGCCACCCAATCTTAAACAACTCCTCACCCACAATAATACAACCACCAGACTTAACATGGACACTGGTACCAGAGCCTGCAATAAACCCAGATGCCAACTTTGCTGCCACATACACCCGGACAACATCATTACTGGCCCCAACAACATCCAACATACAATCTCAGGACTATTTAATTGCTCATCTTCTAACATTGTGTATGCCATCAAATGCCAACGGTGCCCTTCAGCTCTCTATATTGGACAAACAGGCCAAACCCTACGCCAAAGGATAAATGGACATAAATCTGACATCAGGAACCATAAGACTGAAAAACCAGTAGGAGAACACTTCAATCTCCCAGGACATTCTATACAAGATCTCAAAGCTTTTTTTACCTCCTTCTTTAACCAACTAAAGAATCCAAACTGACTCTTGACACTTGCCATTAAACTATCAATTTCTGTACAAAACCACATTTATTTGTACAATTGTCACTCTGCCCTTCCTCCTAGGTCATATCCAATTGCTCTAAAGTTTGCTTTGTTATCTTGGTAATTTCCCCATTAGAGAGAGGTCAGTTTTTGCTCTGGGGCACTGTGGCTTTTCATTAAAGATCCAAATGTATTGTTCAGGGACACATACATTCAGGTACACTGGTCATCTGAAGCCATTTATTTAAAAGGGTGATATAACGGAGCCCGTAAAAGTGAAATCCAACGTACCCATTTTTTTTAAAGAAACACATAGAAAGAAAGGGTGGTTTTTATAAATACATTTGCTATGATTATAGTTTGCAAAAATATAATTGCTACCCAATGACACCCATTATAACTAAATGAAATTACATTTTATTGTAATAATAAACATTGAGCAATATAGTTCTTTGCTCTCTCTCCCACCCCGCCACAAGTTGTTATGTGTAATCGGTTTCTGAATTGATTACCAAGTGCTGTGGTCACGCTACATGAGCTTTGACAATCACTGATAATTAGTCCAGTGGCAGGAAGTACTGGAATGCATATTCATGATGCTTTTAAAGGATACCTCTGGAACTGGTTCCCAGTGCGACGGTCACATTGACTGTTGGTGTTTAAAACTATTTTGAGAACAATGTAAGATAGCATTGTCTGAGTCAATGATTAAGTAGTTTTTCATGTCCAGTATGTTCATGCAGGACTATTCCATCCATATGTATAAGTATAATACATTTCCTGCTGTCATTTTCATACATTATTGAACTGAACAAAACTCAATAAAAGACAGGCTCCATGGTTCACTTGTCAACATCAACTATGCTTTGCACAAGCTCCTCTTGCTAATTCAGTTGAATGTAATCCTTCATTTTTCAGGTCAAACTATTGCTTATTATCTTATTGAAGAGCCATGTTTATTTAGGTAAAACTAGTGCTGATGCTCCTTTCTGAGAACAGTGTTTATACTACTAAATTTGAAGGGGGGAAATGCATATGTATTCTTCATCATTTTGAATGTGTAACAATGCTGATTCAGGTGTCTGCATCCTTAGCAGGAGGTGCTCCTAGGGCTCAAGCATAACTTGGGGTGTTTGTGGAAAATTTCATTCCCTGCAATATGTACTGTTTCTGTGATGGGGTGTGTTTGTGAAACAGAAATCAATTATTTGTCCATTCAGAGTGAGGTGTAAAGGTACTGCCCGCACTCTGACTTGGCTTCATGACATCACCACACAACCAAACCTTATGTATTGGTTGCACAAAATAACAGCAACATTTTGTTGGATGCTATTCTTTTATTTCATTTCCACATATGTCAAGTGATTTGGCCCAATTGCTTCACACATTGAGCTAAACTGGGAAGAGACTGGCTATCAGTTAACCTGTAAGTCTGAATGCTACATAGTCATCCCTGAGGTTCAGTTAGCTTTCATTTTTACCTGTTTGACTGAGCACACTCAGAAATATCTCTTATTTAGTGTTCACATCCTTCTTTGTAGAATGACCCCAATTTAGTTTAATTTTCCTTTGGAAGCTTCCTAAATTGGTTCTGAACTTAAGCATTCTTGCGGGTGTATGCTCATTAAATGCAATGCTCTATTTAGTGCATTGATTACTTTGAATTATAAAGACTTGTTTTGTTTACATTCATTTAATGCAAAATTACTTTATGATTAGGTGTAGGTTGGAGCCAGGCAGCATATTTCACTAATGCTGTCAACTCTGGTATCTGTAATCTAAAATGTTGCAAATTTCAGTTTTTGTTCTTTAATCACCAGTTTTCTATTCCAGATAGAAGGGGCAAGAAAGACTACATTTCTGCTGGAATCTCCAAAAATGAAATCGTATTTAAAGAAAGAGATGTAGCCAGCACCTATTTGGAGCATAAAAAGTTAGGGTGCTGGTTCTTATATCTTGATAAAAGTGCAATAGGTGCTAGCACAAAATGGCTGCCAAAAAAAAGTGATGGCACCATACCAGTGAGTATCACTAGGTACGACTTAGGAAGACTTCAGTCTGAATCCCTTGAATAATCACTTCCAGACAGTGTCAATAGTTCTGGGTTAGAAGGAGTTTAGCTGTAGTTTCTGAACTGTCTTTAATGGAGATTCCATGTAAAACACCTTTCAATAACCCAATCTAGAAGCTACGAAGCCATGGATAACTGTGGCTAGACTATTTCTGCCCAGTGGGATTGTTGTCATGTATGTGTGTATACCTACATCTATCTATATCTATCATCATCCATCTATCATTTATTATTTGTTATATTTCATACTGCCCTTCATCCAAGAATCAGAAGGTGGTTTACAATATAAAACACAAAAATACGTGCTGCAGTAACAAACAAAAACAATACCCCTCCCTCCACAATTAAAAAGGCCATAGATTGTATAATTAATCAAACTGGGAATGTTTTCACCTGGCACTTAAATATATGTAACAAAGTGACAGGCAAGCTTATTTGGGGAGAGCATTCCACAAACAGAGAGCCACTGCAGAAAGGCCCATTCTCATGTTGCCACTCTCCAGAACTCTCATGGAGGAGACACACAAAGAACGGCCTCAGGTGATGATTGCAGGGTCTGGGTCGGTTCATATGGGGAGAGGAATTGCTTGAGGTATTGCAGTCCTAAACCATTTAAGGCTTTATAGGTCAAAGCCAGCACGTTGAATTGGGCTTGGAAACTAATTGGCACTCAGTGGCCAGCCCAGGATTGGTGTAATATGCTCAGACTGTCTTGCCCTGGTGAACAACCTGGTCGCCAAATTCTGCACCAGCTGAAGTTTCCGAACTGTCTTCAGAGGCGGTTCCATATGTAATGTGTTGCAGTAATCTAACCTAAAGGTTACCAGAGCATAGATGACAGAACTTAGGCTATCCCTGTCCAGATAGGGGTGCAGCTGAAGTTGATGGCACGCCACGCCATCGAGGCCACCTGAGCCTCAAGCAACAGCAATGGATCCAGAAGGACCCCCCAAACTGCGTACCCACTCCTTCAGAGGGAGAGTAACCCCATCAAGAACAGGCAACCTCCCATTCATCCAAGCTAGGGAACCATTCACTTACATTGTCTAAGTCTTTTCTGGATTGAGCTTCAGTTTATTGGATCTCATCCCGTCCATTACCAATATATGTGCACCACAGTCTGAGACCTACTGTAGTTTTATTGACTGATTTCTTAAATTAATAGAATGCATGATTGTAAAACAAAACAGAAACAGCTATCTAGGTGGGAACTCCATGAAATGTACAGTATTATTATTTCTGCCATTAAAACCAAAAATAGGTCTATCCCTAGAATATAATTTTATTTCATCCTTATTATAGTATACACTTATGGGAGATAGGATCTGTGCCCTATAAAATTCTTCATCTGTTGCCCCACTTGAGCAAGGGTGGGTGAGAGTCCCTTTGCAGCCCACAAATAACTTTTCACTACTTCCTAGCGGTTTTCCTTGTGGGTTGCATTGGCGCCAGGAGATACAAAACAAAAAGCCTACCCAACTTCATTTTTCACTTCATTGTAATTGGATTTTTTGTTTGTAGCTACTCGGTCCGTTCTGAAGAAACAACACAACCACCATTTCCCCTGAGTGATTGATAAAAGCTTAATAGTATACAGTTCCCCCTCTTTCCAGGGAGTCCCATAACAATTAAGGATCCTTCAGCTGATGAAGGAGGGCATCCCTCCCCCTTGAATTTTAATTGAATGTTCCTGCTGTTCTTTTCTCTCTCTATTGTTTTTTTTTAATAAAAAAAATACACATACCACCTGTGTGTCATATACTTCCAATAGAGAGTAGAGTTAGGATTCCCCTGGCAGTGTGTGCAAATAAAAAGTCATAAATGGTTCCAGTTTAACGTTGAACATTTGTTATCTCTGCTCTGGTGGTTGTCATAATGCATGCATAAAATAATAAAGCATTTCTTAGCAACACCTGACTCCAGTCATCTTCTCTAGCATTAAACCTTGTTCCAGCCCATTATATATTTTTTTCTTGTCAGCAGAAAGCCCATTAAGGTTCCCTTCACTTTTGTGACTATATTTTTTTCTGTTTGAAAAGTCCAACAAATAATTCATATGTGTCACTAGTAATCATATCTTTCTCCATTATTGGAGCTTATAGAGGGTGAAGTATTTAATACAAAGGTATTATCCTACACTGACATATGGTGTAGCTTAATCCTAATCCAGAACTCTCTGGGTATAACTAATAGTGGATATCGTTCTTATTTCATATTGTTGTTTATTTGATTTCCTACCTGCCCTGTACCAGAAGGCCCAAGGTCGCAGCAATTTAAAAATACAGTATCAAAACAGTTTTAAACTAATTCCAGTTAAAAGAATAGCGTGGATCCTAAAATATATCTCAGATGTCAGAGGCCAGGGTAAAGAGGAAAGGATTGTGGAACCTACTTAATAGTGGTACTTCTGGGCACGTCTGTGGGGAGGAAATCCCACAATTTAGAGGCTACCACAGAGAATGCCCTATTTTTGGCTTCCACTTCCTGAATCTCTGAGGGTGGTGGAACTCCAAAGAGTTGTTGCTATGTAGGGATTGTATAAATAGAGGATTCCTGGATGCCAAGATCCAGGTTTGGGGCAAGAGAACTCCAGCAGAGATTTAAAAACACAAAATATGAAACAAAGTGTGGAAATATAGGCTGTTAGACCTTTAAAATATGCCCTTGTGAGTTCCTTCCAAAGTGTCCCTCTTCCCCAACATAGAAAAGACCACATGTGTGGTAATTTAAAATTGGTTTACTTACAAGCTCTCCAAAGTTCAGATTCATGTTCTTTCCCATGCAACATTCAGAAAAAGTTACATAGGCTGTAAAACCTGGCTTAGCTAAAGTGGTGAAAGTTCCTAAATTATTGGCTTGTGGGAACCATGTGGTCTGAGCTGTGGCAAGAACCTTCTCAGGATCTGGACCTGGCACCTGTACTTTTCCAAATTTTTAATTTCTGCTTCTTCTTGTCCCTTCTAACAGCATGGGAGACTTATGAGCAAGCAGCCAGAGTGAAAAAATAATAATAAAGTGATTCTCTTTTGTTTTCCACAAATAACGTTAAAAACAGACCATTTAAGTACAACATTCAGCCTTTTATCCTCACAGTTGTGTGTTGAGGTCCCCAAGATACCCTCAAATAAATTCACACCTCACACAGAATTTTTGTTTAAGGTTTTTGGCATAATTTTGGCCACAACTTTATTAAAATACAAAATGTGAGTGGTTGCTTAGGCATTGGTTGCAACTATCTGTCCCCGCGCAGGGACAGAACTGACATCTGCAAGCCTGTGAAGTCAGTAAGGGAAAACATTTTGGGGGAGAGAATAGAGCTGGGTGCCTTCACCTCTCCCCAAATTCTCCCAGGGGTTCTTGGGGGCCTATTTACAAAATGGCGCTCCTGCAAAAACTGCTTAGCTGCAAGGACGGGGACCAAAAAAGGCACCCCCACCACAACTGCCTCCTGCCTTAGTAACCAACCAGGCTGGGCCAGCGGTCCACTTCTGGAGGCAGGCTGGAATGAGGCACCAGACCAGAGCCCACAAAAAGTCCGCCCACCCCCCTCCCCGGCAGCAGAAACGGTGCACTGCTAACTGGCAGCAAAAACGCTGCCAAAGCGGGAATCAGGCCAATGCTCCCACGCACCGCCGGGAGAAAACAGCCCGACCAGCTGATCAACCGGGGAAGGCCGGAAGGCCGCTGGTTTCAGCACCAGGCCCACACTCCTCCCATGCACCAGAAAGTGGCACTAAGCCGCCGGAATGCCAGGAAGCTAGAAGGTGGCCAGAGTGCATGACACCAGCGGTCCTCACTCGCCTCCAAGAAGCGGCACAGAGCTGCTGATCAACCAGCTGAGTAGGAGGACGGTAGGGGAGCGGCACAAGGCTAGCGCTCCCCACCCACCTCCAGGAAGCGGCATGAAGCTGCCGAGCAACTGGGGCAGTGCAGGAAGACAGGTGGGGAGCGGCACGATGCAGTGGTCCCTCCCCACTTGCTGGAAGTGGCACGAAGCCGCCAATCAACCGGGGTAAGGGGGAAGCCGGAGCACAGCACAAGGCCAACGCTCACCGTTCACCCTCTGTACCGTAGGCAGGTGGGGTTCAATAACCGCAACTCCCGCTCTGCACTGAGAAACCGAGGGAAAAGGGTAAGAAATTAGGGAAAGGGGGAAGGGGGAAAAGGAAAGGAAGGGAAGGGAAGGAAGCCTCCGTGAGCCCAGGAGCCACGATTGGGGTGGGGGGCGGAAGCAAAGGAAAAATAAGGATTTAGAGGATGGGTAATAGGGCGAAACAATACAAGCGTCATAGAAAATTCTCTCTGCTGTACTTGATCGATCCGATGCGCGCAGTGAAAAAAGGAAGCTCAACGCTGTTCGCAGGAAATGTATAGCCTCTAGGCTGTCAATCAATAATTGGCAACATCAAAATCTCCCCAACAACCAGAGGAGCCCAATCACATCCGTGGCCATCCAAACTAACCCGCCCAGCAACAGAGGGGTGTCTTGCTAAACCCCACCGCAACACGTCCTCTCCATGAAGGAGAACACACTTTGTACATGAACATTAGCCATATAATTACATTTGAGGTAAGACCTTCCAACTAGGTCAGGCTTGAAGGGACGCTATCCTGTAGTTTGTTCTGCCAAGGAAATGAGTCCCACACCCTCTGCTCTCCCTACATTATGCTTAGCCCTGAGTTTGATGCAAAAACCTGAGCCAACATTTAGTTAGCTCAAAGGCAAAATGTGGAAGAATTCCCCCTGCTTGTTCCCAAAATGATGGGATAGACATCAGGGTGCTGTTTCCTGCAGCAATAAATTATGTAATGGATGTTTAAAACTGTAAGCAAATGGACAATCGATGTAGATAATTGCATTTTTCTGTGTTTTTATCTAATTCGGAATATGTAATACATTTAGTGAGATTTATGCATTTTCAACATTGAATTCATGCCAGAAGCTTCTTCAGTACTAAAAGATCCCTGCAATATGAATGCTTTGTAGAGTCTGTGAATGTGAGGGGAAAAGAAACCCAAAGCTATAATTCAAAGTTACTGTAAATAATAACAGCTCTCAGAAATGTGCTTATAGGAGCAAATTAGAATATATGATTTACAACAGTGCCGTATAGATTTATTAACCACCAGCTTAAATGAAGTAATTTTACATTATGGAAAATAGGAGTCTTCAGCTTTTTCCTCTTCTTTTTAAAAATCGTATTACAATTGTTTCATTACAAATTGAGAGAATGACTAGGTTATAGTACCTTTTGAGGTGTACCATCCTTTTCATTGTTATTTTATGTGACTATGTTTCTAACGCTGTCTCACATGTCATTGATGGGAGTTGCTCATGACCTCTTAGGGCTGTCTCAGATGGTTTGGTGTGCAGCTCTACTATCCTAACATGGGTCCAATGAGATACTGATCATTTGTAACCATTGTGGAAATCAGGGACAGGAAACCTGTGTTCTTCCAGATGTTGTTGGGCTACAGCTTCCATCCCTGATTATTGGTCATGCTGGTTGGGGCTGATGGAACTGAGAGCTCAATAACATCTGGAGAGCCATAGGTTTCTGACCTAGGAGGCAATGATAAGAGAAAATGGCTCATGTGGGCTCCAGTTAAGGTACAGCTCTGCACCTGTAGTATAAATTCACATTCTTAGTACAAAAAGGAGTGTATCTTCTCAGGCAATATCCGGCGCCCTCATTCCATTAGCGCAATGATTTATGCTTCTGTAGCAGAACTTGCCCTCCACACATCCATCTACATGTGCCACACATGTAGCACATCCCCAGTTGTACTCTGGAGAGCTGAGAGAACCCCAGAACAAATTTGATAGGGGGCAGGGAAAGGCAAGTGGGGAAAGCTGCATTACACAAGGGTAAATTCTTGCACTAAAGGAACAAGAGACTTTTGATACAAACCATATCTTTGATTCTCCTCTCTTACTGCACCATCTATCTATCTATCCAGTTATATTTAGTATGAGGGAGCCATTATTTAACCTACTGTATTTTCTTCTTTGAGTTCTCTGCATATGCAAACACAAAATTTGCATATGGGCAGCAGTAAGTGCCCCAGCTCTTTCAGTGTAAAGTCCAATGGATTCCAACTCCCATCATCGTTATTGACCCTGCTGACCAGAGCTTATCAGGGTTGGGAGCTGGAGACAAATAACATCTGAAGGCCCAAGGATTCCACATCCCTGATTTACAGATATTTATATTTGTTTTTGTTTTTATAAGTCTTACAGGGGGAAGATTGGGTGGAAATTAGAAGTCAGAGATGGAGCTCAGTAACCCTTCTTTCCTCAGGTTTGGGTTCTTTGGTCTTGGCAGCATTTTGAGTTTTTGGACAGATATCTTTAGATAATTCCATTATTGTTTGTTCATGGTGTCTGATTTTAAATGTCTACATGTTTTTATTATATATAGATACAGACTGTGGTACATAGCTACTTTTATAAATAAAATAAGAAACAGCAGACACCCAGAGGGTTCCTGAAGAAGGAACAGACAATTTTCAATTACAGTAGATATTTTTTTGGAAAAGTTAAGCAAACAACAGAAACTTTGTAGATTAATTCAATCTAGCTGCAATAATTACCTACACACTTTCCTTTTTTTAGCTTTGTTCAGATTTTATTTTCAGTGTAATAGACGGAGAAGGCAATGGAAAGATAATTGCTAGAAGAAGCTAACACTAAACATACCAATATGGCTTCTTTTGTGTTTTGTGCAACAATTGGATTCTGGCTGAGAAATTCTGTGGCTCAGCAGCCTCTCCCCCTCTGCATCCTTTTCATTCTGTGATCTTACGATTCTGTTTCTATGCTGAAAGAAGGGTATTTGGCTGTATACACGACAAAGTCTATTAGATATGAATAGGCTCACAGCCCCTCTTATTACCAAACATTTTCCTCCTTCACTGGTTTAGGATAAGGATTGTGCTCTGTTGCAGTTCAGGACTATGAATCACTATCTTATTCAGAGCAAACCTACAATTTTAGGGGAGTGCAGCCATGTTGATTAACATGTTAATAGATAACACTCCCTGTTGTCCACTAAGGCATGATTCACACTGAAACGTTCTTGATTTTTAAACAGATTATAAATAAGCATGGGGGGAAAGGGTAAATGTGAACAGAGATTTCCTTGTAGCACCGAGCGTTAGAAACTCTCTACAGGGTAGATGCTTGGTTTGGACAAACATAATAGTGCTGCCTGAGGCAAAACAGAAAATACCACCTCCCACCTGCCACCACCTCCTCCTCTGGAGCTTCCCCACTACCTCCATCACCTCTGCAGCCTGCCACTGCCTCCTGTTCCTCCACAGCCACTGCCTCCTCTGCAACCACTGCCACTTCCTCCTCCACAGCCACCATCTGAAGTGGCAAGGGGCAGCTCCGGGAAATCAACTGTTAAGGGCACTCCAAAGCCAAAGGAATTCACACAGCAGGTAGTTAATTCATGGCCAGATACCCCTGCACACCAGTCTAGCATCTAGGCAGCTATTACTATGTCTGCACTCTGTGCAGCTATTGCAGCAATAGAGGGTCATTTCCCTGCCACACCAGTTTATGTACCTTCTCCCAACAGGCTGTGTGCCTGCATAGAAACTGCCTTTGCTCTTCTCTCTTCAATCTCCTCCTGGTTCTGGGAGACAGTGGTGCAGGAGAGGGTGGGAAAGCATCCAGCCCTTCACATGCCTGACCTGCATCTTCCTTCTCCTCTTCTGACCCAGCCCTTGCTCCACCCTCTAGCTCTGAAGTTTCTCTTGCCTCCGACTCTTGTCTCCTGGCCGGTACAGTTCCCCACAATCACTGCCCTCCTCTCCCAATGCACACCCACCAGCGTCCTGCCAGTGCCTGACACCAGCACGCTGAAGGCAGCAGGGGAGTAAAAGGAGGCTGGAGAGGGGCAGGCGGCAAAAGCAGCGGGGGTCAGCAAGCGCAGAATGCGGCAAGCGGCGCATTCCTCAAAGGCTAGATCTGCTACCTGAGGTGACTTCCTCACTGTGCCTCATGGGCAGGCTTCATAGCTGCCAAGTTATCCCTTTTTTTAAGGGATTTTCCCTTATGCTGAATAGGCTTCCTCGTGAGAAAAGGGAAAACTTGGCAGCTATGGCAGGCTTGCCTCCTTTGTGATGAAGAATTTGCTTTCCTCTTTTGAAAGAAGGTGAACCTGCACTTGGGGCAATGTGGCCTTTGCACAGCGGACACGAGAATGGCTGATATAGCCAGAGGCCCACAATTCAAGCTGTAGTTTAGCCTCAATTCACCGGAAGGTGTTACCGTACTCACCATTTCTCAGTCTCAGTCCTCCATCCATGAGAAGTAGAAATAACACATGATATAGTTAAGGATGATGGTGATGATGGATAGATTTATTAGGCTTCCTCTCCACCTGAAGGCCCCAAGGGAGGTTACAGCAGCTTGCAATACAGCATTTAAAACAGCGTTACAAGTACAGAGAGAATTAGAAGAATCTTAAATTTATTTCCATGAGCAAAGCTTGCCCCACCTTCATTATTCCTCTGCATCACCGTGTGCCCCCTGAAAACCTGCTCCTGGATTGGGGTACCGTTAGAAGTGGTGTTGCAAGTTGACACAGGCGGTCAGAGATGGAGAAGAGAGTTGGTAGGTACCCCCCCACACACACACACACACTTCTTTTATGTGAATAAAGTAAAACTTTAGAATTTGAGCAAATGCGCATTGAGCACATACATAAAATGCTATATAAATTATAAGGGAATGGTCCAGTCCATGATCCCCTGAAAGATGTTGAGAACATCCCCCATCAGTTTCACAGAGCTCTCTTTTATTCTCTTTCATACCCCCAAGAAACTATTCATGTGTATGCAAAAGAGCAAAAGGAGTAAATGTATGGCATGTATGGTGAGTAAACGATTTTCTGTTACAGACACCACTTTGTTAAAGTGAAAGGCAAAAATAGGTTTCCTGGGTCACAAAGTTTAAGTCTTCAGAAACATAGTAATCCAATAGGCGATGTACACTGTTTGTAGATTGCAGAACATTTATAATATAAGTTGCCTGTGTAACAGCTGTTATTTTCAAAATCAGTAAGCGCCAGGCCTCAAGCTTGCCCAGAAATAAACACCTCCTGAAAACGCAGGAAGTTTATTATAATCATCATGACAAAATACGGGGGCTTTTCAGACATAGAATCATAGAATCATAGAGTTGGAAGAGACCACAAGGGCCATCCAGTCCAACCCCCTGCCAAGCAGGAAACACCATCAAAGCATTCCTGACAGATGGCTGTCAAGCCTCTGCTTAAAGACCTCCAAAGAAGGAGACTCCACCACACTCCTTGGCAGCAAATTCCACTGCCGAACAGCTCTTACTGTCAGGAAGTTCTTCCTAATGTTTAGGTGGAATTTTCTTTCTTGTAGTTTGAATCCGTTGCTCCGTGTCCGCTTCTCTGGAGCAGCAGAAAACAACCTTTCTCCCTCCTCTATATGACATCCTTTTATATATTTGAACATGGTTATCATATCACCCCTTAACCTTCTCTTCTCCAGGCTAAACATACCCAGCTCCCTAAGCCGTTCCTCATAAGGCATCGTTTCCAGGCCTTTGACCATTTTGGTTGCCCTCTTCTGGACACGTTCCAGCTTATCAGTATCCTTCTTGAACTGTGGTGCCCAGAACTGGACACAGTACTCCAGGTGAGGTCTGACCAGAGCAGAATACAGTGGTACTATTACTTCCCTTGATCTAGATGCTATACTCCTATTGATGCAGCCCAGAATTGCATTGGCTTTTTTAGCTGCTGCATCACACTGCTGACTCATGTCAAGTTTGTGGTCTACCAAGACTCCTAGATCCTTTTCACATGTACTGCTCTCAAGCCAGGTGTCTCCCATCCTGTATTTGTGCCTTTCATTTTTTTTGCCCAAGTGTAGTACTTTACATTTCTCCTTGTTAAAATTCATCTTGTTTGCTTTGGCCCAGTTGTCTAATCTGTTAAGGTCATTCTGAAGTGTGATCCTGTCCTCTGGGGTGTTAGCCACCCCTCCCAATTTGGTGTCATCTGCAAACTTGCTCAGGATGCCCTCAAGCCCATCATCCAAGTCATTGATAAAGATGTTGAACAAGACTGGGCCCAAGACAGAACCCTGTGGCACCCCACTAGTCACTACTCTCCAGGATGAGGAGGAGCCATTGATTAGCACCCTTTGGGTTCGGTCAGTAAGCCAGTTACAAATCTACTGAATGGTAGCATTGTCTAGCCCACATTTTACCAGCTTCTTTACAAGAATATCATGGGGCACCTTGTCAAAGGCCTTGCTGAAATCAAGATAGGCTACATCCACAGCGTTCCCTTCATCTACCAGGCTTGTAATTCTGTCAAAAAATGAGATCAGATTAGTCTGACATGACTTATTTTTCAGGAACCCATGCTGACTTTTAGTGATCACAGAGTTTCTTTCTAGGTGCTCACAGACTGTTTGCTTAATGATCTGCTCTAGAATCTTTCCTGGTATTGATGTCAGGCTGACTGGGCGGTAATTGTTTGGGTCCTCTCTTTTCCCCTTTTTGAAAATAGGGACAACATTTGCCCTCCTCCAGTCTGCTGGAACTTCGCCTGTTCTCCAGGAATTTTCAAAGATTATTGCCAGTGGTTCTGAAATCACCTCTGCCAGTTCTTTTAATACTCTTGGATGTAGTTCATCTGGCCCTGGAGACTTGAATACATCTAAACTAGCCAAGTATTCTTGTACTACTTCCTTACTTATTCTGGGCTGTGTTTCCCCTGCTGAATCATCTGCTCCATATTCTTCAGGTCGGGAGTTGTTTTCTTTCTTGGAGAAGACTGAGGCAAAGAAGGCATTGAGGAGTTCTGCCCTTTCTCTGTCCCCTGTTTGCATTTCACCATCTTCTCCTCTGAGTGACCCCACTGTTTCCTTGTTTTTCCTTTTGCTACGGACATACCCATAAAAGCCCTTTTTGTTGCTTTTAACCTCTCTGGCGAGCCTGTGTTCATTCTGTGCTTTAGCTTTTCTGACTTTGTCTCTACACGTGCTGGCTATATGTTTGAATTCCTCTCTGGAGATTTCCCCCCTTTTCCATTTTTTGTACATATCCCTTTTAAATCTTAACTCAGTCAAAAGTTCTTTAGATAGCCAGCCTGGCTTCTTTAGGCACCTTCCATGTTTCCGTCTCATTGGTATTGCCTGAAGTTGTGCTTTTAATATCTCCCTTTTAACAAACTCCCAACCATCATAAACTCCCTTCCCTTTTAGTATTACTGTCCATGGGATTTCACCCAGTGTTTCCCTAAGTTTTCTGAAGTTGGCTTTCTTAAAGTCTAGAATTTGGACCTTAGTATGCTTGGTTGCTCCTTTCCGCTGGATAATAAACTCCAGAAGAGCATGGTCACTCCCACCTAATGATCCTGCCACTTCTACCCCACTAACCAAGTCATCACTATTGGTTAGGACCAGATCTAAAATGGCTGATCCTCTTGTTGCTTCTCCCACTTTCTGGACAATGAAGTTGTCTGCAAGGCCAGTGAGGAATCTGTTCGACCTTATGCTCTTGGCTGAGTTTGACATCCAACAAATATCAGGATAGTTGAAATCCCCCATTACTACTATCTCACTTCCTTTGGAATGCTTGGCCATCTGTTCCAGGAAGGCATCATCTGTGTCCTCAGTTTGGCTTGGGGATCTATAGTAAACTCCCACAATGAGATCACTGTTGTTTTTCTCTCCCTTAATTTTGACCCAGATACTCTCAATTTGGCTTTGAAGTTTTAAATCCTGGATCTCTTCACAGGTATACATATCCCTAACATATAAAGCTACTCCTCCTCCTTTCCTGTTTGGTCTATTTCTCTTAAATAGATTGTATCCCTCTATTACTACATTCCAGTCATGAGACTCATCCCACCAGGTTTCAGTGATGCCTATTATGTCATATTTAGTTTGCTGTACCAAGAGCTCAAGTTCATCTTGTTTATTTCCCATGCTCTGTGCATTAGTATACAGACATTGAAGACCGTTGATCATTCCCCCATGTCTCTTATTTAAGGATATTTTCGTCCCACCACTAGGTCTGCATGCTGCTTGCTCCATTTGGTCCTTGACATTTGGATGATCATCTTCAGCATTTGATAGACTCCTACCTTCAGGACCACTGTCTCCCTCCCCCACATAAGTCAGTTTAAAGCCCTCCTGATGAGGTTTTGAGAGTTCCGGTTCCGGTCGCAGGAATGGCTGACCCTTTTTCCATCTCTCCGACCTTCATAAGGAATTTGGCGGTTGCTAGGGGAGTAAATGGCAACCTCCCCACCTCTCCGGGGGTTACGGAGAGGGCCGCAGGCCCGCAGATGCCCCTAAACCCACCCCGACTGTTCAAGGGGCGGGGGGGCCAGGGCTGAAAGCACTTATGGAGGAGCGGAGCTCCCCGGACGCCGACCTGCGTAGCGGGATCTCCATGATCAAAGAAGATAATTAGGCTTAAATTCATGGACGTGCTTCAAAAAGGAAGGGCAGAAGCTCTGTTTATTGCCAAGGAATTTTCGCTGCTGAGCGTGAGGAGTGAGGGAGTATATCATCGGCAAGAAAGATTGATTGGGACGCCACGAGAAGGGAAGTGAGTCTTCTTTATTCTTTCATACACTCTATGAGTTATTTTATACCTTCCCGGACGTGATGTCCTGTTTGTTTGGAACAAATGAGAAATGGAACTTAACTGTGTGAGTTAGACTCTATAAAACTATTGATATGATATGGTTAGAAGCTGTAAAACTGTTGAAGAGAGGGCCCCCCCTCCAACTGGACAATCGGAGTGCGGCTGGAAGCGTTTGGATTTATGAGGTGTGACGCACTTGGAATTTGAACAGCGATCTGAAGTTAAGTTCAGCTATAGGGCAAGGAGAGCTATAAATCTGTTAAGAGTTTCTACATAATGTGACAGCTGTGCCTATGCCCGGAAAGCTGTAAATTTTACTATGATCGTCTGCAAAAAAAACGTCGAGAAGAAAACGAAAGTGATCTGAGCTTTTCAAGATGGCGCTGTTTTGTGTTGAAAGACCTACGCAAGAAGAAAGCACTCCAGACAAAGAGGATTTATGGGGATTTAGGGGGAGGCCGGACTGATTAAAACTCACACAGGAGAATGAATATATGGGAAATCTCATTTGATGCTTATTTCAGCAGCGGTGGAAAAATCGGATGAATGGATGAAAGAAGAAAATATTTTAGTGACTGCAGGGGAAGATCGAGATTATCATGGATTATGAGTGACTATTTGGACTTTAGAATAAAGACGGCAGTAAGCAGTTGCGAGAAAACCCCAATTTTTTGAAGCATGGGAACTCCAAAATTGTATATGATTTGGTATAATATTCGGTTTAATTGATATGGATTTGTATAATTTGGAATAATGGATGTGACATAGTTGTATTTTAATTGGAAAATTAATAAAAATAGATTGTAAAAAAAAAAATAAAGCCCTCCTGATGAGGTTTTTGAGTTTTGTGGCAAAAACATTCCTCCCAACTTTTGTGAGGTGCAGTCCATCACTTGCCAGAAGTCCATCTTCAAGAAACCGCAGACCGTGATCTAGGAATCCAAACCGTTCCTGTTTGCACCATTTGCGAAGCCAGTTGTTCACTTCCCCTATTTTTCCCTCTCTCCCTGGGCCATGTCGTTCAACTGGGAGGACAGAAGAGATGACAATTTGTGCATCTAATTGCTTCAACTTCCTGCCCAGAGCCTCATAATCATTTTTGATCTTCTGTAAGCTATGGCTTGCAGTGTCATTGGTTCCCACATGCACCAAAAGGAAGGGGTATTTGTCGGTGGGTTTTATGATTCCTTGCAGCCGTTCTGTTACATCTTTGATCTTGGCCCCAGGTAGACAGCACACCTCTCGAGACATCTTGTCAGGCACACAGATCACTGCTTCTGTACCCTAGACATGATCCTAGTTGTGTAAGAACCACATTTCTGAAACAGCTGTCATGCCGCTGGGATATTATACACAGCACTGTCTTTAGCATATGCGCTGCTGGGGTGCAAAGATCCGCCCAGCGCCCCCAAATTTAGTTTAGCCCCCAAATTAACTTTTATTATGCTTATGTCAGACACCACACTTGTACCTTATCTCTTGTTTACGAAAGAAGGGAGGAAAAAGAGACAAACTTTTTTATTTGCTCATTTAGTTACAATGCACTTATACTTAAGTATACAACGCCACCACACTTAAACTTATAAGTATTGTTTAGGCACCTACTTAGGAGAAACATCAGTCATGTCAAAGGTGCCGCTGACCCCGCTGCCGCATAGCAGCTCAATACAATACGTAACATAATATTTTGATGTAAGAGATAATTTCGCATGCACAGCACCGTTGTGGGTGACAAGCGCCGCTGCTGGTGCGGCGCGTCTTTGGTAAATGAGCGCACAAAGTCGAAAGTCCTTTAGTGAAACAGTAGGTATACATTTCGGTAATACCATGCTCCCCCGAAAATAAGACATACCCATAAAATAAGCTGTAGCAGGATTTCTATGCATTTCCGCAATATAAGCCATACCCCCAAAATAAGACATGGACGCGGCACCTCCCGGCAACAGCTCACTGCCCTCAGCCATGTCGCGCCGCGTGGAGCCCTTCCTGCTGGAATAAGACACCCCCTCCCCCCAAAAAATAAGCCATAGTGTGTCTTCTTGAGGAAAAATAAATATAAGACAGTGTCTTATTTTTGGGGAAACACGGTACCTAGGTATATATGTATTTTGTTTTTCTAGCTTGCTCAAAATTATTTATTATTTCATAACAGGTAGATAGTTAGGAGCTTAGGTGGCTTCAGCGGTGGGCACCTGTTGCCCCCCCAGAAATCAGTGCCAGGTGCCCCGCACCCCTTGCACCCCTGGGTAAAGAAGGCCCTGATTATACAAGCAAACCAGTGGCATAGGAGAGGGCTGATCATTTGCTTCCTTGACCACTCAGGTGATATTCTGCAAGGACTGGTTCCATGAAAAAGGACCAAGCAGTTGGCTTAATGTCACTGACAGTGGGAGCATTCCAGGGAGATACTTAGGAATAGTTTTGACTTTGAAAGTTACAATTAATGCCAAAGGCCAGTAAAATAATGCTGCTGGTGGTAATGATTCTCCATTGTGATCAGTTTATTATCTGGTGACTAAGCTAATCACACCCTCTTCACAGGGAAAAGTATCATTGTCAGTGTGGAAGATAAGCAGTCTGAAAGTGATGCAGGTAAATGGACACTCTATTTCTAAAGGTTCTGTTTAACCAATATTTTATTTAATAACACTAACTAGGAAGATCATTATTTTTTCCCTGTTGACAAAAGAAATTAAAACTCCACCCACACTTTCTCCACTGTGTTGTGAAATGCCATGTAATTTCAGTATAGAGCAATTTTCTTCTGGTTCCTCCAGACAAATTGATTCAATAAACAGCCAAGCTGTAAATAAAGTAATGAACAGAAAGAAACACATCCCTCGTTAAGTTTTGTAGCTTCTTGCTGTTCTTGCTGCTGATTTGTTAACTTCCTATGAATATCAGCATCTGAGTTAATAATCTGGTCAGAACTTGAATAGCATTATATTGAACCTGCAGAAGAACCAGCAGAAGATATTAGGTCCTGCCACAGCACTGCTGAAAGGGATCCAAATTAGTTTAATGGTCATAGCCCTGCAAAAGGTGAGGAGGGCTTCCTTATTGAAGTACAAACTGCTGCAAGGGAAGGCCCAAGCTAAATTGAGGCCCTTATTTCCCCTCATCCTGACTGGGCCAAGGGACAGATCTAGTTGTCACCCATTTATGTTTCCTTGTACAGTCGTACCTCAGCTCCCGAACGCCTTGGGAGTCAAATGTTCCGGCTCCTGAACGATCGAAACCCAGAAGTGAGTGTTCCAGTTTTCGAATGTTCTTTTGGAAGCCAAATGTCCAGCGGGGCTTCCGCAGCTTCCGATTGGCTTCAGGAGCTTCCTGCAGCCAATCAGAAGTCACACTTTGGTTTTTGAACATTTCAGAAGTCGAACGATTCTGTTCGACTTCCGATGTATGACTGTATCACACAATCATAGAAAGCTGCTTGATCATATATTAAAGTGAAAGAGAAGCCTCCTCACACATGATTTCACTGTGGGCATTGGAGAGGACTTTGGAGACCAAATTAGACATGATGGTAACAGTGGTATTTAAACCCATGTGTTCAAATATTGACCTAACCCAGTAACATAGGAAGTGGGTGGTGGTGGTCTGTTTCAACAGCAGATGGGTCACATGGGTGAGGAATGAAGACCTTTCTCCATGACTACTTCTTATGTCCCAGTAGCCCCTCTCCCCAAATACTTTTGTCTCCATCAAGCACACTTCCAGCACAGAACATCAGTTGATGAGAAAAGCACCTGGTAGGCAGCCTGTAGGGAGGTAAGCTGAGGATGGAAAGGATTCTTCACTCAACACCCATACACCCAATTTGCTGTTAAAATGACCCTCACCTCCCTATTACAACAGATACAATAGATCTGTTATATATATAGTTTGGCCCTCATGAGTCTCAGAATAGATCATTAGGAAAAGAAGCCCTATTAGGAAGTTCTAAATGGGGAGAATTACTGTGTCGAGAAAATATTGAGGGAGTAAGTATCAACCAGATCTATGTGCACAGACTATGCATATACAACTTGGATACTTGGCAGCTCTCTGTGTGTGATTGGTGACTCTGAAAAACACAGAGCCCACATGAGTACAGTTTGTGCACATGGAAACTCTGGGCGCACCAGACAGATCTATGCATGGACATCAAAAGAGGATCCTGCTGCTATGATCTCGTCTCCTTCCACATATTGATTTCTACCCCATTGAATAGATCTGCATGATTTAACCTTTCCTAATGTATGCATCATAGGTTGTACATGTGCGCTATCATGGTAGAGTCATTCTATGGTTTTATGATTCCAGGTGGTGGTGCACTCAGTCATCTACAGTATCCTAATGCAAACAATGTGTCATCTGTAAGAGTGGATTGTGTTTGGATGGAATGCTTTTTCAGTGCTCTGTTTCTTGATTGGCATCTAATGGCACATTCCTTAGAGGCATTTCTTGGCTGTAAGATAAAAGTGCACAACATGTGCCGCCTTTGCAGTTAGATTGCAGTGGATAATTAGAGCTGGGAGAAGTGTGTTCACATTTCAATTGGCAAAAGAATTCATGGAAACACAGCAAATTATTAGATACCATAAGTCAGACATATTTTTAATTAATGAGCTACATGTCATTCCCAGTGCAGACTGCATGCAGAATCTCACTTGGTTTTTTGGTTTGTTTGTTTTTTCAAATCACAGCTCATCTTTAACTAGTCTTCCTAAGTATTCCGAAGTATGTATTTTTAATGTCCTCCTTGATTGTTTCTATCTAGCTCTTTAAGAACAAATCCAGCTGTTAGCAATATTCACTAATTTCCTCAGACTTGAGTGGATTTTGAGAGTTTGAGGTTTAGTCTTTAAATAACTTTGGATATTAAGCTTCTTAATGGTAATATTCTTTTTTTAAAGTTTATATGCTTATCCTGAAATCTTGTAATTGTAAAGCAAGAACCCTTTAAATTAGTGCAAGCCTCTGGGCCAGCAGCTTATGGTGGCTACAGATCAAAACAAGGCTGTTTTGCCCACTGCTGCTACCAAATTTCCTTATTTAACCACACATTCACTATCACTTTTAAAATGTATATTGGTATCTTTCAAAGGGTGTAATTCATGGAAGATGACATTAATGATGGCTACCAGCCATGATGGCTATGATCTACCTATTTAGTTAGAGCAGGCATCCCCAAACTGCGGCCCTCCAGATGTTTTGGCCTTCAACTCCCATGATTCCTAGCTAAGAGGACCAGTGGTCAGGGATGATGGGAATTGTAGTCCAAAACATCTGGAGGGCCAAAGTTTGGGCATGTCTGAGTTAGAGGCTATGTGGTGTTTGCCATATGAAGCTGGTGATGTAATCCTAGTATGAGGGTGAAAGAGCTAAATGTATATCCAATGAGAACCCAGGGGGCGGAGTCAGGTTATAAGACAAGCCCATGGGGGTTAAGAGGCAGTTGAGTTGAGGGAGTTGGAGTTGAGAAAGTGGAGGGTTCTGAGAGGGGAGTCTGTGGGTTGGTTTAGTCTGTGTGAGAGAAAGCGAATCTGAGTCAGAGACAGTCAGCATCTGAGAGGATCAGAAGAGAACCTAGGCAGTTTTGGTTGGAAACTGGGAGGAGGTTGGTTGGATTGTGAACATGAGGGTGGAAGGTATAGCAAAGTATAGGCCGGTATAGGAACTAAGTTAATATATTGACTGAATACTACCTGAGAAACCATACGCTTGTCACTCTGTAAGAAATAAACTGAAGTTTTGTGTTCACTTTCAAAACCCTGACTGGACTTAGTGATTACTAGCGAGTACCTGGTTGGTGGCAGCAAGTAACCATGGTGACACAGGGATCAATCGACCGTTAAACGTCCGGGAATCCTGTGTGATTGTCATAGGCAGTAATGCTTAATACCAGTTGCAGGAAACTGCAGGGAGGAGAGTGATCACATGCTTGGGTCCAGCTTGTGGGTCTCACTTTGGAGCATCTACTTGGTCACTGTGAGAGCAGGATCTGGCAGATTCTTCTTATGTTCCTTTGGGAAGGGCTTTTGATACAGTGGGCATCTCTACTAATTTAAGGGGTGGGGATACGTCCCCCCCCTTTGTCCTTCTCCCTGCAGGTCCCCAGACCACCACCCACTGTTCTGGAAAACATCCAGCTTTCTGGATGTTTATTTAAGGGATTTTTTAAGGGATGATGGAGGTTGCAACAACAACAACAACAAAATCAAATCACTTATTCACATTAAGTTAGCAGAGGCACCAATTGGCTCAAAAGAAGGTTAAAAGCCCTTCCATGAGTGCAAAGGGCACCATCTGGAATCCGTTCAAAATTTATAAGCAAAATACATTAAACATTAAACCTATTCTTTAAATTCCAGATTTTAAAAAATGGACAAAACCTCCACTGGAACAGCAGGGCAGGAGAGATGATATGTAGCCATATATCTTTCTGCTATAGCTCCAGATTTGCATGTAGACATTTTTGTAGCAGTCAGAGCCAGTCATTGTCCATCGTCAACATGAGGCCAGGAAATGAGCAAATGTGGAGCAGTGGAATACACATCTCCAGATGCACTGATGGCAACACATCCAATAGTCTCTTGGTATGTAGACTAGGGAAGGGCTTGTGATCAGTGACAGAGGGTTGCATGATCCAACAAAGCTGTCCCCTGCCACACAAGCACTTCCATTTCACAGCAGAACTGCCCCCGCTTTCCTCCCCGCCATGCTCTAAATCTGCTCCAGAAAGTTGGGAGGTCCACAGAACAGATCTGGAGATATATGGAGGGAGAGGAGGACAGGGAAGTTCTACTGCACAAGCTGAAGGCCCTACAACCAGGGCCGGCTTTAGGTTTGATGAGGCCCTAAGCTACTGAAGGTAGCTGTCCTTTGTCAACAACAAACTGTCAGTGTTTTTTGTGTTGAATATATGCTATATGGTAATTTATGGACCTAATAGGTATCTAAAGCCATTTGCACATAACAAAATATGTATTTTATCAAAGTAATTGATATAGAAATGAGCAAACCAGTGATTTTGGGGGGGAGCAGGCTAGCAGGCGGGGCCCATTACTTACATCATAGGTGCCTACACAACACAAAACACTGTTGCTGTATGTAGGTTTTATTTTATTTGTTTTTTACCTTATATTTTGGAAATGTATCCAGTTTTTTTTCTTTACTTTTTTTTGAGGGCCCCAAGAAAGTGGGACCCTAAGCTATAGCTTGTTTAGTGTATACGTAAATCCGGCACTGGATACAGCCCAGAGCTTATACTTTTCATACAAAAGTTTCTTGATTTCCCCTTAGCTTGGTCTGCATTTACTTATTTATTTGTTGATTTATCAACTGCCCTCCATGAATTAGATATCAGTGCAGTATGCAAAATAACACCAGTTTAATAAGCTCCAGGGTTAGCACAGCTGGGAAAGATCTCTGCACAAGAGCAGAGAAAGGTGCTGTCAGAGAAAAGATACTAGGTTTGACAGATGAGTTGTCTGATTCCATATAATATATATGATATATTTAATGTATGTATGTAGGCATGCATGCATAAATAAAAATCAGATGACCACAGATATACAAATGTAGCTGTGTTTGCTCTTCAACATGGTGCAGCAGAAGGTACAATAAAAATCCTTTTTTATTCCATTCTCATTCCATTGGTGTAACCTTGCTCACTTTCTATACCAGCTACAAAATATCATCCATCGCTTTAATTTGTGTTCATTTGCCCTATCTGACAAGGGCAAGTTTTGTACAGCAAAAAAGAGAGGAAAAAATCAGCTGAAGAAGTCATTCAAAACTCCCCTTAGGTTCTTATTTTTTGAAGGGCAGATTTGATCATAGATATTCAGTTCACATGACTGAGTGGCATCTATTCCCCGGTTTCACCAAAGGCAGATTCTGACTGCTAATGCTCCACAAGCTTTGCTCCTTGATCATTAAGTTTGCACCGCATTCCTTGGCATTCTATTCCATTCCAAACTTTTCCTTTAGATGTTTCTGCCTGCTCAAGTGAAGTGATCTTCAAATCTGAGCTCTGAATGCTCAATGCGTAATTAACTGTATATTTGTGGTGTTAAAATGGCTGCATCTCACTGTGGCTCCAACTGTCTTTATTTCCTCTTGTACTGCATTTTGTTTCTTGAACCATCCCAGAAAATGTATATATTATTGGGCAGCTTATACAAATATAGCAAATGAATGAATGAATAAATTGTTCTTAATGTTTATATATTGTTTTCTTGGAGGGGTGAAAATGATAAGAATTCATTTAATTTTTATATATGACAGTTATATGGAATCATAAACAACATCACTGTCACCAAATCACTGGTTAAACCTGTAGCAGAGGGTGTTGATTTTTTTGGCACTGAATCTATAAGCTACTCTGACTTTCCCAATAAAGATCAAAATAATTCATCATCAAGATGCTGAACAGCAGTTTTACTGAAAAAGATTTTTTTTTTTAACTAGGAGCATTTTGGTGTATATCTACATATTGAAGTAGAGGACACATTTACACGTGTACCAGAAATTGACTGGATGACAAATGAACAAGCTGAGCATCCTAGTTAGCATTTAATACAGTGCTGTAAATCTTTATAAATCAAGCATCCAGACATGAAAAGGCAGTTTGCCATTTATAAAGCCAGAAGCTAGAGACAGGATACCCTTCCATAAACCGTTTTAAAAATGATACCTGGACCGTTAGTGACAGCTAAAATTGAGCCTTCTTTACAAACAATTTATTCCAGCTTCTTCTTGGTCAAAGAGCATTGCTTCTCAAATCCGGAAAAAAACAACAACTAACAAACTAAACTCCAAACCCCAAGTTTCCCTTACTTGGAATTTTAGGTGGTCTCATTAGTGAATGGTCTTGTAAGGATTTGACTGTTTTGCTTTGTCGGTAGCCAGTGGTGGAGAGACACATGGCTTGGGCACGCTGCAGGCCCCACGGTGAGTGCTGCCCAGCATTTTGTCACCCCCTTCAGTGGTGACACCCGGGGTGCCCCACACCCACCACACCCCTTCCTCTGCCCCTGTTGGTAGCATATTTAGAAAGTGTTCAGAAATGGAAAAGCAGGAATCCGCTTATGCCTGTTCAGCAGTACACAAGGGCATAGGATTTAATGCATAGTTGCCAAGTCTCCCGTATTCCCCGGGAAACCCCCTTTTTCCAGCTGTTTCCCACTGGCAGCCCGGATTTTTAAAAAACCCGCAAATCCCCCGGATTCTTACCGGCCTGGGGAGGCTCCTTCTGTGCATGTCTGGAGTCTCTGGACATGTGTAGAAGCGATTTCTGGCACTGTGGCCATTTTGGAAATGGGCAGAGCATGCGTAGAAGCGACTTCCGGTGCTGCTCTGCCCAGTTCCAAAATGGCCGCAGTGCGACTTCCGGTGCCGATCCCCGATTTTTCAATCTGGGAGTTGGCACCTATGTTTAATGTCATGGACAAATTGATCAAAGTACTTGCATCTGATGGACAAATACAACTGGACTCATGTACTGATCAATGGTTTTATGTTCGTAACAGTAATTAATCAGTCCAGAAGAGTGTGTGTGTGTGTGTGTGTGTGTGTGTTTAAATGTCATTTTTATTACAGGTAGGTAGCCGTGTTGGTCTGAGTCGAAACAAAATTAAAAAATTCCTTCAGTAGCACCTTAAAGACCAACTAAGTTTTTATTTTGGTATGAGCTTTGCATGCACACGAAAGCTCATACCAAAATAAAAACTTAGTTGGTCTTTAAGGTGCTACTGAAGGAATTTTTTAATTTTTATTACAGTATTTGGAAAAACCCTAAAGGTAAAGGTAAAAGACCCCTGACCATTAAGTCCAGTTGCGGACGACTCTGGGGTTGTGTGCTCATCTCGCTTTACAGGCTGAGGGAGCCGGCATTTGTCCGCAGACAATTTTTCGGTTCATGTGACCAGCATGACTAAGCCGCTTCTGGAGCAATGGAACCCCCAAACCAGAGCAGCGCACGGAAACGCCGTTTACCTTCCCGCCGGAGCAGTACCTATTTATCTACTTGCACTGGTATGCTTTTGAACTGCTAGGTTGGCAGGAGCTGGGAGCTCACCCTGTCACAGGGATTCAAACCACAACCTTCTGGTCGGCAAGCCCAAGAGGCTCAGTGGTTTAGACCACAGCGCCACCCGTGTCCCTTGGAAAAACCTTATTAGGCTGGATAATCTGTGTACATCTAAGGGCTACTTTCCATGTTACAAAATGCCTACGTATCTGGGTGAAAAACAATGTAAAATCCATACATAGATTATCATATGTGATGGCCTATATTCCTAATTCACCACTTCAATATACAGCAAAAAGCCATGTCTGATCAAAAATATGTGCTATGTGATAGGAAGGGGCAGATTGGTCTATTATTTCACAAATCTAGTCCAAAATATTTATGCATTGATCTGTAATTTTAAAAAAATGCACACTTAAATACATATTTTCAAACCTATTTTCAAACCTATTTTCTAACTGTATTTTCTTTTAAAGTATGCTAATTTACACCCACCCCACCCCCAAAATACATTCTTATATGCATTTTGAATCAAAAACTGCACTGCAAAGTTCAGTAGGACAAAGTCTGAGGAATAAATGTTTTTATTTGCACATTATTTTCTATTGCCTTCCATTTATACCCTAGCTTTCTTCTGTCATAGAAGCCAAGGCTGGTAGATGCATGTTTGGCCAGTTCACATAGAATATTACAAAAAATGAACTCTGCAAGTATTCCTAGCTGTGAGTAGTAATGGAAAATGAAGCCATACAAAGTAATGTGTTGTTGTTGTTGTTGTTGTTGTTGTTGTTGTTGTAGTAGTAAAAAAAATCAAAATCCAGACTTTTATCACTTAGCGCAGCCTCCATGTGTTATGCTCCACAACTTCCCTCATGCCCAGCCAGCAGTTGTTTTAAAAACATCATATATTGGGCAGAAGTGTGCATAAAAGTGAATCTGTTAGTTACTATATAACATACCAAATGCATTATTATTAGGATAAATTGCCTACAAACTTGTGTTTATTAGGAGAAATGCACACTAAAATGCTTTTGAATGTTTGCGAGGCATTTAAAAGAAATTGCAAAGTGAGTTCCTGGACTACCGCATTCCTCCATCGGTGTCCCAAGGTCATTCCTACTGCTGCATCCTAATGCCACCACATTTTTGAGGGTGGTGTTTAGCTATTCTATCATCCAGCTCCACATAGGTTTCTCTTCCTCATTCAAAATCTAAAGTCACTAGGGAGGGTCTCATTAAAGGAAAACTGGCGAATAAAGCGAAATGCTCTTTTTATTCTTCTATTTGCGGTTGTCAGGACGGGAAGATGTGGGGGAATGCTGACGGCTACGCAGGGGCAGGTTGGCAGAATGCCAGCTGCTAAATGGTAGCAGTTGTCTTCTTGAACTCTGTGTAATAAAAATGTCAGAAAGAGCACATGTTTGCTTGAGGGGCATATATTCTGATCCGGAGCCATACAAAGAGACCTTGACTGAACTAATCTAAGTTACAAATAAATAAAATAAGGGCTTGTCATTTGCCAGATGGGGTCCTTATGAACCTAGGTGGTGATCAGTCACTGCTGAGGCCGTTGCCTGGAATAATTGCTCCGGTTGTCTTAGGTGAACTCATTTAAAGAACTGATTGATGGCCACAGAGGGCTGTAGGAGAAACAAACAAACAAGTCGCTTTATAATGGAACTATTAGCAATACTGAGTTGCTGATCTAAGTCAAGTGAAACAAGGGTGGTTTTTGTTCTTACTGGGTTAGGAAGACGTCACAGTGTGGATCTTGGACTCTTTGAAACAAAAAAAAAATGCAATAGCCATCTGGAGTAGTGATCTCTTAGTCCCACTGGAGCTAAGGGTGTGCATAATTTCTCTTCTGTGGTACATTTTTTTTATGCCTTGTGCCCTCTCGTAATAATATCAAACATTTTCTTCCATAGTTACATTGCTGCCTATTTTAAACGTTAAAAGTCTAAATCATGCAAAGTAACATTAAAATGGATTATTAATACTGCATTATGCACAGTCAATTAAGCAGAGAAAACAGAAATCTGCCTTAAGGTATGGCTTGCTACTGATGCCACAAAATGGATGTTTAATGACCAGCCGAACAGTCATTCTTCAAGACATTGGTATGTTAATCATTCTAAATACAAAATCCCCATTCTCCCTCAGTGAAATAATTATGGGTGTTGAAAGGTTAAATATGCAAAAGGTTCACACTGCTGTTTAAAATATTTTATTTCCTGTAGGTAATTAATTGATTGTATTTGCATTGATTTGCAATAGTATGGCGTACTTTTAAAGTCTCTCCTCAAACTGATTTATTGCTTAACTTTTACCTCAGACTGCTTTTCAGAAAATGTAATCAGAAGTGTCTTATTGTGTTCTCGGGCCCTCTGTCTTCCATATATCTGGAATATTTGTTTAACCTTACAACCTCTTCACTCATATTTGATTGCTGCTGCTTTTCATTGCTATTTCGGCATGAAGAGCCAGGCCTACTCATAGAGTGTGGTGAGTAGGCTACTTTTATTGGGTTCTCAGGGGCATTGAAACAACAGCAAGATGCACAGGATTAAAACCAGTTCCCTTGCATCCACTGTATTTTGTTGAAACTAATTTCTCTAGACCTGCTCTTACCAGGGCATTCCATGTGAAAGTTGCTTGCTTGCTTGTTTAATTTAATAATTTAATTTAATTTAATTTTTAAAAGAACCTCATTCAAATTATTTTCTATAAAACTCAGTGGGCTGCCTTAAGCAAGTCACCTTGTCTAGCCAACCTCGCATAAGACATATAGACAGCGTTGCATAGAACTCTTTGGCAGAACTGTCAGTTGCAAATGTTATAAATCAAGTTAAGATAAAAAATATAGACCCTCAACTCCTTAGTAAAAATTGTCAATATGTGCCAAAAACTATAAATTGCCTGCAGCTTTTGCAAAAAACAGTTTATAACAAGATTTCATTTTAAATTGATTAGGAGCAAAGAAAGACACGGAGTCCTCCTTTTTTTCATAGCAAGTGGGAGCCCTTAGGCCAGGCTTCCTCAACCTCGGCCCTCCAGATGTTTTTGGCCTACAACTCCCATGATCCCTAGCTAGCAGGACCATAACCTCTGCATATAGGAATAATGTCTCAGCAGCATTAATAAACTGTGGGCGACTGTTAACTACTGCAATTGGTCTTACAGGGAAAAGCAAGGGGTGAGATGGCTAAAAATGGACATAAATCTGACATCAGGAATCACAAGACAGAGAAACCAGTAGAACACTTCAATCTCGCAGGACTTACAAGATCTCAAAGTAGCTGTCTTATTACAAAAGAATTTCAGAAATAGTTGTAGCCCCAAGTGGCTATTCTTTATTTAAAAAATGTTTTAAAGGCAGCCCTTGGACCTCCTCTTTGGAGCGTGGATTCCATAGATGAATATATTGTTATCCATGCACCAATCCAGGAAGCGTGGATTGAGTTTGAAGGTTGTCGCAGTAAATTTCTGAAGCATCCCTAGTCTGAACGTGGTCCGTGTTTCTGAAGACCAGAAGAAGAAAATCAGAACTGGGAACAGAACCTCCTCTTTCTCCCACTGAGTACTGCCAGTTCCATCTTCAAAGGGTCAGAAAAAAGGACAAGAATATGCTGAAGAGACTGGCATAAGTGAATAGAATGTGCCAGGAGGAAAAGGAAGCTTGCTGCTTCCCAGTGGCAGCTGCTACTCAACTTCGGTAAACAGAGAAGTGGGAAATTGCAAATGGAACATCAAAAATGTTTTCCTCCATTAAAATAAATTAGAAAGTTCCCACTTTAGGCGCAGCTCTGCACACATAAAGACACGTTTCTATGCCTATGATGAGGACCTACAGGGAGCAATAGGAGCAAACTCCTGCAATGCTGCAAGAAGGGGCTGGGCAGCTGAATCCCCTTCCCTAATGTTTGTTTTAATTTTATTTGGGAATCTGGATTAAGCTGTTCAAAGACAAATATTCACTTTTTGTATATTGACTAACATCTGCCTTATGCAGTAAAGAGAGAAGTATAAATTTAAGTAAATAATGAGAAGCTAGCTGAGTTGTAGGGGGGGGGGGCAAGAGGAAATATTATGGCTTGTATTCAACTAAGGTATGAGTGGTATTCAACCCACTGAAATAAATCAACATGACTGAGCTAGGTTTATTAATGTTAGTGGTTTATTCTGAGTAAAACTTAGCTGAAGAATGTCCCAAGTGTTATGTGGAACGAATGAAAAGAGCAGTATACCATGTGAGGTAATGCTGAAGAATTGATGCTTTTGAATTATGGTGCTGGAGAAGACTCTTGAGAGTCCCATGGACTGCAAGAAGATCAAACCTATCCATTCTGAAGGAAATCAGCCCTGAGTGCTCACTGGAAGGACAGATCCTGAAGCTGAGGCTCCAATACTTTGGCCACCTCATGAGAAGAGGAGACTCCTTGGAAAACACCCTGATGGTGGGAAAGATTGAGGGCACTAGGAGAAGGGGATGATAGAGGATAAGATGGTTGGATAGTGTTCTGGAAGCTACCAACATGAGTCTGACCAAACTGTGGGAGGCAGTGGAACACAGGAGTGCCTGGCGTGCTATGGTCCATGGGGTCATGAAGAGTCGGACACGACTAAACGACTAAACAACAACAACAACAACCATGTGAGGAGGAAGTCAAGTAGAGTCGGAAACAAGTTGGTGATGTTTGATTGATGGACTCCCTGTATATTTCATGTATTTCTCCAAGGAGCTCAAGGTGTGCATGGTTCTTTCCTTGCTCCTCAACAACCCTGTGAAGCAGTTAGACTGGGAGGCAGTGACTGGCCCATGGACACCCAGTGAGCATCATAGCCAAGTGAGATTTGAATCCTGGTCACCCAGGTCCTAGTCTGACAGTCTAACCACTACACTACGCTGCTTGTGGTGAAAAAAGGAGAAGAAACTATGAAGATGATTTTCAGGCTGAACAGAAGAAACAGAGATGTACAGAGCAATCCTAACCATGTAGACTCAATGAATAGATACATGAGAACTTTTCTTTACAGCAAATACTAATATCCAACCATGAAAGGCATTTGAAATCATTAAGTGATTAGAAATTACTTTGCATTGGTTGATTTAGGTATACTTTTCTTGCTTGCTTAAAGATTCCTGAGTTAATTTATGATACAAATAAATACTGCTTTAAGTATTCATCAGTCTAGAATCTGGTTGCCTCTTCTCATAGCTGTAGCTGGAAGACTCCATGGTTATTTCCAGTGGCTTTGAAAAGGGAATAGCAACACAATAAGAGACAAAATGTGAAGAGGTTGGGGCAGGGGGGGATATTCTATATCTATGTATATATATGTATATATCTATTATATATATATATGTATGTATATATCTATTTTATATATATTTTTATATATATATATATATATATATATATATATATATATATATATATTTCCCAGTTCATGTGCTGTATCAGATTATGTATATAACTGAATATCAAGATTTATTTGTCTCTACTGTATTGTGTTGACCTTGATGCTGTTTTGTTATCAGCATTGTTCAGGTCTATAGTAACCTCTTAAAAATCAATAAATCATGGTCTAATAAACTTTGGGCAATAATGGTTTTCAGAGCCTACATATTTTCTAAGAAAATAAGTTAAATAAATGGGACTTCATATTGATTTTACAGAAGGGTGCTAGCTGTCAGATGGAGAAGGCCTCTGTTTCCATTTTGTTTACTGCTTTTGGTTTTTCTTCTTCTTTGGCGATCACTTGTAGCCGAGTAAGATTGTCTTCCATAAACACGGTTTTAACAATGGGTCCGTAAGTGACTGTGGAGGCCAATTCTGGATCCACACGTCCTTCCACAGTGGGGACATTGGTTTCCAGGTGGGAGTTGATCATTTGTGGATTTACCAAGCGTGCCTTTCTCTTAGCATGTTTCTCCCTTGCGTCCTGAGATAGAATTTCTTCAAAGCCCATGACAGCTTTGGTAAAGGCTGTTCACCAACTGGAGTGCTCGCAGGCCAGTGTTCCCCAGTTGTCAGTGTTTATACTACATTTTTAAAAGATTTGCCTTGAGACAGTCTTTAAACCTCTTTTGTTGACCACCAGCATTACGCTTTCCATTTTAAAGTTCAGAATAGAGTAGTTGCTTTGGAAGACGATCATTCTGCTCCGGTTTTTATTTTCATGTCATTATTACAACAACCCTAGTGCAATGCCAACCATAATAATAATAATAATAATAATAATAATAATAATAATAATAATATCTTTATTACGGTCATAGACCAGCAAACAATGCCAACCATGTCTGTTGAGAAGTAAGTCCTACAGAATTCAATGGTAAATGAGGTTAGGGCTGCAGCCATTGTGTCTACCACCATAGCTAAAAGGGGTGTGATTTATGTCAATATTCTTGTCAGTAGCGAAAAATACTCTGCCATACTTTCAGCACTTCCAGTGATCATTGAAAAAAGTGATGAGATCAGTGACTTTTCAGTGGCGTTGTATTGGAAAAGCAAGGAAGCATATTGTTGGAGGGTGGGGAGGCTGATTAATAATTTCTCCAGAAATAAGAGGGTTTTTCCCCCAACACTTCCTCAGGTGTGGGGCTCAACATTAGCAGTGCCAGTTGCACAGCTCTTTTCTTCCCAGCCCCCAATATAGCTTTTTCCTCCTCCGGTTGCTGCAATGACAGCAGCAATTGTGTTGGCAGCCTGATCACTATTTTTTCCATGCAGGGTGGGTTGGAGGGGGGGAGGGGAATGAAAGACATCACAAAAATGGTGGAGAATATTTGAAACAAATTCTACAAAATTCTCACCTCTGAAGGGGTGTTGTCACAGTGGCTGGATGGGACTACTTCAGAGTAACGACTCTCCACCGCTCTGCATTTTATCTTTTTATTGGTGCTGCGTATTTACAGTGCTCAAGGTAGAGCTATTTACAGAGACACATCTTTTCAGCTTGAATCAGTACCTCCGAATGGCGTTTGGCGCGTCTTTCGCCAGCATAACAACTTGGGGAGACCCATCCTCTTTCCCCTACGCTTTTTGCGCAATTCCGGAGTTGGGGGGATGGGTCTGCCCCCCTTTCTTCCTCCTTCCTGTCCCACCTGGGACGATGGCTCCTCTACCCTGCTAGAGCCTTGGACACCACTTCCTGTTTCCCCACTTGAGCTGGAGCTTTCCCTGCTTTCAGCCGGGCTCTGGGCTGGGCTGGAACTCAGGAGGGGAGGGACTTCGCGATA
Source organism: Zootoca vivipara (assembly GCF_963506605.1). Classification (NCBI taxonomy): domain Eukaryota; kingdom Metazoa; phylum Chordata; class Lepidosauria; order Squamata; family Lacertidae; genus Zootoca; species Zootoca vivipara. Next base: position 45,930,275 of record NC_083284.1, on the reverse strand, counting down.
GCCCCTGTCCCTCACATCCACCCCCCTCCCAAGCCCCCCTTCTCCCCTCCCGAGAGGCTGCACAGGTGTCGGCGACGACTGAAAGCCTAAAAACTCCGTGCTGTCCGAGCCGGTTGGTGTGAATACCTCCCCCCAGTCCCGTTGGCTCCCTCCTTCCTCCTGGGAAGACTGAAATCCCAAAAAGTCCGTGGCCTCAGAGCTGGTGGGGGTGAAAATCTGCTGCCAGTCCACCTCTTCCTCTGACCGGGTGGACCGCGGCGACGCCCACACCTCTTCCTCCGGGTCCTCAAACTCCGCTTCCCATCTCCATGGCGAACTGCTCTCTGCGACCTCCTCCCCTTCTCCCTCCCCCTCCCTTTCCATGTGCCAGGGTTTGGGCCTGTGTGGGAAGAGGGCGTGGAATTCTTCCACCAAGAATTCTTCCCGTATCTGAGTGGCTGGGACCCAGTCATTCTGGGATGGCGGGGCATCCTCCCATGCCATGAGGTACTCCAGGCCCCCCACCCCCCTTCGTGAATCAAGGATGGCCGTTGCTTCATTGAGTGGCTCCCTGCTTCCTCTCTCCCCCCCTCCCTCGGGGGGCTGTTCGCTGCCTCGGAACCTGCTACTTTCCCTGTACGGCGACAGCAGCGATCTATGAAACACTGGGTGCACCCTCATGTCCTCTGGCAGTGCCAGCCTGAATGCCACCGGGTTTACCTGCTGCGTGACCGTAAAGGGGCCCAGCCGTCTGGGTGCCAGCTTTTTGCACCTCCCTCTGGTGGGAAGGCCCTCCGAGGACAAGCAAACCTTGTCCCCCACCCTGATGACCTCCCCTTGTCGCCTGTGGCGATCTGCCCCCTTCTTGTACGCTTCCTTGGCTCTCTCTAAGTGTTCTCTGAGTTGCTGGTGCACCGTCTCCAGTTCCTCTGCCCAATCCTCTGCCTGTGGGCCCTCCTCCTCCTCCTCCCCCTCCCTCTCCGGGAAAGATCTGAGGTCGCGCCCGTAGTTGGCCTTAAAGGGCGACACCCCTGTGGAGACGTGCACCGCATTGTTGTAGGCAAATTCTGCCAGTGGCAGGCGATCCACCCAGTCCGTTTGCCTCTGGCTGACGTAGCATCTCAGGTACTGCTGCAGAATGGCGTTGACCCTCTCCGCCTGTCCATTGGTCTGCGGGTGCCGAGCTGTCGACAAGCTGACCTCCACCTGCAGGAGGTTCATGAGCCGCCTCCAGAACCTGGAAACAAATTGGCGGCCTCGATCCGAAATAACTCTCAAAGGTAATCCATGCAGTCTGAATACGTGGTCAACAAACAGTTTGGCCGTCTCTTCTGCAGAGACCGCCCTGGCACACGGTATAAAATGGCACATTTTAGACATGAGGTCCACCACCACCAACACTGCGGTCTTGCCCCTGGACGACGGCAGGTCGGTGATGAAGTCCATGGACACTACTTCCCACGGCCTGTGCGGTGTGGCTAATGGCTCCAGCAACCCTGCTGGTGGTGCTCTGACCACCTTTGCTCGCTGGCAGGCGTCACAGCCCCTTACATAGTCCCGAACATCTTCCCGCACCCCTGGCCACCAGAAGTGTCTCATGACTAGGTGAGTGGTTTTGTCCCTTCCAAAATGACCCGCCGTCGGGTTGTCGTGCATCTGCTTGAGGACCTTACCTCTGAGCTGGTTGGTGGGCAGGTACAGGGCTCCCCTGTAAAAAAGGAGCCCCCCGCGTTCTGCAAAGTCCTTTGCCTGCTCCCTCCCCCCTCGCAGCTCTCTGAAGATGCGGGTGGCAAACTCATCCGCTGCCGTCAGTGCCGTGAGTTCTGCCTCGCTCACCACTGCTGCTCCGCAGGACCATGCTGATGGGGGGAAAATGTGTGGGGGTGCCGGTGGCAACTCCTCCTCCATGTACTCCGGCTTGCGGGAGAGGGCATCCGCCCTGACGTTCTGCTCCCCCGGTATGTAGTGGATGGAGAAGTTGAAGTGCGAGAAGAACTCTGCCCACCGTATCTGCCGCTGGTTGAGCACCCTGGCTGTTCTCCAGAACTCCAGGTTTTTGTGGTCCGTGCACACCTGAATGGGGTGCTTGGCGCCCACCAAGAAGTGTCTCCAGTGTTTAAACGCAGAATGGATCGCGAGAAGTTCCTTATCAAACACCGTGTAGTTGCGTTCTGGCTGTGTCAGCTTTCTAGAGAAAAAGGCACAGGGTCTCCACTCTCTGTTGGCATCCAGTTGCAACAGGATCGCTCCCAAACCTCTGTCTGAAGCATCGGTCTCAACGCGTAGGGGCGCATCCTGCACCACGTGGAACAGGTTCTGGTCTGAAGCGAACACCCTCTTGAGGCTTTCGAACGCTGCTTGCGCCTCCTGTGTCCACCTGAACTTTTGCTTGCCTCTCAGGCAGTCAGTGATGGGAGCCGTTACCCGCGAGAAGTTCTTGATGAACTTCCTGTAGAAGTTGGCGAAGCCTAGTAGGCGTTGGGCATCTTTGCGCGTCCTGGGGCTGTGCCAGTCCAGGATGGCCTGCACCTTGTCCTTGTCCATCGCTAGCCCCTTGTCTGACAGTTTGTAGCCCAGGAAGTCCACCTCTTTGGTGTGAAACTTACACTTCTCCAGCTTCACATACAGGTGGTGCTCCTTCAGGCGCTGCAACACCTCCCTGACATCCTTCACATGCTGCTCTGGGTCATTGGAGTAAATAAGGATGTCATCCAGGAAGACCAGGCATTTCTTGAAGAGAAGGGACCCCAGGACGTGGTGCATGAAGGCCTGGAAGCATGCTGAGCCCCCTTGCAAACCGAAGGGCATCACCAGATATTCAAAAGAGCCCAGAGGCGTGAACATCGTGGTCTTCCACTCATCGCCTTCCCGGATCCTGATCAAGTTGTACGCCCCCCTCAGGTCGAGCTTGGTGAAGATCTTGCCCCTGCGTGCCGCTGTCAGCAGATCGTCCACTCTGGGCATTGGGAACGCCACCGGTTCTGTCATGTTGTTCAGGCGCCTGAAATCCACCACCAGACGGCGCTGTTGCGTGTCTTTCTTGTCCACCCAGAAGACCGGGCTGCCCCCCGCTGCCTTGCTTTCTCTGATGAACCCCCTCTTGAGGTTCTTGTCTATAAACGCACGCAGATCCTCCAGCTCCTGATCTGACATGGAGTACAGCTTGGCTGGGGGTAGCGTGGCCCCCGGCACCAGGTTGATCTGGCAGTCAAACGACCTGTGCGGGGGTAGGTGGTCGGATTCTGCTTCACTGAAGACCTCCTGCAGGTCCCAGTACGGCTTGGGTATCGCCTCACCCCCCTTGACGTGCATGGTGGCCACTGTGGCTATTGGAGGCCCCTCCCCTGGTTGGTGCTGCATGCAATGTTCCAGACAAAAGTCCGATCCAAACGTGATGCATCTCTGGTGCCAACTGATGGAGGGGTCATGGTGCGCCAGCCAGCTCATGCCCAAGACGATGGGGGGGGGGTCTGAGATGGTGGTGACGTTGAATGCCAGTGTCTCTGAGTGTCGCCCCACCGTCATTCTCATTGGGGGGGGTCTGGTGGGTGATGGCCCCTCCCAGCAACTCCCTGCCGTCAATGGTGGAGACGTGCAGGGGAAAATCCAGCTGCAGAAGTTGGATCTGGTGCGCTTCTGCAAAGTTTCTCGAAAAGAAGTTGGCCGACGCCCCCGAATCGATTAACGCGAGGACCGTCAGGGGATACCCATTAGGGAGCGTTAGCGTCACTTCTAGAACCACCCCTGCTCTGGGGGGGGTGGGCTGGCGCTGTTCCTCGCTGTGCGGGTGGGTGGGTTGGGGCTGTTGTTTGCCGATTGCGCCTGGCTGCTGCCCCTTGTCTCCTGCAGCCAGGCTGTCTCGTTTCCCTGCTGTGGTGCTGCGTCAGTGGGGGAGGGCACAACCGTTCCCGCCTTTCCTTGCCATTCCCTGCGATGTGGGCAGTCTCTGACGAGATGCTGAGGGGAGTTGCAGAGAAAGCAATTCCCGCCTCTTCCCTCCTTGCGTCTTGGCGCCGCTGGGGTTTGAAAAGCCCCCCCGCGCGCGCTATCAATTTGCATGGGTTCCTGGTCTTGGCTGGCCCCTGGCATGGCGTGAGATGGCTGTTGGGGGAGTGGTTTCTCCTGCGACCGTGGGAACCAAGCCCGCTTTGCGCGCGTTGCTTGCTTGTCGTTCCACCGGGATTCCTGTCTCACCCCCACCGCCAGAGCCGCTTTGCTCAGCTGATCCATATTACTGGGCTTTGGACCTCTCGAGAGCTCATCTTTCATATCCTCATTCAACCCCAGGTAGAACGCCGCTTCCATCGGAGGCGAGTGCAGTTCCCACCCCAGTCTGTGCACCAGCATTGTGAATCTTGACCAATATTTGCGAACTGTCATTGTTCTTTGTCGTAAATTATGCAGTTCCTCTTTGGTCTGGTCCATATGGCTATCAGACGCATACATGGTTTTTAAAGCCTCTAAAAATAGTTTGACATTCTTCATGCAAGGATTTTTTGTCGCGATTAACGGTCTAAGCCACTCCCTGGCTGCCCCGGTAAGGTGTTCCACAATAAACGCTACTCTGTGCCCATCATCAGGGAACTCATCATGGTGCAGCTCAAGAGCATACACGATCTCAGTCTCAAAGCCATGATATTCCCTCGGGTCTCCATTGAACTTGCTTACTAGGGTCCCTGCTCTCCTTCCTGGCAGCACTTGGAGTTGGGCTCCCCCTCCTCCCTTGTTTTTCTCTGCATCCAACTTGTTTTGGAGGTCCACGGCTACCGCCCTTAACTGCTGCTCTTTCTCCTGAAGTGCTCTCACCTGTTCAGCAAGGTTGTGCCTGTCCTCTTTGACTTTCTCCGTTTCTTGCTTAGCCGCCTTTAATTCCCCCTGTGCCTGCAACGCCAGTTGCTGCAGGTCATGCTGGGCTTTCTCCGCGATCTGCCGCCATTTCTCCGCTTCTGGCGCGCTCATCCCGGCAACTCCGAAAGTAGCCCAAAAAAAGATTCGGAGGTAGCTGTCACAGTGGCTGGATGGGACTACTTCAGAGTAACGACTCTACACCGCTCTGCATTTTATCTTTTTATTGGTGCTGCGTATTTACAGTGCTCAAGGTAGAGCTATTTACAGAGACACATCTTTTCAGCTTGAATCAGTACCTCCGAATGGCGTTTGGCGCGTCTTTCGCCAGCATAACAACTTGGGGAGACCCATCCTCTTTCCCCTACGCTTTTTGCGCAATTCCGGAGTTGGGGGGATGGGTCTGCCCCCCTTTCTTCCTCCTTCCTGTCCCACCTGGGACGATGGCTCCTCTACCCTGCTAGAGCCTTGGACACCACTTCCTGTTTCCCCACTTGAGCTGGAGCTTTCCCTGCTTTCAGCCGGGCTCTGGGCTGGGCTGGAACTCAGGAGGGGAGGGACTTCGCGATAGCCCCTGTCCCTCACAGGTGTGGTTTGAGAAATTGCAGCTCACCTCGAATATGACTGATTTATTTGCCCATGAAAAAACAACTCACAGGAATCTGTTCCTTATATGGACAGGAAAGCTGACTGTTTGTCAAGCACAAAACTGATGGGCACCTGAAGTTTCCAGAATGGAATTGTAACAGCTTTAGCACACTTCAAAACATCAGGGTAGTTGGGCTGACTTATGAAAAGATAATGATGTATAATAACTAATATATTTGCATTACTTGCTATTGGAAGGCAATGCAATGCTCAAGGCATTTGCTCATAGTGAATGCATGTTGGAATTAATGAAGCAGTAGCTTGTACTTTTGGGAAGAGCTTGAGGTGTTTTGCTTGTTTTCTTGGGAGAAAATATTTTGAATTTTTCATTTTGTTTTTTGCTGATACTTCGTCTAAAATCAGCAGGAAGACTGTTGTTTTAATGCTAACACAGAAGCATGAGAAATGATATCTGCAATGGTCTAGCATGAGAGAAACACATCTTTTCTCCAGCCATGTAGGCTATGCCTATCATGAACAATTATGCCTATCTTTTTTTCTATGTAGAAAGCAGGAATTGACTATTATGATTGCTCCAACCCAAGGATATTTACAACTCCAGGTGGTCCCTTACTTTCAGAGACCACCTGGTGAGCCCCTCAAGAACTCTTTTTCATCCAAATGATATCGGATGATGACAAGAGGACTGGGCTCTTGAATCTTTAATAGAAGACAGGGGTAAAAAAAAAAAAAACCAGGAACAGCTTGCCTGGTGGGGTGGAGCTGCAGAAATAGATAGTATCCCAGTAGCTGAATTGCTTCTGCTTGCTGGGAGGTTGAAGGAAAAGGGCAAGGTCAGTGATGCATTTATGCATCAATGGAAGCACTGGATTGGCTCCATTGATGCATCCATGCCAGGCATAGGCAATCTTGGCCCTCCAGATGTTTTGGGACTACAACTCCCATCATCCCTAGCTAACAGGGCCAGTGGTCAGGAATGATGGGAGTTGTAGTCCCAAAACATCTGGAGGGCCAGGTTTGCCTATGCCTGATCCATGCAGCCCTAACCTCACTGCCACCTTCCTCCACCCCTTCCTGGTAAGCAACTTTGGTGCAGGGAAGCTATTGCTGTGGCCCCACTCTACCAGGTGAGCTGCACCAGCTTCCTTTTCTGCTGTCCAAATTATACCTAGGATCACATTTCACGTTAACCTGGCAACGAGCTCATCATTTTAGTGGCATAATTCAGCCGAAAATGTGTCCAATCTTAAAGGAAGCTTCCTCTGAAAGGGAGCTTTGAGAGATCCACAATTTCAAACTGTGTTGGCCAAAACAGCACACAACGTCTACAAAAATAATAGATGTACGGGGGTCCTCTTCTCTTGGCATCACAATGTCGGGCTGCTGTTAAAACCTCTGGAACAGAAAATAAGTGGCAACACTGAGCCTGAATTTCTGCAGCATTTCTTGTAGAAACTACCTCCTGCAGCTGTCTCTGGCTGCTGTGTACATTTTCAGTCTTTTTCTTTTCTAAATGCTTTTCCTCTAAAGCAGTTAACCATTCCATGTCGCAGCATCCCGTCTCATAGTCTTCAGGGTCTAACTTGTTATTGGCTTCCGAGTCACCTAAAGTACTGAAATGATTGCTCTTTGCTGGGGTGTGTTTTGATTGCTCTCCTGTGTTCTTCAGGCTATTCAAATCAAGGCAGCTGCTCCGCATTGCCTTTTACAATCCTATAAGCCTGCAGGCTCGTGTTTACTGTCAGAAGCAGGAACTAGCGATTGTACATGATTTTTCCTCTTTAGTTTAATCTCACATCACCAATACTAATATTATTTTCCTTCCAGTAATGACCTTTTCAATCCATTCATCTAAGTATATTTTCCATGCATCTTAGAGCAGTGGTTCCCAACAGGTGGTCCGGGGACCCCCAGGGGTCCGCGAGCTATGCCAGAGGGGTCCGCAAGATGCTATTAGAATAAAAAATATATTAAATATATTTCGTATGATAACAGATTTTTGTTTTGGCCGCTTCCTGCATGAGCAGAGTCTAGCGCAAAACTAGAATTAGATAGAGGCAGTAGTTCTGCTGTATGCCGTTAGGTGGCGCTTTACAAACACTACTGTTTTGCAAAGAGGCAGCGCATGCATTCTACTAACGCTCCCCAAGATGCTTTGCGCGCGTCGGCTTCATTTGTGCGCTACTGCGCAGGTACCCTGTCTTCTCCATTCCCCTCCCTCCTCCCTGGCGCGCGCTGCCTCTTTGCAAAACAGTAGTGTTTGTAAACAAAGCAAGCATTTTCTTCCATGTGTTTCATGAAAAACAAATATAGGAATCGGCTCGACATGCGGTCGGATTTCAGAGTGAAAGTTTCAAGTTTGGAACCTAATATTTCAGAAATAATGGACTCAAAGGACAGATTTAACTCATCTCATTAAGAACTGAAAATTAAAACTAACTGTATACTGATGGAGTACTCTGTTGTAACTGTAAAAACGTATAAATATAAAATATAAAAAGACTCTTAATTTGGCTCTTACTTTTTAATTTTAGGATTAGGAATTAATGGGGGTCCTTGTCACAATAGCGGCTCGATGAGGGGTCCTCGGGAAAATTTTGTTGGGAACCCCTGTCTTAGAGCATGATATCTGTGGATGCATTAATCTGTTTCTACGACAAAACTAGGGCTTTTCCAACAGCTGTGCTTCTTTTTTTCCCTAGCATGGGATTTGCCTTTTTTGCAGCTGCTACTTTTTTTCCACTGAGCTTGCCAGCACAATCCCTAAAATCTCCTTCCTGGTCAGTCATAGAATCATAGAGTTGGAAGAGACCACAAGGGCCATCCAGTCCAACCCCCTGCCAAGCAGGAAACACCATCAAAGCATTCCTGACAGATGGCTGTCAAGCCTCTGCTTAAAGACCTCCAAAGAAGGAGACTCCACCACACTCCTTGGCAGCAAATTCCACTGTTGAACAGCTCTTACTGTCAGGAAGTTCTTCCGAATGTTTAGGTGGAATCTTCTTTCTTGTAGCTTGAATCCATTGCTCCGTGTCCACTTCTCTGGAGCAGCAGAAAACAACCTTTCACCCTCTATATGACATTATTTTATATATTTGAACATGGCTATCATATCACCCCTTAACCTTCTCTTCTCCAGGCTAAACATACCCAGCTCCCCAAGCCGTTCCTCATAAGGCATCGTTTCCAGGCCTTTGACCATTTTGGTTGCCCTCTTCTGGACACGTTCCAGCTTGTCAGTATCCTTCTTGAACTGTGGTGCCCAGAACTGGACACAGTACTCCAGGTGAGGTCTGACCAGAGCAGAATACAGTGGTACTATTACTTCCCTTGATCTAGATGCTATACTCCTATTGATGCAGCCCAGAATTGCATTGGCTTTTTTAGCTGCTGCATCACACTGTTGACTCATGTCAAGTTTGTGGTCTACCAAGATTCCTAGATCCTTTTCACATGTACCATGTATGCCATCTCATACCCCCCATCATATGTGAAGTTTTAGGATTTTTTTTGTCCCTGCATGCCTCACTTTATATTTACCTAACTGACCTGCATGTGGGACCCAGGTGGCGCTGTGGTTAAACCACTGAGCCTAGGGCTTGCTGATCAGAAGGTCGGCAGTTCGAATCCCTGTGACGGGGTGAGCTCCCGTTGCTTGGTCCCAGCTCCTGCCAACCTAGCAGTTCGAAAGCATGTCAAAATGCAAGTAGATAGATAGGAACCGCTACAGCGGGAAGGTAAACGGCGTTTCCATGTGCTGCTCTGGTTTGCCAGAAGCGGCTTTGTCATGCTGGCCACATGACCTGGAAGCTATACGCCGGCTCCCTCGGCCAATAATGCGAGATGAGCGCCGCAACCCCAGAGTCGGTCACGACTGGACCTAATGGTCAGGGGTCCCTTTACCTTTAACTGACCTGCATATTTGCCTTTTTCTTTTTTCTTTTCTTTTCTTTTCTTTTGCCAATTCATCAAATCTGGTAGAAATCCTTTTGGAGCTCTTCAAAAAATCTCTTTATTCTTACCACCTTGAAAAAAGTAGTATCACCAGCAGCCTTGGCTATGTTGTGCTCACCTGTAACTCCAGATCGTTGATGTACGCATTTTAAAAGCACTGGTCCACATACATATTCTTGGGTTACTTCAATTTCTGATTACTCTCTCACTAAGGTGGCAATTCTGTTCAGGTTTAATCAGAAATAAGTTCCACTGAATTACATTGGGCTTCCTCCCAGGAAATTGCAGTTAGGAATATTGTCTTTGGTCAGGGTCCCGGAGGCAGTAAGCTTGCAGAACCCATGTTGATTCCTCTTCAGGAAAACTTGCTCTTCTCTATGCTTGATAATTTTATTGATAATAGTACTTCGAACCAATTTACCCAGAACAGATGCTAAGCTATCTGTCTGTAATTTCCTGGATCTCCTTGGTGTTATGTTGGCTGCTTTCCAATCATCTGGCATGGAGGCCAAACTTTGGGACATTTTTTGTTAGAAGATACCATTTAGACTGGTCCCATGAGCTCCAGAGTCTGGCAAAAGCTTCCAGTTATCTGTAATATTAGCATAAATTACTTAACTGGTTCGACCACTTTGCCCTGATTGCCAAATAGATTTGTGTTTAAATAAAAGGTTCTCCACCATGTTGTATATTCATCTCCAGACATTCAGTATTTTATTAATTTTCATTTTTTAAATAAAAAGCCCCCTCATCTTTCTACCAAACAAGGTATTCAAGGTGGCTGTAACAAGGCAATTAACTTTAATTTATTGCACAATTATTATAATCCTACCAATAGGTGTGAAGCAGGCAACAGACCATTCCAAATTAGATAAATAAGGTTGAGAGAAAACAAAATGGTTTAAGCCAAACAATAGCTGGGATTTTACTACACTTGGGCCCAAATGGCCTTGTCTAAATTTCATTGAATTTTCAGATTGTAGTGGGAAAATTTGGCTGCAGGATTGTTTTAGTAAGCAGATAATATTCATCAGTAATAAATGAAGTTTTGTTGTGCTTGTCTAACAGTCAGTTATCTAGTGCTGCCATTCTGCTCATGCAACAGATTTCTGGTGTAATGAAACTTTGCGCAGTCAGGCGGAGTCCCCCCAGCCCCCCAGGGCAGCCCCGAGTGGAATAATGACACAGGACCACGTATTTATGGGATTAAAAATTGGCCACAACTTTATTAAAATTCAGATGTAGGAAGACCTTGGCGCAGGCATTGGGCGTATATCCCTCCCAGCCCCCAGCAGGGGGTGGGGTGATCTTCAGGGTTGTCCAGCATGAGTGGGGGTTGGGCTAACTCTGGAGAACATATGTTCAAGCAGATAGCCCGCCCCCCCCGATCGCCGCCGCTGGAAGGGGAGGGCAATAACCAGCCAAGTGGCATCGCCAAATGCCCCCCCCCTTGATGCCCGATTACGGGAACCCTGTTATCGCCGCCGCCATAGGGCGGGGGGTCACCGCCCCCACGCCCCTCCCCTTTATGTAAATGACTAAAGGATTCCGCCCAAGGCCTGCATCCGCCAAAGTTGTGACGAATTGCTACGGGAAAGGCGAAACCTGCCAATGCAGGGAAAGTCCTTTCCAGCCCTTTAACAGCGACCGGTCGTAGCAGCGCCTGCGTGCGTGTACGCCTGTGGAAGAAAAACCTGAAACGCAAGAAGCCTGTGGAAGAAAACCTGAAAAGCAAGAAGCCTGTGGAAGTAAATATTTTTTTTTTCTTACTTTATTTTTATTTATTTTTTATGTTTTTTATTTTTTATTTTTTTATTTATTTTCTTTTCTATGGACCTGAAAAGCAAGCAAAAGGTTAGGGAGTGGAGGGTGGGAAAGCTCTGAATCCGTCGGCTGCTTCCCAAGAATGGCTCCTCTTCTTTGTGTGCAGGTAAGCCTACCTGATCCTACCTGGCCAATCCCCCTGGCACGCCCCCTTCGGCCGGATTGGTCGGCTGAAGGAGTGGGCGGTGACTCCAGCCTCCAGCCTCAGGTAGGCAGTGCCAGCCTCCAAACTTCCAGGTCTGCCCTAGGGTTCCCAAGGGGGCTGCACGCGACTGCGCAAAATGCGCCTCCCCTTTATGTTGGGGAAGCGGTCATTCTCCTTCTCTTCTGGTGTAATGAAACTTTCTCCTCTTCTGTCTCCTACAGACTACCATACCTGCTTTAGAGTGTTGTGGGACCCTCTGGAGTTGAGGAAGGGGAAGTGTGCAGTGTTGGTTTCAACCCAAAATAAACTTCTAAAACCTTCCCAGATCGGTGCTGAGGTATCTAGAATCGCCTGTCTCCACATGTGCTGTCCATGCTCTGAGATCATCAGCAGAAGCCATTTTCAGAGGTTGTTCTCTTCAGAGATATATTTGATGTCTTTCTGGTGCCAAGTTTTATTTTCCTATGCTTTTAAACTTTTGGTGGTCTGTTTTATTCTGCCTTGTATTATATAGTGATGCTCTTATTTTCTGCTTTTAGCTTATGTTTCTGTTCATGCTATTTTATTGTGTCTTAAAATATTATATTATGAACCACGTTGATAATTTGATTGAAGGGTGGGATATTTAACCTTAATAAAAAAATATAGATTGTATGAGGTTAATGGCAAATTAGCCTGCATGGGGCCTTGTTCCCAGAAACAGCCACCAGGAAAAGCTGATTTTGAAAGAGGAGGGTGAATAATTAACCCAGAAATAAATATGTGTAATAGCTAGCAATAATTATAAAGGGGACATAAAATGGGAGTTCTGTCACAGTTCTAGGTGTTCTGGTTAGAATTGCCTCCACTTCTGCTCAAAGGCAAAATAATATTTTTTCTAATGTATACTCGGGCTTATATTCTCAACAGGAATTAAACACCAGGTAGAAATTACCATAAATTTGTATGACTAATTTCAGCCTCAAATAAATGTGTATGGGTACCAATCTGATTTCCATGTAAGAACTCTGAGTCTATACTCAGTTACAGTAATCCATGTGAAGGCTGCTAAGCTCTATATGATAGGAGATTTCTGGCCCTGCGTTTCTATGTAATCACTAATAGCACAATTTCTTAAACAACCTACAATGAGTGCCTGAAAGCGATGAACACCTGATGAAATTGCTCTACCACCCTATCTTCTTCCATCTAAGAAATGAAAAAGAAAATATTAAAAGCTGGCCAAAACGCTGCAATTTCTCCCACGATTTGGAAAGCTTAAGACCATGGGACATTGGGACAAGTGCCTCTCAGTTTTTATATCCTGGCTTGAATGGTTATAAAATACTCAATGTAGCAAAAGGAATAGCAAGAAAGTAATAATACTTTCATATGACTTACTACCGCTACTTCACAGTAATGATGTGGCTCCAGCCTGAGTGGTCAATACATTTTAAGATGATCTGGACAAACTGGAAAGAATTCAAAGAAAAGTATTGAACAATCATATAAGCCCAAACAAAAAGACACCTCTCTCTCTCTCTCTCTCTCTCTCTCTCTCTCTCTCTCTCTCTCTCTCTCTCTCTCTCTCTCTCTCTTTCTCTTTCTCATTTGGCCCAGTGCAGGACTCCAAAGTGGACCCAAAGACACCTACTTAGGCACCTTATAGCATGGATGGAATCCTCTCTGTTGCCTTTCACTTTGCTACTTTGCTCCACTGCATATCACAGAATCATAGAATTGTAGGGTTGGAAAGCATCTTGAGCGTCATCTAGTCCAACCCCCTACAATGCAAGAATCTCAACTAAAATATCTGTGACAGATGGCCATCCAACCTCCAATTAAGAACAGTTCACTACCTTCCAAGGGAGTCTGTTCCAGAGACACAAATGATGATGGAGAAAGGAATGGAAGCCTTGGAGCAGAGGCTCATTGGAGCCAACTTTTTATTAGCAAGAACAGGATCAGGGCAGACTTGACGGATTGTCAGGCCTTATGAGCACAGGAACTCATCCCTGGTACAGTGGTCCCTCGACTTACGAATTTAATCCGTTCCGAATGCACATTCGTAGGTCAAAAAATTGTAAGTCAAAAAAGCGGTTTCCCATAGGAATGCATTGGAAACGGAAAAATTCGTAAGTTGAGTAAACCGCATCTAAAATTTGTAAGTCGAGAAAACCCCATCTAAACCACAACGGTTTTCCTTTCAAATGTCGAAAAAAACGTAAGTGTGCGGCCATTTTTTTATTCGTAACTCGAAACTTCGTAAGTCGAGTACTTCGTAAGTCGAGGGAGCACTTGCCATATGGATCAGTTGCCGAAAATAAAGGTCCCTGCCTCCACACATCTTCTATGTTTCCTCCTTTCCAGGGATGTTTCCAAGCAATCGGAGACTGCACCTGTATGACTGTCTTTGCTCCCCCTGCTTCATGCCTCTTCTGGTTCTGGCAGGTGAGGGAGGAAGACCCCATGGATCTTCCCCTGCCTGACTATTTTCTGCCTCTTGGCTTTCCTCCTCCCACCCTTCTGCTTCAGCTTCTGCCTCTGATTCTGGACTTCTCTCTGTCTCAGACTCCCCCAACTCACTAAGCCCTGTTACCCCTTCAGTTTCTGACACCCCCTCTTCCCAGTCTTCTCCCTTTTCTCCCTCTGGCCACTCATCGTTGTCACACCACCACTCCTTGGGCTCTGAGCCTTCTTCCCTTGGTAATTGCCCAGCTGGTTCTTTCCACCATTCCTTTGCGTCCAACCAGTCCATGACACTTGGATTGCTCTTCTGAGGTCCCTCCTGGGGACCACATGCCAGGGGTGACTGGAGCCAGAGGAAAAAGCCAGAGGAAAAAGGAATGAGTATAAACTTTGTATAGTAGGCTTCTTTCTACACACAGTCACACACCTCTCTCAACCTTCCACCAAGTTAAGCAAGCAGCCTTATCACAGTTCAGGGATACATTCCATTCATGTAGACATACTAAGGAAGGTAGGAAGGAGAGTGGGTGAGGGCCATGGCCTTTGAAAAGGGGTGGTGGCTGTGGACGGGGTGTGCCATGAGGAGAGTCTGGAAAGCCAGATATAGAGGTTTGGATATAGACATTTGCCCCCTGGGCCTAAGGTTCCCCACTCCTGCTATAATCCTTTCTTGAAAATGCCCTGATCTTAGTCTTATTCTGCCCATGTCTTTCCCATTTGATAAAAGTCAAATAATCATTTACACTAATAAAGGTAAGATAAAGGTAAAGGACCCCTGGACGGTTAAGTCCAGTCAAAGGCGACTATGGGGTGTGGTGCTCATTTTGCTTTCAGACCGAGGGAGCCGGTGTTTGTGCACAGACAGCTTTCTGGGTAATGTGGCCAGCATGACCAAACTGCCTCTGGCACAATGGAACACCGTGACAGAAACGAAAGCGCATGGAAACTCCATTTACCATCCTGCCGGAGTAGTACCTATTTATCTACTTGTGTGCTTTCAAACTGCTAGGTTGGCAGGAGCTGGGACAGAGCAGCGGGAGCTCACCCCGTCGCGGGGATTTGAACTGCCGACATTCTGATCGGCAAGCCCAAGAGGCTCAGTGGTTTAGACCTGTGTCCTTACACTAATACCATGGTAAAAAAGGTAAAGGTAAAGGTGCCCCTGACCATCTGGTCCTGTCGTGCCCGACTCTGGGGTTGCAGCGCTCATCTCGCTCTATAGGCCGAGGGAGCCGGCGTTTGTCCGCAGACAGCTTCCGGGTCATGTGGCCAGCATGACAAAGCTGCTTCTGGCGAACCAGAGCAGTGCACGGAAACGCCGTTTACCTTCCCGCCGGAGCGGTCCCTATTTATCTACTTGCACTTTTATGTGCTTTCGAACTGCTAGGTTGGCAGGAGCTGGGACCAAGCAATGGGAGCTCACCCCGTCGCAGGGATTCAAACCACCAACCTTCTGATCAGCAAGCCCTAGACTCTGTGGTTTAACCCACAGCGCCACCTATAAATCCCTAAATTCCCATTTATTTAATGCTAGTTGCAACATCACAATCTGTGACTTTCCCACAAAGTATAAAAATAACAGATAGAACCTACTTGCTTTCAGAAGGAAACATTCATTGTTTAGTGTCAGAGATGGCACCTGCTGTTTCTTAAGTATTTATTGAAACATGACAAATATCTTTTTGCAGCAGAAAATCTGAAAGGAGCTCAAAACCTTCAGGTTAATGTTGGAAGGGCAGAAAAGCAATTCATAAAAGTTCTGCACTTGACACTTTTGCCTGTGTAGAACTCACGAGCAAGACACTGAACAGAACAACTTGCACAGTAAAAGACACAATTCCTGCATGTATTTCAAAGCCAAGCTCTGTTTTAACAGTTACTAGGGTCCTGATAAGGAAAATCAAGTTTAGGGGTATGATGAGAATATGTTCATTAATGATGGTTTAAAATCAAACATACGCTATAAATCTAACAAGGAAAATAAACATCCCTACCCATTTCCCAAGACGCTAATTCTGCACAATCCTTTTTATTTTGCTTTGGGCTATTTGTTTCTAATTTTCCATTCTGGGCTTATCAGATAAGGGTACAGCAATTTTATTACTCTGATGTCTGGAACAGTAACATGAAGAAGAAAATCCCCTCCAAAGCTTGTAAAAAGATAACACAGAAATATATTACATTTGCATTTCAAACATATTAATACTTTATAGAATACATTAAATAGTGATAAACTAATATAAAATTTATGTTATTTATATAGTGCATTAGCCACTCTGGAGAAACACAGAAATGTCTACATTTGTTTTCAATGTTTCCAAATAAGGACAAAAAACATTTTTCTCCCCCAGTCCTGAAATTACCATAATTACAATTAGGAAAAATGTATAATATCTGTATGTAAAATTAAAATACATAATGAAGTGAAAGTAGTAAATACCTTTGGTCCCTCACCCTGGAAAAAATGAGATATTAGGAAAGGAAAGGAAAAGAACTTTATTATTTAACAAGATCTGCAATGAGAGCAAATGAATTTTCTGTAAGCTATGGATGTCTCCCTTCTAGGGGAGAGCTAAGAAATATATGGCTGTCACCTGTCATGAGTGCCAGACCAGCTGATTGATCTGTGCTCTGTGCTCTGGTCCAATCCTGGGCTATAAATTTAAGTCCTGGCCAAGGCTTTGGCATTGCCACCATAACCAATAATATTGTGGCCATTTTTAACCCTTTCTTCTGTCTTAATGTGATTCTTCCTTTCTCACTCTGGCCCTGGTCCATACTGTGAGTGCAAGTGCTGTGCTACCTTTTCATTCTGCGCATTCTCACTTAGTGCCTCTTCCTTAGCTGTTTGTTCTGTATTTAAGAAAGGGCCTCTTTTATAAACCCATATATCCATCTTTATCCAACAGAGATTTCAGAGGAGAATCCCCATACTGAACTTCTATCTTGTGAGGAAGGGTAGGGTATAAATTGAATGAATGAATAAATAATAGAACAGTCATCACGGTATGGCTGTACACTTTTCTGCAATAATCAGTATGAAATGACAGTCATGTTTAAAGATGAACCACCTTAATTTGCACCTTCTGAAACAATACGTAGGCTGAAATACACCCATCCTTTGAAATTGAAACTTTCCCAAAGTTTGCAATGCAATTCTGCAGCCGAGTAATTAGCACAAAGATGCATATACTAGGGCAGGCATCCCCAAACTCCGGCCCTCCAGATGTTTTGGACTACAATTCCCATCTTCCCTGACCACTGGTCCTGTTAGCTAGGGATCATGGGAGTTGTAGGCCAAAACATCTGGAGGGCCGCAGTTTGGGGATGCCTGTACTAGGGTAAAGTGTGCATAAGAAAGTGTGGATTCATGAAAACAACATGCCAAATGCATTCTACTAAGGCAACTACTTTGCAAAAATCACATTAAACAAACCTAAATACAAAATTGTGTATAGTAGGAGAAATTTGCACTAAAATGCTGATGAGGAATTTAAAAATAATAATCACAGACTGATGCAAAAATGTAGAGAATTGTGAGAAAGTGAGGAACTGAAACTGACGACAGATTTTCCCCATCCTTGCTAATAAGCGAAGATGCCCATGCCTGTATACTTCAATGACACCTGCACTTTGTTACCCAGTTTTCTCTGTCCCATGGCTTGTACACAGGAATCTTCGCCCTCTGAAATTTTGCATAATTTTAGTAGAATAGAATAGAAATGAAGTATGAAGTATGAAGTATGAAGTACATAGTACACCCCTCTCCCCTTCCACAGAAAGATAAAGGAACTTCCTCTGCCTCTGAAGTCAAAGCGCCTATGTATAAATTCAGAGTATTAAACTTGCAAGAGGAAGAAAAAAAACTTGATAAAAATTATGAGCTCAGTCTAGTATATTGCGTTGGAGAACTGCAAGTCAAGCAACTACTGTGCTGCTTGCAATGCTTGGTTTGCGGCCCAAATTACCTACACTGTTTATTTGATGGCATCAAATCTAAATCAGAAGATGAAGTTTTAAAGTTCTCCTAGGCTTGATCTATATGCTCTGTGGGATGTTTATACAGTAAAGCAGAAGATGGGTCTTTTTCTTTTCCATTAATCTTTATTAGCTATTTTATTGATTTGGTAATATTCAAAGGATAAAGTCCCTCCTCATGTTTTCTGTCCTAACTTGTATTGCTCCCATATAAATGTGATTAAGACATTCCCTTGCTTAGCAACTGCAAAATCTACCACAATAGTTCATTCATTATTTTGTTCGCAGCTGATATACTAAAAAAGGACGTTAACATAGATGATGCAAAGCTTGTTTTTCATTATTGTGTTTTATAATCTTCGCTTCACACAACTGCCAGCCACACTGCATCTCTGGGAGCTGGAATATCCCCTTTCTTCCTAAATAACGAGGGTCTTCCTAGACCTAAGAAGACCTTGTTTTCCCTCAATCTTGGCCTGCCTCTGCTGTACATTATCTATCAATGGCACTGCCTGTTCTTGCTTCCACATAACTTCTTTTAGATGAAGAGCCATAGCTCAGTGGCAGAGCATCTGCTTTGCATGCAGAAGGCCCCAAGTTTAATCCCTGGCATTTCCAGGCAGGACTGGAAAAGAACCTCTGTCTGAAACCCTGGAGACCTGCAGCCAGTTGGCATAGACAATACTGAGCTAGTTTGAACCAATGGTTCGATTCGGTATGGGACACCTTCCTGTGCCCTCCTATTCTGTCAAGCATATTGCAGTAGTTAAGGCTTGAGGCAACAATACCCTTGGTTACTCATTGAACCTAAGCCACTGGCTCTCCAGAGAGAAGCCAGAGACAGCTCTTCTTCATCACATCAGATAAGATGCACCTACTGAAATTTCTTCTTTCACGCAGCTGAGGTGGAATTTAAAGGAGGAGGCCTACTTGGGTTTTTATAAAGGGTTCGCCCAACCTACCTAGTTATTGTCTTGGAGTCACAGTGTTTAATCTTTTACTTGTGTTAGGCTAACAGAAAACCACAGACAAACTTAGGGAAATAATTTTCAAAGCAGTGCATGCTCATTACACAAAGGCCTTGTCTGTTGAGAAAGTGTGAAAACAGCATTTTTTTATTTCTTTTCCTGCTGTGGTTTTTCTTTTTTGAGATAAAATATTTTCTCATATCTTGATGGCAAAAACTGAGGAGGAATTAAAGAACCTTTTTAATGAGGGTGAAAGAGGAGAGCGCAAAATATGGTCTGAAGCTCAACATCAAAACAAAAACCAAGATCATGGCCACTGGTCCCAACACCTCCTGGAAAATAGAAGGGGAAGAAATGGAGGCAGTGAGAGATTTTACTTTCTTGGGCTCCATGATCACTGCAGATGGTGACAGCAGTCACAAAATTAAAAGATGTCTGCTTATTGGGAGAAAAGCAATGACCAACCTAGACAGCATCTTAAAAAGCAGATACATCACCTTGCCTACAAAGGTCTGTATAGTTAAAGCTATGGTTTTCCCAGTAGTGATGTATGGAAGTGAGAGCTGGACCATAAAGAAGGCTGATCGCCGAAGAATTGATGCTTTTGAATTATGGTGCTGGAGGAGACTCTTGAGAGTCCCATGGACTGCAAGAAGATCAAACCTATCCATTCTGAAGGAAATCGGCCCTGAGTGCTCACTGGAAGGACAGATTGTGAAGCTGAGGCTCTAATACTTTGGCCACCTCATGAGAAGAGAAGACTCCCTGGAAAAGACCCTGATGTTGGGAAAGATTGAGGGCACAAGGAGAAGGGGACGACAGAGGATGAGATGGTTGGACAGTGTTCTCAAAGCCACCAACATGAGTTTGACCAAGCTGCGGGAGGCAGTGGAAGACAGGAGTGCCTGGCATGCTATGGTCCATGGGGTCACGAAGAGTCGGACACGACTAAACGACTAAACAACAACATTTTCTCATATATATTCTGTGGGAATAATAATAATAATAATAATAATAATAATAATAATAATAATAATAATAATAATAATTTATTATTTATACCCCGCCCATCTGGCCGGGTTCCCCCAGCCACTCTGGGCGGCTTCCAACAAAACAGAAATTCTAAAATACAGAAATCCATCAAACATTAAAATACAGAAATCCATCAAACATTAAAAGCTTCCCTAAACAGGGCTGCCTTGAGATGCCTTCTAAAGGTCTGGTAATTGTTGTTCTCTTTGACCTCTAGTGGGAGGGCATTCCACAGGGTGGGTGCCACTACCGAGAAGGCCCTCTGCCTGGTTCCCTGTAACTTGGCTTCTCGTAGTGAGGGAACCGCCAGAAGTCCCTCAGAGCTGGACCTCAGTGTCCGGGCAGAACGATGGGGGTGGAGACGCTCCTTCAGGTATACCGGACCTAGGCCATTTAGGGCTTTAAAGGTCAACACCAACACTTTGAATTGTGCTCGGAAACGTACTGGCAGCCAATGTAGGTCTTTCAGGACCGGTGTTATGTGGTCTTGGCGGCCGCTCCCAGTCACCAGTCTAGCTGCTGCATTCTGGATTAGTTGTAGTTTCTGGGTCACCTTCAAAGGTAGCCCCACGTAGAGCGCATTGCAGTAGTCCAAGCGAGAGATAACTAGAGCATGCACCACTCTGGAGAGACAGTCAGTGGGCAGGTAGGGACTCAGCCTGCGTACCAGATGGAGCTGATAAACAGCTGCCCTGGACACGGAGTTGACCTGTGCCTCCATGGACAGCTGTGAGTCTAAAATGACTCCCAGGCTGTGCACCTGGTCTTTCAGGGGCACAGTTACCCCATTCAGGACCAGGGAGTCCTCCACACCCGCCCGCCTCCTGTCCCCCACAAACAGTACTTCTGTCTTGTCAGGATTCAATCTCAATCTGTTAGCCGCCATCCATCCTCCAACCGCCTCCAAGCACTCACACAGGACCTTCACCGCCTTCACTGGTTCTGATTTAAAAGAGAGGTAGAGCTGGGTATCATCAGCATACTGATGGACACCCAGCCCAAACCCCCTGATGATCAATGTGTGTCTTTTTTTATCTTTTTTTTGTAGAGCACGGAGAAGAATCTGGATCCTTCCAGATGTTGGCCTATAATTTTCATCTGCTATGCTGGCTGGGGCTCCTGGGAGTTGGAGTCCGGAAGGCCACAGATTCCTCAGCCCTATTCTAGAGGCTGCAAATGTGAGCCAGACTTTTTCTGTTTCCCAGCAGTCTTGCCTTTGGGGTAGCAGGAGGATGGAGCGTAAGAGAAGTCTGTTGGTCTTTTCGACTGTCCGCTTTAAGCACCTGGGTATGATACTTTGATCTCAGGAAGGCTTACTTTCAGTAGAATCACCAAGACTTGGAGACCCATCTGATGGCAGAGGCCAGCCCAAGACAGTCACTATTAAACTACTGAAGATGCAGCATGGTCTGTCCTCTTTGTCATGTGGCCAGCTTAGGTGACAAAAGCAGGGTGAATGGCTGAAAGATATGAATCTGAAGGAAAAGTTTTAAGGGGAATAGCCTTCTCTCAAGACGGAAGTGGTAAATAGGAATGATGGGCTGCTGCCTGAAAGTCCTGGTGCGCCAATGGTTCCATGAGTGTGCAACATAGAGTGTCTAGTAGATGCTGACTGTGGGAATGACTGAGAGGTACGGGACTGTATTGCATATCATTTTGGAAACCAGAAATGCAGTGTACTTTATAGAGAAACAAAATTCTAATATATAGAAGGCAGACATGTTTGACAAACTATCAAATAATTTGGACACTGGCTAAAAACAACAACCTTGAGTTGATACATGAGGTGTTGACTTTCTCAAAGGAAATGAACGGCAGAATATGGAATATTCAAAATTATGCATATTTTAACCTCCACAAAACAAATGAAGCAAATACAAAGGCATGCTTAGAATCCAAAAGCAAACTCCAGCATTTCTACTTTTACCCAGATGAATGAACGAGCGAAATACTTTGCTTTATGTAATTCTCACAGCAGGCTCTCTTCAATAATTTGTTTTAATGTTTTTGAATATTTTGAGAGTTTTAATTTTGGGAGAAAAACATTTTCCCACTTCTATAATAAAAGATGTAATGAAATAGTTTATCTACTTGTCTCAAAATTTTCATCTTGTCCTAGTAGCTTGCCGATGAATGGTGATGTGATCGTGGGCTGAGAAGAAAGGGGAAATAACGAAAGGAGATGTTTCATAAAGAGCCCATCTTCTGCATCCCATAATCTCTGTTCTTAAAGTGCCATAAGAGAACATGAAAACCCTCTGATTTGCCATCTGAAACAGAAACAGGCTTCAGATTAATTAATAATTATATTAGTTGGTATGGGTTATATTTTCCACATAAATAATATGCAAATGGTGCCTGTTTTCTCCTCTTTAGACATTAACCAATGCTAAAATGAAAGCTGTATTTCTCTGTTTAAAATGATTAATTAAAAAGCCTCGCTTGAACAAATATGCATACTTCTTTATGTAAAAAAAAAAAAAAAAAAAGTATCTGCTGGAGAAAATTTGAAACTGAACTTCTTTTTTTTTTTAGATAGATATTTATTGATTTTCACAATAAAAAAGTGATTTACAAAGGTTTAGAAGGGATGGGGGAAATACAAAAAAGCAAAAATACAAAAGTCAGGAAAAAACAGAAAAAACCAGAAAATAAAAAAGAAAAAATAGAAAACTATATAACTTATCTTTATCACAGTGTATATTGGGACCTCCTCGGGTTCCCGTCCCTGTGTTTCTCAAACACACTTCCAATTTAGCAAATTCTACCTCTAAATATTCACTTTTAATACTAAATTCTTATTTTCTATTCTAAAATAACCTCTTTTACCTAATCCACAGATTTATTTACCACTTAATTTCTATACTTAAAATATTACTTTAGCGTATTTTTTTAAATACAATTTAAAATCTTTCCACTCTTCTTCAATTGCTTGTTCTCCCTGGTTACGGATTCGTCCGGTCGTCTCTGCCAATTCCATAAATTCCATCATCTTCATCTGCCATTCATCAATCGTTGGTAACGTTTGCTGCTTCCAGTATTTAGCGATCAACAGTCTCGCAGCTGCAGTGGCATACATGAAAAAGGATACCTTTCTCTTGGGAATCTCCTTCCCTACAATGCCCACTAGGAATGCCTCTGGTCTCTTCACCAATGTGCCTTTTAGCACTTTCTTAAGTTCATTATAAATCTTATTCCAGAAGTCATTCACCAGTGGACATGTCCACCACATGTGGTAAAATGAACCTATTTCTTTCTTACATTTCCAACATTTATTGTCATTGTTGTGGTAAATCTTTGCTAGCTTTTCTGGTGTAAGGTACCATCTGTACATCATTTTCATTATATTCTCCTTTAATAAACTACACGCAGTAAATCTAATATTTTCCTTCCACAACTTTTCCCAATCCTCTATCATAATATTATGTCCCACATCCTTTGCCCACAAAATCATAGCATTTTTAGTTTGTTCATCTTTTGTATGCCATTCTAGCAGCAATTTATACATTCTCGAAAGTATTTTCGTCTTAGGTTCTAACAATTCTGTTTCCACCTTTGACCTCTCAATTTGAAAGCCAATTACTCTATCCATTTTAAACGCTTCATTTATCTGATGGTATTGGAGCCAATCATCCAATTTACCTTTCAACTCCTCATATGTTTTTAATTTAAATTGGTCTCCATCTTGAATCAACAAATCTCTATATTTCAACCAACCGGTCTCCATATTTAATCTTTTGCGAACCTTGGCCTCCAAAGGCGAGAGCCAATTTGGCGTTTTTCTTTCTAATAAATCTTTATATCTGGACCAAACCTTGAACAGTGAATTTCTAACAATGTGCCTTTTAAAACTTCCATGGGCCTTAACCTTATCGTACCACACATATGCATGCCAACCATGAACATTATCATAACCTTCTAAGTCCAAAATATCAGCGTTTTCCAATGTAAACCACTCTTTCAACCAGCAAAAGGCAGCTGCTTCATAGTAAATTTTAAAATCAGGTAGAGAGAAGCCTCCTCTTTGTTTATCATCAGTCAATATCTTTTATTTGATTCTTGGCTTCTTCCCTTGCCATATAAATTTTGATAGCACCTTTTGCCATTCTTTAAAACAACTCAGCTTTTCAATTATTGGTAATGATTGAAATAAAAACAACATCTTTGGCAATACATTCATCTTAATCGTTGCTATACGGCCCAATAAAGACAATTTCAGGTTGGTCCACGTTTCTAAATCCTTCTTAACTTCATTCCATAATTTCACATAATTATCTTTAAACAAATTTAAATTTTTTGCAGTCATATACACTCCAAGGTATTTCACTTTTTTAACAAAAGATAAACCAGTTGTTTCTTGCAATTTCTCTCTCTCTTCCTTATTCAAATTTTTATCTAGTACTTTAGTTTTGGATTTATTCAATTTGAAACCTGCTACCCTTCCAAACTCTTGAATAACTTCCAGAGCCCTCTGTACACTGGACTCTGGCTCTTGTAAAGTTAACACCAAATCATCCGCAAAGGCTTTAAGTTTATATTGTCTCTTCCCTACAGTTACACCTTTTATTTCATCATCTTTTCTAAAATTTGAAACTGAACTTCTAGGGCACATATTTTGTCCAAATCAGGCGCTGTTGGGTCCTCAGCAATGCTAGGTTTTGCATGAACCGCTTTTTACATATAAATCAAACTCCAACTACCGGTAACTTCATTTGCAGGGTAACAAAACAGGTTGTTAGCTTCTGAAGCATGAGTCTGCAGTGTCGTTTTCACCTGTGTTTGGCTACCTCTTTGCAGCCCTTTGCTATTGCAACTTTTAAAAAAGGGAGAGGAAGATGTGAATGTAAAATTAAGAAAAGCAGGGGTAGCTGCTGACTTTTTTCTCTTTTTTTCAGTACTGACTACTACTGTTGATAGCCAGAAGTAGTTAGGCAATTTTTCCATCTGCATTTTATGATTTTAATGGAACTAAGTCACGAAGAGTCGGACACGACTAAACGACTAAACGACTAAAGGACTAAACAACAAGAGACTTTCAGCCAAAGGGAACATGTCATTCATTACTTAGTTCAAGCAATTTATATACCACTTTCATATTTTAAACAATTCTATGAGTGATTTACAATTGTTTTTAAAAAATGCAAATTAAAAAACCCAAGAATTTCGTAATTTTAAGAGCAGCACAAGACAACTGGAAAAGTATCCCTTCTAACATGAGTGGGTAGCATGTAGGGACCATAATAACTACTAGCAGATCCAAAATACAGCAGAGACAATAACAGTCTCACTTCTGCTTTCATCTCCCCAACTTAATCTCACACCCAAAGGTGGGAAAACCTGCATACTCCCCAACTCTGCAGCTTCCTTCTCTCACCAGAGAGCACCCACAGCCCACCCCCCCACAGTACCTATAAAGATGAAAACAGCCACAAAAGGTGGAGGTCCCCTTGGTGTAACCCCAAAAAGGTTATGCATAGATATGTATCAAACATTTTGCAGTGTAGGGACATGGGTGGCACTGTGGGTTAAACCACAGAGCCTAGGGCTTGCTGATCAGAAGGTCGGCGGTTCGAATCCCTGTGACGGGGTGAGCTCCCGTTGCTTGGTCCCAGCTCCTGCCAACCTAGCAGTTCGAAAGCATGTCAAAGTGCAAGTAGATAAATAGGTACCGCTACAGCGGGAAGGTAAATGGCGTTTCCGTGCGCTGCTCTGCTTTGCCAGAAGCGGCTTTGTCATGCTGGCCACATGACCCGGAAGCTGTACGCCGGCTCCCTCGGCCAATAATGCGAGATGAGCGCCACAACCCCAGAGTCGGTCACAACTGGACCTAATGGTCAGGGGTCCCTTTACCTTATTTGCAGTGTGCAGTTTGCAAAGGCCTTTGACTTGAAGCAGTAGGTAGGACTGCAGGAGCAACATGGAAATTGCAAGGGATGAGATGGGATAGTTTTCAACTCAGCAGTGCTTCCGGGGGCATATTTTCATCTTGCCCAGTTTTGTATCAAGGGATTTGATGATGGACTCGAAGGTGACTTGTAACATGGTGCCAACTACAATACAAATGTGAATGATCTGCACTGCCACTCATTGTTAAAATTAAGAGGTAAATATGATCATGCTCTCTAATTCATAACTGCATCTAATATAGCATATTTGGGTCACTGCAAGATGTGCTGAATGTGACTCTTCCCCCATGAGTAATACCACAGATGGAAAAAGGCAACAGGTTAGTTAAGTGCAGGTGTTTTTTTTTTTTATGAAAGCCTATTCAGTGCAGTTGCTGATACCTTTCTGAACTGCACCCATGTAAATTACCCAAAGCCAACAACATCGGCTCTTGCTTTATTCTGAATGCCATTCAATAAGTATAACTCATCTGGTCGTGACTTCATTTGTTGGGGTCACGTCAAGTACATTATATCCCCCAGGCAGCAAAAATTTAACAGCTCCATAAAAGTGTCATGATGACAAAAATCTCATAAAGTTGATATAAATTTAATATGAATGACCACTATTCTGGATTTACCCCCAGGTGGTGGTGAAATTACTTTTTTTATTAACAGCTTTTTGGGTAACCTTACAGAAGAGGTGCATTTGAATTATAGTACAGTATGTTCCAATTTACATAAGAGAGTATTTTAAATCACTTGAAATCCATGGGAAGTTGACATGCCCAGTGGAGCGTTGTTTGCTCTCTCCTAAAAGAGGCAGGTAAATAATTAGAAGAGCCCTCTCTGTGTTTTGCGGTACTATTAAAGGAGCACACTCATTTATGGGAAAGAAGTGTTGCATGTTAACAAGCCTGTCATGTACAGCTTCCCCAGCCTTTACATTTTAGTTTGATATTAAATTGATATTAAAATTAGAAGAAATATAAATTATGCAGTGAAAGATTTTGGAGCACGCATCATGGATTAAGTAACAATTGCATTAGTATGGAATATATAGAGAAACATTTTGTAAAATGACCTACTCCAATAGTAGAACAGCTCCATTGATCCCACAAAATCAATGGGATGGACCCTTCAGAATCAATGTGGTGTAGTAGCAACATTGATTCTACAAAATGAGGGCCATTAGAGATGGTGGGCTGATTCAGCTGTAACACTCAACCATCGTTTGGCATGACAAGAATAAGCTTAGCATCCCAAACACAAACATGGAGTTTAGGGCACTACCCTCTTCCGCATATCCAGTATACTTATGAAGAAGATTGGTTTGCTCCTTGATTTAAGTCAATGGGTCAGTGCAGATGCAAAGAATTAGATGGCCCCCTCAGTTGCTCCACAGATCCCATCCAAATGGGTGGGCAGAGCCAGCCCTACCAATAGGCAGATGGGCTAGGAGGAGAGGACAAATGATCCCAGGGGACAGGGAGCAGTACTGTGGTGTTGGAGGACAAAGCTGTGTGTACCACATAGTGTTCCCATCAAGACCTAAGCTATCCTGTTGCTGTCAGGTTTGGTAGATGCTGATAGGTTTGGCGGAGGCTATCTCATTGCCTGTGTTGAGGTAAGACTGGGCTGCCAGTCCACATGGCTTCTTTCTGTATGTGGCATGTGCGTGTGTGTGTGCGTTGGGGAACGGAGCCCTAGGCACCTCCCCTGGCTGCTTTTTAGGAAAGAAAATCTGTGTGGAATTATAATTCAGAATTCCCACTTAACATTGCATTTGGCCCGCAGGCCGTTCAATGGAATTCTTGTCAGAAGACAGCCGGAAATAGTGCCGTGTAGCGTACTAGTTTGAGTGGTGATCTAGGACCTGGGAGATCAAGATTCAAATCCTTCCTCAACCATGAAGATCACTGGCTGACCTTTGGCAGTCACCAACTTTCAGCCCTAACCTGGATTGTTCTGAGGATAAAGGGGTAGAGGGAGGCCAATACATATGCTGCCTTGAGTTCCCTGGAAGAAAGGTGGAATAGAAATGCAATAGTAGATAGTTTTGATTTGATTTATACCAATGTGGTAAATTCTTTGTAAATCAGTGGGAAATGATGAAAGTCTAGCAATGTACTAATTATACTATGTTTTATTTGTCACCAGTTGTGGTTATTTTTGGAGGGGCAAACACCCACTAGCAAATAATCTGACATTCTGCACTGAGAACTGTGGATTCAGGAAGTACTGCCTCTAAATACACTATTTATTTAAAGCTCTCTTGGGGATCTATAGCTTATTGTAAGATGAAGGTAAGAGGGGGAAATCATTCACGCAGAAAACTGCTTAGGAGTGCTTGTTTATCTCACTTTTGACCCTGTGGCCGATAATAAAGCATTAGAAGTAAATATGGTACACTTTGCATAAGAGGAAAGTGAAAGAAAGGGAGATTAATAAACAAGATAAAAGTGCAGCTGATAGGAGACTATTGACTTAACATTAAAGG
Source organism: Zootoca vivipara (assembly GCF_963506605.1). NCBI lineage: Eukaryota > Metazoa > Chordata > Lepidosauria > Squamata > Lacertidae > Zootoca > Zootoca vivipara. The sequence goes on along the minus strand of NC_083284.1, from coordinate 45,902,108 downwards.
CTCAGATGAAATGCTGGTTGCTCATCTATCAATGCAAGTCAAGTTTTCTTTTGAGGTTTTGCACTCAAGTTACATCAGTGATACAAGCAACTTCCCAATGACCGCAGAAGAAACTTAATGGCAATTATAAAAGTGCAATAGTGTTGTGCCAAAATCTATCCTCCAATTTCTGAAAACTCGTCTTCTCCCATGAGAAAGACTTCCATTTCTTTGCTTCAGGGGTCCTTCAGACTGTTGTGTTTGGGGGACTCTATGATGCAATAATAGTGCATTCGTGGTGTATTTATCCTGGACCATCTATGCACCACTCCACTTTATTAATTGTTCTGAGATGCTTCCACAACAATACCACATTATGGTCATCTGGAGGAGCCTGGAACATTTGCAATATAAAAAAATCACCGGACAAATAAAAAAGGGGGGAAAGAAAATGAGCACATTCTGGGTGTATCTTGAACACATGTGGGGATGATCATGCGGATACAGGCTATATGCGATAGATATGGGAATGGCCTACTGTAAAAATCAAATAATAACAGGGCAAAAAAAATGTTGGGGGAGGAAAGACAGATAATGGGTTACAGGAAGAACAGGAGGATGACATGGAAATTTAAACTATCTTAAGTTGCAGGGGAGAAAGAAGATGGTCAGGGTGACAGAAAGGAGAGCTGTGAAAAAGAAGAAGGGAACTGGGAACTAGAGAACACTCAGACATGTGCACAACTTTATTTGTTGTGCAGTCACATATGTGCACTTCATTCCTTCTGTTCAGCGGTATCCATCAAAATACTTCCTTAAGCATCAATAGAAGTAAATAGAAAGCACCCTCCCTGCCCACCACAAAGATCTTGTTTCTTTTTTTTAAAAAAAAAGGTGTTTTATGTTTTATTATTTCTAGCAGACCCATGAGTTTCGTTTTCATTACAATGGAACCTCGGTTTATGAACACCTCGGTTTACGAATTTTCGGTTTACGAATGCCGCGGACCCATCTGGAACAGATTAATTCACTTTCCATTACTTTCAATGGGAAAGTTCGCTTCAGTTTATGAACGCTTCAGTTTATGAACAGACTTCCGGAACCAATTGTGTTCATAAACCGAGGTACCACTGTATAGGCTCATAGTTTGTTTCTCTTTTTTGTTGGCTATCTTTTTCAAGTTACAGGTAAGTAGCCGTGTTGGTGTGACGTAGTCCAAAAAATAAATAAATCATTCCAGTAGCACCTTAGAGACCAGCTAAGTTTGTCATTGGCATGAGCTTTCATGTGCATGCACACTTCTTCAGATACTTTCTTTTTCAAGTTTCTTATTTCCTTCGAGTCCTACTGATTAAATGGAGGGTGCCCCCCCCCCCCCCGGTCTTCTGCTGCCTATAAAATTCTGGATTTTGCATCAAAATGACATGAAAGTAATGGGTGCTGTTTCAGGCAGAAAAACAAAGGGTCTGTCTTTTCTACGTAATTCCCAAGGGATAAGATCCCATATGCTTCCCGTTGCTTTCAATGGAGACCCTTTCTGTATTCTCCTGCTTTATAACCTTGACAGTTTCCATCCAAATGACATACAATTTGCAGGCGTTCTACTACTTACCAAAAAGCATCTGACCTGACAAGTTTTAGACAGATTGACAAAAAGGTCCAATTTTAGATGCAATTTAACCACGGTGACTGACATCCTCTAAAGTTCCCATTGCTTTGTGCTGCAGATTGGACAGTTTTCATGTCTTGTTGCTTTCTGAGCCCTCCAAGATCCCTCCTCCCTGCAGAATGCTCTGTGGAAAGGAACAATTTTCAGTGCATATTCTTGGCAGACTTTTGGAAGACTTTTGAGATCTAGGGCTTCTATGTTTCGGGTGGTCACCTAAGAATGTGGGAGCAGGGCGGAGTAGGAAGGGCCCATGCATGATAGTGTGACATCCCTATCAGTTCCACGTCTAAACTTCATGAATTGAGCCAGAATCTCTAAAGGGTGAATCTTCATGCATTCAGCTAGATCACTTTTAATCCTCCACTCAAATGGGATTGCTGTGCTTTGAGAGCTCAGGTGGAAACAGAGTTACGGGTACCCCGGAGGAGATTTAATTTTGAACCTGTTACTTGCAAAATTCATAGAAGTGCACTGCAAAATTCGGAGAATTTCAAAGGATGTGCAATTTTCAAGCGGATGGCCAGAATGCTTGACCTGTATGCAAGACCTGTATGTAGTTCAGTAGCAGAGCTCATGCTTTACAGAAGATTCCAGGTTCAGTCACAGTCTCCAGATACACCTGGGAAGACTTCTGCCTCAAACTCTGAAGAGCCACTCTCATTCAAGGTAGGCAATAATGAGCTAGATCAAAGATAGCTAATGCACTGCCCTACAGATGTTGTTGGACTATATAGCTTCCATCACCCCTAAACCTTGACCATATTGGCTGGGGCTGATGGGAGTCCATCAATACCTAGTTGGAACCACATTGGCTACCCTGAGCTATGTAGACCAATCCTCTGCCTTGGTAAAATATAAATTCCTATGTCTATAATTTTGCCTACTCTGGCAGTATTCATTTGAGCATTCCTTATAAGTACTTGCAATCTTCCTAAGGTTTTGTTTCATTTTGTTGCTGGGGGAGCTATTTGTCAGGAGAGTATTCACAGGGCCTGCACACAAAACTCAGGTTCAAAGCAATGAGTCTTTTTTCACACATTTCTAATTATACATGGCAACCTTTCTTTGAAACTAAATGGAATTTCTAAAAGTTTATGGTTTGATGTGAAGGCCAAGGGGTGTGTGTGTTAGAAATTGCACCATACCCCTTGGGCATGCCTTAAAGTAGCTGTTGAAATCCTGGGCTTTATGTTGTTTCTTGGATGAAATTTTTGTAAAGTTCAATAAGAATAAAGTTTCAAGAAATCATTAATTTGTCAATGAAGGAATCAATTGTGTTTTCAGAGGTGAGATCAAAAGCCATTGTTTTTTCTAAAATGAAAGCAGACTGTGCTTTGATTGTGAGTCACTGAGCAATAAGAATATGCAGATGATACCAGAAACTATTCAGTGATTTTAACAAAATATTTAAGAATGTAAGCTGCTCTGCTGAAGTCTATCTATGTCCCAAAAATTGATGAGAGAAATGTGGTGTAATCCTGTGCATCTCTACTCATAGGTACCCCCATTGAGTTCAATGGAACTTACACTCAAATAAGTCAGTATAGAATCATAGAGTTGGAAGGGACCCAAGGGCCATCTAGTCCAACCCCCTACAATGCAGGAATCTCAGCTAAAAGCATCCATGACAGATGGCCATCAAACCTCTGTTTAAAAATCTCTAAGGAAGTAGAGTCCCCCACCTCTCGTGGGCATCTATTCCTCTGCCAAACAGCTCTTACTGTCAGAAATTTTCTCTTAATGTTTAGTTGGAATCTCCTTTCTTGTAACTTGTATAGATTGCTGTCTTAATATTCAAGTTTTCAGTAATAAAATTATTAGTAGAGCAAGAAGACTGAGAGATAGAGATTAATACTGCATTCCGGTGCAATCCGCATGACTGAATGCTCACCCATCTTAATAATATTATTACTTTATAGAAAGCTAGACAATGAGGAAGAATATTGTAATGTGGGTAATTTTCTGTGGGTAATATTCAACTGAAGTTCAACTCAAAGTAGACCTATTGCTCTCAGTGGCCTTAATTTAGTAATGGTCAATAAATTTCTGCAGGTAAAACATAAATTAAGCACCACACTATGTACAGGTTTGCTTGTATGTTAGTGTCATGGAACTTCAGTCATACAATTTCCCATCTGAAATGAAACAGTCCAAGATGACCGCACTATGTGATGTTTTTGACTGTGTTGTGTTGTAGATTGGCTTGCCAAAGAAAGTAACACAATAGGCATTGCTCAAAGTTACATGACAAGCTCCTGAGAAGCTGCCTCACAATAATTCAGACCAATGGTCCATTTAACACAGTATTGATTACACTACCTGGCAGAAGCACTCAGGAGCTCCAGACAAGAGTCTTTCTCAGCCCTCCCTTAAGATGCTAAGGAACGGACACAGGACCTTTTGCAAACAATGCATGTGCCCTGGCACTGAGCTGCAGTCTCATCCCAGGATATCCTCTATTTGTTTTCATGGTCTGCAACAGAAATGCTTGCAGAGCCCTTTGGAGCAGGCTCTCAAAACAGACCTTCAGGGGCTCAATACAGTTTGTTTCAAAGATGAATAGTGGCACACAAGGGCGTACCCACCACGGGGCAGGAAAGTGCAGCTGCCCTACTCTGGAAGCCAGCTGCCCCCCCCCCCAAGCTAAAAAGAAAGAAGAAATCTCAATCAATGCAAAAAGCGGGGGGCGCGCTGTTTTTCCCCCACTGTAAAAAGAAAAAAGAGCTCAGCAGAGGCCGGTGGGGAGGAGTTGCGTGCCCGCCCCCTCCCCTGGGGGGACCCCGTCGCGTCATCGCCAGCCCGCCAATCGGGTGGCTGGGGGCGTGGCCGGGGGCCGGGCTCGTTCAAACCAGCGCGCGAGCTGAGAGGCACTCAGGCGTTCCGGTGAGGGAGAGGAGGGGAGAGAGCGCAACACCCTCCTACTGGAGCTCGCCCCGGCTGCCTCCCCACAGCCTTCGCTCGTTCAGCTCATTCTGCTGCTGCTCTTACTAGAGCAAACAAGGAGGGGGGAATGGAGAACCAGAATTGGAAGAGCTGGGGTGTGGATTAAAACACTGTAAAACACCACACTCACTCTCATGTTCCCCTCAGGGATCACGGTGGGAGGGAGGGGGGAAGAGAGTGAGAGAGCGAGAGAGAGAGAGAGAACGTGAGGCTGGCTGCTGAAGGATTGAAGTCTCTCTCTCTCTCTCTCTCTCAAAGAGAGGAGGCTGGACAGGGCGAACCTTCCAAAGCTCCTGTGCCAGTATTTAAGATACAATTTGTTTCCTTGTTTCAGGTAGCAAATGGTCGGCACCACAGCTTTTACTCTTGTCCTTGGGGAGGGGGGATCTTTATCAGTTTAATGAAACCTCCAGCGATAATGAGGTGTCAAAGGAGTTCCGTTTTAACTGGGTGGTTTTGCATAAGGAGGCTTGGAAGGCATGGGAATGCAATGGTGTTATATCTTTCCCAATTGTCCTCCCTCCTTTGTGTCTTTTATCATCCAAGCTGTTTGGGCAGCCACTGTGTGATGTCATCTTAAAAGATATGTGTTAGAAAGGGTGGGCATGGATGTCTCAGTTTTCTCTTTCAGCCTTAAAGGGCCAGCACCCCTTTATTGCTATAAAGCAGGCATGTCCAACAGGTAGATCATGATCTACTAATAGATCACTGGACGTCTGTGGTAGATCACTGGCTCCCCCCAAAGAAGCTCAGCAACTTTGGCTCCCCTAAAAAAAGCTCTACATCTTTGCCCTGAAGCCCCCAAAACAGGGCTTTCCTTCCTAAAAAGAGCTAAACTTTGACCTGAACCCCCTAAAACATGGATGGCTTTCCTTCCTAAAAAAAAAGCTCAACAACCTCAAACTGAACCACCCAAAAGGGGGTAGATCAATCACTGCCAGTTTTTAACTCTGTGAGTAGATCGCAGTCTCTTGGAAGTTGGCCACCCCTGCTATAAAGAGTCTGCATGTAGCTTCATTGAAAGCGATGGTATGTTGGCATTGACAACAGATATTTTTTACGGTTTTTAGTTTCTTTGCTGTCTCACCAATAGAAAAACCTGGGTGGTCACTGTTAGGGAATTTTATAGGGGGGGCACCCAAACGAGGCTTCATTTGGGAATCAAGATTGGCACAAATGCCCTCAAGGGGACCCCATTTGATCCTACAACACCACTCTAGTATCGCACCAACACGAACCCCCTCAAGATCAAGCCCTGTGTAATAAAGGCTCCCTTTCCTACCCTTTCTCTGTTGCCTGAGACTCTATGTAACCATATTTCTTTATGAATGAATACCGTGTATCTTTATTTCTAAATGAAACCCCCCTTTGCTATTCTGGCCAAGGGCTCTCAGGGATGCAGGGAACAGCCATAATCCTTTAAGCAAGAGGTCAGGTAGCCAGGGTGGTGCTCCTCTGCATAATCCATTATCCATTCAAGTACCATCTCCTGCCATTCCCAACCCTCCGAAGCCAGAGGCAATACTCACACCTGGACCCATTGTCCCCCCCCCCCCCGCCAGGTACTCAAGGATCCCCTCCCAGATACTTACTGGTACTTGCTTAACAATGTCCTGGGACATCGTGCATTGTTACCTTATGTTAATCCTGTTTACCTCCTGTTTACCTGTATGCTAATGCCCCTTGCACCTTCCCCTTTTCTGACGTTTTACCCTGTCACAAGTGATGTATGTATGATGCTTTCGATGTACATTATGGGATGGTGGTGGGAACTTTTAAAAGTTCTTGCAGCCCTGTTCATGGTGTTCAGTCTGGCATTGAACCTGCTGCGCAGTAATAAACCTTGCTGTTTGCTCCGGATCGTGGCTGGACTCCTTCCTTTTATACTCTGCAACGACCACAGGCCCTTGCCTGATGAGCTGGGTGGCTGAGCATTCTCCCACCCAGAATTTTGCCCTAACAGTCGCTTTTTATCTTTGGGCGATGCTCAGAACAAAACAGGAAGAAAGCAGGTGGTGGACTTTTGGGGGAATTGGAGTCCTTTTACTTCTTCTTCTCTCCTTTAGGAGGAATATAACTTTCCATCTCCCTCTCATAACGAACTTTGCCACTGTTTGCCATGTCTTCAAACTTGCCTATTTGTTTTGCTGACATTGTCCACCATTCAGACGATTGGGTTGCATTTCGCAGGGCAGAAGAGTCCGGACCTTGGTGTATTCAGCTTGCTAGGCTTACAGGAATCCGGACGTATGAAAGGGGTCGGTCTCGCTGTGGGCAGGATTCCTGCATTACCGGGGGGTTGGACTAGATGACCCTGGGGGTCCCTTTCAGGCCAGCTCTACAGGATTTCTGTGAGGGGTTCAAGTGAAAGGAGCGGCTGTAGATAGTTTCTGTGCTTCAGGCTGCTGTCCTATACAGGCTTACCTAGGCATAGATTGATTTCTTAAGATGGTTGTGTGAAAATTATTATGGACAAAGTATCATTATGTAGCGCCTGTATTGTAGGATCAGCTTATAAATATGTGCAAATAAGCAATACATCATAAAGACACCACTATCTCCACTGTGGAAATATGAACCCTGGGTAAGTGCCTGGGCCCCTGGAATCTCACTGTTGTGGTTATTAGTGTGGCTTGGGACAATATTAAAACTTGCAGTTTGCCCCCCTCCTCCATTCCCTCAATACTTTTCATATAATCATAGAATCACAGTACTCCAGGTGAGGTCTGACCAGGGCAGAATACAGTGGTACTATTACTTCCCTTGATCTAGATGCTATACTCCTATTGATGCAGCCCAGAATGGGATAAGGCAAAATATGGGATAAGGCAAAAGCAGGCAAACTTTAATTTATTTCTGTACAGCAGGCTTTGCTAAGCTGATTCCCCTCCGTGTGCTTTGGACTACAACTCCCATCTGCCTCTGGCAGCGCAGTTGTGGTCCAAAGCACGTGGAAGGTGCCAGGCTGGCAAAGGATGCTGTTCATTCATAATATGAGTGCCCATGTGCGTAGTATGGGATATGCCTTGTCCTTGCTCTTGCGTAACCACAGCTGGTCCTCAGCAGGCTCATTGAGAATGTCCCTTTTTATAGCTGCTTGTCCTGACCTTTCTCTGATCCTCCTTATTATTTCCCTGGATTTCCCCCCTTTTGGTGTTATTAGACTGGAGTCAGTTTCACCTGGGCTCTGTAGCCCCGCCCACGTCCCCACTTTGTGGCACCTCCCCTCCTGTGCCTTGGCCCCTCACCTTGCCCCTCCCCTCCCGTGCCTTGGGCCCACCCCTTGCCCCCCCCCCCTAGTTTTGATCCTGGGTACGCCCCTGGTGGCACAGTAAAACCATGCAGCTAGAAGGAAGATTTCTTTCTCTTTTCTGTTGCCTTATTGCACCAGCTGAGCAAGATGCTGTGGTGGAGGAGATAAAGGGAGATGTAATCCTACAATCTCACATAGCTACCACCCTTCCACCATTTAAGGCAAGTTTAAGGAACCTCAAACCCTCCAAGGCCTCTCTGTCTCACCCTGTGACCTGAAGTGTTTGGGGTTGTTGTTGTTTTGCCTGGTCAGGATGTGTCCTTGAACTTAGGTATTGACTTTTGCTTGTCTGGCTGGAGGAGAGAAAGGAGCAGTTGTGTCTGTGTACAAACTAGCCTACTCACGTAAGTATAATTTATATTAATTGCTTCACCCATTTTTGCCTCTGGCCCAAACTACCACCAGCATGGATTCCTCAAAAGGTTATGCAGAAACGAATGCAGACTTCAGGCTGAAAAATCTCCCCTCCTTGCCCCCCCCCCCCCGCTCTAATTTAAGGAGTGGAAAGGGGAAAATACATTTAGGAGCACTAGACTAGCAGGGAGGATGTCATTCTTCAGAAGCCTAGGATTGGCTCGAGATTTCCCACTAAGGTTTCCTGGCCACACACAAACACTCACAAAAGAAATCTGAACCAATCTGAGGAGAGCTTTGGGGAGCTCATCCATTTCTAGTCTTTGATGAAGTTCAAATCTTTCCTGCAAACAAGTAACATGGGAAGGATAGCAAAATAAAAAAATTCCTTCAGTAGCACCTTAAAGACCAACTAAGTTTATATTTTGGTATGAGCTTTCGTGTGCATGCACACTTCTTCAGATACACTAGAAACAGAAGTGTCAGACCCTATATATATATATATAGAGGGTGGTGGGGGTGGGTGGGAATGGGTGATGGGCTGATGGGAGTGGTAAACCTGTAGATGGCTGTTAATGGCTGCTGATGGCTGCAATTAGTCCGGGGGGGGGGGAAGCAAGGGCTGAGGTGCTAAAGAAAGCTTGATCATGCATAATGAGATAAGAATCCGATGTCTCTATTCATCCCAGGTGCTTCCATGGTTTTAAGCTTGGTAATGATTTCCAATTCAGCAACTTCCCTTTCCAGTCTGTTCCTGAAATTTCTCTGTAATAAAACAGCTGCTTTGAGATCTTGTATAGAATGTCCTGGGAGATTGAAGTGTTCTCCTACTGGTTTTTCAGTCTTATGGTTCCTGATGTCAGATTTATGTCCATTTATCCTTTGGCGTAGGGTTTGGCCTGTTTGTCCAATATAGAGAGCTGAAGGGCACCGTTGGCATTTGATGGCATACACAATGTTAGAAGATGAGCAATTAAATAGTCCTGAGATGGTATGTTGGATGTTGTTGGGGCCAGTAATGATGTTGTCCGGGTGTATGTGGCAGCAAAGTTGGCATCTGGGTTTATTGCAGGCTCTGGTACCAGTGTCCATGTTAAGTCTGGTGGTTGTATTATTGTGGGTGAGGAGTTGTTTAAGATTGGGTGGCTGTCTGTAGGCAATGAAAGGTCTTCCTCCCAGAGCTTGAAAAAGGGAGCTGTCATTGTCCAGGAGAGGCTGTAGATCTCTGATGATGCGCTGTACTGTTTTAACTTGGGAGCTGTATGTGATGACTAGTGGTGTTCTGTTATTTTCTTTTTTGGGTCTGTCTTGCAGCAGGTTCTCCCTAGGTATCAGTCTGGCTCTGTTGATCTGTTGTTTAACTTCATCAGGTGGATATTTTAGTTCTAAAAAGGTTTGCTGTAGATCTCTTAGGTGAGATTCTCTGTCTGTAGAGTTTACCACTCCCATCAGCCCATCACCCATTCCCACCCACCCCCACCACCCTCTATATATATATAGGGTCTGACACTTCTGTTTCTAGTGTATCTGAAGAAGTGTGCATGCACACGAAAGCTCATACCAAAATATAAACTTAGTTGGTCTTTAAGGTGCTACTGAAGGAATTTTTTTATTTTGCTTCGACTCAGACCAACACGGCTACCTACCTGTAATGGGAAGGATAGATTCCTCTTACCCTTATCATGCAACACTGTACTGAATAGACACCCATGCCAAGTTGAAAATAGCAATTTTGATTTAGTGTGTATTGCCAGAAAACAATAACACTACCATATTTGAACTGTGGTAACTCTATAATTAAGATTCTGTTTTAGATGATTATATACAAAAGGAGCACGTAGAATGGCAAGGCTGAGATTTCAATCAAGGAAATCTATCCCACAATGGACTTTATCATTACGCTTGACGTAATTGATGAGCAACAGAGATTAAAGCGACAATAATACCGGTATGGATCGCTATGACGACTCTGCCTGTGATAAAGAGGACGTGTCCTGGAAAGAATATGATACATGGCAACCCTATTTATATCTATATTTGCTCCATTGGTTAGAGCATGGTGCTGATTATTCTTCATTGCAGAGGGTTGGACTAGATGATCATTGGGGTCCCTTCCAACTCTTCGATTCTATGATCATCTGGAGGGGCACAGGTTTTCCTGTCACCGATGGAGAAGACCTGTGAACCTGAAGACCTGAGAATATAGTACTGTACAGCTGGTAGGGGTCCCCCAAGGGCCATCCAGTCAAACCCCCTGCAATTATGCAGAAATCACAGCTAAAATAATCCCCATCAGATGGCAGTCACAGCTGGAGAAGCCTTGGCCATCCAAACCTGGGTTTTAAAACCTCCCATGTAGGAGAGTACAAGCTCAATAGCACCTCAGAGCGCTGAAATCTTTGTGCATACATTGTATTGTTCTAATACATACAACAGCCTTGTCAGGTAGGACAGAGCTCAGCAGCGCTGCGCGTAGCACACAGCAGCACCCCGAGCCAGCGGCCTGGCCCAGCTGAGGAGACCATAAGACACCCCACCAAAAATAAGCCACCCTGTGTTTTTTAAGGAAAAAAGTTATAAGACGGTGTCTTAAAAAGGGGGAAACACGGTATATGTAAGGCTAGCCAGTGACTTGAGGAGCCAGTAAAAACAAATGGTCCTCTATATCACTGGTTTCCGAGAGGAAGAAAACCCTCACAACTAAACATTATATTTTACAATGTACTGGTCCATTGATAATGAGGACATGCAGCAGATAATATGTGAGGGGAACATTAAGAATGTATGAAAATATTAATTATTTGTTCCCCTTTTGAATTGCTTCATGGAGAAAGACTAGAGCCTCATCAAACATGAATATAATTTAGCCCTAACTCATTTCATGAATGCATTCACTTAAGATGCATTAAATGAGTAAGGACTTGCATTGAAAAGGCAGTGGCATTTGACTAGTTAAACTATATGTTACAAATAATTCAGGGCTGCCACCAGAAAGGCAGCCCTTTGTGTTGTGCCTTTCCATACAAACAAGTCTGTCAGCTGAAATCTTGATCTCTCTGTATTCAGATTTTAGGTTGGTGGTTGCTACAGAAAAGGCCCTTTCTGTGGTGGCGACCAAATCATGAAACTCACTCCCTATGTATCTGGCATCATCATATATTTGTAAAAGAAATGTCTTGTTTACAAAACTTATTGGCTTCCTACCAGCTTTCCAAGCTATTTCAAAACCTTGATCTATCTCATTCTTCTCCCTCTCCACCTACGCCCCTTGCCCAGCAACGTAAGATTCAGCCATGAGAATTAAATGTAAACATATCTGATGTGTGCTTTATGGGCCATCTGTTCTGCAACAAGAAAGCTACTTTTAGTAGGTAGCAAAGTAGAGCAAGCTGAGCTTATGGAGCTACATATGGTTGTAATGAAATAGCTGCTGTTTAGAGATATCTTTGAACAGCTTGGAAGACAAGTATTTCTGCTGCAGATAAACGAGCTAACAAACCAACAAAATTGCTTTAGTTTTTTCTAGTGGTGTAGAATTAATATTTATTTTGCTAGCAAAACCGTATGTTGAAATCAAGGGATGGCATGGAGAGGTGTGAGAGAACCTGGACATTAGTGCAGATTATTATTATTTTTCCAATTTTATATATGTTTTGTCTTTTTTAAAAAAATACATACAGAGGGACCCCCTCTCTCAAGAAGAGGAGGAGACATCAAATATGGAAAGGGGCAGGTTTCTTCAGATATACTGCCAAATGATTATGCAATGCAATGTAAGCATGCATCACTTAAAGACTGGGGCACAATTCTCCTCTCTCTACCTGCCAGGTGGAAGGAGACATGCTGTCTTTCTGGTTAACTGCACCCCTGGGGAGAGTGGGTTATGTTAAACAGGTCAGGCCACAATTATTGTAACTTGACGAGATAGACAGAGAGCGAGAATTTTAGTTGGGATTCTATGGTTGGGTGAGTGGCATAATTAAAATATGTTTGAAGGATTGCCATATGGCACAATTCAGTATTAGGAACATATTAGGCTGATACAAGATGGTACATGAGCAGGGATGACAACAACTGTTTGTAATTGTAATATGTGCTTATTAAGCAGGAGCTGTGCCTTTGCCAAGCAGCTTTGCTCTTTTAAGTCTTTCTGAATGCCAGCAAATGCCAAGCAATAGGTGGCATTTAATCATCTCTATTCAAATTATTCCAAAGGAGCAACTCTTAATCGCTCCCCAGTATCATTAAGGCCATCAATTATTCAGTCATAACCTTTGGTGGTACATCTGTAATTCTCTGAATTTATGACGATTCATAGAACGCTGCCATGCTGGCATCTGTCACTCAAATGGCAAGTGAATTAAGCAGTCCCTTCCCCACACTTAAAGTGGCCTCTCTGGACTCTAATTCCATTATAATTATTTGCTAATTTTGGTCTCTCAAGGGTAAATGTTTCCTGTGATTATCTGATTCCTTTTATATGAATAAAACAAGGATTATTTTTCTTGCAGCTGACAGATCTATTAATGAAAATTAAAGCAAATAATTGTTACTTTTATTCCACATATGTATCTGGGACATTCTTTACTTACTGAAAGGTAGATGATGATGTAAAAAACAATTTATTTTCTGTGCTCCACCTTTCCCTCACTTGGGGGTCCAGGGTAGATAATCACTACACCACAATATTAAAAAAAGAATATTAAAGATAATGAATATTAAAAGATAATGAAACAACAGCATAGCAATAAAGTTATACCAATGGAGCTACTTTTTAGGTTCCTAAAGGCTTGCAGAAATAAACATAGAAAAGTAATTTTTTTTTCTGAACAAGAATAAAATGTCAGAAACGTAGAGATACACAGTGGAGCGCTATCCTTTAAGTAGTTTCTGGCTACTTAACACACCAAATGATTCTAGAGAAAGTTGATAGTTGGAGAGATCTTCTCTCACCTTCATCTCTGTGCTTTATTTCCTGGAAGTCTCCTATAAGAGAAATACTTCTATGAGAAAGTAGAGATCATAATGCAATTGTCATATAAAGGACAAGATTTCACATCTGAGCAGAGAATACATATTCAACATATTGAGAAAGCTAAAGAGACTCTTCAAGAATTCTTTAAATTTAATTTGCATAAAGAAACCCCTATAACGACAGTATGGGATGCCGGAAAGGCAGTGATAAGAGGATTCTTTATCAATCAGAGCGCAATTCAAAAGAAAGAAAAGGAAAAAAAGATACAAAAACTCAGGGATGAAATAAGGAAATATGAAGTGGACCTCGATAAAGACCCAAAGAATGAAAAAATTAAACAAAATGTAAAAATACTACAGACACAGTACTCAATGATTTTAGAAGAAGACATCCAGTGGAAAATAAAAATGTTGAGGCAAAAGAATTTCGAACAAGCCAATAAGCCAGGCAAGTTACTTGCCTGGCAATTAAAAAACAGACAAAATGAGAGAGTTATAAATAAAATGAAACAGGGAGATAATTACACTTCTAACCCAAAAGAGATTGAAAAGATTTTCTTGGACTTCTATCGGGAATTATATAGTGAAGGCAAAGAAACTGATGAAGAAGTAAAAGGATATCTGGAAAAAAATAATTTGGGGAAAATTCCCAAGGAGTATATTAAAGATCTTAACGCACGGATCACTACATTTGAAATTAGCCAAGCTATAAAAAAAGCTAAATTAGGGAAGAGTCCAGGTCCTGACGGGCTATCGGCAATATATTATAAAAGGCTTGAGGAAACCGTTACAGATCCATTAAAGGAGATAATGAATAACGTATTAGAAAATGGCGAAATGCCTCTAACATGGGGAGAAAGTTATTTAACTCTAATTCCCAAACAGGGAACAGACTTATCTTTACCATCAAACTTCAGACCAATTTCGTTACTTAATAACGATTACAAGTTGTTTGCTTCCATTTTAGCTGACCGTTTAAAGAATGTATTAACAACAATAATTCATGAGGACCAGGCGGGCTTTCTCCCTAAACGATTAATGCAACATAACATCAGAAATATTATTAATATCATCGAATATTTAGATATGAAAATTGATAAGCCAGGAGTCCTAATAGCGGTCGACGCCGAAAAGGCGTTCGACCAAATCTCTTGGAAATTTATGAGGGCCACTATGGAGCAAATGGAGTTTGGGAAGCTCTTTTGTAACGGAATTAGAGCAATATACACCACACAAAGGACAAGATTATTGGTAAATAATAATATCTCTAACGAGTGTGATATACATAAAGGGACCAGACAGGGTTGCCCCCTGTCCCCTCTAATTTTTATTCTAGTGATGGAAATACTAAATAACAAAATTAGAGAAGAAAAGGAAATAACAGGAGTAACACTCGGTAGGAGGACGTACAAACTACGCGCCTATGCGGACGATCTGATAGTCACGACGGAGAACCCAAAGGAAAGCATAAGGAAAATGTTAGAAATAATAGAGGAATTCGGCAAGGTGGCGGGGTATAAATTAAATAACACCAAAACTAAAATGCTGGCTAAAAACTTATCAATGGATGAGAAAATTGAAATTGAACGGTTAACTCAACTAAAGTTTTGTGGCAAAATCAAATATTTAGGAATCTGGATATCTCCAAAAAATATTAATTTATATCAAGACAATTATACCAAAGTATGGGAAGAAATTAAAAGAAATTTGATAAATTGGAACAAACTGAGATTATCATTTCTGGGACGGATTTCGGTAATAAAAATGAGCATATTACCAAAACTGATCTTTCTGTTTCAAAACATCCCAATAATACGCAATACAGGATGTATAAAAGAATGGCAGAAGGAAATTTCCAGATTCATTTGGCACGGAGCAAGGCCGAGAATAAAGCACAAGTTGCTTATAGACAGAAAAGAGAGGGGAGGATTCGGTCTCCCCGATCTGAATTTATATTATGAAGCGGCCTGCTTCACGTGGTTAAAAGACTGGTTTCTGCTCCAGAGAACCAGTCAGCTGGATTTAGAAGGATTTGATTTAAGGTTCGGCTGGCACGCATATGTACATTATGACAAGACCAAGGTACACAAAGGGTTTAGTAACCACATAATAAGAGGTTCCCTTTATAAAGTGTGGGCGAAATATAAAAATCTCTTGGAGCCAAAAACTCCTTTATGGATTTCGCCGGTGGAAGCCAAGGCGGTAAGGAAAAAAACTAATAAGGACAAATGGGCTACATATAGATCACTGCTGATAAAGGAGGACGAACAATTTAAATTAAAAGGATATGATGAAGTTAAAAATGAATTAGTAAGTTGGTTAGATTACCATCAATTAAATGAAGCTTTTAAGGAGGACAAAAAAATAGGATTCAATTCAGAAATGTCCAGATTAGAAAAAGATCTGATGAATAGTAATAATAAGACAATATCTAAAATGTATCACCTCCTGCTTGAGCTGGAAGTAATGGACGAAGCAGTGAAAGAAGTCATGATAAAATGGGCCCAGGATTTTGGCTATGCAATTATGATGGAGGAATGGGAAAAGCTGTGGGAACACAATATGAAATTTACGGTATCATATACGATTAAAGAAAATATGTACAAAATGTTATACCGGTGGTATCTTACGCCCTCCAGACTGTCTAGAATGTATAAAAGCATTGCAAATGTATGTTGGAGATGTGGAGAGGCAAAAGGAGATATGATACATATGTGGTGGACCTGCCGCAAAATTAAAGTGTTTTGGAATCAGATACATGAGGAGCTGAAAAAAATGCTTAAGATCAACTTCACAAAAAAGCCAGAGGCTTTTCTCCTCGGAATCCTGAACACAGATCTGCCAGTAAAATACAGAGAGCATTTCCTGTATGCGACGGCGGCAGCCCGCCTGCTGATAGCCGCCAACTGGAAAGGAGATAAAATCCCCACAGTTGGCGAGTGGCAAGTTAAGCTATTGGGTTTTATGGAAATGGCTCAGCTAACTGATAGTTTAAAGGGAAAATCCAAACAGGCATTTATGGAAAAGTGGGAAAAATTTAGGAATTATATGCAAGAAATTGATAATAGGAAAGGAATCTTCATGGCAGTTTTGAATTGATGGGCATATAACAAACACTCAGACAAACTGGTAGAATAAGCTTTATTATGTACAAAAAAATAACAAGATTATGATGAGGAATGTCAGTACATAAAGAATATAAAGGAGACAAGTTGCAGATGGTGATGGGAAGTCAAGGGCAGAATTTTGATGTATTAGATACTTAGATGATGAAATGATAATGTTTTTTTATTTTATTTCATTTTTTCTTTTCTTTTTTCCTCTCTTCTTTTTTTCTTCTGTAAATTTTCTGTAAGATATTATTTTTCAATAAAGTTTGATTATGCAAAAAAAAAAAAAAGAGAATACATATTCAACATGCAAGTCATTAAGTAAGTTACTAAGATGCAACAAGAACAATTTAGTGGCACCACAAGGGTTCATTTGATCAGCCAGATGTTTCAACTGGTTTCAAATTAGTAAGTATCCAAAGCATTGATTTATGCAGAACTGAAACAAATTATGAAATCTCATGAAACAATGCTACAATAATACATATATGTAACGTATTTAGGAGACTGGACAATTATTTCCTCTTCTCTCAGAAACCCAGAGATAATCCCAAGTAGATACAGGTTCTCTTAAAATCAAATCAAAGAAATGCAACCTGCATAGGAACAAAAACCAGTTTCAAAATCAGGGCGCAATCAAATACAGTCCAAAAGGTGCACATGGAGTTCTGTATATATGGGATAATTTTAAAAGGCAAGTGGTCCTCACTGACCTGGTGCAAAAATATCTTGTCATCCGGTGAAGCCCTGGCTGCCTAGATAAAATAATAATAATAATAATAATAATTTTTTATTTGTACCCCGCCCATCTGGCTGAGTCTCCCCAGCCACTCTGGGCGGCTTCCAGTCGAATATCAAAACAATACAGCAATAGCACAATTACAAAAGTCACAAACAATACATAAACCACATCAAAAAATACACAACCGAATAGAAAACAATTTCAACATAAATCAATATCTAAAACTAAGAATACATCCTTAATACAGTTTAAATAACATAGGTAAAAAATAACAGGAATTTAAACAAACAAAACAAAACAAAACAAAACAAAATGGAGCCCTCTCTGCTCAGCAGCAGCGGCGGCAACAGTCCTTTATAAAGCCCATCAGGCCCTGCCCTGGGCCAGGTGGTGAGTGGCAGGACTGGGGCCTTCAGGTGCTGAGCAGGGGAGTCCTCCTGGCTGGCAGCAGCAGCAGCAGCAGTTCTTATAGGCCTCAGGCCCCGCCCAGGCCAGGTGGTGAGCGGCAGGACTGGGGCCTTCAGGTGCTGAGCAGGGGAGTCCTCCTGGCTGGCAGCAGCAGCAGCAGCAGTTCTTATAGGCCTCAGGCCCCGCCCAGGCCAGGTGGTGAGTGGCAGGACTGGGGCCTTCAGGCGCTGAGCAGGGGAGTCCTCCTGGCTGGCAGCAGCAGCAGCAGCAGCAGTTCTTATAGGCCTCAGGCCCCGCCCAGGCCAGGTGGTGAGTGGCAGGACTGGGGCCTTCAGGTGCTGAGCAGGGGAGTCCTCCTGGCTGGCAGCAGCAGCAGTTCTTATAGGCCTCAGGCCCCGCCCAGGCCAGGTGGTGAGTGGCAGGACTGGGGCCTTCAGGCGCTGAGCAGGGGAGTCCTCCTGGCTGGCAGCAGCAGCAGCAGCAGTTCTTATAGGCCTTGGCCCCGCCCTGGGCCAGGTGGTGAGTGGCAGGACTGGGGCCTTCAGGCGCTGAGCAGGGGAGTCCTCCTGGCTGGCAGCAGCAGCAGCAGCAGCAGTTCTTATAGGCCTCAGGCCCCGCCCAGGCCAGGTGGTGAGTGGCAGGACTGGGGCCTTCAGGTGCTGAGCAGGGGAGTCCTCCTGGCTGGTAGCAGCAGCAACAGCAGTTCTTATAGGCCTTGGTCCCGCCCTGGGCCAGGTGGTGAGTGGCAGGACTGGGGCCTTCAGGTGCTGAGCAGGGGAGTCCCCCCCCCCTTACCTGGGAGTAAGGCCCACTGAACTCAGTGCGGCTTTCTTCTGAGTAGACACTTAGTTATTTACTAGATGCAAGTCAGCAGCACCAGACGACCCTGTTTGGCTAGGCGCTGGGGTGGATTTCACCCCACACCTTGAAGAGCTGGCTGATGCTCCTGGTGGGTCCTACGCCCCTCGGCAACATCCGAAGGCCTGATCCACTAGGTTTGCACCCTGCACCTTGCAGAATCAGGCCCAGGCTGCCACCAGGCCCAGCACTGGTGGCATCAACAAGCAGCTCCGGCTCACCCAGCCCTACCCATTGCCACCACCACCCCATTTACACGATTTTCACCTGGGGCCCACTTGAATATCCTGCGGGACCCCAGGGGGTCATATGGCCCCTGGTTGGGAAACATTGGATCCTCAGTGTAGAGCTTCTTTCATGAGCAATGATATTTTTCTAGAGAAACTCGACAAGAACACCTCCATTGTTCTCTTAAAATGGTGGGTGCTCACCTGAGAGGTGCCAGAACTGAGTTCCTGTGAGTTCTGGCTGAAAACTAGCCCTGCTCATGAGAAACTAACTTGGAGGATGGAGGAACAAAGAGTTTTGCTTTTAGTCAGCTAGGGAATCTAAAGCCCTCCTACTCCAGTGGAAATCTCTATTCGATCTCAGCCCCTTGTCTAAATGGATCTAACCCTTTAAGTACTTTTATAGCACAAACTTTTGTATTTTCATAGCACAAACTTGTGAGAAGGGAAAAGATTCCTCCCCGTCCCCCCGTCCCCCACACACGTTTATGTTCTGAGCAAAATGAGTAGTATAATAGGCAGAATCGGAAAAACTATGTTATCGAAGCACATAAGAAAAAAAATTAATTGCACACTTGAAAATATAATGGAATGGAATATGAAGCGACAATCTCAATTACATGTATATTCTAATATTACAGAACATTGCAGACTTGATAAATTTGCTTTCCATTGTCTTGGTGAAGAGCAATTGAAGAAAGAAGTGCAGTTTAACAACAACTTTTCATGAAAATGGGAAGTAATGAAATTAATTTGAGCTGAAAAAAATATCTTATAAAAAGCTAAATATACACTAAATAAAGAGCTGTGAAAATCTCTGCATATTTTAGTGCCTTTCCCCAATCTTTGTCTTTCTGTGGACTAAAATAACTATTTTCCTATAATCCCTTTTTAAACCCTCTCCTATTTCAGACAGTAACAGTATTCAGGAGCCATTTTAACTGATGTACTTGTTTTTAAACCTGGTAATAACCTAGTTTTATTTTATTTATTTTTATTAAATTTGTATATTGCGCTTTATCCATAGATCTCAGGTGGTTCACAACATAAAAATACAAGATAAAAAAAACACAAAATACATATTAAAACAAGAGAAAACCCTCACAAACCCCCTTCCACAAACACATTTAAAAGGGCATAGGATGTTAATCAGCCAAAGGCACAGTGGAAAAGGAACATTTTTGTCTGGTGCCTATAGGAATATAATGGAGGTGCCAGCCAAAAACCCCTGCGGAGAGCATTCCACAAATGGGGAGCCA
The DNA here is from genome assembly GCF_963506605.1 of Zootoca vivipara. Taxonomy (NCBI): domain Eukaryota; kingdom Metazoa; phylum Chordata; class Lepidosauria; order Squamata; family Lacertidae; genus Zootoca; species Zootoca vivipara. The sequence continues at coordinate 45,882,272 of NC_083284.1, read as the reverse complement.
CTAAAGAAAAGGCCCCTTTCTTATGTTGCCACCATCGTGTTGTCACTTGTAGGAAAAGCACATGAAAAAGGGACTCAGATGATGATTGCAGGGTCTGGGTAGGTTCATATGGAAAAAAGCGGTCCTTGAGGTATTGCGGTTCTGAGCCATTTTAGCCTTTTAGGTCCAAACCAGCACTTTGAATTGGGCCTGGAAACTAAAGGAAGTCAGAGCAGTTGGATCACGATTGCTGTACAGTCGTACCTTGGAAGTTGGACAAAATCAGTTCCGGAAGTCTGTTTGACTTCCCAAATGTTTGAAAACCAAAGCACGGCTGTAATATGCTCAAACCATCATGCCCCAGGAGCAATCTAGCTGCCAAATTCTGCATCAGCTGATGTTTTCAGACCATCTTCAGAGGCAGCCCTACATATAAAGCAATGCAGTGATCGATCCTAGAAGTTAGCAGAGCATAGAAAAAATTAGTTAGGCTATCCCTGTCCAGATAGGGATGCAGTTGTACCACCAGACGAAGCTGATGGAAGGGACTCTGTGTCATGGAAAAAACAGTGATTTGATCAAAAAAATGTAAAACTGACAATGTCATTTATGATTTTTTTTGTGTGTGAAATACTCCAAAATTGTTTCACTGATTCTTCAAACTTCATTTACTGGGAAGTAACTGCTACCAAACTGAACAGCAAGGGCGTACCCACCATGCGGCAAGTTAGGGCAGCTGCCCTACTCTAGAAGCAGGGCTGGTGGGCAGAGGCGGAGCACAGCCCGGCGGAGCGCGAGTTCGCCATTCCCGCCGCACCGCGCCGCACCCTCCCTCCAGCTCCCCGGCGCGCCCTCAGGCAAGGCCAAGCGCGGCGGGGAACCAGGGAGTGCGGCACGGTGGGCGGGAACGCCGAACTCGCGCTCCGCTGGGCTGGGCTCCGCCTCCGCCCACCAGCCCTGCTGCTAGGGAGGGGCACAGCCCGGCGGAGCGCGAGTTCGCCGTTCCCACCCGCCGCGCTGCGCCCTCCCTCCAGCTCCCCGTCGCGCCCTCTGGCAAGGCCAAGCGCGGCGGGGAACCAGAGAGCGCGACGCGGCGGGCGGGAACGCTGAACTCGCGCTCCGCTGGGCTGGGCTCCGCCTCCGCCCACCAGCCCTGCTTCTAGGGAGGGGCACAGCCCGGCGGAGCGCGAGTTCGCTGTTCCCGCCCACTTTGTGGCCCCTCCCCTTCCGTGCCTTGGCCCCTCCCCTTGCCCCCCCCCTAGTTTTGATCCTGGGTACGCCCATGCTGAACAGGGCTTAGTTCAGAGTAGAAAGTAGGATTCATTGTTAATCTCTTATTTGCACCCCACCCCCCACCTCACAAAAATAATAATGCATAGGAAACCTTGGGCTTTGGTTTCAAATACAGGCTGTATTACACAGCATCTTGGGGAGAGGGGTGTTTGCAATAAATCACCAGTTATTTTGCCACTTTGCCAAATCAAAACAACTCGTTTTGCTTTGAGAGAAACATTTGTCATTTCGGATTGAGCTAAGGCTAGAGGGGAAATTCATTCAGCATACATTTTAATATGAACCTACTTGGTTTGTACTATACATGAGCTAAAACACAGCTATCTCCTGAAAATGATGTACAAAAATGCAGTATATTAAGGGAAATTGCTTGAAAAAAGATGTATATATTGTGAGAAACACAAAAATGTATAGAAATTTCATATGAACCTTTTTAAAAACACACACAAAAACTGTTGCAGAAATTGGGCAAACTGAGCATAAATGGCTAGAAAAAGGAGATACTGGGATATTTGTCCATTCCTCAGCCAGCCTTAATTGTGTGACCTAGGTGGTACATGGCTCTGATTGCCAGTGGTTTCCATGACTGCAAAGGTCATTAAATTTGTTGTCACTACTGTAGAAATCACAGCCAACTGTAGTTGTGTACCTTCCTATTTGCTGATTTCTACACAAGTTTGAGCCTGATGATAGCCATGCAGGGGGCGGGTTTTCTTTACAAGCATGAAAGGGTACAGAGTTAATCATGTTGAATTTCACTACAAGGCAGGACTTTCAGATTATTCTCACAGCATGAGTAGCCTGTTGTCTTGCCAAAGGTCGGGGAGTTCTTCTTCAGAGACTCAGAAGCAAGTACGAAACGCAGGTGGTGAGGAAGTCTTAAGATGTATTAAACAGTAGGCAAATTATTCAAAAGAAAAATGGCATACCCAGCAAGCGAACGAGAACACCTCCGTTCAGCTGCTGGGAGCTCCAGAGATACAGCAGTGGAGTTGAGGCCCCGAACTGTCTGATAGGTTACGCAACACCTATGCCAGCTTCAGCTCTGTGTCAAAGCTCCCCCCCCCCCTTAGGTCAAATTTTAGGGTTTATCTCCTTAGTCTGTCGTAGCATGAGGTGTGATTGCTAAATTATTCACACCTGGCCCCAGGGATCTCATGGTCTGACCGATGTGCCAATGGTTAAGCCGCCAGCTAAACAATGTGTGTAATTAATGTTGGGGTCCTTTGGATGTGCCACAGCTATAATATCTCTAAGCAAGGGAGACTCCCGTACATTGGGCCTTCAGTCTGGGAAAGCAGAAAAGTCAGCATAGTTCTGCAATAACATTACCCATTGCCAGCTGTGACGACCGGTCCCACTCTCTCTTACTATCACTGCGACACAGGAATCCAGAGGGGAAAACACCCACCCTTTTCTCCTGCCGCCTCAAAAATAAACCCCTTTTACTAGTGGGTTTCTTAGTAAGGAGAGCCTTCCAGCTTACGTGGCCTGGTACCTTAGGGAACTCTAGGCTGTCCGATGGAATAACCTCTTGCCTACAGTAAAGGGTCTCCCTCAGTTGGATTCCCCACTGTAAAAGTTTGCCCTTTTCACTCTGGCAACTTCTTGGCGCCTCAGGTTACCCTACAAAGCCTCCCCCGTGTAACCCCAGGACACAAACTGCCACCTCCCTGCCTGAGGTGAGTTTTGCCCTCTCTTGAGCCACCACGGCTGTGAGTCCTGGTACCTCGCTGGACAAATAAAGACGGACCTTTTCGGCAAAACAGAGATGAAGTTTTATTGTGTTAAAAGCGTAAGTGTTTCTTTAACGTGTCATTTATTTATTTGCCTTGTTCCAGTTGTACAAGAAAAAAAACTCAGTCAAACATTTAACTTTAAGTTTTCCTAGCTTCTTCACTTTCTTCATACCAGCCACCACACCTTCCTCCCTCTCCCTCCTAACTGACCAAACCGACACTCCCTCCTTTTGAACCGGGCACAGTCCCGCCCCCATCAGAGTTCTATGTCAGTCAGGCTGGAGGTGGGTTAACTCTTTGCCAGCCGGGTAGGAATAAACATTTTAAAAGTGCTTCAATTTGTCACACCAGCCTAGAAGCTTAGGGAAGCAGGGAAGGTCTGCTTCTCTGACAGCCCCCGTATAATGGTGACATGAAGAACCAATTGTGCCAGGCTAACTATGCCTGCTCAAAATGCAATGGATCTTCTGAAGTGTTTCTACTACACCCATAAATTCACTGGCGCCATTGAATTTATGCAAAGCACACATAGCACTACACGTTTTTTTAAAAAATAGCCAAGCACCTTGCTGTGACTATAGTAGAACACATTCCTGACCAGAGGCTGGTTGACAAGAAAGTGAAGGAAGCTTGCTTTGTTTACTCATACAAATGGTTTTCAGAGAGGAGATAGTTATTTAATTCAACACCCCCCCCCCCCCACACCCACACCCTAGGCATTTAAATGACCATACTAGAAAAGAAACAGTCTTGCTTTTCAAACCAAAGTTAATTGCTGGTGACACCCAGATTTCATAAACAGATCGATAACAGTCCTTTCCTATCATCTTCCAAGGAGCGGAATCAAGTTTGAAAATAAATAATCCCTAAACCCACAGCTGAAACCAAGGCAGCACCCAATTTATACAAGAATTAGGGATCAGACACAAGGTATAGAACAAAACTTGGGTCATGTCATTAAGCTACAACATTAAGAGTCTGGGCCTGCTCACTTAAAATGGGACAGTTGGTGGGTATGTAATCTCATACTGCATACTGAGAGGGTGAGCTGGGTACCACGTTGTTGTTGTTGTTGTTGTTGTTGTTGTTTCAACTAATACACCACCCTATACCCGGAGGTCTCAGGGAGGTTCACAACAAGACCACAACTTATAAAATCAAAACAAAAGCAGTAACCCAATAACCCCCTCCCCCCCCAAAAAAACCCACATTCTAAAAGGGTGTTGGAGGTCAATAAGTTCACCAAAAGGCCTGGTTAAAAAGGAATGTTTTTGCCTGGCGCCTAAAGGTGTATAATGTAGGCGCCAAGCAATCTTCCATGGGGAGAGCATTCCACAGCAGGGAGCCACTGCAGAGAAGGCCCATTCTCATGTTGCCACCCACATGAAGGAGGGCCTAAGAAGATGATCTCAGGGACCAAAGGAAGACTGGTGGGGGGAGGTTGGCGAACAACCTTATATGCCCTACATTTACTCCTTTCTACCCCTGGCGCTTATGTCAGGGTAAAGTTAGAAGCAATTTCATGCCCTACTTCTGCCCCCCTCCTGTAAATACTCTTCCTTCCACATAGTTATGTGTAGAATGAGTTTGCTGTTAGTATACAGAATTGTACTGATCCTGAAATCAGCTAGTTACTCTTCTGTCCGGTGGTTTTTCTAACCTTAAACATAATGAAAATGATAGGAAGAAAATCTATGGCATATTTCAGAAGGCTGAAGCTATCACAAAGAGGACCCATTTTGACCTAGGATTAAATGATCACAACCGATCCTGACAGGCAATAAAAGGGTGACATTTCCTTTCTCTTTCTTCCTGACCCCTTAGCAGATAGCAGGACTTTGACAACTGATGAAGTCTGTGAGATACTGTGAAATGTTGCACAGCCTTTGTGATATCACAGTGAATATATTGGTCTGCAGCAGGACAGTTATGAAACTGATTGGCTCAAAAAGAAAAACATTAAATGTAACTGCAGGCACGAAAAGATAAAAAGCTTTAAAAGATAAAAACAGTGCTAACTATGTACATATTTTCACCCAATCATTTCATCCCCCCTTAAAAAAAATGAAATCACAAATCTAAAAAGCAATCAAGAATTTACTCCCCCCCCCAAAAAAAAGTTTTCTTTCAGGAAAAAAAATCAACATCTTTGATAGACCATTTGTATCAGTTTGCTGAGGGAAGGTTATCTGTCCAATGCAATAAGAGCTCCTTCACTGCAAGTGTATCATCATGAACGCTAGCACATCAGGGGAATATCTGTCATCATTATACAGCATGGGCAGGATCTGTTCCTCTCTCCAAGACAACTTATTGAATCCCATGAATTTGAATCCTGACCATTTTAGTTGTCAGGGGACTTTTTTTTGGGGGGGGGGGGGGGTAGTTGTCAGTTTCAAAGCTTCTAACTCTCATAACTCTAATATTTTTGGGAAGGAGCCGAAAATAATACTACTGTATTCATATTAGTGTAATATGATTCTTGGAAGTTTGAGCAATGGACATCCAAACAAAATGAGAACATTGATTTTACCCTTTACCACATTGTGCATGTGATATATACAGACATCGCACTGGGTTTGCTTATCCCATAAACAATTTGTATTAGATACTTTATAGTAAAGTGTGAGTGGGTGGAGATAAGGTGTTAGAAGGCGGGAAATTAGCTTACTAGGTGGGAAATATAGGTGGAATAGATTGATCCCAGATCTTTAGTAGTGGGGCACTTTATCTTCATATAGTATGACCAAGCTTCCTGGACACCTCATGCCATACTTGAGTAGTTGTGTTATTACCGTATGCTATAACAAGAATAGGGATCCATTTTAAGCCCAAGGCACACATGGGTGAAGAAATAAATATAAATACTATATTTGTACAGTAGACTGTTTTAAACACACACACACCCTACAACCCTTTCTATCCCCCAACCAGCCAAACAAGAAGCATGATAAGAGTTCAAGATCACTAGAGTCCCCAGGATTCTTTGGGGGAAGCCATGACTGTTATGGAGGTCCTCCTATATAGGCCTGGACACTTCTTAGCCATCCATGTTGGCAAGTGGAGCCTACCTAAAGGGCCTGTGCTGAAGTGGGCTCTTGATGCCTGTTAACTCCCTTATGGTTTCCCCATCTGGCAAGTTAATAGCAAGCAGACAAACTAGAAATAGAATAGAAATACTTTATTGTCACTGTACCACTTGTTTACAGTGAGATTAAATGAGCCCCCCCCCCCACAATCTCTCAGTCCTTGTTACTCTCTGGGTGCTGTTGCATGACCACCAACCCTGAATGTCAGCTGCAATGTTGCTGTCTTCCATTTAGCAACCTCACGGCTCATGGGTAAGGAGATTAAAAAGGTGCTGGCCAGGGTGTGAGCCATCCCTGAGAATGTTCCTCGCTCTTCTGAGTCAACGGTCTTCCGCGATAACATCTAGCGGACTCAGGGAACAGCCCACGATACCGTGTGCTGTCTTCACCACCCTCTCTAGGGACTCTCTGTCCATGGCTGTCAAACCAGCATACCACACTGTAATGCAGTATGTGATAACACTTTCTGTCATGGACCGATAGAAGGAAATCATCAGTTGCTGTCCAACCTTGTTCTTCCGCAAGACCCTAAGGAATTGAAGTCTCTGTTGGGCCTTCCTAACCACCTCGGCTGTATTGACCTTCCAAGTTGACCTTCACTAAGATGGACTCCCAGGTATTTAAAGGAAGAGACTCTCTCCACACAGCCCCCCCCCGATATACAATGGGGCTAGCTCCCCTCTCTTCCTCCGAAAGTCCAACACTATCTCCTTTGTTTGCCAATGTTTAGGTGCAGATTGTTCTCTGAGACCATGTGAGTACCTTTTGAACCTCCCCCCTGTACGCAGATTCGTCTCCACCTGTAATTAGACCCATTATGGTGGTGTAATCAGCAAACTTAATAATTGCAGTAGATGGGTCAGATGAAATACAGTGCTACATTGTTATTGTTGTTGTTAATTCCACTTATATTTAGTAATATACAACATTTGAACTGTATGCAAATCCTCTTCCTCCGCAAGTTTGTAGAGTGATGCATGGTTAGAAAATAGCAGTACTGAGTTGGATTCCTGTGAGTTGAATTCCACTTACGGGATTTTCACTGGAGAAAGTGGGGAAGACAATCTTTTCTGATTCCTCAGTAGGGATGGACAAATAGGTCCATGTCAATTTCATACATGCCCAGTAGTCTCATTGATCTGTTTTCTAATCTATTAAATATGTATTTTATCTCAAAATACCCATTTCTAAACACATTTAATTCTAAAATACACATTTTAAATGCATTTTGGAATGTGCTTTTGAACTGTATCACAAAAGTCATGGAAGTGCAAAATCCAAACAATAATTATATCTCTATTGCAGGAGGTGTGAATTGGGTTAATTTGCTTGCAAACAGGGACCAAGCAACATTCTTCTCAGTCCCTGGATTTCAGTCCTTTTTTGTGAACAAAAGGAGCCCTTCCATTCATTGAATGTACACTATGGATCAAGTCCGCCGTTTCCTTTTTAAAAAGACATTTCTTTTCCTTTTGCGCTGTTCTTAAATTAGGACTTCCTTTCTCCACTGCAAAGTTGAACTACTGCAGCTTAATTTTCATGGTAGCTCTTCCGTTTTCTGTTAAATAGGCACCGCATTTTGCAAGTACTGTATAGACAAGTTCCATTTATCACTCTGAGTGGTGTACAAGGAAGTGCTAATTGGGAAGAAGTAAAATTGACTAAATCTATTCACTGTCATAGTGGTGGGAGCATTTTGCTGCCAAATGCAAACAAACAAAAAAGTTTTTGTACTGCTTAATTAAGCACAACTGTGACTCAGGTCAAGTGTTAAAAGGCCAGCATGGCTTTAAAAGACATATATTGGGGCATTCATATTTGCTTTTTTTCTATACTATTACCGTCTTATTTACCTTAGGCATTTTTATCAGTGGAGGATGTTTTCAAACCAATGTTCATGCATCTCCCCAAACCACCCACCTAGCAACGTCTTCTTATCTCATCATGATTAAGCACACCCACACGGCATCACTTTGCTATGTGTATCATTATTATTACTAATTACAAACAATACCCTAGTGGAATGTCATCGTGCACTAAAAAGTAACTGATGCTAGAAGGAATGGAGGTGCTAATTTAAGAAAAGTGCAAAAGTTAATTAAAGAAATATTGAGTGGTTAATTCTCATTGTACAGCATTCCCCTTCCAACAGTGCGATATTATATACGTACACTGAAAAGTAAGTGCCACTGTATTTAACTTATTCCCTAGTGAAAGAGTGGCTAAGCTTTTTTGGCCTGAAAGCCACATTCACCCTTGGCCAGTTTTCTGGATACTAACGGATATGGTAAGAAAGGTAAAGGACTCCTGGACGATTAAGTCCAGTCAAAGGTGACTATGGGGTTGCGATGCTCATCTCGCTTTCAGGCTCAGGGAGCCGGCGTTCGTCCACAGACCACTTTCCAGGTCATGTGGCCAGCATGACTAAACCGCTTCTGGCACAATGGAACACTGTGACGAAAACCAGAGCGCACAGAAACGCCATTTACCTTCCCGCCGCAGCGGTACCTATTTATATACAGTGGTACCTCGACAACCGAACGCTTCGACTTCTGAAGTCGACAACCCCAGAAGTCTTTTCGCCGCATGCCCCCCGTGAGCGCGTTCTGCGCCTGCGCAAAGCGGCGTGCGTGGTTGGCGCATGCACAGAAGCGCGAAATCGTGCTTCGCGCATGCGCAGAAGCAGCTCTTCGACAACCAAAGGCCTCAATTTATGAAGACGGCCATGGAATGGATCATCTTCGTAAGTTGAGGTGCCGCTGTACTTGCACTGGTGTGCTTTCGAACTACTAGGTTGGCAAGAGCTGGGACAGAGCAGCAGGAGCTCACTCCGTCATGATGATTTGAACCACTGACCTTTTGACTGGCAAGTCCAAGAGGCTCAGTGGTTTAGACCACAATGCCACCCGCGTCCCTATGATATGGATATGACCAAAAGCAGATGTGACCATCTCACACTTGTGGCACATATGCATGTACACACACACACACACACACACACACGGCACACATAGAGGTACGCAGTTGCCTCCTCAGATGATATACATAGATCAGTGGAACAGAGATGGGGATCACCCCATCCCCACTAATCTGATCACTGGGGAGGGGTCAATTTGCATCTCCATCAGGTTGATGGCTGGGCATATCAGTTTAAACCTCTCTCTGCCCACCCCAGTGTTGTGCCTATTATTTTTCTCTTTGCTGCCATTGCCAAATCAGTAGGCTCTTTTTTTGGGGGGGGGGTCTCATACATCTGGGACAGGCGTTAGCTATCCACACCCTATTAAGTGCTCGGAATTGTAGCTCCTAGCCATTTAATGGAGTTTTCTCCCAAGTAAATTGGTATAGAATTCCACCTGCAACGTTACAGTTTATTTGTGAAGATTTTTTTTTATTTTAGCTCAGGGGTTCTACTGTCACCCAGACAGTAGAGCAAGTGCAATCAGCCTTCCTCTACAAGATTTTCTCTGTTCCAAGATGCGTCCCATATGCAGTTTTATGTTTAGAGGGAGCTCAACACAAGGTGGAATCTGTCGCCTGGGCAAGATTCCTTATATTCTGGCTAAAAATCTGCCTCGACTCTGACAGAGATCCCTTCCTCCAGGTAATGCTTTCGGACACCTTCCTCCCCCCAGGGCTGCAACACTTCAATAGGAAGGTACAGCAACTGGGGCTTTCAGTAGAACTCCTCCGCTCAATGTCCTTACAATCTGCCAAAGCCACAGTCATAACTAGGTTGTGGGACATTGAGAGACAGGATCTTATAGCGGCAGCAGGCACAACATGTTCCCCCCTTCTTTTCCACCTCCCGTGGGCTCATGAAACAAAACCTAATTATCTCGACTTTCTACTGAACCCTCAAGAAAGAAGGGCATTTTCGTTGGCCAGGTTCAACGCAAATCCATCGAACCTCCTGTGGGGAAGATTCTCGGGCAGGGCGAAGGATGAGAGGATCTGTCCGTGTCATGACCCTCAGGTGGAAAGCCTTCTACATATGGTTTTTCATTGTAACCTTTACGTCGACCTTCGTCAACAATTCCTGGACCGGCTCTGCATTCCCAGGAGACCAGAGTGGGAAATCTTACAATTCCTACATTTTTGTTCTTTAGGATGCTGTATTTCATCTTGTTTTCATCAAATTCATTTTAGGAGTTACTTGGCATTAAAGGGCATTTCAAATAAATAAAGAAAACACGCACACAGCATTCCCCCCCTCCCGCGCTGAAAGTTAAAAACCACGTTAAAGACAAATGACCACAGGCATGATCTGGGCAACACTGATGCTGACCAACGACGATCCCCACGCTTACTTATTCTTCAGATCGAAAACAATAAATATAATTTACGAAGCATCAACTGCAGTGCAATAAAATATTAATGTTCAGCGTTTGGGTTACCCGAGCTTTACAGAAGGGCATTATATGGCTGGTGTAATGGTTGAAATAACCTTTAGTTTTTCCATCCATAAAAGCTCACTCTGTCCCCACATATAAAAATTATACAAATTTATTGTGAATCCATGGGACAACAATCTTTTCAGGTCACTCCACTCATAATTACAACTAATTAAAATGTGCCAAAGAAAGGATAGAAATTTATCTCTGCTCATTAAACCTGTAAAGTCTGTGTTAATTAGATGTCAGACTCAGTAACTCACATAAATGTTGGCTGCCAGTCTAGATTTAGTTTAAAAAAAAGTGGGGGGTGCATTCAGAGATCTTTCTCCCAGAAAACAGATTGATTTGGCTGGCTTAAGTAACAGGGTTAAGTCTGAAGCTATTCTAAGAATCCCTATGTGCACCTTCCATTTCTTCTTTAGCTGATTTTTACATTCCTCATTTCTACCATATGTTAAATATAATGAATAGTTTTGTCTAGACTGAGTAGGACTGAGCAGGAAGCAATTTTTATCAGGACTGTGACATGGGAAGAAAGCGTTAAATCCCTTCCCCCATATGTCATGATCTTAAACCTGATATTCACTCCTTCCTGCATTTGCTTAAAAAAAACTGCTATGTGAAATAAATTCATTCATATATGCCTACCTGAACCATAAGAAGGCCCTGGAGGTAACTACCAGGAAGGCTGCCTTTTGGTCAGTAGCATCCCAGTTATGGAACAGGCTTCCCAATGAGTCTCACCTGGCACCATCCTTGTAGTCTTTTCTAAACCAGGTGAAGACTGTTTTGTTCACGCAGGCCTTTTATATAACTGTGCAGTCTTTTGATTCTTAAATATCTGTTCAGTTTGGGAGGTGTTGGTTGGTTTTTAATGGATCTTTTATATCAAAATTGCTTTGTCCTTATTTATTGCAAGCCACCAAGATAACCTTATGTTATGGGTGGCATACAAGTGCCATAAATAAATAAGTCTAATTGGATCTGAGAGGCTTAAAAAAAAAATCCATTCACCATATTTAGAGTCTGCCTAATACTATGATGTTTTATGAACATACACATTTGTATTACTAATAAAGAATGGGTGGAACACAGCTTTCTGTACAAAGTTCAGAAACAAAGAAACAGAAATAGGAGAATCCCTAACGTGCTGGTTCCACATTGGAAACAAAGCTTGGGTATTTCAGAACTTCAAATGTTGGGTGGACGTTGGATGAGCAGGACTTCTGGAGTCTGTGTAATTAGTTATTGGAATGCATTTTCCAAAGAAACTCCCATTACATCAATTTCCAGAATGGAAGCCATGTTAGTCTGCTGCAGCAAAAAATAACAGATTCCCATGGCTTCTGAAATGCTAACCATTTTTTTAATGGGGTAATGTTTTGTGGATCATATTTCACTTTGTCAAATGCATGACATCTAATCCTAAATTGGTACTGGTGGACGGATATACCTTAAGTGTACATATGCCTGCCAATTTAGGATTACACTTCATGCATCACAGACATTTATGGTAAATAAGTTTGCAAATTTTTAAGGGGCCACACAACTCTTAGCTGTTTGTCAGTTTTAATGGCATTTTTTGTAATTTTATAGTTGAAAACACAAATAATATATATATATATATATATACTCATAAATGCTGTTCCTAACATCTGGCTTCAAACATGTTCAACCCAGTGCGTTGAGAGCACCGTCTGCAATAATAACTGTAGCAACATAAACTGACCCCGAGGGCTGATTAACGCCGCTGTTGATGCATTCCCATCATTTTTGTGCAGGCTTTTATTGCCCAGTGAAGAGGTTTCTTCACCTGCTCCCTAAGTTCCAATCTCTCAGTGCATGTTGAAATTTGACTGTATGGCATCTGGCTGACTATCAAAAGACTCTATAGTATCAAAGTAAAAAGCTGAGCTATATTGAGAAATGAGGACAAACATACAAAGCATTTGACTGCAGTATCTTCTCAAAACTCAGACATACAATATTTGCATGCATGCAAGTTTTCAAAACCTGAAGTTAAAAAAATGACCAAAAAGAGGGAGAAGGAGTTATACAAGAGTATATGTCTATCAGGCCAAAGTTCCCTCTAGTCCAGTATTCTGTTTCTCATTTTTCAGCTCTACAATAACCTTTTCCACATGGGGCAACCAGAACTTTATTGCCAGTGTGGTAGGGAGGAATGGCCCTCCTGGCACAGGTGTTTCTGCAGTTTACCTCGACAGTTCTGGGATGGAGCAGAGGTTGGGATCATGCGGCCTCACCAGGTGAGCCTGCTGGTCCATCCATATAGCACAGTCTTCTCTGCCGCCCTAACACTTTCTAGGTATGGTGCAGTTCAACCTGTGTCAGGTGGGTAGCTGGGCAGACCACCCAGCTCACTGCTACTGAATCCAGCATTCCAAATGTAGCCACACTATAAGAGTGTTACAATATTATGCAAAACCCTTTTATTAATCAGCCCTTGAATAGAATTCACCATTGTCTTTGCTACCGCACAATGTATCTCAGCAGTATCACAAAGAAAAGTTATCAGCACTTCAAGTGGTGGTATGTTTTAGGATAAATCTATAGGTGCATACACAGCCTTCCCATATATGAAGAATTGCAACTAACTTGTTGCCTGCTTTGAAATGTCAGAACAAAGCTATTCTGCTCTTGAATGAGTGTGTAACATTGTAAAGGAGCCCATTTATTTAAGGCTCTTCCCTTATCACTGTCTTTTCTCCTTTCACTGTTTTCAACAAGGTTATGGCCCTGTGGCACAGCTGCAAAGTGATAGTGACTGATGTACTCTGGAACTGATTGTAGTCAATTGCTTCTGTGAGAGACAGTAGTGAGCCATACCCAGATGGCACTTGCCTTCTATCATCCCTTACTGAGGCCATCAAATGAATCTGCCATGTACAGTGAAGATGGAGCTGAACAGGAACTTGGTAATGAGCTGGGAAGGTGAACGTACAAATTCTGTACTGGAAGGCGCCGTTCCAGTCAACATTATGCCACCTCCAAAAAGGCAAAGATTCCCAGTGCATTAAAAAGACTAAAGTGAGACGCACAGTTGGTTGTTGTTTTTATTTAAAAAAATAGATTTGCATATGCACAAGTGGAAAACACTGAGAAGCTATAGCAGATGGGCCTCATGTGTTCAAGTATCTTTGTAAGCACATAGACATAATGCACGTATTATCTGCATGTCGCTGCTTCACAGCTTAGTTTTCCCAGAATATTCTAATCAGTAAGGAAGTCATCCCTCTCCATGTCCCTTTGAAAAGGCTGTACAGTCATACCTCAGTTTAAGTACATCTCGGTTTGAGTATTTTCAGTTTAAGTAAACCTGTCTGCAGGGCCGTCTCAAGCGTGTCGCGCCCCCTGGCACCATGGTGCCAAGATCGCTCTGGTGCCCCCGCTCCGCCCCTTTTCTTGGCGCGGCTGGTGGGCGGGCGCAGGGCGCCGCACGACGCCCCCCTGCCGAGCTGGCACCCTGGCGCCCCGCGCCACCCAGCATACACCTAGAGCCAGCCCTGTCTGTCTGGAACAGATTAATCCACTTTCCATTACTTTCAATGGGAAAGTTTGCTTCAGGTTAAGTACGCTTCAGGTTAAGTACGGACTTCCAGAACCAATTACACTCATACCTCGGGTTAAGTACGCTTCAGGTTGAGTACTCTGCAGACCCGTCTGGAACAGATTAATCCACTTTCCATTACTTTCAATGGGAAAGTTTGCTTCAGGTTAAGTACGCTTCAGGTTAAGTACAGACGTCTGGAACCAATTGTGTTTGTAAACTGAGATACCACTGTATCTGGCCCCCTCTTTTTTGGGGTGGGGTGGGGTGGGGAGATATTTTTAAACAATCAAGAAACCAAGCACAAACCTGCATAGCTTATGACCCACCAAACCCACACAACTTGCACATCCCAACAGCCTGCTTGGTGACTTACAAAGAACACAGAAACTTAAAAAACAAAACAAACAGCTTGTTAGGCCACGTGGTATCACCTGTCCTAGCACTACTATTGGCTTATCGTGTTCCTATGACATTCTTTCAAACGCTGAAATCAAATTCACTCAAATGCTGCTCTTTTTGTGCTGACTTGTATCATGCTTGTTAAAGTGTTGGAATTTTCCAATGACAATGGCCTGGAGATGATCTTGCCCTAACCTTGTTATTATGATAGCTTTCATGATACAGTAGCTTTGAAAGCTATCAGAGTACAGAAGATGACATTTACTGTGCTTTCTCTTAAATGACTAATGGGTCTTGCTTCAAACTAGGCTGTAACAATATTTTGATAAGATGTCTCAATCCATCCTGTAGAGCATGTCTAACACATTATTAAGCTAACAGGATTTCACGTATACCTGTGCTCCAACAGCTCTCAGTGGCTGTGCTTCTATATCTGCTTATATCTGAAATTCCCATGGGCCACGAACAAGCCCATGCCCTGTACATAGCAACAGTCCTCAACCCCACAGGTGAAATCAATGTTGATTGTATTCATGATCTCCACCTTATTCTTAGTGACTATCAGTTTCCTAAATGAGGTACCATTTTGTTACAACTGACCAAGTTCATCAACATGATTTTCGTTGATGAATGACACAATCTTTTTACTGTTTCCACTCCTAATCTAACATCCAAATGTGCTCTTGTGAATCAGAAGCAGGGCCTTAAATGCCTATATTCTACACAAGAAGACTGCACAGTCTGCATTATTCTTACAATCAGACCCTTTAGCTGTTTTGGTAGACTGGTAGTGGTGAGGGCCGGGTGAGATCATATGTACTAGACACAGCAAGTTTAGAACCAAAGGAAACACAGACTAGAGAAAACTGGGAATTTCATTCATCTACTCACCACACCTTTAAAATCATCATTGCACATCTTGATCCAGCAAAGGAGATTGGTGCAGATAAGCAGGCTTCTGCACTCATATTTTTTGTGTACTAGAAATTTCAAGAATATATTGGATGTGCATAGGAATGCATGTTAGAAAGTGCATTTCAATGCAACATGCTGCCTTTTTGCTCTCCATTGCTTTCAGTGGCAGGCACAATCTGATATGCATTTTTCTGTACATTTCAGACATGCTTTTCATGTCCACTAGAGCTGGATTAGGGCGAAAAGTATACAGTTAACCCCTTGTAATTAAGAAGGTGCTGGTCAGTTAGCATCCTGCCCCCCGATTCCATACTAATGGAATATTGTCCCTTATGGAGACCTGCTGGAATGTTAATAATCAGGTTGGCAGGCACACCAATCTGAATATACTTGTCAGTTTATCTTGCAGCCACATGTACTATTTCGGAAGGCATAACAGTACATAATTGGAAGAATATGTGCTCCCCCCCCCCTCCCTTCATGAACCACTGACACACCAGCTTCTAACTGGTAAATGGATTCAGGTTTTTAAAGCTTTCAATGAATTCCACAATCTCATGGGGTTTATTTGTTTCTAACCTGACTGGATGATTGAAAGTTTTCAAATAAGGCCCATGAATGATAAATTGTAAACAATGAATAATGCACCGTCGGTACAAATTTCACAGATATTTTTGAGGGCAGTTGGCAGTCATGTTAAAAACAGAAACAACCCATCAGTAAACAACAGCTCATTCCTATGAATAATGGTGGGGGATATTAAGTGTATCTTTTTATTATGTCTTAAATAGACGCCTCCTCGATTATTCTGCGAGTTGCCAGTTAGAATTAATTGCGTAATGAGATTAACAGGGTGACTGCTACGGTGAATATATGCAGGTTTGGGGCCAGTTTGCAAAGGATGAGTTGGCTTGCCCAAGGCAAAATCGTAGAATTGTAGTGTTGGAAAGGACCAGGCAATGCAGGAATCATTTTGCCCAATGTGGGGCTCGCACCCACGACCCTGAGACTAAGAGTCTCATACTCTACTAACGGAGTTTCCTGTGTTATAGGCCTGTGAGTGGCGATGACTCAGAAGTTAGGCAAACTGAGTTCCAGTAGACTTACTCCTAGGTAAGCAATGGTAGGATTTCGGGGTGGCTGAATCTGCCCATTTTAGTTTCTCATTTTTTTCCTTCAGTTTTCAGTCCAGTTTTCCACATTTCCACATCAGTATATGATTAATTTTGTACATAAGCAACCTTTTCTGAGGCCTTTGACCACAAGGAGTGGTGGGACTAGTAGCAATGTTTTAAAGATGTTTTTGTCACTTGTTGTTTGGCCCCCTGAACTCCTCTGGGAGGAAGGTCATGCTATAAATCCCCACCCCCACCCCTTAAATTTTCAACTAATTCCATATGTAGGGGATGAATAGATATGAAAGCTATTTGTATCGACAGCAATTAAGTTCATCCTTATGTATTTGTTGTTCTTTCTTCATTTTGACATTTTAAAAGTAAATATTTAAAAAGTTCAACCTTATGTAAATAAGTTTGTTTGTTTGCCCAGAAATAGACTCTGTTGACTCACCTATTTGGAAGGTAGTAGAACCCCATTATACAGAGAAGAGAGCTTTGTAATGAAATTGCAGCCTCAGTGCTCCCTAATAGGTGCATACACTTTCAACCCAGGTGGGAAGGCAACCCTGCACAAATCTAATTTGTGCTTTCACTAAGAAAATTGAAAATCCTCATTACTTCCAGCAATATTCCAGGGATGCAAGCCTCATCATGTGAAAGTGATGACGCGGCAGCCCTCATTTATCTTAATTGAAGTTCATCTTAATCAAGATCCTGCCTGCCAGATATAATATTGCTTAAAACTCAGGTTCTTAGCACAGTAATATGGGTCGCAAGGGGGATTATTAAACAAGAATGGGTATAAGCTACAGGACTCAGTTCTATTTTTTTTAAGCAATAATTTTTGTCTTTATTTTCCTCTGACTGATTTTCTATGAAATCCTATGCACTATGTAAGCTCCAATGAGTTCAACATGATTGTCTCCTTGTTAAGTGTGTATAGGAATGTAGCCATAGCTACTTGAGGAATTGTCACACATTTAACCATAGTCTTCCAGTGTGGCTACAGTTCTGTGTTTCAAATTTGGATATAGGAAAGGTGATTCAAATCCCTACGCTATCCATGGAGGAAGTCTCTTACTGAATGAACTTCTGTTGCCTCATGAGGAAATTAGGGATAGATGAATTACCCTATTTCTGGTCTGGGTCATTTTTGCATGTGCTCACGCATAATCTCATGAGTCAAATATATCAAAGAGTTTGAAGTTTGCACAGATTGGGGAAATGTCAATTGTATGAAAAAGGAACTTTTCATCAAACTTCATATGTGATGGTCATACACACCAAGTTTTTAAAAGCAGAATCATAATTCCCATTAATCAATAAACTCATCAAATTCTTAAGGAAAGTTGGAACTGAGTCAAGTTTTATTACATCCATTTATGAGCTAAATGTTAAGCTCTGTGGCTTGCAACATAAGGATCGTGTGAGGGGAAAAAATGATTATACCAGGTCAAAGGCTCAGATTTCTGCTTTAAATAGGCCAAGAATATAACTACCAGGCATTTTCCCCTGCCCTTCATTATTAATTTAAACAAATAGCAACTTGCTGCTGACTTAATCAATTTATGTGGTACAGGACCTTGTTCTGGTTCTTTTGTGTGAATTTTCAAAGGTTATTTTGTCAAATCAAAGCCTCATTCAGAATATAACAAAAATGTAGTGGAGTAAATTTAACTAGCCATTCTTACCTTTGGCCAGGGAGAATAATTCACTTTGGCAGCATTCACATAACAGTTTATTCCCTTTTCCCAACATTTCCCTGTTTATTTCTGCCTTAAAGGTAAAGGGACCCCTGACCATTAGGTCCAGTCGTGGACGACTCTGGGGTTGTGGCACTCATCTTGCGTTATTGGCCGAGGGAGCCGGTGTACAGCTTCCAGGTCATGTGGCCAGCATGACAAAGCCGCTTCTGGCGAACCAGAGCAGCGCTCGGAAATGCCGTTTACCTTCCCACTATAGCGGTACCTATTTATCTACTTGCACTTTGACATGCTTTCGAACTGCTAGGTTGGCAGGAGCAGGGACCGAACAACAGGAGCTAACCCCATCATGGGGATTCGAACCACCGACCTTCTGATCGCCAAGCCCTAGGCTCTGTGGTTAAGCGTCACCCGCGTCCCATTTCTGCCTTAATGTGACATAAAAGCCAGTTCTTTGTTTAGCATTCACTTCCATGTAATTTGCAAATAATTCCCTCCCCCCAGCAGGCCCAAACACCACTCCGGCTCCAATATTAATCAGATATTTTCCAAAATCCACTCACCCACCTGGACCAAATGTCAGTTAGCCACTCCAGTCATTCAGGCAACACCCAACAGGCTTGAAGTAAGCAAGAAGAAGAATTGACGGGCCAATTAATGTCACCCCCCCCCCCAAAAAAATACCTACTCCTCCCTCACCGCTCCATGTGCGTCACCTCCCGAAGCTGTGTGCTCGGTGGAAGAGGACGACCATCCCAGATAGAAGGAGTGTACCGTTCTTCGGTCAAGGGTATACAATAGCTGCGCTCCCCTGCTAGAACCTCCAAACAAATACTTACTCAGTCCCCTCAATGAAGGCAATTAGTAGAAGCCAAACTGGAAAAGGGGTGGGGCGGTGGGTGTCTCCATAAGAAGAGGGAAGAGGAGAGATGGAAGTTGGAGTGGGATTAAATAGTCTGATCTTGACTTCTCACCTATAGGGCAAATAGCCCCCTTGTTACCCCTGTGGGTGAGTCAATCTTTCCTCTTATTGTATTGGAGGAGAGTGTGACAAATGGGGAAGGAATGGAAAAGTACACTTGAGAGAAACTGCTCACCGTTGCAAGTTGAGTTTAAAAAAAAGTCAGAGGGGGATCAGCAGGGAGCCTCAGGCTTTGTACAGTAAGGATATTTTTCTGTTCTACCATACTTTTACAATACAAGGTTGTTGTTTTTCTTGAAAATTATGAAAAAAGAATATGCATGTGTGTGTGTGTGCGTGTGTCTGTGTGTGGAAGCAGTGTTGGTTGGATCTGATTTGATACTTGGTTGGTTAGCATCTGATTTGATACTTACTGTGTTTGGCAAAGTTTAAAGAGAAGCATTGAGGAAAACAGAGACATGATTGTGCCTTTACATACAGCAGCTAGGATTGCAATCAGCCCTAAGTGGAAACAACTGGAACCTCCGTTAATAAGAGATTGGTTGAATTGGTTATGGGATTTAGTTTACATGTTGAAACTGATAGGCATTATAGAGAATGTACCAGAACAATAAGACACAATACTGTATCATGAGCAGTTCATTACTTCTTTCTTTTTTACGTAAGTGGGGCAAATAGTTGCTGTAAGCAGGGGGGGGGGCAGTGCAGCCAATTGGCCCACCCTGTCCGTGGCTCTGGTGCAGGGCTGAATCAGTTTCAGAACAATTGGAACTCGGCATGTGTGCATCTGTGTGTCTGTGTGGGGGAGGTTCGACAGGTCTTTAGGAAAGAACTGAGCACCGTCAGCAAGGGAGGGTATGGAATTTCCATGTTCCAGCTTCTCAAATGCCTGAAGCAGGCATTGCACAGGCTATAGCATCATCAGCACAAATGTTGCCATGTCAGACCCATAGGTGTGAAATCACGATCACTTTGAAAGCCCCTTTCAAGCATTACAAAAGAGAACTAAAGCCTTTAGAAAAGATGACAGGGAACTGTTTAATCCAAGCACTCACGGGAACAAGTTATTAGGGCAGGTCTTAAAACTTTTAGATTTTTTTAAAGATGCATTGTAGATGGTAGATCTGAAGTAGAACGGAGATTAAAAATGTGCCCAAGTTCAATTTGTGTTAGCTAATCAGCTTAACAGTAAAAAAAACAAGATGCTACTGGGGAATTGGATCTGTCTTCATAATGTACCAGTAACTGATGCAGGTGGGCTTTTAAGTGACACTACTTTAGAGTAGTGGATGTGAAGTTATTTTGTTCCAGTAGGAAAAAAAACCCCATTGTTTTTAGTCTCTTGTTTATCATTCCTATGAAATTGATGGCTGCTGGTGATCATCCCACTGCATAACCGTTGCAATATTGTATACAAAAAGAAAAGAAAAAAGAAAAGGTATGGCACATTGTATGCACATGTAAGAAAAGAAATCCATACACAGCAAAACGTCAGTAAATATATCCCCCCAACCCCCACCCCCCCCCGGAGATTAATGCAAATATTTAAAACTTTCAAATGACAATAACAACACTTGGAATGCCAATCTTAAAATCAAGTACTGCAACGGCATGTAAGATAAGGTTACCAGATTTTTTCCAGTGAATCCGGGGACACTTTTCAACTTCAGTCGGAATGGATGGATTTTGTCAAGGGACTGATTTGTAAATCTGGGGACTATCCCCGGGAAACGGGGACATCTGGTAACCTTAATGTAAGAGACAAGCAGCTCTTTGACAGACCACTACTGATCTCTATAGAAAGGGGAATCACTTCCTCACATCACCATCTTCCATGGATTATTAATACAACCAAGCAAGCAAGGCTGGATCTACACTGACCTTTATTAGAACAATATTAGATATCATCACAGGGCATACTGGTAAATTAAATAAAAAAATTCCTTCAGTAGCACCTTAAAGACCAACTAAGTTTATATTTTGGTATGAGCTTTCGTGTGCATGCACACTTCTTCAGATACCTACCTGTAACTGGTAAATTAAAAACGTTCCTTACCTTGTTTATGGCATAAAAATGCTGTTTCCCTACTGCGGGTTCCTGGTCGCTGTGCAGCACTCTGCAGGTGTCACATTTTAATAATGCACCATGAACATTAAAAGTAGGACGCTATGTGTCTATCTAGGTTATGAGAACCACCCCTTAACTCTTCCTTAACGTTATAATTCATGAGTGTAGATCCACCGCAAGTGGTAAATGTGGGGGAAGCTTTGCTATCTTTTGAGGTTCTCGGTTTTTCCTATGCATTATGGTAGAATGCAATTGCAGGACTCTCAGCAGACCCCTCCTATGGATCAGTGGGTCTTGTGCCTTGGTGCACTAGGCAGTACTACTGCAGGATGCCAAGTGCGGGAAAGAAGGGTCAGACCTGTCTCCTCCTCTCTCCCTGCACACTCCCACTTCTGCCCCAGTCACAATCCATTCAGAGAAGTCTTCAAAAGGGTGGAGGGTATTGGGGAGAGATGAGCTTTCTAGGAAATGTTTGGAAAATCAGATGGTTGTCAGGGTGGATTTCCCTCCTCACTGAGCCTGGCTGACTTGGGAAATGAATGGCGGTATTCTGGTTTTGGGGTGTGTGTTTAAAAAACTGGTTCATCTCTCAGTCTGTGGTGAACAGGGCCAAACTTTCCCATCTCTAAGCCTGTCACTACTTTTATAGCCATAGAGGGTGAGGTCTTTCAGGTATGTTAAGTTTGAGACAGAGAACATTATTGTAGCACCCAGTTCACACAAGCTGACTTAAATAATGCTCTCTTTTAAGAGAACTCAGGGTGCAATCTATAAATACTTAACCTGACTCTCATTGAATTAAGTGGAATTGACTGATATTCATAGAACTGAACTGTTAAGTTTCAATTAGACCCAGTGCTTTTTTCCCTGGGGGTACGCAGGGATATGCATACCCCTAAACATTTTGTGAATCTTTGTACCTTTGTCCATTTACTGTATTTATTTTTTCCAATTTGAACTATAAAATGGTGATTTTCCTGAGTCGAAATGAGAGTACCCCGAAACATTTTTTAAAGAAAAAAGCACTGATTAGACCAATGTGCTGTTATGCATTTGGAGGCAAACTACATAGAAATCTATGTTTAAAAGTTCGAGGAGGTTTGGAAACTTTGGATAAGCTCTTAGGTAGGTCTCCCTGAGCATCAGCTTCACTGCATCATTCAGATTTATTCCAAAAATACTGTTTTAAAGATCAGGGTGAAAACACTTCAAATACAAAGTAAAAAGGGATCGTATTTTATTTCGCAACTTCTGGATTGGCATTACAAACAAGAAAAATATACTTAATATAGCTTGATTATTGTCTATTAACTATTCATAATGTTTGTCTAAGTAGTGTGTCTACTGAGTTGGATGCACAGACCTATCAGAAGATTATGGTGTTTCCTTTTGATATAATTCATATAAAATAGAAGCAGTTCTTCATTGACTTGAAATGAGTCGCTTGATGTGTACTTCAAGGCACTAAACAATATGCTCACTGCTTTCAAAAATAAAGCAGATGCTAAATTATGCATACAATGGAAATGATTATTTATTAAAACTAGATTCCAGTCTGTGGTTTTTGTAAACACTTAAAAGTCAACAAGAGGGACAGGAAATGCAATTTCCATGCTTGATATTGAACTAGGGTCTCATATTTTTGCTGCTTCCTTTAGATCTCTACAGGTTACACAAAGTGTTTGGAGACATCCCATAGCCCCTGTCTAAGGATTATGTGTGCAATCTCCCCCAAGGTCATGTTTGCAAAAACAACTACTCTGCAATCTGGAAGCCTAAATGTGTTTATGTCTTCTCTCATTCATATACTATGCAAATGTCCTTAATCACTGGGAAATGTTGTGTGACTGTAACCTAACATACAGACTCTCTTTCTCTTCATGCTGCTAAATGTGGGAATGGATTCAAGCACTTTAGATTATTATGAGACTGCAAATTTAGGAATATGTCTAAGAGCTTTCCATACTCCCATTTCAATACTTCAGCAGTGAACTGGAAGTATCGGAAGTGTTTCTATAAAAAGCAGGTACAAGACGGCATGGTCAAATCCCATGTTGACATATGTTGAGTACTATATGGTGTCTGCACTTTATTGCAAAGCCCGTGAATGGTCCCCTGCTGCCCAGCTCAGGAAATGTCGAAAAGATCAGCGCAAAAAGCACACCCAAATGCAGAGATAGGGATGGAAGTAATTGGGCAGTTTAATGCATGTGCACAAATCTTAGGTCAGGGACTGAACTGGCTTTTGGTTACTTCAGTTCAAATAAATAGAAAGGTTGGTACCAAATTATAAATGTTAGCAATCTACGCTGAAAACCCCGCTAATTTCATGCGGATGTTTTCCTTATGTATCTTCTTGAATGGTGCCATCAAAGTTACATAGTGAGTTTTATCAGTCACATCCAGAGGCTCCCACAAAATGAGCAACAGTAACATTGATGAGGTGAGAACTTTGCCCTGAACACCTATGAAACAACAGTGCTTGCCTCCTAATTGGAACACATAATAAGAGCAATTAGAACAAGCCTTTCCTTCTTATTCCATCCGTGATGGGCTTTAAAGTTTCATTATTTCAAGTACGCAAATTCAACTGCCTCTTTCAATAAAATCACTCCATTGTGGCCAATTTACCACACAACGATATTCCACTTTTAATTAGATTTCTAGCGTGGCAAAGTAGGACAAACATATTTGTCCATGTTATAGAGATGTTTCTGAACTCATTCTTGTTTTCCCCACATCATTCTTACAAAGACAAAAATGTATTCTGGTTCACCCGGCAGCTCAATTATCTGTAGTGGGCAAGATAGAGCAGTTCAAGAGGCTGTATAATAGCTCCCGGACCTATCCTTCTAATATATATTTATGTTCATGAAATGCAGTTGTGTCTTCTGCTTATGCAAACCAGCATGAGACAATGTGAGAGAAAAGATGCTGTAGCTCTGTGGCAGCATTTATAAGGGTTGTTTGTGTTACTGAGGGAAACTACTTGTTCTGCATCATATGCTAAAACGGTATTATTATTATTATTATAGGTTGGGGGGGGGCTAAATGCCTGGGTTTAATAAATGTTAAATTTTAATTAGACTGGTATGCTAAAACAGAATGTTCGACCCTTCTGTCTTAGGATAGATCCATATGTGTGTTAGGTGGTGTATGAGACTACTTCAAAGCCCCTGGAATTAGCACATGTGAAGAATTAATTAACCTAGCCAAACTTCCTTAGTTGTGTATGAGCGGCATCCTTAAATCCTAGGCAATCAACACGTGTAAAAGCTAATTTCCTTGAGGTGATAGCCCCGGAGTAATGATCCATTAGCACAACAAAGCATCAAAGGATTAGGTGTGAAAATTCAGATGAATGGGGCTTCTCTCTGTGTTATGAAAACAAAATTTAAAAAATTCCTTCCAGTAGCACCTTAGAGACCAACTAAGTTTGTCATTGGTATGAGCTTTTGTGTGCATGCACACTTCTTCAGAAAAGTTAGCAAGGCTAGAACAGGTGGGAGAACAGGTTGCCAGGGCAAGGATGCTACCATCCCTTTGAGAGGGACATCTTGGACTAGCAATGACCTCCATTGTGGCTTCAGGTTGCATATATGTGTAAATAAACCATGTGTCATCAGGAGAAAGCCAAAGTAAAATGTTTTCGGTCTTTCTGGAAGGGAGAAAAGGGCAGCACACATCTACATACTGGATAGACATGCCACATTATTGGAAAAATAGATAATGATAACTTTGCTTGTCACTGAGTATCATCCAACGCAGAGATAAAAGAAACATAGTAAGAAACAGTAGAATTGGGTGTCAGGAATGTATTTACGGAACACTGTAGAACAGGGGTGCCCAAACTTTTTTCATAGAGGGCCAGATTTGATGAAGTGAACATGCGTGAGGCCTGACCAAAGTTGTTGAGCTTTCTTTTTACAATTTTACCCCAAAGTTGTTCAGCTTTTTTTAAAAGGATTTTACCCCAGGACATATACTACCACAGGGGCCAGATTAGATCGACTGGTGGGCCGGATTAGGACATGCATGCTGTAAAATATACACTGTAAACAGCTAAAAACTTTGGCAGGATTTGAGTAACGCTTGTAATGTACTAAAAATTATGGTAAAAATTGATTATTTAAGAAAAATAGAGAAAATAAGAGAAGCAGTTGAGGGGGGAGATTGATAGTGGTAACCATGGAATAGTCGAAGGAGGGGAGTCGAAGGATTCAGGGAATCCTAAATGATGATATTGATGTTTAATGTTTGAATGTAAATTGGCAATGTAAAACTTGATTAAAAAGATTTGACAAAAAAACTTGCTACAAAAATGTAAATATTTATACTTGATAAAAATTATATCTATCCTACACACACACACACACACACACACACACACACACACACACACACGAATTTAGAATGGAAGAAACATTTCCTTTCCTATCCCTGCCCCCTCCTGCAGCCTAGGAGAAGCATCTCCAGAAGGTTGAAGAAATTGCTCACACAATATGGGATAGGACAGGGATGGGGAAAACTGTGGCTTACTATAGCTCCCATTATCCCTGACCATTTGTTGTTCTGACAGGAACTGATGGGAGTTCAGAACACCTTCAGGGCCACATGCTTCCTATCCCCTGGAGAGAGTATGAGAGACTGTTGTGAGAAAGGAGAATGCCTTAAACACCCCAATCACCTTACTTTTCACTTGCAGTTTAACATAGTCCTGTTGGATAGTTGTCTATGTTTTGGAAGCATATGCATCACCAACTCCTATAAAACTAGCATCTTCTCACATGGTTACTTGTTCTTTCACATGATAACATTTCACTGCAGGAGCTTCTGTCTATGGCTCCCTTAACTGCTGGAATGGCGTCCTGAAAAATTTAATATTTTGAGCCAAAGACTGTTACAATGGTTAGGATTGTCCTACTCTCGTGTAGAACCCTGGCAGAGACACATACCCAAATGGCATGTTCTCTCCCTCCTGGTCGATCATTCGGGAGCTTCAAAAGCTTTCTTCTGCCTGAACATCACAGCAACTGATGGCAACAGACATCAGCACACTCAGGGATCCACAGAGTGTTCACAGTTTGTGTAACAAACCTCAGCAACTTAGCATTTGGCTAATCTACTTTATTTACATATAAACACACACGGAGCACTGCAACATGGCTCCCTCTCTCTCTAGCATCAGACAGCAAAGAGAAAGGACAAAGGACAATAATCCTATTTCACGGAACACAGTAACACAAGCATCCTGTCTCCGTCACTTCCCACTCTGGAATATAAGCATACACCGTCATGTGATAGACAACAATTCCATGACTGCAGACACGGGGAATGAATCTCCAACAATAACAATGTTGTCTATGTTACCATGTCTGTAATCAACATTGCTAGGTAAAGGTAAAGGGACCCCTGACCATTAGGTCCAGTCGTGACTGACTCTGGGGTTGCGGTGCTCATCTCACGTTATTGGCCGAGGGAGCCAGAGTACAGCTATAAGCAATAAGGGTGTACAGAGTATAAGCAATAAGGGTGATATTATACGAAGTCATTCCATGAGTTGGCGAGGCTGATTTATCATCAACCAAGCCTTCAGCATTATAACCCATCTTGTGGAATAATTTTCCAACAGAGCAGATGCCTCCTGTTTCAACTTCTAAAGGCCTGCTGAAACCTTTTCGGAGAGGCTTATGCAGGCAATTAAGACTATAAAGGTAAAGGGACCCCTGACCATTAGGTCCAGTTGTGACCGACTCTGGGGTTGCGCGCTCATCTCACATTATTGGCCAAGGGAGCCGGCGTATAGCTTCCAGGTCATGTGGCCAGCATGACAAAGCTGCTTCTGGCAAACCAGAGCAGCACACGGAAACGCCGTTTACCTTCCCGCTGTAGCAGTTCCTATTTATCTACTTGCATTTTGATGTGCTTTCGAACTGCTAGGTTGGCAGGAGCTGGGACTGAGCAACGGGAGCTCACCCCATCGTGGGGATTCAAACCACCAACCTTCTGATAGGCAAGCCCTAGGCTCTGTGGTTTAACCCACAGCGCCACCTGCGTCCCTACAATCAACATTGCTAGCTAAGTGTCAATCAGCCTTTTTATATTTGGACTATTTGCATTTAAGCTATGGCCTGCATAGCTTCTCTTGCTTTCGTCAAGCATATCTTGCTTTAGTCAAGAATATATTTTAGGTTTTTTATTTCTGAATTGTCCCAGGGTATTTTTAACTGATATATTTTCTGTGCTTTATTTTTGGTAGTTTATCCTTGTTGCAAGTGGAAACTAATTTGTTTGACGGAGGCAAAACATGAATCAGATTGTTGCCACTAGAGATAATGATTAAACAACAACAACAACAACAACAACAACAACAACTAATAGAACTTTAGTGTGAAGTAATAACCCCTCATCCCCAATAGACAATTGAGGGAAATAACCCCAGAATTCCAACTCAGAACAAATGGTGATTGGCTAATCCCATACTGCAAGTTCAAGAAAGCAGGGTGGCTGTCTGATGTACCTCAAACTTCGAGGACTGATAAGACTCCCCATATCTGCTCTAGGAAAGCACCATCCAAGTCTTCAGTCTGGCTTGGAGGTCTATAGGAGAAACCCACAGTAAGGTCACTGTTGTTTCCCTCTCTTCAATTTCTATAGTCTCCATCTGACTTCCATGCTCCAGGTCATGGATTCTTCACAAGTGTACACATCTTTTGCATATAATGCTACTCCTCTTGCCTTTCTGTTTGGTTTGTTGCTTTTGAATAGGTTATACCCCTCAGTTTCTACATTCCAGTCATGCGTCTCAACCCACCAGGTTTCAGTAAGACCTATTAGGTCATGTTTGCTATCCTGTGTTAAGAGCTCTAATTCGTCTTGCTTGCTTCCCATACTCTGAGGAATAGTATAGAGACAACTGAAACCATGAGTCACTCCTTCCAGCTGCTTCCTTTTTGTAGTTTCCTGCCTCCTGGCAGGTTTCTGTAGCTTCAGTTTTCTGTGCATCAGTGAAGCTATTATTCCCAGTACCAGGTGTTCCCCTGTCATCTGTAATATTGTCTTCCTGCCGCTCAGGATTTAGTTTCTCATCTCAATAGGTGAGGCAACCCATCTCTGCAAACTGCAGGCACAGAGTTGCCATCTCAGAAGCTTATTAATCCATCAACTACTTTGTTCTAGTGCCATTACATGAGCAGAACAAATTCACCAGGAACTTTGCCTGCATCAGGCAAACTAAAATGAATAGGAACTGTGCAATGGCATTAGGGCAGGAGAATGCTCAGTGGCCCTTACTTGCTACTCGAAACAGAGGCAAATTTGAGTGTGAGGCTACTCTGAAGAGATTGATGCATGTTCTGCAATATTTCAGACTTACTAAACATTTTAACAACCCTTAATGATCCCACTTCAAATGCTAGAAAAACAACTTTAATTGCTGTTAGATTTGAATATATTTCAAGTCATGTTTAAATGCTGCTGGAGCATAATCAAAATGCCTCCAGAAATATGTAATCATCTCATATTGACTCCTCCAGACCTGATATATTTCCTGCAAAATAAAATGATTGAGATGCATGCTATGTTCCTTGCACCATAGCTGGTATTTTTTTTTACAGCACTAATGTATCACCTTACCTGTAATTAGGACACTGCTTAACAATCACAGCCTGTAATTCAGTGTGGCATCAGCTTGACGGGAAGTTGACAATTTGCTTTTCCCTGGACAAAGGCAAAATGCAGCTGCTTTTGAAGAAGCCAGTGAGTCCAACTTAATGCCAAGCACTTAGCAATGAAAAGCTGTCAGAAGAACATGCTGCAATTATAATAAGTACTGAGACTGTGTCACAAATGGGAGAGAAACAGGAAATTAGGGAGCACAAGACT
This sequence comes from Zootoca vivipara, assembly GCF_963506605.1. Lineage (NCBI taxonomy): Eukaryota > Metazoa > Chordata > Lepidosauria > Squamata > Lacertidae > Zootoca > Zootoca vivipara. The sequence continues at coordinate 45,853,195 of NC_083284.1, read as the reverse complement.
GAATATGGACACAAGAAATATTTCAGGGAAATGCTTTATATGTGTACAGATATATATATTTAAAACAGATCGCCAACTTCCCCCGGGACTGCAATGAAGTGAGCACTTTTACATGCATGCCTCATTTTTTATTTAACACTCTTCCTGTTACCGTCATGCACCTGCAACTCCTCTGTATGGTTATACAAAGATTTGCACTACCGTGGCTTGTACTGCAGTGTTCAGAGGTGTTTTGTTGTATGAAAAATTGCACACCGCAGTAATCATGTGTGTTTAAATAACAATCCACCACAGCAAAGGCCTAACCTACCAGTTTCAAGCTATCATTCCTAGATATCACCTTCACCTATGTTATTTTACAATGCCCATAGTTAGAAGATGGCCATGCTTATCCCTTCTGAGGTTTTGTGCATCTTTTTGAACTTTTAGTCTAAACCAAAAGTTGAGGGGGACATAAGTCATGTAGTGTTTAGGGATGAGATACAAGCACGAAGGGCGAAACTCCATCAAGAAATGTCACTAGTCATATTGAAGCTGTGTAGGCATTCCTTGGAACTTTTCAGTCGTTGCACCTAAGGAGAGATCCCACCATTTTCTTATCATTTCTTTTTAGGCAAAACTTGAGCGGCAACTCTAGTTTTTACTTAGAAGAAACCAGATAAACAGACACACACACACCAAATACTTTCAAGAGTGGCATGAGCTATGTGGACGATCCAGAAGAGTTTTTGCAATCACGACGTCCTCAACCTTTCCAATGTTTAGTATTTAGCACTTCTGGGCACTGTTCCTGAAAGCTGATACTTAAATTGTTCACTCACAGATCTAATTCTTCCAGATTAGACTCATAATTTGGGAAATATCTGAGATAATTATAATATAAATAATAACTACTCTTCAACTAGTTACAAAAGCCAGCCATTTGGAAGTTTGAGAATATTAAGAATTCTTCCCTATCTTAATTTGAGCTTCATTAACCACCTAGTTTGCTTTGATTTTATTTATTTGTTTAATTTTATTTATTATTTGCTCAGCACCTGTATGATTTGGCATCTAACTGCTACTAGTTCTCCTGGGGAAATCTCAGCTCCAAGAGCAAATGTTTATTTTGTATTACTCGAGCTTTGCTTTCTTCTCATGACAAATTCTTTGAGCAATATGCATTGGCACTGTTCTAGCAGTAATCTCTCTTGTTCTGTGTTAGGCACATATTTCTGGCAGGGACCAAAATATGCTTTTCTGGAGCCTTGGTGCATAACCTGTTTGGCATTTGTGTTTTAATTGTAGTGTATCAGCCCTGAGAGATTTCTGAGCTTTACACATTGTATCTCAAACCCAAGCATGGCGGTACAGATTGTTATCTGGCTACTTTCTTCCATCCCACATGGGCTAATGTTAAAAGTCTTTTCTGTCAGTGTAGAGCAAACACATAGCAGTATAATGCATATGAATAAATTATAGCAAGTGATATACTTTTCATACCATTGAGAAGAAATATAATTTCCAGAATCCATTTTAACAAGTACAATTTATCTCCACATGTTTGCAGTGCTCTCACAGCAAGTAAGAGAGAAACAATCTCAATCGATGATAATCCCTGCATTTCCTCTGTGATGAATCAATAAAATAAACAGATAAAAATGAATAGAGCCGGCAAGATTTATTTGCAGCTAGTTTGGTGCATGGCAAACCGAAGTTCTGTATATCACGACCCTGTCTCTTTTCTATCTTTTTTCAAGAGTAAATTCAGCAGACCTTCCATTATCTGAACTTTTATATTCCACGTGCCTTCTTATACTTATTCTTAGGGACTGTTCAAAGATCTTTAGATATTTCATCCCAGCAACTCTTAAAATAACCTTATGGAGCAGAAGCAGTCGACATGGTGACCTCTAGACGGTGATAGACTCCAGCTCCAATCTTCCCTGATTATTGGCCATGTTGTTTGGGCCTGATGGGAGTTGGAGCCCTACATGTTGGCTAGCTCAAGTCAGTCAGTATCATTCGTCCCATGTTGCTGATGAGAGAGCTGAGACTGAGAGAATAACTGAAATGTGTAACCTGATCAAGTTAGACGACAGACATCTTGATTCATGGATCACATACCGAACCAGTTCATTTTTTCCCAGCTCTACAACTCAGGTTTGCATTTCTCTTTGTATATTATATTGCTGTAAAACTATTCAAAGATACATTTTGGTCATTTAAAGTAAAAGCAGGCAAATACTAGGTCTATCGGAACAGACTTTATCAGAGTCCAAAGTTGTTTGGCAATATCCAACATCGCATGAGCAGATGCAATGGAACATTTCCTTCTCTCCTCCTCCTCCTGCAGTCCCTCATACCCCCATAAATTGGCTCTGGAGAGTCCTCAAGTACACACAGGAGTAAAGAGAATGGAGACCACCTGAAGCTTGATGTAATACATGGGACATCATGGTTTCCCATGACATCTCAACTGGGCTAGTGACTTGCCCAAGTGAGCTTCATGGCTAAGCAAAGATGTGAGCATAGGTTTATTTGGACCAAGTGCAATTCTACGTCCTTCTCACAATGCACTAATTCATATTTAGAGAAGAACCCAGTGTAAACACATTGTCAGCTGCTATGAATTCTGGAAGGAGTTCAGAATAATGGCATGGGAACTTCTTCTTTTTGTCTGAACACCATTTCCCCTTATTTTCATTGGATCGGATCTTACAAGCATACCTACAAAAGATGGCACTTGCAAGAATAAAAGATAGCTCACGTCTGTAAGAACTTGCAACATAAATTCCCATATGCTTGCTTTTTAGGGATATGGGTGGGTTTTTTTTTAAAAAAAGTAAAATGAAAAGACAGCTTTCTTGTCAATATTTTCAAAAATCCATATTTCTCCATTTTAGCTGTTCTTCCTTTGAACTGAATAGCTGCTGGAGTTGAAAGCTTAGGAATCTTTAAAAGTAGTTAGAGAAATATTTCTCTATCTCTGTCTGTCTCTCTTTTTCTGTGTGTATTGGTGAGAAGAGAGACATAAAGGGTGGCTGGGAGAAAAGTGCTGCTCTAAACTCTTTTCTGTAGACAGAACATTTAATAATGACTGGCAAATAGAAGAGTTTGCTATCTTTCTTACCATGGCTGGGGGCCCTCCATTGATTGTGCTTTATCCCACCTTTACAGATGTATCCATAACAGAAGCACACACACTTTCAATATAAACCCAAATCCACATGAGGAACTCAGATTGATGTCTAAGATGTTTTTGTCTTTCTGGTTAAGATGCTTGTGCTTTTTGTGATTCTTCAGGGAACCTCAATGGAGAGACGGACAGGTTTTAAGAAAGCATTTTGTACATGTCCAGGGTACAAAAACATGGCCACAACATTGGATTGGATCTACTTGGGAGATATATCACTGAAAATTGGAATATGACTATTTTTCATCTTGAAATAATATCCAATAATAATCCAATCCTGCTTCTCTTTCTTTGAGGTGTAAACTCTCCTTCTTTAATTGATATCTTTTTATTGGTTTAGGTTATGTCTGTTTTCAGTTATTAATAATTTCTTTTCAGTGTGTTATAACTGACTCACCTGATTAGTGATTCAAGAATGCATCATGTGTGATATCCAATGCTGCCATTGCATAAGTAGGACTTCTCCTTTCACTTCTCCCTTTTGCAGCCCCCATCGCACTCTCAAAATCTGCTGTAGTGGGTTGGAGGACCTGTCCTTGTGGAGACTAGTGAATGCTAGTATGGCTTCAGAGATGGCTCAAGACATTTTGCTGCCAGAGGGGTATGGGAGGTTTTGCAGTCAAACATAACAATGCATGCTAGTTAGTATGTGAAGGGGTTAATGACCACAGAGTTCTAAGTTTGTAGAGTAGACTCTGTGATGTCATATCCCCTCTTCTGCAAGGAGGGAGGGAGGGTTGTTTCCTTGCCCAGACTCTATGCTTGAAGATACTTTTTTGCATTTTGTACTGAAGAAGCTTTTGCCTGTGTTGTTTCTGCTGTGGCACTGGATGATGCACGAGTGAGCATGCATTTAAAGGTCCCAGTGTTTTTGGTCTATTCACTCTGAGAGGGGGAGAACTGTGAACGCTTAATGCTGGGAAATCTAAATATCCAACAACCTGTAATTCCTGCACTTTGCAAATGCTGCATAGATCTGTATTTAAACTCTTCTGGGAGCTGTTTTGGCTAATGAGTGAGTCAAGCCCCATGTGCTTTTTTTGCAGTTCTGGTGTTCTCCTTTACCTTCTACCTCAGCCTCCTGTTATTTCCCAACAAGGTGAAGGACAAGTTGGGACCCCCCCCCCCCCCGCCTCCAAGACACATACAGAATCTTACTCAAATACTGGTGAAAGGAAATGATCTTCCGCTGCACTTGAGGATAGCAGGCTAGCACAGGATAGTGAGAATGCATGGCCCCACAGCTCTGTCCCCTGCCTGCCCCTCAGCATCAGCTGCGTGAGGCAGCTGCTTCACTCTGCCCCATCACAGGGCCGGTCCTTTGTGGCTGCATGCAAAGTATCCATGGAATGCACATGCCTTCTTTTAAAGAAGCCTGGGAACTGTGGTTTACCCCTCAGAACTACAATTTCCAGCACTATCAGTTTCCAGGATTATATTGGGGATGTTTAAAATTTATGATGTGTACACAGTCTGATTGCCTCCTTTACCTTCTACCTCAGCCTCTGTTTTGTAATTATACTCATACACAGAAGCAGAAAAATCCTAGCTTTCTTGAACTTGACACCCACAGCAACCTTTTGTTGCTTTGGAGGAGGGCAGCCCTGCTTCAGAAACCCAAACAATTACATTAGTTTCGGCAGCTGGGGCAGGTATGTAGTGTTGGACTTATAGCACAAATGTCTCTTCCCTAGCAATAGTAAAGGTAAAGGGACCCCTGACCATTAAGTCCAGTCGTGACCAACTCTGGGGTTGCGGTGCTTATCTCGCTTTACTGGCTGAGGGAGCCAGCGTACAGCTTCCAGGTCATGTGGCCAGCATGACAAAGCCGCTTCTGGCGAACCAGAGCAGCACACGGAAATGCTGTTTACCTTCCCACTGTAGAGGTACCTATTTATCTACTTGCACTTTGATGTGTTTTTGAACTGCTAGGTTGGCAGGAGCTGGGACTGAGCAATGGGAGCTCACCCCATCACAGGGATTCCTAGCAATACTGTGCTACAAAAGGGTTGAGAGTTCACATGGCAGATTGGTCTCCCCAGATACGAGAATTCAGTATAATGCATACTACATAGTGCAACTAATGTACAATAAAACAGTTCTCCATCACTAGCAGCCCATAATTTTGTGAAAGGTTTTGAGGCTGTGGATTGCCTTTGCCTACCCCATACCTCCCATTACTCTTATTAGTTCAGTGTGGTGACCTGAAGTAGGAATTAGCTTTAAATTAAATTGTGGTTGTCTTTATTCCTGCCTGCATTCTCCTAATAGCCTAGATAATTTGCAGACCTTCATCTCCACGATTATCCCTCAGCTGTTTATCAATATGACAAATATCATAACTCTCAGACAAGCATTTGGACGGGATAAGAAGTTTCCATTAAAAGTGTTTCAGCCTTCAGAGAATTGTATATTAAATGGTCTGCCTGAGGAAAAAATACAAAGCCTTGTATATCTGCTTGCAATATTACCCCCTCAAGACCCTGAAAGTCCCCACAGCGCTCCAAACAGAAAAGAACTCTGCATTTCCAGTTCACTAAATCTTATGATCCTTCCAGATCCCCAGGGAGCATTAGTCACAGATTTTAGGCTATTTATCTGAAAATAAACTTGCATGCTGCTTTCTTCCTTATCATCTGTGGTCCCCCCCCCCTCCTTCTCCAAGTCAATCATTCCTAAAGTATTTATTTCTCTTGACAGTGCATTGGGAAAGGCATTCAACATCAATGTGCATCTGAAATTCTCTAGGCAAAATCTAATATAATGAGGAAAATACACAAAGTAAAGGAAGGAAGAATGCACGGCTGTTATAGCTGGAAAGCAGAGCTCATCCGTGCAATGAAAGAAGCGTCACCTCATTCACATGCAAATAAAATGAAAATGAAAGTTTTCTATCAATAGGGTCTTTTCAGCAGCTGTGCCCAGACTTTGGAACTCCATACCAAGGGAAGATCATGAATGCTTTAGCTGTGATTCCTGCATTGCAGGGGGTTGGACTAGATGACCCTCGAGGTCCCTTCCAACTCTGATTCTATGCTCATTTATCTCATTAGTGATGGACTTCTGTGGACAAGGAAACCTCTTTTTGTAGAAGAGCTTTGGCCTACGCAGCAAATTTGCGTCTTCTCTGGCTTTCAATTCGTATTGTTTTAAAACTGAGTTATGTTTTTAACCAGTTGCCTTTCTTTAATGTTTGGTCTGCTCTCATCTGATTTTTATTGTGTTATTGTGGGTTTTGTTGTGGAAAACGGCTGTGGAAGTTTCTAACAAATAAGCAGTAAGGGTGATATTATACGAAGTCATTCCATGAGTTGGCGAGGCTGATTTATCATCAACCAAGCCTTCAGCATTATAACCCATCTTGTGGAATAATTTTCCAACAGAGCAGATGCCTCCTGTTTCAACTTCTAAAGGCCTGCTGAAACCTATTCGGAGAGGCTTATGCAGGCAATTAAGACTATATATTTCTATAAAAGCTTGGTGATTGCTGCTCCCCCCCTTAAAAGGTGGTTTTATGTATAACTGTCCATATAGTTCAGGCATCCCCAAACTTGAGCCCTCCAGATGTTTTGGACTACAATTCCCATCATCCCTGACCACTGGTCCTCTTAGCTAGGGATCATGGGAGTTGTAGGCCAAAACATCTGGAGGGCCACAGTTTGGGGATGCCTGATATAGTTAAAGGTCCGTATAGTTAAAGCTATGGTTTCCCCAGTAGTGATGTATGGAAGTGACAGCTGGACCATAAAGAAGGCTGATCGCCGAAGAATTGATGCTTTTGAATTACGGTGCTGGAGGAGACTCTTGAGAGTCCCATGGACTGCAAGAGGATCAAACCTATCCATTCTGAAGGAAATCAGCCCTGAGTGCTCACTGGAAGGACAGATCCTGAAGCTGAGGCCCCAATACTTTGGCCACCTCATGAGAAGAGAAGACTCCCTGGAAAAGGCCCTGACATTGGGAAAGATTGAGGCACAATGAGAAGGGGACGACAGAGGACGAGATGGTTGGACAATCTTCTCGAAGCCACCAACATGAGTCTGACCAAACTGCGGGTGGCAGTGGAAGACAGGGGTGCCTAGCGTGCTCTGGTCCATGGGGTCACGAAGAGTCGGTCACGACTAAACGACTAAACAACAAAAATGTTTAACTGTAGCAAACTGCTCTGATTCCCCCCCCCCCCATATTAGCAGTAGAGCCACCAAAACCAACAGAGCTAAGGTACTAAAGTCCATTAAATAAATACATCTATTCCAAGTATGACTAAATTGTGTATCATTCAAGATAAAAAAGAAAAGGGGACACATTGGGGATGGTAGGGCAAAGGACAGTTGGTGAAATAGGTGGATCCAGAGCCAAAGTCAGGCAGGCTCAACTAATTCTAGTTTTACCATCACCCTCCTCCTTGCTGAGGTCTACAAGGGCAACGCTGAGACTGAGAAAGCAAACAGTCAGTTCTATCCCCTGGTCTGATTGTAAGTAGGCAGGTAGGCGGGGGCTGCCTGAGAGCAAAATGAGGGGGGTGGGGCAGTGCCCCATTCATCCTGATGGATCAGCCTCCACTATATTTCACCATGGCAGCTCCCATGCATTTCAATGGAACTTGCATGGAAACATACCCCAAACGTTTCTCCTATACAACTTCTTTTTTCCATTTTCACTGAATACTAAGCAAGCCACACACTGGGTAGAATTCAATGTAGCGCTAAGAAGATCATTCCAGCAGTCAAGTGTTTCTGCTCACCCAGTGAAACGTTCTCTCCTCTCATCTTCCATGTGCTCTTCTGGCGGAAATGAGAGTCAGGGAAGTCCCATTGTGCTAGCAGGACTCATTGTGTACAAGAACTTAGTTGAATCTGGCAAAAAATAATAATGGATTAATTATGAATTCCTCACCAAAGGCTTTGGAAGTTTTTGTTTATTTTAGCTGGGGCTGGGGCTATGTCCAGCTTTAATTTAGGAAAGCACTTTCGGGTGTTTATTCCCTGCTGAGTGCCTATGTCATACTCTCCAACCACCCCTACAGTATTTTAGTAGGACATTCCCAGGTTTATAGAAGCCACCCCAGCTTCTGATTTGATCCTGGAATGCCCTGCGGATGAGCCATCTGGCTGGGTTTCCCCAGCTACTCTGGGCGGCTTCCAGCAGAATATTAAAATACAGTGATTCATCCAGTATTAAAAGCTTCCCTAAACAGGGCTCCCTTCAGATGTCTTCTAAAAGTCTGATAGTTGTTTATTTCCTTGGCATCTGATGGGAGGGCGTCCCACAGGGCGGGCGCCACTATTGAGAAGGCCCTCTGCCTGGTTCCCTGTAACTTCGCTTCTCGCAGTGAGGAAACCGCCAGAAGGCCCTCAGCGCTGGATCTCAGTGTTGGAGGGTATGTTGTGTTAACATATTTTTAAGTGAAAGCTGTACAACTGTTAAGAAATATTTGATTGTAACTGGAAATCACACAAGATTTTTGTTTAACTAGCTTCAGCATAAATGAGCTTACATATTCTTAAGAATCACACTGATATAGGCAAGGCAGCTACTAAATATGATATACTTTTGTTTTGTGCAATTGATTTTGACTTGCATGAAATCATTCCAGTGCACTGCCCTGCCCAGTTATATACTGTAAGTGTAGAAATCAGTCACCTTTAATCAATGCCTCAATTCCTCAGCCTAATCTTTGAATACATAGCCCCTTCAAAGTTAAGCTGCCACACCCACATAGAAATAAGAACACAAGAAGCTGTTTTATGCCAGGGCAGGCTTATCAGTCCACCTAGCTCAGTGTTTATTCTGACAGACAGCAGCTTTCCAGAGCTCTTTCACATCACCTTTTACCAGATCCTTCTACATGAAAAGCACATGCTCTACTACTCCCCCCCCCAATGAGATTAAGGATAGTGATGATGGTGCCCTATAGACATTATCACTTTTCAACTCCTATCAGCTCCAGCCAGGATAGCAAATGGTCAGAGATAAGAGACAACATATGGAGGGCATTGTGAATTGGCTTCACCTGAATTACACACATGTGCAATGGATGGAAAGACCATTCTCACCTGCCATCATAGGAAGGCATAAGAATACAGCTCCGTTTCTAAGAGGGTCCGGGTAGGAGAGTGCCTGGGTAAGCTGCTAAATTCCTTGGAATATGCATATACTAGCAAATTCACACTGTCCTGGTACAGGTCTTTTGCAGTTGTACCCTGTCAATGCTCAAGGACTTATGAAAGTTGGTGCTTTCCCAAGGTTATCTAAATGAGGTTCATGAATCAGTGGAAGTTTGAACCCAGTCTTTTCCACTGCTAGTCCCACTGGATCAGGGGTAGTTAATCTTTAGTTCTCCATTTGTTGCTGAACTACAACTCTTATCACCCCAAACTACTTACTATCACTGGCTGGGACTGATAGGTTTTTTAGTCCAAGCAAACAGTGTTTACTAATGAAACTTTTTCATTTTTTATTCTTCTGTTGAGAGCCAATGCAGTGTAGTGGTTACAGTATCAGACTAGGACCTAGAAGTTTGAATCTGCAGTCAGCCATGACATCACAAATTGTTGTTGGGATTAAATGAGGAGGGGGAGGACCATGTAAGCCAGATGGAGCTCCATGGAGAAAAAGGTGGGATATGTGCAATAAACAATAAATAAACATTGAAAACGAGTACAATATTACTCTTTCGAGAACTTCAGTCAAAGATGACATAAACTTTCTTATCAAGATTCTAAGCCATATTCAGTCATACCATGAAAATGTTTTACCATACTTAAATTTTAAAAATGAAAATCAAAAATTAAAGATGTTATAGACTGCATCAATCTTTAGAAATGTTCAGCAGCAAGCATATCTACTCATAGACATAAGTATACATTTGTAAGCATAAAATCTTTAAAGTCTCATTTCTACATTGAACAGAAGCTGATTTGTTTTCTCACTTCCATCTTTAAAAGCCATACACAATATTTGATTTTAATTTTTTTACCTAACAAATGACCTGACTAGATCCAATGGCAAATCATAAAATACGTGGTTTCTCAACATTAATGGTATGAGAAATACGCACTTACATCTGGCCTCAGTGGTGGACCTTGGGGTGCCAAATTTCAGCAGCACCCTCTGCAATGCCAAAATTCTGTGCCCCCACACATCTTGTGCTCCATTTTAAATAATAGTTGTGGCGTCCACTGGGGTGCCCCTGAGGCTCCATGCCCAGTGTGACAAAATCAGTTGCACTCCCCTACATCCACCTCTGTTTGGCCTGGACTATCTCCTTTTATCTGCTTAGAAGCTAGATTTGAGACATTTAAAGAATGGAGGTAGATCTTTTTTTTTATTGCACTTTATGCCTAATCTATTCAATCTGTCCCCTGGAGGTAGTAAGGAATAGATGACTCTTTAAACTGTTCTGAGGAAACATTCAGCATGGCTACAGCACACTCCTTGGTTCTTTATGGCCAAATGTCTGCCGGATTGTACTTTTAGGGTTTTCTTTTTACTCCAGAGCTTGAATTTTCATTCCCTTAATTGACGTGTCTTTTAGTATAGAGCATAATATGCTTGCATTCTAGGAACTGCAAATTAGTCACTGCAAGTAAAGCCAAATGGAGGGTTCTCCTAATTGGTAGATCATTGAAATGCCTTAACGATGCTGAGCAGTCTCAGAAGAGGCATCAAGCAGTTCTCTAGTGAGAAGAGCTGCCTGTTTCTCCCTGAAACCAACTCTCTTTCTCTCTCTCTGTCTCTCTTTGATTATATCCCAGCTTTTCCTCCTCCTCAATATCCGCCCTCACCCCTCCCCTCAGGTGGGCGAGGTTTGCGACACCGTGCGGGGCTTACCTGGCTGGTGACGCCTACCTGGCTGCGTTGGGCCTATGACCTGCCACCCGGCCAGCGAAGACAAAGGGCACCTGGCCGGTGGGGGCGGGAGTAAGGCCAAAGAAAAGGGACTGGAGCACCGTGGCGAAGCCTCTTTGTCCTTCTTCCTGCTCCAGTCAAGGTTCTCTCCTGGATCGTCGCTGGATTCCACAGGGCTTGAGGTAGGCCTCCTTGTCCTTATGAGGGTTTTGGCTGGTTACTTTTAATTGTCCTGAGGGGGCTGTGCTGCCCCCCCCAGCCGAACTGAGGGCCTTGCAGCCCTGGGATTGGGAGGGTTACGATGGGGAGCCCTGGATCAGGATCGGCGGCGTCTGCGGCCTCGGCTTGGGGCCGGGGCTGCTTGGGGGGGTTGTGCCGCTTCGTGCCCCCCCCCATGGTTGGTTTTTGCAGAGGGTCTTTTCGCCGGGAGGCCTCGGTTTCACGGGGCCTCCCGGCCGCCGAAATGCGGCCACGGCTTGGGGCCGGGCCGCATGGGGGGGTGCCTGCCGCTTCGCGCGGCCTTCCTCTCCCCCCCCCCCGAGCGTCATTTTTGCCGGGAGGCCTCCCTTTCGCGGGGCCTCCTGGCTGCCGAAATGCGGCTGCGAATTGGGGCCGGGCCGCATGGGGGGGGTGCTGGCCGCTTGCGCGGCCTCCCCCCCCCCCCCGGAGCGTCTTTTCGTCGGGAGGCCTCGGCTTTCGCGGGGCCTCCCGGCTGCCGAAATGCGGCCGCGGCTTGGGGCCGGGCCGCATGGGGGGGGTGCCTGCCGCTTCGCGCGGCCTCCTCTCCCCTCCCAGAGCGTCCTTTCGCCGGGAGGCCTCGGTTTTCACGGGGCCTCCCGGCTGCAGAAATGCGGCCGCGGCTTGGGGCCGGGCCGCATGGGGGGGGTGCCTGCCGCTTCGCGCGGCCTCCTCTCCCCCCCCCCCCGGAGCGTCTTTTCGTCGGGAGGCCTCGGCTTTCGCGGGGCCTCCCGGCTGCCGAAATGCGGCCGCGGCTTGGGGCCGGGCCGCATGGGGGGGGTGCCTGCCGCTTCGCGCGGCCTCCTCTCCCCTCCCAGAGCGTCCTTTCGCCGGGAGGCCTCGGTTTTCACGGGGCCTCCCGGCTGCAGAAATGCGGCCGCGGCTTGGGGCCGGGCCGCATGGGGGGGGTGCCTGCCGCTTCGCGCGGCCTCCTCTCCCCCCCCCGGAGCGTCATTTTCGCCGGGAGGCCTCCCTTTCGCGGGGCCTCCTGGCTGCCGAAATGCGGCCGCGACTTGGGGCCGGGCCGCATGGGGGGGGTGCCGGTCGCTTCGCGCGGCCTCCCCCCCCCGGAGCGTTTTTTCGTCGGGAGGCCTCGGCTCTCGCGGGGCCTCCTGGCGGCCGAAATGCGGCCGCGGCGTGGGGCCGGGCCGCATGGGGGGGGTGCCTGCCGCTTCGCGCGGCCTCCTCTCCCCCCCCCGAGCATCGTTTCGCCGGGAGGCCTCCCTTTCGTGGGGCCTCCTGGCTGCCGAATTGCGGCCACGGCTTTGGGCCGGGCCGCATGGGGGGGTGCCGTCCTCTCCGCTTCGCGCGGCCTCCCCCCCCCCCACGGGAGCGTCCTTTTCGCCGGGAGGCTTTGGCCTTCCCCGGGGCCTCCCGGCCGCCAAAATGCAGCCGCGGCGCGGGGCCGGGCTGCATGGGGGGTGCCTGCCGCGTCGCGCGGCCTTCCCTCCCCCAGGAGCGCTGTTTCCTTCGTCGGGAGGCCCCTGGCCGCAAACAATCAGTTGCACCAGTTTCATCAGTTTCATCAGTATTCATCAGTTTCATCAGTATTCAATCAGTTTCATCAGTATTCATCAGTTTATGCATATGTGGAACTGTCACTAATAGACAGAGGCACAGGGCATCAGTACAATGGGCGATAAAACAGAGGTTGGTTGTTCATGCCCACCCAGGGGCAGATGTGGGCAGGATTCATGAATTGCAGGGGGTTGAGCTAGATGACCCCCAGGGTTCCTTCCAACCCCGCAATTTTCATTAGCAAGGAGTGCAGCCAATGAGAATACAGGCAAATCCGAAGAGCCCAGTGACCTTTTCTGAGAAGCAACCTTTCCAACGTTGCACCATGGCGGTGCTAGGGCCGGTTGGGATGTCCTTCCCGGGTCCAAAAAGGGCATGTGGTGTGTATTGTGATTCAGTTGGCATGATTTTAACCTTTTTTATTCTTTTCACACAGTTTAGCGTGCGTGTGCGCAGTTAGGTTGGCTGGTTCTGTCCTGAGTTTAGGTGATCGGTCAGACAAATAGCAAATCATATCTCATACCATTTAAAAAATAAATAAATAAAATAAAATAAAACAAAATAGATAAGAGAGAGCGAGAGAGAGAGGTTTATAAATTAACAAATAAACAAACAAACAAATAAATCCAAGTTTGTCTAGAGCAGCATAGACGCCCTTTATCCTCTAGGTTGCAGGTCATGGCCAACGGAAGAGAGGAGAGTTCCCCCCCTCGTCCAGCTGAGCGTGCCTCCAGGGCCTCAGCAAAGGGCACTCCTAGCAACGCGGTTAAAGCAGCCAAGAAGATTAAAAAAAGGGCGTTATCGTCGGGTAGGAAAGTCCCTCCCATGAAATTAGTACTCCCTAAGAGAAAGGTTAGGGTGGATCTACCGGGCCTCCCCTAAGGTGATAAGATGTGTTTCACCACCTGAGTTGGTTTCTGAGAGCGATGCTTCATGGGCCAGTGTCGACGAGTTGCAGGAATTAAGGCGAAAAAACCGTATCCTGCAGCGTCGTCTGGCTAAGGCCAGGGATAGGTCAGGATCCCCTCATAGACGCTCGCGCGTAGGGAGGCGTAAGCACAGGCGCAGGTCACCGGTTTCCAGCTCGACAGACAGCTCCTCCAGCCCCGATTTGCGCAGGACACGACGCGGGAAGAAGAGGTCGCGCAGTTCTAGAAAACATGGGCGCAGGCGCCAGAGGGATTCTTCGGATTCTTCCGACTTGTCAGGTACGTATGACTCCTCCAGCGATGAGTCCGATGGGGAGCGTTGCAAGGGCTTCTGGGTCACAAATAGCAAGGCTCCCGGATTGCCGAGCTGGATCTGGGAACGGCGCACTCGGCGTCACCGCCGCGCCTTTGGGGCCAAGGAGCCGTGTGGCGAAGATGGATTGGATGCTAAAGGGAAGGTACGGGCATCCAACTTTAAGAGGGCAGATCAGCCACCCGGTATTAGGCTAAAAAAGAAGCTGCGCAACAGCATATTGAATGGGGAATTCGTGGATATGTTTTCTCTCCTTTCTCCAGCATATGTCTGTAGCTCAAAATACAAACCAAAATTGCAAAAAAAAGAGGGAGAAAGTCGAGGTAGACAGGACCTTTGATAATTGGCTAGTCGCCTATGCTTCTTATATGGGGTTAGTGGCTGCCGCTTACCCCGACCGGGCTTGGCATCTGGCTAATTACTTAGGGATCATCCTGAAGGCCAGGAAGATGGCGGGGGACAGTGCTGCCTTGGAGTATGATGAGGAATTTCGGGGACGGGCGGCCGCGGATCCCAAGGCACGCTGGGACATAAAGGACAACGACATTTGGTCGGAAGTAGTGGCTCCCCATTTCCGTAAACAGCCGCATGGGGACAAATCGGGAAAACCCCCCTCGAAAATGCGGAGGGTGGTTACATCTGCGTGCTGGGAGTACAACAATGGGCAGTGTAGCAGGGATAGTTGCCGCTTTGACCATGCGTGCGAGCGTTGTGGCGGTTCACACCCACGTGCTAAGTGTTTTCGTGCCAGGCTGCCTTTTCGTGGCTATCGGAAGACGGGTTCAGGGAGCACGTTCAGTGACGCTAAAAGAGATTCAGGAGCCTCCACCTCAGGAACCCAACAGGCTAAGGCCAGCTCTAAGAAGTGAGGTTTTCTCCACCCTGGCCCCGACCCCGGTTTCCTTGGCAGCAATGTTACCTTTCCTGCAAGCTTATCCCAACAGGACGTCGGCCACCTACCTGGAGGCCGGTTTTCGCCACGGTTTCCGCATACCAGTTTCCAGTCCACCGGTATCCAGAACCCCTCCCAATCAGAAGGCAGTAAGGGAAATGCCCTTGGTTGCGGCCAACAAAATCGAGAAGGAGCTGCGTCTCGGCAGGATAGCGGGTCCTTTTCCTGCCCCCCCGTTTAAAAAATTTATAGTTTCCCCGCTGGGCATAGTGCCCAAGAAAACCCCGGGTGAGTTCCGCATGATTCACAATTTGTCTTATCCTAGGGGTGGGTCTGTAAATGCTGCCATACCACGGGAATATTGCTCGGTAAAATATGCGTCTTTGGATGTGGCTATTAAAATGATTAGAGAACTGGGCCCAGGGGCTTTATTAGCAAAATGTGATATTGAGTCAGCCTTCCGGCTGCTTCCAGTTCACCCGGAGGATTTTTGGCTCTTGGGTTTTAAATTCAATGACAGCTGGTTCTTTGATAAGGCCATGCCTATGGGATGTTCTGTGGCCTGTGCGGCCTTCGAGGCCTTTAGCACATTCATTGAGTGGGCCATCAAAACAAGCTCTGGCTCCCCTTATGTGTCACATTACTTAGATGACTTTCTGATAATGGGGGCCCCTAATACCCCCACCTGCACCCGGGTTTTAGATGGTTTCATGCGCCTGGCGGCGGACTTTGGCATACCGTTGGCCGCCGATAAGACGGAAGGCCCTTCTACGGTTCTCACCTACTTGGGTATTGAACTCGACACTCAGCAGCAGTCATCACGTCTCCCCCAGGCAAAACTTGAATCCTTGAGAGTGCTATTGGAATCAATGTTACAGGCCAGAAAGACCACCCTTCGCCAGGTCCAATCGCTAATGGGCCATCTCAATTTCGCTTGTAGGGTGGTCGCACCGGGCCGAGCATTCTGTGCTCGTCTGGCACGTCTAACAGCCGGGGGGGTTGCCCCTCATCATCACATAAGGGTGACAAGGCAGGTAAAGGAAGATATAAAGATTTGGCTCGCATTTCTGCGGGACTATAATGGGGTCTCATTCTGGCAAGAGGTCGTCGACCCAGGCATTGAACTCCAGGTCCATTCGGATGCCTCTGGCCGCCATGGGTTTGGCGTATTCTTCAGGGGCCGCTGGTGCGCACACCCGTGGCCGCCCGCCTGGCATACAGCGGGCATCACTCGCGATCTAACCTTTCTTGAGTTCTTCCCTATTCTAGTTGCCATACGCCTCTGGGGAACCTGTTTCGCAAATTCCAGGGTATGTTTCTGGTCTGACAATCAAGCAGTGGTAAGAATCATTTCCAGATTGTCCCCTAAGTCCGCCCGGGTTATCAGGGTGATGCGCCTGTTTGTACTGGAGTGCCTGAAGTACAATATTTCCTTCACAGCCCGTTTCATACCTGGTCTCAATAACAATATTGCTGACGCATTATCTCGTTTCCAGATGGAGCGTTTCCGCCAGCTAGCACCGGATGCAGCCCAGACCCCGGACGTTTTTCCAGACGAACTGTGGGAGATTGGAAGCGAGAAGTGAATCAGGGAGTATTGTCAGCCTTAGCCCCCTCCACCAGGCGTTCCTATTCCAGGGCCTGGGACGCCTTTGGGCGTTTTCGTGGCTCCACAACACGGCGCGCAACCGAAGGGGAAGTTCTTCAATTCCTCGTTCTTCTGAAGCACAGGGGCCTGGCCATAAAAACTCTGTTGCTTTACAGGGCAGCTATATCCTTCTTTTGCAAATTCTTTCGTTGGCCGGATCCATGTGACACATTTCACGTCAAAAAGTTGTTGGCGGGCTGGCGTCGCATTATCCCTCCGCGTCAGGATGGCAGAAAGCCCATTACCGTTGACATCTTAAATCTAATTTGGAAAAAGTTGCCAGAAATTTGCTGGTCTAATTTTGAGACACGTCTCTTCCGAGCAGCATTCTCTCTGGCCTTCTTTGGGGCTCTGCGTATCGGAGAGTGTCTGGCAGCTGGGGCATCTCAAGCAGGCTTGAGTGATTCAGATGTCAAGTTCTCCGGGGACGCCGTCAACGTCAAAATTCGGTCATCCAAAACAGATCAGCTGCAGAGGGGCGTCACATTGACGCTTGCCCCAACAGGGCGAGAGGGCGCCTGCCCCTATAGGGACTCACGCAGTTTTTTCAGGGTCCGGCCAAAATGCAGGGGGCCTTTTCTTATTCATGCTAACATGCGGCCTCTATCGCGGTTTCAGTTTACAGCAGTCTTGCGAAAAGTCTTAGCAGCTTGTGGAGCGGATCCCCAAGGATACTCAGGGCATTCCTTCCGAATCGGGGCCGCCACCTCAGCAGCAATCCAGGGTTGGGACCCAGCGCGCATCAAGACATTAGGGCGTTGGCGCTCAGCGGCATACAAAAGCTACATTCGCCCCGGCTCCTCTTCCTTAACGCTTGCAATTTAATTTTCTTGCAGGTTTGCCCGTCACGAAGATCTGGGTGGTAGGGCACAGCTTTGTACATTGGGCAGCAGAGCATGCTCGGCAAAAAACAGGGGGTCATCACCTCAACATTCACCCCAAGGTACGTGTTTATTGGATGGGCCACCGGGGCATGCGGTGGTCCGCCATGATGCCCACGCTTAGTAAGGCTGCAGCGATGTATGGCCCCCCGGGAGTTCTGGTGGTACACCTGGGAGAAAACGATTTGGTCGAGCAAAAAGGCATTGCCCTTACCCTTGCGGCAAGGGCCGATATGGAGAGGCTCCGCACCTTGTACCCATCAATGGCAATAGGCTGGTCCTATCTAATCCCCCGCCTGTCTTGGAGTGGGGTTTCCAATCCTTCTCGCATTAATTATGCGGTCCAGAAAATTATAAGAGCAATGCGCAACACCATGCAAAAAATTGGGGGGTTCTCTATCCCACACCCCGCCATTAGGGTGGACGCGATGGACATTTTCAGGGCCGATGGGGTGCATCTGACCCCGCGTGGGAATGACCTCTGGCTAGATGACTTGCGGCAGGCCCTCTTGGACCGGGTGGGCGTTAGGCTCGGATGTCAGAGTACGGGTTATGGTCACTCGGTCGTGGGACTTGGCGGCGAGGCCCCTTAAGGGCCTCGGGTGGCGGTTTTTAGGCCTTGGCAAGGTTTCCTTTGTCTATCTTCATGCGGCGGCGTTGCAGGGGCCCAACAAAAAGGGCAAAAATCGGGAGTCCCTGGCCCTGGAGCAGCGGCTTGTAGGTCAAACTCCCGGATGGGGTCAGAGGAGGGCATGCTGTGTAAGTTTGCGCTTTACAGTCCCCTCTCTCGGGCCCCATCAACCTGCATATCCTCAGCCACAGGGGCTGAGAGGGTTACCTGCCAAGGCCTGAGCCAAGTTTCCCACTTTTTCAATTCAATAAAGTTGTGGCCAATTTTAATCCATATTCCTGACTCCTGCCTCTTTACTGGGGATGAGGGTAGGCACCACAGACAGGATTTAGCACGTGTGTACGCAATATCCGCCCTCACCCCTCCCCTCAGGTGGGCGAGGTTTGCGACACCGTGCGGGGCTTACCTGGCTGGTGACGCCTACCTGGCTGCGTTGGGCCTATGACCTGCCACCCGGCCAGCGAAGACAAAGGGCACCTGGCCGGTGGGGGCGGGAGTAAGGCCAAAGAAAAGGGACTGGAGCACCGTGGCGAAGCCTCTTTGTCCTTCTTCCTGCTCCAGTCACCCACCCTCCCTCCCTCATTTTAATTGCCTTTTTTGTAATTTCCTTCCTAGGTCAGCGATCACCGGGTTAACAGTGTTTCCGTTAACTTTCTTCTCTCCAAATAATAATAACAATAATAATTAAAAATTCCTTCCTAAGGCAGCGATCATCAGGCTAACAGTGTTTTCTTACAGCATAACGTTTGTTTTACAGGCGAGCGGGCGCTGCTGCGGCATAGTTGGTTGCTGTATTCAGGACCGGGAAGGAATTTCCCTGCATTGGCAGGTTTCGCCTTCCCCGCAGCAATTCGTCACAACTTTGGCGGTTTTTAGGCCTTGGCAAGGTTTCCTTTGTCTATCTTCATGCGGCGGCGTTGCAGGGGCCCAACAAAAAGGGCAAAAATCGGGAGTCCCTGGCCCTGGAGCAGCGGCTTGTAGGTCAAACTCCCGGATGGGGTCAGAGGAGGGCATGCTGTGTAAGTTTGCGCTTTACAGTCCCCTCTCTCGGGCCCCATCAACCTGCATATCCTCAGCCACAGGGGCTGAGAGGGTTACCTGCCAAGGCCTGAGCCAAGTTTCCCACTTTTTCAATTCAATAAAGTTGTGGCCAATTTTAATCCATATTCCTGACTCCTGCCTCTTTACTGGGGATGAGGGTAGGCACCACAGACAGGATTTAGCACGTGTGTACGCAATATCATCACCATCATCACCATCCTAGCCTTTAAACCAGAAATACATCAGGTGTACACCGCAGTTTTCAAAATAATAAATATATACACACAAAACAATATCAGCAAATAAAAATAATTGATTAAACAACAGAAACATTGGGAAATTATAATCAATCAAAGGCCTGCTGAAATAAAAAAGATCGAGAGGATGAAGAAATTATCAAGATGAAAGCAAGATGGATCTCCAAGCACATGGCATTCTACTGCCTGAGTGCAGCAATGCAGAAGGGGCCTTCATATATGTGTTCATATTAACCACCCCTGCAAAAGTAAACCAGTTATGTATCCTCCTGCAGAATTAGGGTGCGGCAATCTGAATTGAACCCATGGGGGAGTTTGCAAATGAGATCATAAATATTGTTCAATGGGAATTGCTGTAAGATTGGTATCGTAGATGATGCTTTGAGGCTGGGCCTAAGTCACTTTTGAAACTATAAAAGCAGACGTCTGAAGCTCAGGAAGGTATCGTCTTTCAAGAATTCTGATGAAAGTTCCCAACTCCAGAGGTGTCAAGTGCCTTTCCTTACTCTATTCTACTTTAATCTTGTGTTTCAGCTCTAGCTGTGTGGAAAGGGTGTGAGAAGGTGTTTGTCAATTTCCCTGCTAATTAAGAAAGTGCCTTAATGAGCATTACCTCTCTCTGGGTTGTGTATTATGGTCCAGTCGATGTGTCTGCTGTGAACCTACCACCTACATATTTGGGGAGTCCCTGGTTGTTCATAAACTTGACAATGGGCCAAGTGGGAAGAAGTGGTCTTTTAAGAACCCTAGACCTAAGCTGTATAGCAGGGGTCCCCAAACTTACGTCACCGAAGGCCAGTGCTGTAGCAGCGGGTGCTACACTAGCAATAACGACACAACCATGATGACAAGATGAAATTGCGGAAGGCGACCCCAAAATGAGGCGGGAGCTCCCTTTTATTAAGAATTTGTCACAAAGTTAATGATCAACAGGCGGCACAACCTTCATCCAATGACAGAGAGGTGGTGTTCCTGGGTATGTCACATCCTGCCAACACCCTAAAACTCCGCCATAGAGGAAGTGCTTGGTCCTCACATACTCCTCAGACCTCTCCCTGTCACATGCCTACTCCTTAAACATCCCCCTCCTCTCCATCTTGTGACTCTTGGTGTTTTTCCAGAACCTTACCACCTTTCCATTGTTCTCCCTCTGACTTGGGCATGACCCCTCTGGTTCTGTCCTGCTTCTCTTGCTCAAACCCATTTCTTCCAGATCTGACAGGTCCCACTCAGCTATCCCTGGATCTGTCATGACCTCCTGCCCTGCTATGTCCCTTCAACCTCTTTCCAGAAACCTGTACTTTTCTATTAATGGTTACAGGTAGGTAGCCGTGTTGGTCTGAGTCGAAACAAAATTAAAAAATTCCTTCAGTAGCACCTAAGGTGCTACCGAAGGAATTTTTTAATTTTATATTAATGTATTGCATGGCCTGCCAGTGCAATACTATTAATTATGCTTTTGTGTGGTTTGCCAACACGATCCTAAAATCATTCCCACACAGTGCCACCAGTGCCGATTGTGCTGCGGGCCGGAGCGTGTAGGAGCGCACGCCCATATGCATGCGCACATGTGATTTCCAGCGCACTTCCGGGTTGCCAGAACACTGGAAATAGCTTGTGCGCATGCACATGGGCCTCCTCCGGCCTGGAAGTGCTCAGGAAATGACTCTTGCACATGCACACAAGCTATTTCTGATGCTCCAGCGACCCAGAAATGGGCAGCCGCGCCGTGCCACACCGTTAACAGTGGGGGTCGCTGGGGGCCGCATAAAAGAGCCTTGCGGGCCACATCCGGCCCCCGGGCCTTAGTTTGGGGAAGCCTGGAATAGAGCTTCAAAGATCCTATACTTTAAATTGAGCCTGGAAGTGGACAGGAAACCAATGAAACTGGTATAAAAGAGGAGTTATATGCTTCAAAGAACTGATTGTCTTGTTCATCTGGCTTCAGTCAAAACTACAAGCACTACATATTGTGCCTGTCTTGCTATTTTCCTGTCCAAATGAGAGACATTGATTATATTATCAGCCAAGCTGGCCACAACCTGGTCAGCAAAGCACATTGGAACTGTCAGGGCCAAGGGCATGCATTGTTTGTGAACAATGCCCACATTCTTTTGTGAATTCAACTGGAACTCATCTATGTCATTGGAACTGACCAAGGCCATAGACACCTCCTGCATTAGAACAGCATTCAGTGTGGCATGCAAGTTGGTGCAGATGTTGGTGATGTTATCTGAAAAGTGCCTACAAATATTCAATTTCATTTGCTGCTTATATATTGATTTGCTTACTTTCGGAAGTCCGAAGAACCTAACAGAACAGAAAATAACTCAATTAACACAAAAATTCAGAATCAAGGTGAATATAACACAAGATACCTTATGTGAAAATTCAAAACAGGCCATATCTAAATCCATGTCAAAGCAGTCTTGAATAGTCTATTAAATCCAAGAATTAATTCAACAAAGGTCTTCCTTCTGATCGTAATTTCACCACCCCGTGTCCCCATTCTTGGCTTCCTTTGTACCGTGATGGGAGCTGTACAAATCTCTGCCCGCCCCCCACCAAGTCAAAATCACATTCTAATGATAAATAGAAGTCTTATTCCTGACATAGCATTAAGACCTACATGTTTCTTGGCTTTTCCAGCTGATGTGTCTCTGTGCTGGGTGTTTTTACTAGATGATTCATCCAGAGGTAGCAAGCTGAAGAATTGCACCATCTACAAGCCACATTCGAGGGCAATTGGCTCATGTCCCTCAACTCATGTCTTCAAAACCAGTTAAAGTTGGCCTATCCATATGGAGAGGCTCTAACATTTGGCGAGTAATGCTCTTTCTTTCAAAGCTCATAATTAATAAACAGAGCAATTCTAAAAACAAAACATAAAGCATTGATGGTAAGAAATGAAGCTGATATCAGATATACTTACAGACATGTAATTAGCATGATATATTTCAATAGCAGATTTTAGATTTCTGATAATGTAATTTGAAATTATTTTATTGGCGAATCCTGTCTCAAGTGAATTATTAAACCTCTGTGCCCAGTTAAGGTTTTGCCTTTTATCCTTAAAACTCTGCTGTTTTCCTCAATTCAAGCAACTACTGTGCTAAAAATGTAAGAACAAAAAAACTTCTGCAGATATGGATGTTTTCTCATTTGAATAGCAATCTGCTATGATTAGCACGTTTGCTGCAGCAGAATCATTAGAGACTGCCAGGTTCCTATTATTTTGTCATAGAAAAATTATACTTTTCAGCATGCATTGTTCAGCTTGTGAAATTCAAGATTTCCTTTCAACTTAAGTGTTTTCCAGAAGGAAGCACCAGACATTTCTTACTTGTTTCAAATAATAGTTTCAATGAGGAGAAAATCGACTTGAGAATTATTTTTAACGTTTACAGTAGTTTTTTCTTTATATATTTCAATTAATGTTGAGCAATAAGCTCTGTTTCAAAAAGAAATTTAATCTTCAGTACTAACCACTTCACCACACTGGCTGGTATATGAAGATAGATACGATAAAGATATGGAGCAAGCAGAAACATTGATAGGATCATGGGTTTCCCCCCTCGGTTTTATATTTGCTCTGTTCCAACTAGATCAGCCATTCATTCATTTGAAAGGAGGATGAGATCCTATGGCTCTGTGAAATGAGCCATAAATTATAACAAGATTATAAATGGGATTGGGGAGGGGAAGCTTCTCTATGGTATACAAATATATTGGTATATCATCACTACTGTTTTAAATGGTCTTCTATAGTTAGGCAGTATGCTCAGTTATTTAAGGAATATTTTTGAAACATGATAATGGGTATAATGTTGACAGTCATTTTAAAACAATCAGAGCACTTAACAACCTATAATCTTGTTTGAACTTCTGTGGCTTTAACTATGAAATTCTGTTTCCTACCCCCCCCCCACTTTTTAGTGAATAAATGACATCCCAGGTGGCACTGTGGGTTAAACCACTGAGCCTAGGGCTTGCTGATCAGAAGTCGACGGTTCGAATCCCTGTGACGGGGTGAGCTCCCGTTGCTTGGTCCCAGCTCCTGCCAACCTAGCAGTTCGAAAGCACGTCAAAATGCAAGTAGATAAATAGGTACCGCTCCGGCGGGAAGGTAAACGGTGTTTCCATGTGCTGCTCTGGTTTGCCAGAAGCAGCTTTGTCATGCTGGCCACATGACCTGGAAGCTATACGCCGGCTCCCTCGGCCAATAATGCGAGATGAGCGCGCAACCCCAGAGTCGGTCACGACTGGACCTAATGGTCAGGGGTCCCTTTACCCTTTACCTTTACCTATGAATTCCATAGCATTGTGTAACAGAACTCTTCTGCTTTTCAAATGTATGTCATGTTGGCAGACAGTCAGTCTTCCCATCTTTGATTTAAATGGAGTCCATTGTGTATTGTATATAAATGGCAGATGATAGGAGGATGAGGTCTGTCACTTAGTTTTCAAAGCTCCTTTATTTTAAAAGTACTTTACATGAAGGGAAACATTCCTGAATTAATATTGCATTTATTGAAATGCCTTTTGAGATATATTTGCCGGTTTGTTGGTTGATTATTTATTATTTAGTTATTTTTTAAAAAAAAAATAAGAAAAAGCAAACATTTGGCCACTTCATAGTTAAGGGAAGGCAAACATTTTTGAAATCCATCCTTCTAAAAACTATTGTATATATCTTCTTCCCTCAGTTTTGTAAGAAGATATAGTCCAGCTTGAGTTAAAATGTCATCAACCTTTAATTAATTGACAGATCTAACAAAAGATCATATACGTTTCTGAGTTTTGGAAATCACCTCTTAATCCACATCCTGTCTTAAACGGAATACATACCTGAAACCTCAGGATGGGATATCAGTCTTAATAAACAAATAACCCAAAGCTAAAATAAAAATTGTATTCTACCGTATTGTCATAAGCAGACAGTTTTTCTCCTTCAGCATGGCTGGTTTCCTGCTGGTACAACAGGTCTTGCAGAGACTTAAAGTTTCTGCAGACAGTTTTTAAAAGTCTGCCTTTGGTCTTGTTGCTATTTATTGTTTCACACTATCATAGAAATAAACGCCTGCACTATCTGACCATTTTCAATTTCACCTCATTCCCCTTGTATTGTTGCCCTTTCCCCTTTTCTTTCCTATCCCTCACCAGCTTCTTTCCATCTTGTTCTGACCTTGATAGAATTGCTAGATGCCGGATTTTGACCCTGACTGTTCAGACCATCTATGATTGGCCCTTAAATCTATGGAGTGATGTCAAAAACATGCTCTAAGGACAATGGGCCAGTGCATTCACAATACTAACCTCTTTTTTCTTTCTCATATCCTTTTGTCACTTTGTGGGCTACATCAAGTAGCGGTCAACTGCTCCTGAAAACATTTCCACACAGACAGCCATGAACAGACTTCTTCAAGTGAAGTGTGGAATAGTCTTTCTTGGATGCATGGAAGGAGTCTTCCTGCAGTCTAAATATTGATAGCCATGTCTGATTGGGTGGAGAAATCTTTAGCTAGGCAGCTGTCAGTACATTTCTGACTTTTTCCTTATACTGTGGGTCACATGTATATCAACGGACTTGTTAAAGTGCAAAGAGAGTTGACAGCTGCCAACCTTGCTAAGCAGAGGTTTCATTTTCATTACCAGAAAGTGAACTGTTCCATGGGTTTGTTATTAAGGTCAGTCTGCTTCAATAATTTGCAACCCCCTTGAAGACAGGGAAGCATCTCTATTACTTCTGCCTGTTAACTGGATAAATACTTAAAAACAAACAGAAACAACCCTAAAGTGGGGTGGAATTGAATCCATATTTGTTACAAACATGGGGAAAGCTAATGGATTGCATAAGTGCAATGCTATTAGATTTTTGCTATCAACCGAGATATAGTTACAGGTAGGTAGCCGTGTTAGTCTGGCACAGTCGAAACAAAATAAATAAATAAATAAAATTTCTCTTTCCAGTAGCACCTTAGAGACCAACTAAGTTTGTCATTGGTATGAGCTTTCGTGTGCATGCACACTTCTTCAGATATATACATTGTTCTTTCATAGATATATTTAAAAAACACATGTGGGCATTTTATTTAAACCAGGGATGAGGAATTTGTGGCCCACTCAGCATTGTTGGGAATTCAGCTATTATCAGTGTGGCTAATATTCATAGATTATGAGAGCTGTAGGCTGCATTCAGACAGCGCTCCATTCTGTTCCCCTGACATTTCCTTACCTGATAATTTCTGTGTTTTGTGTGATCTTTCACACAGTGTAAAAGCTGCTTTTGGAAATCTAGCAACACCCAGCAGAGGTTTAGCCCTCAATTCTGTGTTAATTGCTCCCAGAAAAAGTATATCCGCAACCCCTTTAATCCAGAACATTTGAGTTTTGTGGTGTAATTTTCCTGCCATTTACATGGATCATGTCATGTGATGAAATTCAGGGTTGTATTCCAGTTCTTTCCTGGTGTCGTCGTGAGTTAACACAGGTGAACAGAAGCACACGTGCATGAAGTGTTGCAATATCTCCAATGACATCCAGTGTTGTGTCACATCATGCCCACTGTTGTGCATGTAATTGAGTGCAACACAGTGGTAGATTTATCAAAAAGCCGAAGTTCCAACAGGCGATGCAGTGTAAAAGGAATATTAAAAACCAGGGCAGATGTGTTAGCATTATAACCAGGAAAAGTAATGCAATAGTTCCTACATCTAAATGCACTGGTCGTACAACATCTGGAGGACCTGCAATTCCCCACCACTAAGTTAAATGTATGTGGAATGTCAAGAAATGGCATCCCTTGTCAAGAGTGAAGAGACTCATCCCTGAGAGCCACAAATAAAGTCATTCACTAGAAGCACGGGGGCAAATTTCAGAAGGGTGCCCTAATAAAGCTCCATGCAGCTGTGTTGGGATCAACCACCACGCTGTTATTCTCCCGTGACTCAGATTTAGCTAGGAACATTTATTTATGAATTTTATTTAATACATTTCTATACTGTAAATTGCTACCTATTTGTCCACTGTTGTCTGTTCTGACTGACAGCTTTTCTCAGAGGGACTGCCCCCCCCCACAAGCAGCTACCTGATGCGTCTCAGTGCATACAAGGCATGTGCTCTGCCACTGGGCTCTCGTCCCTCTCCAAGGGGTCTGGCTCATTAGACGGAGCAGCAGCAATGGAAAGCAGGAACTGTTGCAGGGTCAGCAGTCTTCTCTGACACACAGTGCGCCGGGACTTGTTCTCTAGGTATATAAAGAACATTGGATACCAGTACAAGTCCAGAGCAGCAGTTTTGATGGACGGAGGAAGCACTGGAAGACTTGAATTGTGACACATCTGCTTTGATTTTACCTGAAGCACAAGGAGAAAAAGCAGAGAGCTCTCAGTATAACCTTTTCAGAACAGCTTGGTCTTTTCTGTGGGTTTTAACCCAATGGGCTACCTCCCAATATGGCCTGCTAGCAATATCACTGACCAAATTCCTTACTCTGCACTCATGAAGTAACCGAAATGATGGTGCAGGAAAGTTAAGTTAGCCCGGCTTTCTTCCTGTCCTACTGATGTGGGGCCACTGAAAAAGTTGGTGTGCCCTAGCATGTAGGCAAAGATGCCATGTGCTGGCACGGGACCTTGTTGAGTTTGCTGTAGGTTCCAGCCCTCCAGGAGGTACTAAATAAGCAGATTATATGTGCCTCTCCTGGGCACCTTTCCCCCCTGTGCTGAAGAATTTCAGTTTTGCCATTCACCAGTCCTAAAAAAAGAACAGGAAAAGTGTTTGGATGTGGTAGCTTTGTTATTTATGGCACTAGCTCATTGTAAGAAATAAATCATTACTTATCTCCTCTTCTTCTTTTGTTCCTTAGCTGCTTTAGCAACATTCACCAAAGTGGTAAATTAGCACAGAGTCTGTCAGCATATTCATGACGTCGACTCTTTCTCCATGACAACCAGATAGCAACTGCTAGGTTTCTTTCACAGACAGTTCCTTGGACTGCTGCTACTACTAGATGCTAACATCCTTCTGATCCTAATTAAGACTTTCCTATAATTTGAAATTAAGATGGCAAAGCATTTCTTGTTCCTTGGTGATTTGGTGGTGAAATTGTTCATGACATATTGGTTTGGGAAAGAGAAAGTTGTCAAAAAGTAGGAGAAATTGGAGGGCCAGGGAAGACAACAGAAAAAAACCCTGAGTCCACAGAGCGCCCTGCTTTGCTGAAGGTGAATGCTTAAAGTGGCTCTGAAAGGAGAAATGGTAGAAAGAGACCACAAAGAAGGCAGTTTAATTCTCAAATCCCTGTTATGCCCTCTTCAGTGGGTATATTATCACCATCATCCTCACTACTGATCTATTGCCTTCTAAACCACTAAACCAAACACAATAATTAAAACAGTGATATACACAACAACAGCAACAACAACAAATACATTTAAAATAAGGCTAAGGCTCTAACGGGTGGACACTTATGGCAAAGACTTATTTATCCAGATGGGAAAGCCTGTTGGAACAAAATTGTTTTCAAATGTTTCCTGAAAGTGCAGATAATGGACGCCTGCTGTATCTCAACACAGATCCTGTTTCACAGAACAGGGGCAGCCACTCCTTTCACTGAGTTACTGCAGAGAAGGCTTCTGAGAACTTTAGAACTTGCAGGAGCAACTGTCTTGCAGACAGCAGCGATCTACTAGGTGCATAAAGGATATGCTAGGTGCATAAAGTCTTGCAAGTAACCTGGGGCTCAGCTTCATTCAGACAATTATATTGTTATAACCGTGATAAAAACATGTGACACCAGATGGCGCTGTAGAGTTTGATCCTTCACCAATGTGATTTTCCATTTTGAACTTTAGAACGGGTTTTCCTGTAACCCTTTTTAAATGTGTCTAAATCCAGCCCAGGTCTTCAGTTTCATAGGGACTTATATGTTAATACCAACACCTTGAACTGGGCCTGGTAGCAGGTTGATAGTCAATGCAAATCACGCAGGAATCGTGCTTGCATACACAAAGAATGAAGGATCTTGGTGCTAGGGATGAAGGAGAAATATTCGCTTATCATTTTAATGCAAACCTACCAAATACATGAAGTTATCCTTCAAAACATGTACTTATCTGAATTTTTGGATGCAGTTCTCCAACCAAAAGCTGCATACAAAAATGTGTATATTAGGGGAAAGTGTGTAAAACAAATAGTTATTCTGGATAAAATAATGTACTAAGATGCATTATAATGTTTGCAAATATATTAGGCAAAATTGTGTACAAAGATGTACATTTTAAATAAATGAATGCTATATTAAATGCACATGAAAATGCATGACAATTTTCACACAGATATATATATATATATATATATATATATATATATATATATATATGTCACAAACTAATGTGGAACTGGGGAAAACTGAATAATAAAGAAATGAGAGATACTGACATTGACATATAGGTCCATCCCTTCTTGGTGCTGTAGGAAAGGAAGAAAACACCACACAACAAATTTTGTAGAAGTAGCAGATAAGTTTAGTGTATGTAAAACCTTGACTCTGGTTCCTTGCTCCAAAAATAAATAAATAAATAAATAAATAAATAAATAAATAAATAAATAATACCCTGCCCATCTGGCTGGGTTTCCCCAGACACTCTGGGCGGTTCCCAACAGGATATTTAAAACATGACAAAACATCAAACATTAAAAACTTCCCTAAACAGGGCTGCCTTCAGATGTCTTCTAAAAGTCAGGTAGTTGTTTATTTCATTGACATCTGATGGGAGGGCGTTCCACAGGGCAGGCGCCACTACCGAGAAGGTGCCACATCATTCTGTGTGATTCTCCTGTGCCCAATTCCTTTTTCTCTACAGACTGCGTGCGCACACACCAGTCACTTGCTTCCTTATACCATCACACCTTGATCCATGTGATGTTGTAGTCCCTTTGTGTTGGCATGGTTTATTAGATGGTGGCTGAATTTTTTTTAATGCATGTATAACATAAAGAAATATATACAACATATAACAAAATACAGCAAATATAACAAAAAGTAAAAGTAAAAAAGGAGACCAGTTCTCACATTCACAATAATTAAACTGGTCCTGACTTAAACATACAGATTCATACAGGAAGTCCATGTGCCCAAATATGTATCCAAATGAGATTGACAATTATGAGATATACGCTACAATGAGATCTTCCATCCACTGCCTAATTGATGGTGGGTGCTTATCCTTCCAGCCTTGAAGCAGAAATCTTTTTGCAGCCACCAGGGCTTGCAGGATCCATATTACTTTAAATTTTGCAGCTATGATTGCTAATTCCCTCAGGGATGTCATCAGGCCAGGGTTGTGAGGACAAAGGCCAAGTGTCATGGTCCGGTTGGCGGGCGGTTGAAGCCCTGGCTGAGGACGTCAGGACCAGAGGCAAGATGGTGGTGTAGAAGCAGGAACAGGTGCAGGGCTGAGGGTCCAGCAGCAGGCAGTCGCAGGGTCAAGGAGCAAGGCAGAGGCGAAGGTCTGGGAGTCAAGGAGCAAGGCGTTGGCAAGGCAAAGGTCCAAAGGACGAGGAGCAAGGCGTCAGCAAGGCGAAGGTCCAAGGGTCGAGGATCAAGGCATCGGCAAGGCGAGGGTCCAAGGAACAAGGAGCAAGAGGCCAGATGCAACCAGGCAGGGATAGCGTTGCTGTGGCAAAGAGCTGAAGGGAAATGCTGAGCTTTTATCCCTCCTAGCTCCTGCCACCAGGTGCAGTGAGGTATCAAGTGGCCTCACCTGAGTGACCACTCCTTGCCTCTCCAGCACAAGCTGAGGCCTCACCTGAGTGGCCACTCCTTGCCTCTCCAGCACAAGCTGAGGCAGGCCCCAGTCCTGCAAACACTACAGGCCCCAGAGCCTGACTCCTGCCCATACTCCTGACACCAAGGACCCTACTTAGTTAAATGAACATGAAGGCCCTCAAATGTAGCAGGGCTGTCTCAACACATTTTGAAGTAAATGAAGTCTTACGCACCGCCAACTAAAGGGTGGTGGCGCTCCTAAGATCAGCACTCCAGATTCTAAAATTACTTAACTGCACAATTGAAAGTGTTACACACTCCTGTTTCTGCCCATGGCTGATTTCAAGCACTACATAGCAGCACATCTAAGCTTCTTCTTTCCTTGGTTAGGAGTATGAAGAAGCCTCCTAAAGTGAAAAATGGGTAAGAATTGGAGGGTGGGGGATGAAAACATGAAACTTTGCTGTCAGTCTAACATCCTGACAATGTGGGACTCCTAGATCACCACAGCACTGTCAGGAAAGCTTCATGAAGACTGGATAGCCCCAAAGCAGCAGATGAAAGCATCCCTATTGAGACCAAATCAGTTTTGTTCTGGGAGTAAGCATTTCTTCTTCTCTCCCTGTCAAAATACAAGCAACCAAGGCCACTCTATCTCAAGCAGCACATGCCTCATTCTGTTCATTTCAGTAGGAATATCAGCAGTACAGCAAAGTGTTTGTGTGTGGTGTGTGTGCATGTACTAATACACAAACAGCTTTTTAACCGGGACTAATTAGCTGCAGCTAGTAGGGACCAATTAAATTCACATTAACCACCAACCCACACACATTTCACTTAACATGACACTGTAGGCTGAGCCTGGTAGTAAATTAGGTGTTTTGTTGAAATGATTTCCTCATTAACCTTTAGGAGGTGGGGGTCTCAGTTTTGGAGTTCCTTGTTTGTCAGGGCTTTGAAGTTTAGTTGGTGTCTATGTGGCAGATTGATCTGAGGGGGTTTCTGGGAAGTGACTGGCTTTTGCTTGGCATTCCAAGTTTTTAGCAAGCTTGTAAAGGAACCTCGTTTTGGTATTTAACAGGCAATTTGAGACATCTGTCTTGGATGGCTCGACAAAACCCTTTGGCTGAGGACAGTTTTAATCAAGGAGGGATCTGGTGGTCCAGTGGTCCAAGACAACACAGGTTTCTCCGGTACTCTTGATGTGAGAATGAATGTGGCCGTGAGGGCCAGAAAATGGGCCTGATAGCTTAATTTTGATCCAGAGAAATGGTAGGATTGCCCAAAATTCAGTGTGGGGGGTAGCATTGCTTGGCCTTTCTGATTTATGAGGATTAATGACAGCTGGCCTCCCCTATATGTTAGCATGTTCATGTAGTTATGGTTATAGTTTAAATAATTTCCTTTTACAGATTCCTAGTGTTGTAGAAATGGGCACAAAAGGCACTGACACTTCATGTTCAAGCTGGATTCATCATTGCGTACCAAGACCCCCAGAAAATTCCCACCAATAACTCAGACAGACACATCATTTTAGGTTTTGTTTTTGGCATAATTTTGGCCACAACTTTATTTAAAATTACAAATTAATTTTGAGTGTTGGCCTTAGGCTTTGGTTAATCTTCTGCCCCAGGATGGGACAGGACCAGCTCTGACTTCCTACAGTAGGAAAGTCAAGTAAACACCCCATGGTGGAGGAGATAGCTGAGACCAGGCCATTTCCCTTACCAGAAATGTTCCCCAAGGCTCGTGCTCTGTAGTGGCCCCAGCCCCGCACCATTGCGGGGGTGTAAGGACTAGAGCCCCGGAGCCCCAGGATTCCTTTAACGGAATACTTCTATAAGAGCAACACTGAGGGGCATGCACCTCCATGCGATGCCCCTCCCAAACTCATCAACCAAAGCCTAACCTGCCAACCTAACAAGTTGTGACTATTGCTAAGCAGTAGGCGAAAAACCAGATGGCAACAGCCAATCAGCCAACTGGAAAAAATTCCTACTGGCCCCTGAATACAGGCGGTGCCATAGCAAGGTCAGTCTAAACCTGCAAGAAAAAGGAGGTGAGCGGGAGGGAGATTCAAAATCACTAGCCAGGAATGAGCTGGGAACTAGAACGCTGAGTACTTAAGCACTCGCCCTGTCAATCAAGAAACGGATACATGCAATTTACCCCAGCAACACTCAGCCCTCCAATCATGATCTCTCTTAAACTTAGACCCACCCCCTAACACACACACACAGTCTTTTCTGTCGGTTCCGGCCGCAATCCCCATTATTCCTTATGGGGTTAATGAGCTCTATACAACTAAGTCACTGTGAACATCCGATACAATGATTTGCACAAATGGCTCCTTTTTAAAAGTCAAATAATGCTTGAATTATCTATTAAAAACAACTGGGGAAATGTATTTTAAGACTCATCCATAGCTCCCTTCTGCTTTCTTTCTCTTGCTATTTCAATACATGAAGTAACTCATTAGCAAACTTCTGTCTGCTACTGCTGTTTTGTGGCCTTGCTGTTCAAGCAGTCTGTTCGTGACACTACCGTGTGTCTCTTCATACAGAATTGATTGTAGTGTAACAAGTGCAATACAAGGGAAAAGTGGGGGCTGGAATACTATAAGCAGGGAAATCATAATCTGGAATGAAGCCAATTATAATGGGGAGCACACAAATATCTTAATCCAAGTATAACAAGAATCTGACCAGCCCATGAGAACACGAAATGCTTTCATGCTTTAAATGTGATAAATCTAAAGTTTGTCCTGCTGTGAAAGTCCCTTATTCCCTCTTTATATTAACTGCCGAGTGGGTCTGGGGGAAAAAACCAACTTGTAACTTTGGAGCAGTTACTAAAGATAGCAAATCCATCATGATTTTCAAGGCTTGCTATTGTTCTTAAACAACATTCCAGCAACCCCCTCCTGGTTTTACTGACTATCAGGTTTACATAATTTTTCTAATTGGACATATGAAGGTAGAGATGTCAAATTGCTCGTCTCTTGAGTTGCATTATCGGATCACTTTTCCAGTTAATTGCCAGGATTCTGACAAGAGGAATGAACCATAAATAATTAAGTGATGTATTAACAGTTTTGATAGCATGCACTTTAAAAGTGTTGGGCTTGCTTTAGGGAAGGATAGCAGGAAGGGAGGGGAAGAACCCACCAATATTGGTTAAGGAGGATCTATGACTTGAGTTGATTCTTTTATTCAGGTTATGCTCTTATTTAGCAGCTGTAGCTTTCCCACTATATTTTACTTCATACCTAAAACCAATAGTTTTCCTTTTGTTTGGGAATTAGAGGCAGGGAAATAATTGTGGTGGTTTAAAGGCATTGAGCCAGGTAACTGTTAAAGTATTCCCATGAGCCCAAGAAAGCTCTAGACTGTGTCTTGAACAGTGGCCCCACATTCTATGCCCACCTGTGAGCCCAGCATCAGCAACCAGTATCCTCTGAAAGCCAGGGGGTATAGTGTATCTGATGCCTTCTCTAGTCTTGGGCCCATCTGCCCACCCGTTCTTCTGGTCTGGGCTTGTCACCTGCCATTTTGAATTTCCCACAGTGTCCTAGAGCAACATTATTTGGAGAAATTCAAAATGGTGAACCGCTTATAACTGCCTGCTACAGGTCAAACTGCTGTCGTCCCCTGTGGGAGCCCCACCAATGTCACAGGGGCACAACTAATGCTAGAAGGAGCCCACAGGAGGTCCCCTCAAACTTGGAACCAGGCATGTCCAACTGCTTTTGAAATTCCCAGTTGGCAGCACGACATGGGGGTTAACTGTAGAGAAATGAAAGTGGGGTCAATTATTCCACATTGCTAGTCAAGGCCCTTACACAAATAACTCAAATATATCAGTTGACCCTTTTCATTCAGCTATCAGAGGTGCTTGATATTTTATTTGATTAGCCATCCTTCAGCAACGTATTTCAAGGTGGTTAAAACAACATTCCAGTTTAAAATGCCAGTTTGGGCAGGCTCACATGAAAGAAGACACCCCTTAAAAAACAATAATATTTTAAGAACGCAACTAATTTATGGGGACTTCATGAAGCTCAAATGCTAAGAATCACAGGTGAGGGAAGCACTGCTGTGGGCTTACTATGGACCTCTGGTTGGCCACTCTAAGAGGGTTGGACAAGATGGGTCTTTGGCCTGATCCAGCAGGGTTCTTCTTATGTCATTCTTCTTCTTCCTCCTCTTTGGCAATCACTTGTAGCCAAGTAAAATTGCCTTCCAAAACACAGTTTTAGCAGTGACTCCTTAAGTGACGGTGGAGACCAATTCTGGATCCACATGTCCTTCCACAGTGGGACATAGGTTTCTAGGCAAGAGTAGATAATAGTGAGGGTTTGGCAAGCGTGCCTTCCTTTTAGTACGTTTCTCCCTTTTGTCCTGAGATTGAGCGTCTTCAAAGCCCATGACACCTTTGGTAAAGGCTGTTCTCCAATTGGAGCGCTTGTAGGCCAGTGTTTCCCAGTTGTCAGTGTTTATACTACATTTTTAAAGATTTGCCTTGAGAGAGTCTTTAAATCTCTTTTGTTGACCACCAACATTACTCTTTCCATTTTTAAGTTCGGAATAGAGTAGTAGCTTTGGAAGATGATCATCAGGCATCCACAAAACATGACCAAGAGGCACATGAGAATCCTGGCAACATATTATCAAATTTTACCTCCTGACTCCTTCCGATGAAATCTTCGCCCCCTATGGCCTTCTAAAATCAATAGCTAAGGTCGTAACCACAAAATGTAAGGGAGATATGTCCTTTTAAATGTGATTGGGTGGGACTCAGAAATCCTACAGACTAACTACTCCTATAAATAATTGAGCAACAATTTAAGCAATGTTGTGTCAATGTCTTCAGTGTGATACATGAACATGCTATTTATCTCCCATGGGAATCTGCATTTCCAGATGCGGATGACAGATAATTTTATTATTATTTCAAACAACCGATTAAAAAAAAATAACTGTTTTCAAAACTCTCTTCAACTTTGAAACATTATTTGAAATAAAATGTACCATAGAAAAATTACAATAACATCCTGAGTATCAAAATTCGTCTGATTAGAAGGATTTTTGCTTCAAATAAGTCATTTATTTATAGTATTGGCTTAAATGCACAGCCAGTAGAAAAACATATATTTCTTCCACATGTCACACTAACACCTGAGTCAAAGATTGACAAGGTGTAAATCCCTTTTGGGATTTAGTGAGAGCAAGAGATGCTTCCTGATAGAGTGAAAGCTTTGTAGAAAATCCAGATATGGATTTATGCTGATATTTTGAATGGCTGCCATATCCTACTAAAGATAAAACTTCCTTTTTGACCTCTGCACTAGAGAATCTACTATCAGGGATTAAACTACACCCAGAGTCTTATGAACCAGACTGGTTTCTTTTGTGATGTACTGAATGGCAATGAAGTTTTGCTGTTGTGAGAAACCAAGGAAGTAAACACTGATTTATTTATTTTATTTAAAAAAAATCTTATGCAGAAGAAAATGAAACATAATGTGTTTTTGTTTAAAGTTCACACATTTTGTGTATAAGAAAATGAACCAGAGAGGTGTCATTTGCAAGAATAATAGAAGTACACATTATAACTCAGATTTGGCTTAAAATATATTTACAGAATTCATAGCTATTGCCACATTTCTAGAACTGCAAGAGAAACCTGTGTGTTTTGTTTGAGGTTTGGGACAGATGTGAGTTATCAGCCCTGCTTTGATTTCCAGGAATGGGGAGCAGCCATTGAGTCTGGATGGGTAACCCAATATCTGTAGCAACTGGAAGGAACTTATTCAGCCTGCAATCACAACAATCTTTGACCCTGACTTCATTGTCTTTCTGCTGTGTAACATCTTGCCTGCTGAAGAATTCTGCAGAACTCAAAACCTTGACATGCTTTTGTGAGATTCTGCTTGATCCCAATAATGGTCCTGCCCACCTGTGAGGCCCCTCCATCCCCAGCTCTGTGCCTTATCTTTTGACATCAATCAGTTCTCATTCAGCCTGAGAAGATTATGTTCATTCCGATGTTCATTTATAAACCGCTTCTGGTGCAACGGGACCCCGTGACGAGTGCAAGAGCACATGGAAATGCTGTTTATTTTCCCACTGCAGCTGTACCTATTTATCTACTTGCATTGGCATGTTTTTGAACTGCTAGGTTAGGAGGAGCTGGGACAGAGCAACAAAAGCTCACCCCATTGCACGGATTTGAACTGCCAACCTTCTGATTGGCAAACCCAAAAGGCTCAGTGGTTTAGACCACAGCACCACCCTTTGCAAACCAGCAGGACAAGTAATAGGAGAGCTCCTGTCATCTCAATTTAGCCCAATAATGAATGCTTTCTCAGTGAATAATGAGAGAAAAAACTCATCTCCTTTCCAACAGTTCTTTTCCAGGATGTAGTTTGCATTTGCATGGTGGTGACTCTGCATGCATACACTTATTGCATTGCCCCTTGGGAATTATAGTTTCCAGAACCAATCATGATGGAAAGCTATTTGGAAATGTCACCATTCTCACCATGCCCAGGCTAAAAGAACCAAGAGATGGTTTCGGTCTGGATGGGAGCAAACCAACACCCAACAGCTTGCAAGGGACACTCAAACTATTAACCCAAGGGAAGAACACACTTGTCACACAAAGGGGTACTCAGCTGTGTTGCTTGGTTAGTAAAGGTAAAGGGACCCCTGACCATTAGGTCCAGTTGTGACCGACTCTGGGGTTGCGGCACTCATCTCGCTTTATTGGCCGAGGGAGCCGGCGCACAGCTTCCAGGTCATGTGGCCAGCATGACAAAGCTGCTTCTGGTGAACCAGAGCAGCACATGGAAATGCTGTTTACCTTCCCGCTGTAGCAGTACCTATTTATCTACTTGCACTTTGACGTGCTTTCGAACTGCTAGGTCGGCAGGAGCTGGGACTGAGCAACGGGAGCTCACCCTGTTGTAGGGATTCAAACCGCCGACCTTCTGATCAGCACACCCTAGGCTCTGTGGTTTAACCCACAGCGCCACCTGCGTTAGTAGTTCATAGCAATTAATGAGCTGGAAAAGAGTGTATTGGGGAAATGGTATTAAGTTCAGAGCAAATCCAAATGTTTGCAAATTCATGTTCTGAATAAAGGAATAACGAACTCTAGCGATATCACTAGCAGGAGCTAAGCAATGCCTCTGGACTTTGGAAAGTGGAAGCACTGAAATTGTACTTTTACAAATCACTATAGTAAGCACTAGCTCATGCCCTCCAACATTTCTCCAATGAAAATAGAGACATCCTATTCCATAATGATAATTTTACCATTTATACCCCACACATCTTACTGGATTGCTCCAGCCACTCTGGGCAGCATTCAACATATATAAAGATATAATAAAACACTAAATATTTTTTTAAAAAACTTCTCTATGCAGGATTGCCTTCAGACTGCTCAGGGGGTCAGATAACTCCATACCCTCCAATATTTCCCCAATGAATATAGAGACGTCCTAAGAAAAAGCAGAACATTCCGGGATCAAATCAGAAACTGGGACAGCTTCTCTAAATCGGGAACCTCCCTGGAAAATAGGGACACTTGGAGGGTCTGCTAGCTTAAATACTATATGCACTTCACAAACTATCCAGGAATAATTCTGCAATGAGCAGTCCTAACAAAGTAATTAAGACATGATTCTGTTTAAGAAGTTGGACCAAAGGATCATAATGTGGATCATATTTCGCCCCAAAGAAGACAATGTTGGAAGCTACATTTTAAAGGTGCAGAGGCGCTCATTTTATCTGGCTTCCGAAAAGATCGGTCATACACAACTTAATTCTGCACTTTTTCATGAACATTGTATACATAATTTTTTGCACTCTTTATTAATATTTATTAATATTATTAATTTTTTATGTCGCCCTTCATCCTAAAATCACAGGGTGGCTTACAGCATAAAAGCACAAAAAGAAAACGCAAAATACATATCACACCACCATATTGTATCTGATTGGCTATGTTGATCCATTTTGTTTGACACACTGGGATTTCACTATGTAGCATCAGTTAGTTGCTTTGTCACCTCGCTTTAGATTTAGCTGTGGAATCTTCTTTATTAATTCATCACCAAACATAAAAGAGAGAAGCAGTGACAGCCTTGGGGGCTTCAGCTCAGCCCTCAGGTGTGGCACTTTAAAATACCCATCATTCTCAGATAACATTCTCGTGGGCAAGAGTACAAGTATGACCAGTACAGAAAGAGCACAAGAACTGCTTTGAAGAAATGGGCTCCCAACATTTTAGAAACTAGGAACCAGGGTTTTTTCTTTCCAGTGGGAAATCGCTGAAACTCAGTTCTGGCACCTCTCAGGTGGGCACCATTGCCATTCCAAGAAAACAAGGGTCATGGTGAGTTCTGGCACCTCTATTCCCAGAAAAATAGCACTGCTAGGAACATAAACACAAGTTCAGTAACAAATCTGCCTTTTCAAAGAAAAATACTATCAGAATATTTTGGAGCTGTTCTAATTTACTTTCTTTGATTGGTTTATTTGCATGGAGTTTTCAATAGTACTGAGCTAAGTAACTGGAATGGATAACATTGTCAATTGCATGTTGAGGGTATTCCTCCCCACCCGTCAGGAATGGCTCTTGAGCCTTCGTCTTTCAAGCTCTTTCCCACATCCAACTCAGCAGATGTCAT
This sequence comes from Zootoca vivipara, assembly GCF_963506605.1. NCBI lineage: Eukaryota > Metazoa > Chordata > Lepidosauria > Squamata > Lacertidae > Zootoca > Zootoca vivipara. Next base: position 45,814,353 of record NC_083284.1, on the reverse strand, counting down.
GTGCTTCCCCTTTCTGAATTCTCAACACTTTCTTCCCTCTTCTCATCAGCATTAAAATCTCTGATCAGCTTTCTCAGACATTCCCTTTTATCTCTGAGTAATAAAGTACATTCTGTTTCTTGAAAGTGTCTTTAAATGTACACTTCCCCCAAAAGCAGTTTTTATATCAAGAGTCAAGCAAAAAGAGTACTGAGGAATGTTCAAAGGATGAAAGGAATCCTTTGGAGGGGCCCCTGGGCAAGCTGCCTCCCAGCACCACTCTGCTGCTCTCTCAGAAATTAAGATAGTGGTGGCAGCTGCCATTTCACATATATCTAGGTGTGTGCTAAACCGAACACCATCACCTGTCCCCACTACCTCCACCTGCAGCTTGACCTCCCCATAAACTTACCAAGGCAGTGGCAGGGATGGGCAGTATTCATCAGAGAAATACCAGGCGAGGCAGCTGCAGCACTCAGAAACACAATGTCTCTGGACCCACCTAATGTTGAGGCCCAGGTGCATTCTGGGAAAATAAAGATGGTGCTCAGAGTTTTCCTACTGAGAACTGCCTCAAAAAAAAGTTTCTTTTTTTTTAAAAGATGGGTGATAATGTCATCAGCCTTTACATTTTTTCACCTTTATTTACCCCCACCATGACATTGGGCCTGGATTGATATTCACAATGCTTTTTTACAAAAAATAAATAAAAAATGTTTAGGGGTGCTCTCATTTTCCTACTCATATTGAAATACTGTCCCTCAATGAGGCCAAACTTAGATTCACAAAATGTTTAGGGTTATCCGTACCCCTGCGTCCCCCCAGAAAAAAAGCACTGGATATTCAGAAGCAGTAGAGACATCCACAACTGTGCTGAGTATCACCGAATAATTCTTGGGGTGGTTCTGAGTATGGCATACATTTTGTCTCTGCTTGTTTTAAAGCTTTTGGCTTTATCTTGCAAGTATATCATGAGGTGCTCAGCAGCTCCATGCCACGCAGATAAAATTATTTGGTGCAAGAAGAGTGCTTAGATATATTAGATGCAGAAGCAGCACAAGTAAACTAGACATCTGTGAAATTTTCATTACAAAGTCTCAGCTATACACAACCTGAGCAGTTTCAAGCTCAGAAAAAGAAAAAATGAAATCAACTGAGTAACATCCAAAAGTTTTAAAGGTTCACATAAAAAAATGCCAAAAACAGGCAGTGAAGCTCGTGCTCTTTTTCAATAAGCAATACTTTTTAGAAAATGAGTTTTTCAGATTGTTTTGTTTTCAGTGGAAAATTTAATGCTGAAGTTGTGAGGCACAAGTCAGAGTTGTTATGGATTTCAGAGCAGCTGCATTTACTGAGCTCCTTGCCTTTGGTACACTATATCCTATGCTGCCAAATTTTATAAGGAAAAACAATTGCAATGTTTACCTTTGCATCAATTCTTCAAAGATGCGCTATGGAAATAACTTCTCCCTTCTGCGAGGAGACTCAAGACTGGTGTAACAGTAGAATTGGAACCAACAGCCTGGCTTTATGTGGCTGAAAAGGAAACTGGTTCTTAAACAGGTGGACGGTCAGTGGGACAGAGCAAGGGTGTCAGCAGTGCACACCAAGCTTCCCAATATGGTCAATACCAGTAACTGAGAGTGACAGGGGCAAGGCAATGGGTATGTCAGTGTAGTGTCGGTGAAGCAGCAGAGCCAATCCACTGTTTCCGTGACTGTGTCTGCACCATCCTCCCTGCCAATTTGTCCCTCTTCTTCTTGGTAATTGGCAGGGATCTCTGCATTGAGAAGAGACAACACCGCTCTGTCCTGCTCCACTCCTCCAACTGCTGCTGACTGCAGTCTAGTAAAGAATGAACTACTGTACATTAATGATTCTGCAAAAAAGAAGAAACTATGCTGTAAATGCAAGGGACCCAGGTGGCGCTGTGGTTAAACCACTGAGCCTAGGGCTTGCTGATCAGAAGGTCGGCGGTTCGAATCCCTGTGACGGGGTGAGCTCCCGTTGCTCGGTCCCAGCTCCTGCCAACCTAGCAGTTCGAAAGCACATCAAAATGCAAGTAGATAAATAGGAACCGCTACAGCGGGAAGGTAAACAGCGTTTCCGTGTGCTGCTCTGGTTCGCCAGAAGTGGCTTTGTCATGCTGGCCACATGAGCTGGAAGCTATACGCCGGCTCCCTCGGCCAATAATGCGAGATGAGCGCGCAACCCCAGAGTCGGTCACGACTGGACCTAATTGTCAGGGGTCCCTTTACCTTTATGCTGTAAATAACCTTAAAAGTCTTCACAATCATTTCCCCTAATGATCTTCACACATATAAATTGAGCTGGATCTTAGTTGAACGCGGGTTCCATTGAAATCAATGGGGCAAGTTAGTTATGACTTAAGTCCTACTGAAATCAATGGGAAACAAGTGGAATGACCGGTAAGTCCAGTTCCAACCCATTAACTATCAGTATTTTGCAAGATGCATATGCACAAGCTAGGTAGCCTGGAAGAAAGCTGTCCTACAAAAATCCAAGAAAGGGCTTTGTGAATTCACAGTGTTATTAGGATCATGAAGCAGATCCTAAGTTGAATCTTCCTGTTCTCTAAGGGGGTGTCTTTTCTTTAGTTTAAGGTTGAAACCTGAGATTGAACGTGGGAGGCACTCCAAGTCCCCCACCCTGCTAGAAAACTAACAAGGAAAACAAAGCTGGTGTGTCAGTGATGGAGAAGCCTTTAGCATTTTTAGACCTGCCAAGTCACATAGCTAACCAAGATGTGATTTCTATTTAACCTGACAGAACTCTACATCTGCCACAAGTCTTCTACAGCAAGGTTATGTGAACAGAACTCTGCCAGACTCTAGTTTCACACATTGCACCCATTTTGCCTCAAGCAGTGGAACATAAAAGTTGTGTGCCTGGAATAACAAAAGTGTGCTCAACTTTCTCTCATGCAGTGCTATAAAGAAGTCAAGAGCTGCCATTCTCAATCAGACCAATCACATGTCTCACCATGTATTTTATTTCTGACATGCTGCAGGGAAAGTAAACCAATAGTCAACACCATAATTTTATTTGGTGGGTTAACCGGGCACCAGAAGTTTGGGACAGCTTAAATAGTACAGTGCACCTGCTCATCAGGAAGAAAGCCTGTTTCAGGGAGCTAAAGAACAGGTTATTTGTTCACATTTTTTGGGGGGGGGGATGGACTCAATCCAACTAATGTTAGTCACACCTCATTAAATGAATCAGTCTCATTTGAATGAATGGGGTGAATTATCAGTAACTAGTTATTGAAATAAGTTGGATCAGGGCCATTGTGAAAATAGATAACTCACCAATGGATTTGTAAATTTTGGACTTTCAAAGCAGGCAAAAGATTATATGAGTCTTTTGGTGAATAATTTCATGCACTTGAAACCAGGCAGTGTTTTTCACAATTTTTTCCTCTTTGTATATATGTTATACTAACAGCAAATCGAAATTTACTTCATAAATATTACAAAACAGAATCTTTAGTATACCTAGTCATAATAGCACAAGTATTAACAGCACAGTCCTGAACATGTCAACTCAGAAATTCATCCCAATGAGTTCAGTGGAGCTTGCACCCAGGCACAGAATTGCAGTAGTCTTCAACATAAACACTTAACCAATATGCAAAGTTATAGTATATTGTCAATTACTAATAAAGTGCTTGAATCTAGTTTCCATATCTTATGGAACATATATAAACTTACCAGTACATCAAAATTCAATTACCTTTACCAAACCCTAGATTTAAATTTTGTTAATCTTATCATATTGCTACTTTCTTCCTTCCTAACCACCCTCAAGTCTTTATCAATTCAATGTATTCTATATACTTTCTGTCCTTGTATCTCATAACATAAGTTGGCTTTAAATACTTCAACGATGCCTAACATTTAATTTCCCATTTTAAGACTGTCCAATTGCTTTCATTGTTTTGAGCAATGGCTGTTTAACAGGTATTATAAAAGGCAACCCCAACACTACCAAATATTGACCCCAACACTACCAAATATTGCCACAACTAAATCTAGGGATGTCTTTCAATATCAGGACCTTTAATGGAGAGGATTTATGATGGTGATAATGATTAGTCCAGTTCCCTGCCATCTTGGGATTGGAGAGGTTGGGACAATGTTATGCCCAAAAGCTGGGGCAATAAACAAAACAGTTGATATTTTGCAGTATAATAGCGTCAAATACTCTAATCATTTCTCAAATGATTAGCTTACCAAATGGTTGACCGAGTCTTCCTCTTTCAATATTTTTATTTCTAAATATTTCATGTTTGCTTTCAGGTTTATAGTTTCCACCTGCTTAAGTTTTTCTCTCCCATATCTCTTTGTCAAAATGTTGAAGATGTGGGCACAGGATGAGAATTCACAGAATCCAAGACTGGAATGTCAATTATTGTAATAGAAAGCACTTGATATTTTAATATTATTCTAGACGTATTAATTTGTAGGTGAAGTCTGTTTTCCAAGTCAGAGGGCTGGTTGTAGTCGCTTCAATTCATTATTCAATTGCAATGTTTTTCTATTAGGTTTTGCCAAAAATAGTTTTCAATCTTATGCAGAAAAATTGGCTACCTGAGTTTCAAAACTATTATCTTCTCAAATTGTACATATTATACATTTGCCATAGCAACCAGGAAAGAATGTGGACTATTTTATTTGCCATTTCCTTAATCGTACAGTTGTAATAGGAACTGTGCAAATTGCTTTATCTCCCTAAATGAGATGGAAATCTCTGCTATCATTAATGCATACAGCATTGAAATGGTAAAACTTTTATCCTTTGCTGGACTTTATCTTTCCTAACTTGGCAGAGTGTCTTTAGATAACAATATTTTAAAAACTTCATTAACCTTAAGTCATTTTGCATACTTGTCAGTTTGGGATAAAGTATCCAGAAAGAAAGACTCAGGTTTACTTTAAAATAAAATGTTACCAAATCTGTATAGCAACATTTTGACTGTACCTTTCAAGGACTGTGTGCAGAGTTTCTAGGAAACGACTTTCAGACAACTTGGAGCAACAATTCTAAGTATGGCTTGACAATTCAGGGGTTGAGCCTGATCATGGGAGTACACAGGCATTTGTGCCAGCTCTGCCTTGCCACGTTCCTCTTCCCCCCAGCTCTGCATGCTAAGCATGGAAGTCTCAAAACGGTTCTGATCATGTTCAGCTGGTCAGAAGCAGGTAGAAGTCCTCTTCAGATGTTTAACTCTCAGTGCGTGTAGGTCTGAAATAAGCCTACATGCAAAGTGGCAATGTAAGTTGGACTTGCAAGGATTTTAACCCACACATGTACAGTGGTACCTCGGTTTATGAATGTAATCCATTCTGGAAGACTGTTCTGCTTCCGAAACATTCAAAAACCGAGGTGCAAAGGGCCACCTGCAATTTCCATTGAGAAAATTGAAGAAGAAAAACCTCGGCGGAAGCTGTTTGACTTCAAAGGCACGTTCGAAAATGGAAGCAATAACTTCCGGATTTTTGGTGTTCGAAAATCGAAATGTTTGGCTTCGAAGACATTCGAAACTCAGAGGTATCACTGTGTAGGGAAATACCTGAAGGGGGTGGTTATTTTATTTTAATTTTTTTGAAAGAAAAAAGAAACTGAAGGTTTATTTTTTAAAAAGCCAAAAACTAACAATGTAACAAAAGACATCTCATGATAGTCAAGATTCTTTTTTTTCTTTTTTAAAAAAAGAAACATGAATTTGGAGCATAATCTCCACATGTGAGTACCATGCAGGTTGTGACCTTAAAAATATTTAATCAGGGATAAAAGAGAACATGCAATTATACATGTTATACCTGAAGAGGGTGGTTATTATCCAGAAAAACAATGGCCAAATAAGGCAAACGATAAAATATAATTTAGATTTGTTGTCTTTCCCAACTCTAGGGTTCGGTTGTTATTAATCTCCACAAAGTGATTTGATCAATTATTATTATGTATCACTATTATTCATTTCATTTCTATACCACTTGATATTTTTAAGGGAAAAAAACTCAAAGCAGTGTACAACACATTAAAACATCAGGTAAAGCAATCCAGAATAAAACATTACTGAAGAAAGTCAAATATAAAGCATACATGCAAAGCAGCAGGAAACTAAAATATCATCTTGAGGATTTCAAAACAAAACAATGCTTAGGAGGTCAACTGCAGGGTGCACATTTAACACAGAAAAGTTAACAACTGCCACAACAAATTAACTTTTTGATTTAAAAAGAAAACATTACTAAAGGAAGTCAAATATAAAATGCACATTTACTTTAGAACAGCACTAAAAATAGAATAAAATATCATCATAAACATAGCCCATATCTGCTGCTGTTGCTGCCAGTCCTGCCAATGGTGGTTCATGGTGGGTGACAGGTGTGGGAGCTCAGGCTAGATGACCTGGGTCTGCACTGAGAGACAGTCAAGACAAGCACATGAAATACAGTAGCTCTGCTGGGCAGCTACCTGATGGAGGCAGCAATATTGGTCTTTGTTGTGACCTTCATCACCATGAGAGATTTTTGTCCTTGTGGCCACCTCTCCGACCCAAGTCCCACAGATTAAAGTGGTGCACTAAGGTGAAATGATCCTCCAGGTAGACCAAGTGTGCAGATTCTTAAAAAGCATATTGGCACCTGCTAAAAACCCTTTCATTTGTTTGTTTGCTTGCTTCAGCAAGCCTACCTGGACATGCAGTTTTTAACACATACTAGTATAATCACGTACTGGTGACTGGGAGCAGCCGCCGAGACCACATAACGCTGGTCTTGAAAGACCTACATTGGCTCCCAATATGTTTCTGAGCACAACTCAAAGTGTTGGTGCTGACCTTTAAAGCCCCAAATGGCCTTGGCCCAGTATACCTGAAGGAGCGTCTCCACCCCCATCGTTCTACCTGGACACTGAGGTCCAGTACCGAGGGCCTTCTGGCGGTTCCCTCACTGCGAGAAGTGAGGTTACAGGGAACCAGGCAGAGGGCGTTCTTGGTAGTGGTGCCTGCTCTGTGGAACACCCTCCCATCAGATGTCAAAGAAATCAACAACTATAGTGGTACCTCGGGTTAAGAACTTAATTCGTTCTGGAGGTCCGTTCTTAACCTGAAACTGTTCTTAACCTGAGGTACCACTTTAGCTAATGGGGCCTCCTGCTGCTGCTGTGCCGCTAGCACGTGATTTCTGTTCTCATCCTGAAGCAAAGTTCTTAACCCAAGGTCCTATTTCTGGGTTAGCGGAGTCTGTAACCTGAAGCGTCTGTAACCTGAGGTACCACTGTATATGACATTCAGAAGACATCTGAAGGTAGCCCTGTTTAGGGAAGTTTTTAATGACTGATGTTTTAATGTATATTTAACCTTCTGTTGGAGGCCACCCAGAGTGGCTGGGGAGGCCCAGCCAGATGGGCGGGGTACAAATAATAAATTGTTGTTGTTGTTGTTGTTGTTGTTGTTTTGGAATTACTAGTTTTATATCATACTTAATGGGTTATAAAAAGGTAAATGACCCCTGACAGTTAAGTTCAGTCGCGAACGACTCTGGGGTTGCGGCACTCACCTTGCTTTACTGGCTGAGGGAACCGGCGTTTGTCCACAAACAGTTTTTCCGGGTCATGTGGCCAGCATGACTAAGCCACTTCTGGAGAAACCAGAGCAGCTGCACGGAAACACTGTTTACTTTCCCGCCGGAATGGTACCTATTTATCTACTTGCACTTTTTGGTGTGCTTACGAACTGCTAGGTGGGCAGGAGCAGGGACCGAGCAAGGGGAGCTCACCCCATCGCGGGGATATGAACCGCCGACCTTCCGATCGGCAATCCCAAGGCTCAGTGGTTTACCTCACAGCGCCACCCGCATCCTAATGGGTTAAGGTCTGAACAATTCCTGTGTTTGATTGGGATTTCATGAACAGGGAGGCTGCAGTGGCCACAACAGAAAGTGAAGTCAGCACAATCTTTTTGGCCTACACAACATTTGCTATTGCCAGTGGGCTCCCGAAGCAGCGTGGATACAAGAGTCATGCAGGGCCACAGCTTTATGAAATGTGACATAGCAAATGTGAACCAACACTGCGATGCAGTGGCATAGAGGCTGTAAAGTGATGCATCATATTGAATACATCATATTGAATACGTTGAAAGAGACCAGCGCGTATGAAAGCAGACGTTGTTTGCTTCTCTGTGGGAAACCAGACATGAAACTTTCTACATGCATTAGAGAAAGGTAGCTTCGGGGCGGCGGGGATTCTAATATTAGAAAACCAATAAAGAACACTTTAGCTATAAGATTTCAACACATGGTGAAACTATGGAACTCAATCCTACAGGAGACAGTGATGGCCACCAACTTAGATGGCTTTAAAAGAGGATTAGAGAAAAATTATGTAGAATAGGACTATTCATACCTACTCACCACGATGCTGGACTTGCAGTTGCTGGAATCCACATGAGGGGAGAGTGTTCTTGTGCTTGAATCCTCCTTGTGGGTTTTCCACAGGTGCCTGTTTGGCCACTGCGAAAAAGATATTTGACTTGATGGGCCATCGTTGGTCTGATACAGCAGATTCTTATGTTCTTATCTCCAGGTGTATCCAAAGTATCCAAAATCTTTGTCAATAGCAAGATGGTTTCCAGCTTTGATATTTCACCATGTTTATGCAGCCAATTTACGCCCCCCCATATTGCTATTTTGTTCAAAACTGCTAACTTTATTCCCACTTCTAATCCCTTTCTTTCCCTTATACATTGTGTAATTTGTTACTGAGATTTTTTCCCGACAGATCTAAAGTGCCACCTGTGTTAGTAGTTGAAAATAATTAAAATGTCAACAGCTGGAGGAAGATGTTGCATTTAATTTAAAGCAGAGAGCCAATGCTTATTCTTAGTGTAAGAGCAGCAATAGTGAAAAAAGTGAAGGAACAGCAACATGATTGGACACAAAAATTCTACATCTCCAGAGCTGTAGAATTTGGCTGTGTGGAATCTCCACCCTTAGCCTCTATTTGCCAAGTCTCAACAAGTTCTTATCCATCAGAAGCGCTGCCTTTCCCTCCTATCCATTTACAGAGCCTGTGGATGCTCTGTGAAAGCCACATAAATCACAATCTAATGACATTTTATTAGTAGTTCCTGTTCTAACAGTAATGCCCCCATTCTTCTGAGTCAACGGAGAAAAAATGCTAAGCCTAGCACCAGCAGATAGAACACTGCTAATGATACAGGGCATAAGCTGGGCAAGCCACAAACGGAGCCCATGATCTATTACTTTATTACAGAATTAGTCTGTATATTACTACACAAAATTGACAAAGGGAGATGAGGATTGCTGGAGTGAAATGCCCACTTCCACCAAACGAGCATTACAATAGCATTTGTAAGGATGGCGGTGAACTTCAACATTACGGGGGATGTTTGGAAGATTTGAACAGTGTGAATACCAAAACAAACTGGCCTGGTTCATAGCACCTAGACCAGGTGTGGGAAATATTTGGTCCTCCAACTGTTGCTGAACTACAACCCTCCATCATGCCTGATCATTGGCCATGCTTGCTTGGGATGATGGGAGTTGTAGTTCTGCAACAGCAGAATGGCTATAGCAGGCATAGGCAACCTTGGCTGTCCAGATGTTTTGGAACTACAACTCCCATTATCCCTAGCTAACAGGGCCAGTGGTCAGGGATCATGGGAGTTGTAGTTCCAAAACATCTGGAGAGCCAAGGTTGCCTATGCCTGGACTATAGGTTCCTTGCTCCAAACCTAGATTAATCAGTGGATTTCTCTGAAGTTTGTGATATGGTTCTTGTTTCAAAAAACCTTTGTTGTTGTTTAGTTGTTTTGTCATGTCCGACTCTTCGTGACCCCATGGACCAGAGCACGCCAGGCACTCCTGTCTTGCACTGCCTCCTGCAGTTTGGTCAAACTCATGTTCGTAGCTTCGAGAACACTGTCCAACCATCTCGCCCTCTGTCATCCCCTTCTCCTAGTGCCCTCAATCTTTCCCAACATCAGGGTCATTTCCAAGGATTCTTCTCTTCTCATGAGGTGGCCAAAGTATTGGAGTCTCAGCTTCAGGATCTGTCCTTCCAGTGAGCACTCAGGGCTGATTTCCTTCAGAATGGATAGGTTTGATCTTCTTGCAGTCCATGGGACTCTCAAGAGTCTCCTCCAGCACCATAATTCAAAAGCATCAATTCTTCGGCGATCAGCCTTCTTGATGGTCCAGCTCTCACTTCCATACATCACTACTGGGAAAACCATAGCTTTAACTATACGGACCTTTGTAGGCAAGGTGATGTCTCTGCTTTTTAAGATGCTGTCTAGGTTTGTCATTGCTTTTCTTCCAAGAAGCAGGCGTCTTTTAATTTCGTGACTGCTGTCACCATCTGCAGTGATCAAGGAGCCCAAGAAAGTAAAATCTCTCACTGCCTCCATTTCTTCCCCTTCTATTTGCCAGGCGGTGATGGGACCAGTGGCCATGATCTTGCTTTTTTTGATGTTGAGCTTCAAAAAACCTACCAGAATGTAAATTTAGAACTGTTTTCATTGAAATAAAATATAATTTAAATATGAATTTTGTTTTAAAGTACCTAATAAGATATGTATTTAAACATGTACATAAATATTATTTTAGCCTTTCTAAAAAAACACATTTATTTAAAATATCAGCTTTTAAAATTGTGTTTCCTTACCTTTCTTCATTTTCTTCCCCTATTTTCCTCTTCCCTTCTCTTCTCAACTTATTATTAGAGAGTTCCTCTTTGCCTACAGATAATAGAAGATGGTTTAAAAAATAATGACAAAACAAATAAAAAATGCAAAACTTCTCCCAGAGGGCTTCTGTAAAACCTTTGGACCCTGTTTACATAAAAAGGTTTATGTTAGAAAGTTATTCTAACAAGCTAAAACCAACTAGGGTGCATTGATACTGCATAGCAAATACTATTGCACACAGTAATTTAATTAACAGCAAGTAAAATCATTCTGGAAGGTAAATCCCTTGAGCCACTACAACAGCATAAAGCACCTGCTATTGTCTAATGGTATTGATGTGTTTGTTATTGGAAACTACGGACCAGGCTGTCTTCCTCAGCATCCCACACCAAGCTGCACACCAAGAAGGCAAAATAAGGGCTGGATTTATAAATAGAGATAATGATCATTGCAGCATCACAACTGTAATTTCGATCCTTCTTCCGTTTAATTATTGGGTTTGAAGTGAAAATATTAGGGCAAGAGGTCAAGGGAGGTTTTCAGAAGCTGCACTATATCTCCATATAAAGAAGAAGAAGAAGAAGAAGAAGAAGAAGAAGAAGAAGAAGAAGAAGAAGAAGAAGAAGAAGAAGAAGAGGAGGAGGAGGAGGAGTTTGGATTTGATATCCCGCTTTATCACTACCCGAAGGAGTCTCAAAGCGGCTAACATTCTCCTTTCCCTTCCTCCCCCACAACAAACACTCTGTGAGGTGAGTGGGGCTGAGAGACTTCAAAGAAGTGTGACTAGCCCAAGGTCACCCAGCAGCCGCATGTGGAGGAGCGGAGACACGAACCCGGTTCCCCAGATTACGAGTCTACCTGTTAAGTCTCGACCTCAAGACGCCCACACGTTTCAACGTTGAAGAGTAGTTTTATTTACAATAACAAAATACAAGCTACAGTCTCAAGCCACGGCTCTCACTGACTTACGACTAGTCTGATGACTCATCTGAGTCCTCGGCGTTGTTCCACCTCCCTTTATCCCTCTGTGGGAACCACACCTTCTTCCTTCTATTAAGTGACGTCAGCCTCCCCCTTTCTTGTAATCCAGCCCTCCGTCTCTGCTTCACGCCGAGTGGATTATTAAGAGCTTCGGGAGAGCTGTTTCCTGATATCTCTCTAAACTGTTCACTCTGCTCCCCCTCTGCATTCCCCAATTCTGGGCCACCGTCCAAATCAGTCAGCTCTGAGTGTTCACTTGTTGACCCTATGCTGACATCATCCCCCTCTCTAGGGTCCTCCTCCCGTCCTTCAGGTTCCCCCACTCTCGTCGTTGGCGCTCTCTGGGTTACTTCCCACCATTCCTCGCCCTCATCTTCCCAATAACTACAACCCGGTTGTAGCTCCTCCACCTCTTCCTCCCAATCAAGTTCATCATTCGTTTCTAGTACCCCCTCTGCTTGCTCTTCCACCCAATCTAGGGGTTTGGGTTTATTGGGATATCTGCGGTGAAACTCCCTCTGCAGCCTGGACGCATGTATATTACTCGCGTTTTCCCACGAGTTCTCCTCCTGACCATATCCTTTCCAAGCCACTAGATACTGCAACCCTCTACCCCTTCTGCGAGAGTCTAGGAGCTCGGCCACCTCATACTCTGGTTCACCTTCCACCCAGATTGGTAACAGTGGTGGCTCTCGTCTCTCCTGGTACCGATGTTTAGGCGTTACCGGCGATAGTAATGACCGGGGGAAAACAGGATACATCTTCATTGATGCTGGTAGTCGCAACTTGTAGGACACAGGGTTGATTTGCTCCAGCACTTCAAACGGTCCTACCCGCTGAGGTTGTAGTTTTTGACAACGTCCCTTACTTGGCCAGTCTTTTGTAGACAACCAGACTAGATCGCCCACCCGTATCTGCTTGCCCAGTTGTCGATGTTTATCTGCTTCTGCCTTGTATTGGGCCTTCACCTTTTCTAGCTGGTCCCGCAGAATACTGTGCAATGCTTCCATCTCTTCCGCAAACTGTTCAGCTGCGGGCACAGCCAAACTATCACCCTGCCCCGGAAATCCCCTTGGGTTTCTCCCTTGACATGCGAAAAACGGTGTCTGTCTTGTTGATGTATGCACCGCGTTATTATATGCAAACTCGGCCAACGCTAATTTCTCAACCCAGTCATCTTGTTGGTAATTAACATAACATCGTAAATATTGCTGTAAGGTGGCGTTCGTCCGCTCAGACTCACCATTTGTCTGCGGGTGGCGGGCCGACGAAAGACACACCTCCACCTTCAATAGTTGCATCAACCGCCTCCAAAACTGGGAGGTGAACTGCGTTCCCCGATCTGACACCACCTTCCGCGGTAATCCGTGCAACTTGAACACATGCTCCACAAAGAGTTGAGCTGTTTCCTGAGCCGACGGCAGCTTCTTACAAGGCACAAAATGCACCATCTTAGAAAACAAGTCTACCACCACCCAAATTACTGTCTGTCTCTGTGAAGCAGGTAAGTCCGTAATGAAGTCCATGGAAATAACTTCCCATGGCCCCTGTGGTGTAGGTAATGGTTGAAGCAGACCCGCTGGGGTCTCACGCGGCCTCTTTGCCCGTTGGCAAACCTCACAGGCTCTGATGTATTCTTTGACTTCCTCCTGCATACGCGGCCACCAGAATTCTCTGGACACTAAGCGTTCTGTCTTCCATTGCCCAAAGTGGCCTGCCGTTGGGCAGTCATGGCATTGTCTTAGCACCTTTGCCCGAAGCTCACCTTCTGGCACATAGAGAGCTTCCCCCTTGTACAACAACCCTCCTCGCTCTGAAAAACCTTCTGCCTGGGCCTCCCCCTTCTGTATGGCTTTTCTCTTTTCTCGAGCGAACACATCTTTCCGTGTCTGCTGCTGAAACTCAGACCGTTCCACTACCGTCCCCGCTGCAAGCTGCAGTTGCTCAGGTTTAAGAATTAATCGTTGCTCCCCTCCTGTCTCAGCTCCAAAATATTCTGGCTTACGGGACAAGGCATCCGCTCCCTGATTCTGCGCACTTGTCACGTACTTTATCCTGAAGTTGAACCTGGCAAAAAACTGTGCCCACCTGATTTGACGTTGGTTCAAATGACGTGCCGTTTGCCAGTACTGTAAGTTCTTATGATCAGTACGCACCTCCACCTGATGTTGAGCTCCTTCTAGAAAATGTCGCCATACCTGCAAGGCCTCTTTAATGGCTAACAACTCTCTTTCCCATATGGTGTAATTTTGTTCAGACGAGTTTAGTTTCCTTGAATGAAAAGCGCACGGTCTCAGTTCCCCCTTTTCATCTGCTTGTAGTAACACTGCCCCAAGCGCCTTATCCGACGCATCTGTCTCCACCACCATCGGCTTGTAAGGATCCGGATGAGCCAGATACCTTTCCTCTACAAACATGCTCTTCAACCTCTCGAAGGCTTTCTGGGCTTCTTCGGTCCATCGGAATTCCTTTTTACCCTTCAGACACTCTGTTATTGGCACCGTGATTCCTGAATACTGATGTATAAATCGCCTGTAATAATTAGCAAATCCCAAGAATCTCTGCACGTCCTTTCGAGACTTAGGGCTCTGCCATGACAACACCGTCTGCACCTTCTCTGGATCCATGTGCACCCCCTCTGGGGTGATCCTATAACCCAAGAACTCTACCTCCGTCACATGAAATTGGCATTTTTCTAATTTGGCATACAGTCGATGTTCCCTCAGTCTCTGTAACACCTCCCTCACATGTTGTATATGCTCTTCTGGACTCTCCGAATAAATCAAGAGGTCATCCAAGTAGGATACTACCGAGTTGTCAATAAGATCTGATAGCACGTAGTTGATAAATGCCTGAAAGGTGGCCGTGCCTGACTGCAATCCAAACGGCATCACAAGATACTCAAATGTTCCATACCTGGTGTTGAAGGCCGTCTTCCATTCATCTCCCTCTCTCACTCTTATCAGATTATAAGCCCCTCTCAAGTCTAGTTTTGTAAAAATCTTTGCCGTTCTCAACCTCTCCAGCAGATCCCCAATTCTTGGCAATGGATAACGACTAGGAATCATGCTCTGGTTGGTCCGGCGGTAATCCACGACTAGCCTCCTCTCAGAAGTCCCCTTTTTGCTTACAAAGAAGACAGGAGCTCCTCCTGGAGCTTTTGTTGGTCTTATAAACCCCCTCTCCAAGTTTTTCCTCAGGAACTCCCGTAAGTCAGCTAACTCTACCTCGGACATTGAATACAAACGGCTGGTTGGTATTTCTGCTCCTGGCAGTAGATCTATCTTACAATCGTATGGTCGGTGTGGTGGCAGCCGATCCGCTTCCTTCTCACAGAAGACATCTCTGAAGGACTTATACTGAGGCGGTATCTGCGTCTCCTTCCCCGTCAGAGGCCCTGAGACCATTGTTTCATTGGCCTCACTACTACTCTCCGGCCTGACTCCCAAGCAGTTTAATCTGCAGTATACCGATGAGAAGGTCATGGATCTCTGACCCCAGGAGATCAATGGATCATGTCGCGCCAGCCAGCTCATCCCCAGAACTATGGGATAGGATGACAATCTTGTGATATGAAGCGCAATAACTTCCCGATGGCCTGGCAACTCTAACCCGATGGGCATAGTGGCCTCCGATACACAACCAGATAGCAGCGATCTGCCATCAATAGTTCGAACTTCTAAAGGCTCTTCCAATGACTGTGTTTCTATTCCCAGCCTACTCACCAAGTCTACATCAATAAAATCTGTGGAGGCTCCAGAATCTATAAGAATCTCCACACGCTCACTCTTTCCATCTGGGAGTCGCAGCATCGCACGCACAGTGATTACTGGTATGACTGGTCCCGGTGGAGGCCCTGCTGCTTCCTCTCGTCCCAACCTGAGGCCTCCAGAACGGGTTGGGGCTTCTCTTTTCCCGACAGCAGCTCTCTGCACTCTTCTGGTGCTGTTATATCCGTCCCAGATATTGTGCCTCGTGGCCTTCCCACAGTACACTGCCGGGCCATGTGATTAGCTGCGCCACAATTGAAACACAATCTCTCTCTTCGCCTTCTCTCCCTCTCAGCCCATGTAATGCCAGTTACTCTGCCCCCTCTGAGAGCACCCAATTGCATGGGCTCTTCTTCATCCTGAGCCAGTGAACCCTTAGTCTCCAATGGCACAAAGCTTCTGGGACTCTCTGATCTCCCTAAGCCTCTTCGCATCTTGTTCCGTGACTGGAACCTCAGGCCTAGTTGCAATGCGGCTTGTCCCAGCTCTTCTAAGGTGTTGAATCTGGGCATCTTCGCCAACTCATCACGAATTTCCTCAGATAGCCCCGCCTTGAACAAGCCTACCAAGGCCTTTCCTTCCCAGCCCAATTGTCTGGCATACATCACAAAACTAGACCAGTACTGAGCTACACTTCCTTTCCCTTGTCTGAGACTCAAAAATTCTTGCTCCAACTCATCCTGTTGGGCTGGGTTCTTAAATGTACTGTCCATGAGTTTCAAAAATGCCGGTAAGCTCTTAAGGACTGGATCAGCGGCCATCATATAAGGGGTAATCCATTGCCTTGCCACCCCTTCTAAAAGCCCCAGCACTGTAGCAATTCTGGCCTCATCATCTCTGTATTCTTCCCCTTTAAGTCTTAAGTAATACAAACAGGCAGCCCGAAAGGAATCATACTCTGCACTGTCCCCACTGAATCGTGGAGGAAGGGGTATCAAATTTCTTGTCATTTGCCTACCGGATAAATCAGAGAGCTGTTTTGCCTGTTCTTCTGTCCTTCCTTCCAGTCGTGCTAATCTCATTTTCAGTTCTTGATTCTCTGCCCAAAGAATCTGTGTAGGGTCCATAATTGGTGGGGGTGCTGCTGCTCCTTGCTCCACAACCGGCTGTTGCAGTGCCGCCTGCCTCTGCATCTCGTCCTCCATTCTTTCCTTTAATCAGTTGGCTTGTTTCAGCAGCAGTAGATAATGAAGAGATGAGTCATGCTGTTAAGTCTTGACCTCAAGATGCCCACACGTTTCAACGTTGAAGAGAAGTTTTATTTACAATAACAAAATACAAGCTACAGTCTCAAGCCACGGCTCTCACTGACTTACGACTAGTCTGATGACTCATCTGAGTCCTCGGCGTTGTTCCACCTCCCTTTATCCCTCTGTGGGAACCACACCTTCTTCCTTCTATTAAGTGACGTCAGCCTCCCCCTTTCTTGTAATCCAGCCCTCCGTCTCTGCTTCACGCCGAGTGGATTATTAAGAGCTTCGGGAGAGCTGTTTCCTGATATCTCTCTAAACTGTTCACTCTGCTCCCCCTCTGCATTCCCCAATTCTGGGCCACCGTCCAAATCAGTCAGCTCTGAGTGTTCACTTGTTGACCCTATGCTGATACTACCGCTCTTAACCACTACACCACACTCCCCCATTTGGAAATAATAGGCTGGCAAGCCTAACAACCTGTGTAAATGTGCTAATGATGCACTCTTCCCAGATATCTGCACTGCACCATTTAACAGAATATGTCTTGAATAAGCATTAAGAATTTGCAGTATGTCAGGTGATTTTGGAATCAATAATATAATAATGATTGGTAAGCGCTGAACCTGCAGACATTTGCAGGCATCTAATTTCCAGTTTTCTCTAGGCACAGATCAAACTTTTTCAGATCAAGTAAGAGGGTGAATCCTTGACTTAACATAAGTCAAGATGCATGGCCAAGACAACCAGGGTACTGTATTTTTTTTTCTCCATCAAAGAACAAAGATAAATCATTAGTCACCAGATAAACAAATCTCAAGTGAAGGAGCTACATAGAATCACCCTGCCTCTGTTTAGCAGCCTGCTTCACCCTGGTGCAATGTGCTAAATGAACATTAGCTTGTTCTAGAGTCGATAGATTAAAAAAAAAGTAATAAAAATGGAAACCCATGACATTTTTTGATGATTGAAGTATATTCTCTAAAAGCAAGGAGCTTGTGCATTTGGAGAGAATAAATTGCACCTTTAAAATATAGAGAGAGGTTTTAATATCAATAGCCCTGACTAGCTGATAGAAATTCAGCTGCAAGCACCCATATACACATTTAAGTGAATATGCTAATATGTAAATTCTTTTTCAGCACTGTTTATCTTTGGGGGCATGGGAAGACTGTACTAAGCACACGCTCTTGCTTTTATCCATTTGAAAAAAAAATCATTCTTTGCAAATTTTACTGTGAACTGAAGTGACCTGAACATTCTGGACTAATGTGCAGATGGGGAAGCAGTTATCCTTTAGATTTCACACTACTTGAGATTTTGCAATGCAGTTCTCAGATGTACACACATACGAGGGGAAGGGTAAAGGGTAAGCGACCCCTGGATGGTGAAGTCCAGTCAAAGGTGACTATGAGGTGTGGCATTCATCTCGCTTCAGGCTAAGGGAGCCAGCATTTGACCACAGAGAGGTTTCCGAGTCATGTGGTCAGCATGATTAAACTGCTTCTGGTGGACAGTTCACCGTGATGAGTGCCAGAGAGCAGGGAAACACCGTTTACCTTCCCGCCGCAGCAGTACCTATTTATCTACTCACACTGGTATGCTTTTGAACTGCTAGGTTGGCAGGAACTCAAGAGGCTGAGTGGTTTAGACCACAGCACCACTCACTCCCATATATATACTAAAATTTGTAACAAAAGAGAGAGTATATTTTAGAATGAAATGAATTCAAAAACATGTTCTTTGGAAGCAAATATGTTCAGAAATGTGGATTTTGTGATAAAATATTTGTAGAAAAGTTTGATAGAAAGGTCCTGTGTGAAGGTGCTCCCCATACTAACATACAAAAAAGAAAAAAAAGAAAAAAAGGAGGAGGCAAAACTAGAGCTGAGGGAGAAAGATATTTGTCAAATGTTTGATCCTCCCACCCCCCCACCCCCTGGCAACGTCTGGTGAATTTCATCCTGGAAAATGAATTCCATCTGAAAAATGAATTCCTCCATGAATTTGAGGAGCAACTGTTGCATTCAGTTTTATTATTTTAAAATAATATCATAGAAAGAAGCAATGGACTTGGTCCCTACTCCTTTTAAGCCTCCTCTATTAGGCCATCACTTAGCTAGAATTGCATTCAATATTAAGCAAACCAAACATGTCCGACAGGGGAAAAAAACTGTTGGAGAATTTTACCCCATCAACCATTTGGGGGATATCTACTCTTCCAGCTCAATTTAACCACCAACAAATAGCATTGAACATTGGGAGAAAACATTTTCAACCAGCCCTAAAAACCAACCAACCAACCACTGCCGCTTTTATTGGAAGGAGAGATTTTCCAGCGTTCATCCTACTGAACAATAATTATTAAAAGGGAAGTAATGTTAGATCAGGCACCCCCAAACTGCGGCCCTCCAGATGTTTTGGCCTACAACTCCCATGATCCCCAGCTAACAGTACCAGTGGTCAGGGATGATGGGGATTGTAGTCCAAAACATCTGGAGGGCCGAAGTTTGGGGATGCCTGTGTTAGATGTTCACCAGAACGACCCTGCTTTGTTAGTTCCTATGATCTGTGTAATTATACAAGAACTCTGTTTCAACTTTGCAAGATTACTGTAAAATACACAGCCATTTAGGAAGTTTTAAAATTGCACTTCATGTTTGACAATCTCAAAATGATGTTCTAGGGCTGCCTTCCCAGACCTGGTGCCTTCCAGAAGTTTTGGACTACAAATTCCATCACACTGTTGGCCCGGTTGACAGGTGCTGATGAGAGCTGGAGTCCAAAGCATCAGAGGACACTAGGTCCAGGTAGGCTAACCTAGGGGACAGATCACTTACATCACTACATTTCTATCAATTTCATGTGTGAAGTAGGTGCAACATATGCTAATAGAAATCCTCACTGAAAGGATTTAGAGAGTGATTTAGAGAGTGATTTAATCTTTGCAAAGGCTTCAGCTGAGTGGAGAGAATGAATGTTCAAGTACAATTGTGGTTTGTCAGGAGGCCTTAGCCCCGAGAAGGGACATTCCCTTGTCTTCCTAATTAGCTCCTTCTTGAAAGCGGTAGGTACAGATAACATTATTCAATAAGCCCAGTGTTCCAAGACATGATTAAAGCTGCAATTATGCTCGGCAACAAAAGAAATTCATGAAATACCACCAGTTGAATTTTATCGATAATGAGGCCTCCACCACCTTCATTAAGCTCTTAATGCTATCGCAAACACAGGTGTATATGGGACCCTCGTATCCCGCTTCTCAATAACAATATTACATTTCTCAGCAAGGGAAAGAAGCAAATCAGTCACCATCTTTTCATCCAATTAAAATGATGAGTAAGGACACTCCATTTATCTTAATTAATGTTCATCTTGATGAAGATACTGGATTTTGAAATGAACACCAAGGTCTTCTAATACCCTGCTAGGAAAAAATTCTCCTTTTCACCTAATAACTATAGATACTATAGAAATAATTCTGGGTTCACAGTTAGATGTATTTGCTCCCTTGCAAAGGATATTTTCCATATAGGAAGGGGCTGCTTTGCCTGATGCTGCTAGTCAGCATAGCTAAAGATGAGGCAGATGGACCAATGGTCTGACTCTGTTCCAGTGTGTTCAGTGAAGGAGAACACCCATGCTTCCCATCTGGGATTTACCAGGCCTCAGCTGAAGGACATTAGAGGGTTTACATCATGTATCCACATCTGGATCCACCGTGCTGCTTCTACTGTGAGAGAGAAAGTACCAACTGCCTTTAAGACAGTCTTGGTGCACAAGGCTGTTTGCAGAACACCCATAAGGAGCTCCTTGTGACTCTCCTTTTTCAGACTTCTTGCTTTGCTTTATCATTCAGCCCTTGCCATTCATCATTCTCCTTCCTCTCTGCTGATGAAGTGAATATCCAACAGAGGAAGTTCCACGCTGTTTACTGCCTGGTGTGCCATCTTCAGATTATGTGGTTTGCACAAGAAACATATAACATTTCCCTTGACAGATTTTTGTACATGCACCAAATATGTAGCTTACAGGCATGTGATTGACCATTGTGAGAAAAGGATGTTTTTTAAATGTCAGCTTTCTATCTGACATTGAAACGTACCTTCGCCATTTTGGTACCCTCTGTGAGTGAATGAGACTGCAGGTTCGCTAGTTAATGAGGACAAAGCATCTTTGTATCAAATTTCCTTGTTTTATTTATATTTAAATATTTCTAGGCTCTGTGCATTTTGTGCATCTCTGTGACATGGAATGCAGGTGGCGCTGTCGGTTAAACCACTGAGCCTAGGACTTGCTGATCAGAAGGTCGGCGGTTCGAATCCCCGCGATGGGGTGAGCTCCTGTTGCTTGGTCCCAGCTCCTGCCAACCTAGCAGTTCGAAAGCACGCCAAAGTGCAAGTAAATAGGTACTGCTCTGACAGGAAGGTAAATGGTGTTTCTGTGCACTGCTCTGGTTCACCAGAAGTGGCTTAGTCATGCTAGCCACATGACTCCCTTGGCCAGTAAAGCGAGATGAGCGTCGCAACCCCAGAGTCGTCCGCGACTGTACCTAACGGTCAGGGGTCCCTTTACCTTTACCTATGACACTTTGGAAAGCTCTGGATGAATGAAATTAATAGCAATCATAACACAGGTGATATAAAAAGAGAACAGCCGCGGAATGCTTTAAAAATGTACTTCAAGGAGGACTAAAGCAAAAGTCTTGTTAAAGTCAATGGATATTTTGCATTACTTTGCATATCAGATTCTACTTTTTTAAGTCCAGCAGCACAAAACGGAAAGCAGCATCAACAGCAAAGAACAGAAGTAACCCACTGCAAGTATGCTGATGAATCTAGGAGGGAAGAAGGCATCCATGCTTCCACCAAATAATTCTTGACAGAAAGGACAAAGGAAGTCAGGAATTGCACCTTCAAGACATGTAAACCTTTCACAAGAAGGAGTTTGATGTTTTCCATTAAGAACTTCTTTCACCGATACTGTAAATGAGAGTGCTTAACATTCAAAGCAGTTCAGACTGTACTCCTACCAATGTACTTGTCAGTTGTATTTCTTGGCTATGTAATTTACTTGACAAGCACAGTTTAAATGTTGTTGAAATAAACCCTGGCACTCTGAACAGATGCAGCCTAATGCAACTTTGGAGGGGGTTTTTTTAGCTTTGAAATGCAATCCATATGTAAGGGCGAAATATTTGGATGTGTCCCCTAAAAAAAAAGTTTTGGTGAAAAATAATATTTGCAAAGAGTTTATCTATTTCATTAAACAACAGTCACTCCATTATTCATATGCAAACGATCTTCCATATGTTCTAGCACTGCAGTTAACATATACATATTTACTATTTTTGACAGAAATCTACATCTGAAGAAAGGGTCTTAGGAATATCATTGTATGATATTTTAATTGTTTTTTTTTGGGGGGGGGGTAACCCTGCCCTTTTCCATGAAGACTTGTTTTACATATTAGTTCTTCCTTCAGTAGCACCTTAAAGACCAACTAAGTTTATATTTTGGTATGAGCTTTCATGTGCATGCACACTTCTTCAGATACACTAGAAACAGAAGTGTCAGACCCTATATATATACACAGAGGGTGGTGGGGGTGGGTGGGAATGGGAGATGGGCTGATGGGAGTGGTAAACCTGTAGATGGGTGTTAATGGCTGCTGATGGCTGCAATTAGTCCTGGGCTGAGGTGCTAAAGAAAGCTTGGTCATGCATAATGAGATAAGAATCCGATATCTCTATTCATCCCAGGTGCTTCCATGGTTTTAAGCTTGGTAATGATTTCCAATTCAGCAACTTCCCTTTCCAGTCTGTTCCTGAAATTTCTCTGTAATAAAACAGCTGCTTTGAGATCTTGTATAGAATGTCCTGGGAGATTGAAGTGTTCTCCTACTGGTTTTTCAGTCTTATGGTTCCTGATGTCAGATTTATGTCCATTTATCCTTTGGCGTAGGGTTTGGCCTGTTTGTCCAATATAGAGAGCTGAAGGGCACCGTTGGCATTTGATGGCATACACAATGTTAGAAGATGAGCAATTAAATAGTCCTGAGATGGTATGTTGGATGTTGTTGGGGCCAGTAATGATGTTGTCCGGGTGTATGTGGCAGCAAAGTTGGCATCTGGGTTTATTGCAGGCTCTGGTACCAGTGTCCATGTTAAGTCTGCCACTTTGTCCTTACCCACAACCACTTCAAATTTGGTGATGACCTGTTCCTCCAGATCAGCGGCACAGCCATGGGCACCCGCATGGCCCCACAGTATGCCAACATCTTCATGGCAGACTTAGAACATCGTTTCCTAGACTCCTACCCACTCAAACCTCTCTTGTACCTACGATACATTGACGATATCTTTATTATCTGGACACATGGACAACAGACCCTGGAAACCTTCCACCAGACATTCAATGACTTTCACCCCACCATCAACCTAACAATGAACCAATCTATGCAAGAAATACATTTTTTGGACACTACTATAAAAATACAGGATGGACGTATAGACACCACCTTATACAGAAAACCAACTGACCGACAAACATATCTACATGCTTCTAGCTACCATCCCAAACATACCAAACAATCCATCGTATACAGCCAGGCCCTACGTTACAACCGTATCTGTTCCAACTCTACAGACAGAGAATCTCACCTAAGAGATCTACAGCAAACCTTTTTAGAACTAAAATATCCACCTGATGAAGTTAAACAACAGATCAACAGAGCCAGACTGATACCTAGGGAGAACCTGCTGCAAGACAGACCCAAAAAAGAAAATAACAGCACACCACTAGTCATCACATACAGCTCCCAAGTTAAAACAGTACAACGCATCATCAGAGATCTACAGCCTCTCCTGGACAATGACAGCTCCCTTTCTCAAGCTCTGGGAGGAAGACCTTTCATTGCCTACAGACAGCCACCCAATCTTAAACAACTCCTCACCCACAATAATACAACCACCAGACTTAACATGGACACTGGTACCAGAGCCTGCAATAAACCCAGATGCCAACTTTGCTGCCACATACACCCGGACAACATCATTACTGGCTCCAACAACATCCAACATACCATCTCAGGACTATTTAATTGCTCATCTTCTAACATTGTGTATGCCATCAAATGCCAACGGTGCCCTTCAGCTCTCTATATTGGACAAACAGGCCAAACCCTACGCCAAAGGATAAATGGACATAAATCTGACATCAGGAACCATAAGACTGAAAAACCAGTAGGAGAACACTTCAATCTCCCAGGACATTCTATACAAGATCTCAAAGCAGCTGTTTTATTACAGAGAAATTTCAGGAACAGACTGGAAAGGGAAGTTGCTGAATTGGAAATCATTACCAAGCTTAACCCCTTCATGGATCAATGCCTTGTCGTGGCGAAGGGGCTTGAATAACTCAGAGAAGCTATGAGCTATGCCATGCAGGGCCACCCAAGATGGACAGGTCATAGTGGAGAGTTTTGACTAAACGTGATCCACCTGGAGAAGGAACTGGCAAGCCACTCCAGTATCCCTGCCAAGAAAACTCCATGGACAAAGACAACAGGCATATAAAAGTTATGACGCTGGAAGATGAGCCCCTCAGGTCGGAAGGCGTCCAACATGCTACTGAGGAAGAGCGGAGGACAAGTACAAGTAGATTCAGAGCTGATGAAGCGGCTGGGCCAAAGCCGAAAGGACGCTCAGTTGCGGATATGCCTGGAAGCGAAAGGAAAGTCCGATGCTGTAAAGAAAAATATTGCATAGGAACCTGGAATGTAAGAACCATGAGTGGAGGTAAGCTGGATGTGGTCAAAAATGAGATGACAAGAATAAATATCGACATCCTGGGCATCAGTGAACTAAAATGGAAGGGAATGGGCGAATTCAGTTCGGGTGACTATCATATCTACTACTGTGGGCAAGAATCCCGTAGTAGAAATGGAGTGGCCCTCATAGTCAACAAAAGAGTGGCAAAAGCTGTAATGGGATGCAATCTCAAAAATGACAGAATGATCTCGATACGAATCCAAGGCAGACCTTTTAACATCACAGTAATCCAAGTTTATGCACCAACTACCGGTGCTGAAGAAAGTGAAATTGACCAATTCTATGAAGACCTACAACACCTTCTAGAAATGACACCAAAGAAGGATGTTCTTCTCATTACAGGGGACTGGAATGCTAAAGTAGGGAATCAAGAGATAAAAGGAACAACTGGCAAGTTTGGCCTTGGAGTTCAAAATGAAGCAGGACAAAGGCTAATAGAGTTCTGTCAAGAGAACAAGCTGGTCATCACAAACACTCTATTCCAACAACACAAGAGACGACTCTACACATGGATATCACCAAATGGACAGCATCGAAATCAGATTGATTATATTCTCTGCAGCCAAAGATGGAGAAGCTCTATACAGTCAGCAAAAACAAGACCTGGAGCTGACTGTAACTCAGATCATCAGCTTCTTATAGCAAAATTCCAGCTTAAACTGAAGAAAGTAGGAAAAACCAATGGGCCAGTAAGATACAATCTGAATCAAATCCCTTATGAATACACAGTGGAAGTGAGGAACAGGTTTAAGGATTTAGATTTGGTGGACAGAGTGCCTGAAGAACTATGGATGGAGGCTCGTAACATTATACAGGAGGCAGCAATGAAAACCATCCCAAGGAAAAGGAAATGCAAGAAAGCAAAATGGCTGTCCAACGAGGCCTTACAAATAGCGGAGGAGAGGAGGCAAGCAAAATGCAAGGGAGATAGGGAAAGATACAGGAAACTGAATGCAGATTTCCAAAAAACAGCAAGGAGAGACAAGAGGGTCTTCTTAAATGAGCAATGCAAAGAAATAGAGGAAAACAATAGAATGGGGAAAACCAGAGATCTGTTCAAGAAAATTGGAGATATGAAAGGAACATTTCGTACAAAGATTACCATAATCAAGGACAAAAGTGGTAAGGACCTAACAGAAGCAGAAGACATCAAGAAGAGGTGGCAAGAATACACAGAGGAATTATACCAGAAAGATATGGAGGTCTCGTACACCTCAGGTAGTGTGGTTGCTGACCTTGAGCCAGACATCTTGGAGAGTGAAGTCAAATGGGCCTTAGAAAGCATTGCTAATAACAAGGCCAGTGGAAGTGATGATATTCCAGCTGAACTGTTTAAAATTTTAAAAGATGATGCTGTTAAGGTGCTACACCCAATATGCCAGCAAGTTTGGAAAACTCAGCAATGGCCAGAGGATTGGAGAAGATCAGTCTACATCCCAATTCCAAAGAAGGGCAGTGCCAAAGAATGCTGCAACTACCGCACAATTGCGCTCATTTCACACGCTAGCAAGGTTATGCTTAAAATTCTACAAGGCAGGCTTAGGCAGTATGTGGACCGAGAACTCCCAGAAGTGCAAGCTGGATTTCGAAAGGGCAGAGGAACCAGAGACCAAATAGCAAACATGCGCTGGATTATGGAGAAAGCTAGAGAGTTCCAGAAAAACGTCTACTTCTGCTTCATTGACTATGCAAAAGCCTTTGACTGTGTCGACCACAGCAAACTATGGCAAGTTCTTAAAGAAATGGGAGTGCCTGATCACCTCATCTGTCTCCTGAGAAATCTCTATGTGGGACAAGAAGCTACAGTTAGAACTGGATATGGAACAACTGAGTGGTTCAAAATTGGGAAAGGAGTACGACAAGGTTGTATATTGTCTCCCTGCTTATTTAACTTATATGCAGAATTCATCATGCGAAAGGCTGGACTAGATGAATCCCAAGCCGGAATTAAGATTGCTGGAAGAAATATCAACAACCTCAGATATGCAGATGACACAACCTTGATGGCAGAAAGCGAGGAGGAATTAAAGAACCTTTTAATGAGGGTGAAAGAGGAGAGCGCAAAATATGGTCTGAAGCTCAACATCAAAAAAACCAAGATCATGGCCACTGGTCCCATCACCTCCTGGCAAATAGAAGGGGAAGAAATGGAGGCAGTGAGAGATTTTACTTTCTTGGGCTCCTTGATCACTGCAGATGGTGACAGCAGTCACGAAATTAAAAGACGCCTGCTTCTTGGGAGAAAAGCAATGACAAACCTAGACAGCATCTTAAAAAGCAGAGACATCACCTTGCCGACAAAGGTCCGTATAGTTAAAGCTATGGTTTTCCCAGTAGTGATGTATGGAAGTGAGAGTTGGACCATAAAGAAGGCTGATCGCCGAAGAATTGATGCTTTTGAATTATGGTGCTGGAGGAGACTCTTGAGAGTCCCATGGACTGCAAGAAGATCAAACCTATCCATTCTTAAGGAAATCAGCCCTGAGTGCTCCCTGGAAGGACAGATCGTGAAGCTGAGGCTCCAATACTTTGGCCACCTCATGAGAAGAGAAGAATCCTTGGAAAAGACCCTGATGTTGGGAAAGATTGAGGGCACTAGGAGAAGGGGACGACAGAGGACAAGATGGTTGGACAGTGTTCTCGAAGCTACGAACATGAGTTTGACCAAACTGCGGGAGGCAGTGCAAGACAGGAGTGCCTGGCGTGCTCTGGTCCATGGGGTCACGAAGAGTCGGACACGACTAAACGACTAAACAACAACAACAACAACCAAGCTTAAAACCATGGAAGCACCTGGGATGAATAGAGATATCGGATTCTTATCTCATTATGCATGATCAAGCTTTCTTTAGCACCTCAGCCCAGGACTAATTGCAGCCATCAGCAGCCATTAACACCCATCTACAGGTTTACCACTCCCATCAGCCCATCTCCCATTCCCACCCACCCCCACCACCCTCTGTATATATATAGGGTCTGACACTTCTGTTTCTAGTGTATCTGAAGAAGTGTGCATGCACACGAAAGCTCATACCAAAATATAAACTTAGTTGGTCTTTAAGGTGCTACTGAAGGAATTTTTTTATTTTGCTTCGACTCAGACCAACACGGCTACCTACCTGTAACTATATTAGTTCTTGCTATCCCATAGCAATTTCCACATTGTAATCTATGGGTGGGTAGGCTTGAGACTTCCTGGATCTACTTTGCGTTTTTAGTAAAACCCCAAAACTTCCCAAAAATCCTATTCAGAGCCAATTACTCAAGACATATAATTAAACAACAGGGTGCATCTTAGCACCTTATGAGCCTAGGAAATCGTTTTCAGTACCAGAACTGAATTTAGCTCACAGTTGATTTGCAGAAGTACTGCTGACATTAGAATTGGGTAAAACTTATTCCCTATCACTTTTGCTTCAACCCAGCCAGGGTGGCACAGTGGTTAGAGTGTTGGACTAGGAGCTTGGAGACCAGAGTTCTAATGCCTGCTCAGACATGAAGTTCCCTGGGTAACCTTGAGCCAGTCACTCTTTCTCAGCCTAGCCATCTCATAGGAAAGAGAAGAGGATGTACACTACCTTGAGCTCCTTGGAGGAAAGGTGGGATAAAAATGTAAAAAAAACCCTACATAAAGAATAAATAAATGAACCTCAAAGCCCAGAAAATGTCATTTGAGTTCTGGAAGCAGCTCCCTTCTGGAGATAGGAGGCTGGGGTAAGGCAAGTGGGTATAGCTCAGTGAGGAAGGTGGCATATAAATAAATTAGCACATAAATCTTCCCTTTTGTACCACATATCTAGGCACAGATCTCTGGGAAAACCCACATTTTGCTGCTGAATCAGAGCAAACTGCAAACGGCTTTTCTACAGATTCCCATTTGCTCTGATTCAGCAGTAAAAGGCAGGCTTTCTCAGGAAAAGCAGCAGAGAAAGGGGGGGGGGACTTTTTGGACTTGGAAATTGTGTACCTATGCCTAGAATGTGTGGCACAAATGAAGAGTGGATGAGCCTTAAGTCAATCAATCACTTTACAAATAGTTGCAAGACATCAGAGGGTGGTCCTCTACACTTCTTCCTCATAGGTCTATTTCTGAAGGCCAAAACTCAGCTTAACAGATGTCAAAAATAGTAAAATATGATTTGGCTGTCATTGCCAGTTCTCGTCAACCCCAGCATTGGCTTGAATGATTTTCCTATTCTCTATCTATGTGAGTCCATAATCTCTTATTTGATTAACAACTACTTTTTTTATCATAAATTTCATTTCGGGCTGGTGAGGCAAAGTAGATAAGTATTCATTACTGAATGTCCTTTGAAGTTCTAATTAAATTAAACAGCTTGCAATGGAGTCATTTGCCAAATACCACGGAAGTGAAGCACCATACCAGAGGATTCTCACTGTGACCATTTGAATATGTGTTTGGGGTTTTTCAGTGTTGAGTACAACCAGACTTTCACCAAAGCTAATCAGAATTTTGCCAGTAAATTTAAATGGCAAATACTACTTCCACCACATTTGGTCTGGGATTTCATCAATCAAGTCAGCCTTCCAGAACCTGCTACTCTTCAGATATCTGGGACTGCAGCTCCTATAACAGGCACCCCCAAACTTCGGCCCTCCAGATGTTTGGGACTACAATTCCCATCTTCCCCGACCACTGGTCCTGTTAGCTAGGGATCATGGGAGTTGTAGGCCAAAACATCTGGAGGGCTGCTGTTTGGGGATGCCTGTCCTATAATCTCCAGCCAGTATGACTAATGGTCAGAGATGATGGGAGTTGTAGTCCAACAACATCTGAAGGGCACCAGGTTGGGAAAATCTGATGTAAGGTGTGGTTTAAAAAAAAGGTAAATGACCTCTGACATTTCAGTCCTGTCACGAACGACTCTGGGGTTGCGGTGCTCATCTCGCTTTACTGGCCGAGGGAGCTGGCATTTGTCCACAGTTTTTCCGGGTCACATAGCTGCCAAGTACCCCGTATCTTCCGGGAAACCCTCGTTTTTTCGTACCGTTTCCCGGCAGCCCCCCGTATCGGTTCCTCTCCTGTTATTCTCCCTTATTCCGCTCCTGCCGGCGGCCTTTTTTTTGTTGTTGTTGCTTTGCCCATCTATGGGTACCAAAATGGCCGGCGCCAGCAACGGAAGTCGCATCTACGCATGTCTGGAAGTGCATAGACGCGACTTCCGGAGCCGGAGCAGGCCATTTTCGGTGCCCAAAGATGGGCAAAGCGACACCGTAAATTGCGTCTACGCACTTCCGGACATGCGTAGACACGACTTCCGTTGCCAGCGCCGACCATTTTTGGTGCCCATGGATGGGCAAAGTGACACCAGAAGTTGCGTCTACACAACGTCCGGTGTCACACGGCTGCCGATCCCGGATTTTGCAGTCCAGGACTTGGCAGGTATGCCGGGTCATGTGGCCAGCATGACTAAGCCGCTTCTGGCAAAACCATAGCAGCGCACAAAAACGCCGTTTACCTTCCCGCTGGAGTGGTACCTATTTATCTACTTGCACTGACGTGCTTTCGAATTGCTAGGTGGGCAGGAGCTGGGACTGAACAACGGGAGCTCACCCCATCATGGGGATTTGAACTGCCGACCTTCCGATCGGCAAGCCCTAGGCTCAGTGGTTTAGACCACAGCGCCCCCCTCGTCCCTTAAGGTGTGGTTAGTTCAATATAATTAAAAAGTTTCAAGCCTCTAGAACTCTCCTGTTATCTATTACGTGGTGTCACTTGTTAATCAAAAGAACAGATAATAATGTCAACTTGCGGGAAGCAGCCCACCCCTAATCACAAATCGTCTAAGTGCTGCAAAGCAAGTTGTTCTTGGGCAGAACCTTTGGCATGGATATTATTTCCAGACCTTTTTTCTTCTTCTCTCTTCTGCCTAGACATAGGGCTTTGTTATAGGGTTATTTGTAGGACAGAAGAGGTGAGGAAGAAATACAAACAAAAGAATAGGCATGAAGGTAAAGTTTTGCCATTTTTGATCTACCGAGTAAGTCAGATTGCTCAAGAATCAGTGGCTACTCTTTAAAGCACGATGTAGTTGTGTTTTTTGCTGCTGTCATGCTTTCAAAAAAATTTTTTTTTAATTGTGCTTCTGTAAATTGCCTTGGGTTAGTATTGAAGGAGTGCATTTAAAAAAATGAGGATGTACTTATTAATGATTAACCATCTGTAGGTCTGTTTTTAAAGTAATGTTATTTTTGGGCATTTTCCGAGGGAAATATGCATATATTAATTTAACACATTTACAGTAGGCAAATTGCTTTTATATTCTGACCTGAGCACCCTGAGGGATGTTGTTACACTGATATATAATTTGGTCTTTGCCAGCTCTTTCACCTCGTCGTTTAACCAACAAGAACTATAACAGGGAACGCCATGCTCAGAATGTCTTGGTTTATCTTAGGAAATAATCTGAGTTCTTTCTCTTGGACTGTTATAGCAACAATCATCTGTGCCAAACTAAGGCTGTACTCCTAAGCATGCTTACTGCGAAGTAAACTCCATAGAGCTCCATGGGCCTGACTTCTGAGTAGGCATGCTTAGCATTGAGCCATAGTTGAAGGAGACAGTAAAATGCTACAGCTTAGATGTACAGCACATCAGACATCGTATTTCATATTCACAAACGCCATCAAGGATGCAAGATCATGTACCTGTGATTGATAATAAGCAAGATTTTAACAAGCAGGTGGCATGAATAATTCATTCTTGCAATGTTCTTTGAATTGGAATTCCCCTGGTTTTTCTCAAATCCCATGCTTTAGAAGCACGACTCTGAAGAGATTTCACATGACACAACTTTTCCTTTGTACTTGTCAAGGAGCCACGGCGGCCTCTAATCAACAATATGGCTTCAGGTTGATTTCTGTCCCCCTTTTCAAAGTCCACATCTCTCTACTGAATACTGATCAGTAACAATACCAACTTTGCTCCTCTCTGTGGTTTTCAGTTCTCTAGTTTATTTTATTTTTAATAGAAAAAAATCCCACATTCTAGAGAAATAAATGGCAGTGAGCTGTGCATGATGGAGAATAAGTGGGGAAGGGGTCCAGAGGATTTGTTTACCACATGCGTTTTTCCTAGAAATGCCCATGAAAACTCAGGTCCAGAAATGAATTTTGAAGCCTTGAAAATACTGTGTTTGTTGCTCTTCCACCTATTGAACATTGATTGTATGGGACCAGGAAAGTTGAATGGAAGAGAGTGTTGCTTTTGTAATCAGAATTTGTTTTAATAGAGAATGTAATGCGCATTTCTTCCATTCTGTGCAAAGTAGGAACAGGGCATCATGCCTGGTGATCGTCTTCCAAAGCAACTACTCTATTCCGACCTTAAAAATGGAAAGCGTAATGCTGGTGGTCAACAAAAGAGGTTTAAAGACTGTCTCAAGGCAAATCTTTAAAAATGTAGTATAAACACTGACAACTGGGAAACACTGGCCTGCGAGCGCTCCAGTTGGAGAACAGCCTTTACCAAAGGTGTCATGGGCTTTGAAGAAACTCGGTCTCAGGACGCAAGGGAGAAACGTGCTAAGAGGAAGGCACGCTTGGTAAATCCACACCATGATCAACCTGGAAACCAATGTCCCCACTGTGGAAGGACGTATGAATCCAGAATTGACCTCCACAGTCACTTACGGACCCATTGTTAAAACCGTGTTTATGGAAGACAATCTTACTCGGCTACGAGTGATCGCCAAAGAAGAAGAAGATGTATCAATCAGGTATTGCCACACTCGTTTAGTGGTTTCCACTAAAGGTTTAATGATGCTAAGGTATTAGGCTTATTTGTCACCTGATTCACAAGTCTGGAACACTGATACCATTGGATACCACCAACCATTGTATCCTCTAGGAATGGCTGTCCGAACTGGAAGTGGGTGGCATTTCCCTGCAGCGGTTCCAGTCCTATTTGGATGGCTGCCTTCAGAAAAATGTGCTTGGGAGATGCTGCTCAGACCCATGGAGCCTTCAATGTGGGGTTCCACAGGAGTCAATCTCATGCTATCATCTAGATGAAGCTTGTCATCCAGAGATTTGAGCTGCATTGTCATCAATATGCTGATAGAAGTAGCTCAAATTCTCCTTTAAGTCTGCCGATGTTTCAATGGGTTGCAGAAACTGGATGTGGCACCTGCCCCCAGCCATTCCCCATGAGTCCCATAACCTAGCCTGTTTTGGTTGCAGGTAGGTAGCCGTGTTGGTCTGGATCGAAGTAAAATAAAAAAAAATTCCTTCAGTAGCACCTTAAAGACCAACTAAGTTTTTATTTTGGTATGAGCTTTCGTGTGCATGCACACTTCTTCAGATACAGTGAAATGGAAGTTTCCAGGCACTTATGTAGAGAAGGGGTGGGGAGGGGTGGGGATGGGGAGGGGGGATCACTCAGAAGGGTGGTGGAAATGGGTGATTGACTGACTGATAGCTGTTGATGACCGCAAACGACTGCAAATGGTTTTGCATGAAAAAGCAAGGGTTGAGATGGCTGAAGATCGCTTATCATGTATAATGAGATAAGAATCCGATATCTCTGTTCAAACCAGGTCCCTCCATGGTTTTGAGCTTGGTGATAAGTTGCAATTCAGCAACTTCTCTTTCCAGTCTATTTCTGAAATTCTTTTGTAGTAAGACAGCTACTTTGAGATCTTGTATAGAATGTCCTGGGAGATTGAAGTGTTCTCCTACTGGTTTTTCTGTCTTCTGGTTCCTGATGTCAGATTTATGTCTATTTATCCTTTGGCGTAGGGTTTGGCCTGTTTGTCCAATATAGAGAGCTGAAGGGCACTGTTGGCATTTGATGGCATACACAATGTTAGAGGATGAGCAATTAAATAGTCCTGAGATGGTATGTTGGATGTTGTTGGGGCCAGTAATGGTGTTGTCTGGGTGTATGTGGCAGCAAAGTTGGCATCTGGGTTTATTGCAGGCTCTGGTACCAGTGTCCATGTTAAGTCTGGTGGTTGTATTATTGTGGGTGAGGAGTTGTTTAAGATTGGGTGGCTGTCTGTAGGCAATGAAAGGTCTTCCTCCCAGAGCTTGAGAAAGGGAGCTGTCATTGTCCAGGAGAGGCTGTAGATCTCTGATGATGCGTTGTACTGTTTTAGCTTGGGAGCTGTATGTGATGACTAGTGGTGTTCTGTTATTTTCTTTTTTGGGTCTGTCTTGCAGCAGGTTCTCTCTAGGTATCTGTCTGGCTCTGTTGATCTGTTGTTTAACTTCATCAGGTGGATATTTTAGTTCTAAAAAGGTTTGCTGTAGATCTCTTAGGTGAGATTCTCTGTCTGTAGAGTTGGAACAGATGCGGTTGTAACGTAAGGCCTGGCTGTATACGATGGATTGTTTGGTATGTTTGGGATGGTAGCTAGAAGCATGTAGATATGTTTGTCGGTCAGTTGGTTTTCTGTATAAGGTGGTGTCTATATGTCCATCCTGTATTTTTATAGTAGTGTCCAAAAAATGTATTTCTTGCATAGATTGGTTCATTGTTAGGTTGATGGTGGGGTGAAAGTCATTGAATGTCTGGTGGAAGGTTTCCAGGGTCTGTTGTCCATGTGTCCAGATAATAAAAATATCGTCAATGTATCGCAGGTACAGGAGAGGTTTGAGTGGGTAGGAGTTAAGGAAACGTTGTTCTAAATCTGCCATAAAGATGTTGGCATACTGTGGGGCCATGCGGGTGCCCATGGCTGTGCCGCTGATCTGGAGGAACAGGTCATCACCAAATTTGAAGTGGTTGTGGGTAAGGACAAAGTGGCAGAGTTTGGTAGCAAAGTCCGCTATGGTTTTATCTGAAATGGTGTTCCTTATGGCTTGTAAACCATCATTGTGTGGGATGTTGGTATATAGAGATTCCACATCCATAGTGGCTAGTATAGTATTGTTAGGAAGATTGTTCAAATATTGTATTTTCCTCAGAAAATCTGTGGTGTCACGTACGTAGCTGGGAGCACTGATAGCATATGGTTTCAGAACAGAGTCCATATAGCCGGAAACACCCACTGTAATGGTGCCAATACCTGAGATGATGGGGCGTCCTGGGTTTCCTGGTTTGTGTATTTTGGGTAGAAGATAGAAAGTTCCTGGCCGAGGTTCCGCTGGTGTGTTTGTGAGGATCTGTTCTTGGATGTGTAGGGGTAGCTCCTTAATAATCTTGTTCAGTTCTTTTTTGTATGCTTGTGTGGGGTCTGAGTCCAATTTCATGTAAAAGGCAGTATTGGAAAGTTGTCTGTGGGCCTCCTGGATGTAATCAGTTTTGTTCATGATGACGACAGCTCCACCCTTGTCTGCCTCTTTAATTATAATGTCTGGGTTGTTCCTGAGATTTTCTATGGCTCTCCTTTCAGCATGGTTTAGATTTTGTAGTAAGCGATGGTGTTTTCTGGTCACATCCGTTTGGATTCTGTGGCAGAAGCATTCGATGTACAGATCTAGTGTGGTATTGCGTCCATCAGGAGGGGTCCATGTGGAGTCCCTTTTTGTGTAACTTCTTTTCGGTGGTAGTTGGTGGTCAATGTTCTGTTCATTGATGCGTTTGGAGGGTGATGGTTGTTCCCCAGTAAGTTGAGAGGTGTTGTGTTGTGGGGATGTATTTTGTTCTACTTTGTCTTGTTCTTGTGTGTGATGAAAATACTCCTTCAGGCGTAAACGGCGGAAAAATGCTTCCAGGTCCCCGCAGAACTGAATCATGTGTTGGGATTTGGCAGGGCAGAATGATAGTCCCCGTGAAAGGACGGATTCCTCAGCTGGGCTGAGTGTTTGCTGTGAAAGATTGACAATGTTGTTGATCTTGTTTTGATTGGTGGCCTGTAGGTTGGAAAGGTTGCAGAGTTTTTTATTTTTCTGGTTTGGGTTTTTTATTTTTATTTTATTTTATTTTTATTTTATTTTTATTTTATTTTTTTATTTTTCTGGTTTTTTATTTTTCTGGCATAGCCTGTTTTGTACCTGCTATGCCATCCTGTTGTCCTTGGGCATGGTGGAGGATGTTGTTTCATGCCCAGTGCTGACGTGAGAGTCAAGTGCCAGATTCTGTACACGGAATGCTAGACAGAGGCATCTAGTCCTTTGCATTAGGCAGCAAAATTAGGGGTCCTGCGTTTGGAGGCACAAAAAGTTGGAAACCAGAAACCACCTTTGGACTACAGGAAATGCCTTCTGCTTGCACAAGAAGCCCTTTGACAGGAAGTCATGCAACAGGTAAGCTCATTTCAATTTAATGATGCCGTGATGGAAAAACCTGTACCTGTTCAATTTCTGACTGCCCTTTAGGTGTTAATTGCAAAGAAGACTATCAAGAAAATGAAGGCAGCAGCTCTACACTACTTTTCCAATAAGGCTTTATTGAATTAACTTGATTTTCATTTGCAGAGGTCGGTTTTTCCTCCCCCATTTAAACAAGTAAGATCTTATTAATAGTTCCATTTCATATAATATTCCAATGATGTGTACTTACCAGTAGGATCTTAATTAGATTTTAACATTAATTTCAAATTTAAAAGCCTATGAGAGATCTAGTAAGTTTCTTTTAATGTTATGGGTATTTAAATGGAATTTTACAAGTGACTGGTGCAAAGACTTGTGAGAGAATAAGGAGCTGCAACCCCAGCTTCAAAATATGAATCAACAACATCCCCTTGTGCCACTAGGACACAAACATCATTAATAAGCTAGTGCTGTGGTGTGTTTCCAAGAAGTTTAATTTTCAATGTGAAAATTGCCCTTTTGAGAGCTGGCAAAAGTGTTGAGAACTCTCCTCGCCCGCATAGACACCTTCCATTCATTTTTCACACCATTGTCCCTCATGTGCGGCTGGTTTCATTGTTTGTTTGTTTTGAAGCCTCTCTATTTCCTCGGTTGGTCAGGGAGTAGATAGTAAGATATTATGACTTGACAGTGCCATATAGCCAATGATTGGAAATGACTTGGTTCCCCCACCCTTCAACTTCATCGAAATATGGGGAAAGAGAGAATGCATTCTCATTGCCCAAGTAATTGAAGCAACTCCTCTCCCTCTGTTTTCCTTTGTTGTGCTGCTCTGGCTGTTTCATTGCCCATCGCTCCTCCATGGCAAAACTATTGGAAGGTTGGCGGTTCAAATCCCCATGACGGGATGAGCTCCCATTGCTGTGTCCCAGCTCCTGCCAACCGAGCAGTTCGAAAGCATACCAGATAAATAGGTACCGCTGCGGTGGGAAGGTAAACAGCATTTCCATGTGCTCTGGCACACATCACAGGGTCCCATTGCACCAGAAGTGGTTTAGTCATGCTGGCAACATGGCCCAGAAAGCTGTCTGCGGACAAACGCTGGCTCCCACAGCCTGAAGCGCATCCCAGAGTCAAGTATGACTGGACTTAACAGTCCAGGGGTTCTTAACCTTTGACCTTTACTACTTGTGAATCTGGATGTGTGTCCCATTGAAAGCAATGCAGTGTGGGTGAACAATATCCACATTCAAAATGTGTATCCAGAGGAGCATTCATATTCAGATGTCATCTATTTACATTGCATTATTGTCAATGGGATGTGCATGCAGGTGCAAATCGGAATAGGCATTCACTGTCTGCTCACACAAATCACTTACACGGCAGAATAGAGGAAAGGAAACACTAGCCCAGTTGCCTTGAGACTTTGTCCTCCTGACACCTGCTCCCTGGTGAACCGTTTTGCACCTTCTTACCAAGGGATGCACAAATGCAGCTCCATATGCAGGAGTATTTAATTATGGATATGAGTAGAGGAGGGAAATTCAATCTCAGCTTACTGCTAGTAAGAGTTTATCCACGGCATCTGATTAGTGAATATATTCTAACATGTGTCCAAAATCTTCAAGCCGATCGAATCTGCCTTCTGCTTGTAACAATGGTTGTGTGCAGGAGCCTACAAAAAAAATAAGACATCCCTTGAAAATAAGCCATAGTGTGTTTTTTGAGGAAAAAATAAATATAAGACGTGTCTTATAATATGAGAAACACGGTATATACCTGTAGGAGCTGGAGGCCTTGCCTCTTCCTGGCTTTCAGGCAGGTCCTGAGTTGGGCAGGGGCTTCCGTGTGCTTCTTCCTCCTCCTTCTCCCAAGTAGCCTCTCATGCAGCTGGCTAGGCACCTTATTGGCAGGCTTGAAAATCCAAATTGCCTCATTTCCTGTGGATGATAGAGGTCTGAGAGCCACCAGGCAGCTCTTTGGTTGCACTTTCTGGATCCAAAGGCTCTCCAGGGACTCTGGCAATATTGAGAAGTCCTACTCCCTCTTCTCTTCCTCTGAGGAGTCTGGGCATAGAAAATTGTACAGAGGAGAAGGGAAGGGAAGGGTAGGTCATAGGACCAAATTATCGCCTAATGATTTTATTTAAATCATTTTTATGGGTCTTTTTTAAAAAAAAAATCTACTTTTTCATTTGCTTTATAACAAATAATCAGCAATAATAAAATATAACAACCAACAAATGAAATACACACAACACTTTGTTATTAAATAAATAAATAAATAAAATGAGCGTTGTTCTACAAATTCCTGTGGTCTCAGGTCATTCTAGAACTATGATTGTGACCTCAGGGTTCCCAAACCAGTGTAATCTTTATTAATGTTATGAATGGAAGCCAAGTAGCTATAAAGGGATAAATGACTCATCAACCCTCTTAATAGCCTGTGGTGTTGGGTCAGCATTTGCAGCAGAGTTAGTTGCTATGTTCTGAACTATAAAGCCAGGATGGGAGTCTAGATAACTTTCCGCTCCTTTTGCATTGAACTGTATCTTCCACTCTTGTAAGTTCAACTTTATATTCACCATCCAATAATCAAATTTGATGGGTGATTTTTTTAAAAAAAATTGTTTGAAGTCACTAATCCAAGTAAGAAAAAGGATGTCTGGAGCTCGTTATTCTCTTATTGTTTCTCAAGGTCAGTCAGGCTTTACTGTCGATGTTTGTTGCTTTACTTGGGGGACGTGTGTGGGTTATTGATAGGTCAGTGTTAAACACACGGTGCACACCTCACTTTGAGCTGAGTTCACAAGGGGCTGTCCCAAACTCAAAATGGTTTTCAAGTGGCAGTAGGAGTAGAAACAGGGGACGTTTGCATGTTGAGCTTGATGCCTGACAACTCTCACATCATCCCTAGGTTGCCCATAAAACTCAAACTAAAAAATCATCTCAAAGAAGGGAAGACTTTAAAAACAAGCAACTATGCAAATGTTCCAGGAGGAGTGAGGGCAGAGATGCAGATGACTTTATTTACAGAGTCATTATTGCATTCTCATGATACTTAGTTTGACTCTTGCTTGCTCGTTTGTTTAAATTCTCTCATAATTCCCAATAAATCACTCCTCACTGGAACTGCCGCCCACCCTGGGAATAATTATATCTCCGCCCTGGTAACAAATAAGAGCTCATTCACATGGCCCGAGATGAGTGATCAATAATATTTTTCTAACTAAATTTGCCTGATGCAATCTATTCTCACCTTTAAAACTAATCGACAGCTAGAGCAGCTGCCTCGTAAAGCTGCCAAAATGCCACGTCCCGATTGTCCCCTCTTTTCATTTCCTTCAATGTATTGAGGAGCTCCAAAAAGAAACTGTGATCAAGTCTCCTGAATGGCAGAGAAGTTTTAATAAAGTGTGATATTTTGCCCTCTGAAAATGTGCTGTAAATAACTAGCAGTGTTGCCGTAACAGCAGAAAGAAGAATTGGATATGCATTATTTATACTGTCTGGAGTAGTTTTAGGCTCTTTCAGACATTCTGTGAGTCTTGCAGTCAGGATGCAATCTTTCAATAATTCAGATGTCATCATGCAGGAAGGTGAAGCCTTGTTGGGAAAATAGCAAGGAGACCCATTTTTAAAATTGGAAATATAGGATACATGGACAAAGGCAAGTCACTGTTTCGTGTACATTTGCATTAGAAGTTTAAAACTCCTAAGTTGGCTGCGATTTGAAGCCACATTCTGACTAGAATGCTGAACTTCAGAAGTCTTTCCCATCATGCTAGCCTTGTCAACAATATATACCAACATTGGGATGGTTCTCTGCAGCCTGCGTGGAACAGATTGCTTCCATCCTGCTGTCTTAACATGATTTCTCAGGGGAAATAGGAGTGACCTGACTGGCATAAAGCAAGGCCTGGTCTGAAGTGGGCACCAGTTCTTAGAGGTAATAATGGACCTGTCAGAACAGCGTGGCACCATGGCACCCTGAGTAGAATTCTGTCATTCAGTCATCTCTCGGTGACAGAGAACATTCTGTATGGATGGATCTGGAACATTTGTCTAGACTTCATCTGCAAGCCTGCAGGTGCAGCTGAGTTTAATTGGCCAATATGGGGTGCCAGATTGCCAGATGGGTTTTACGTGATCATTTGAGCCATAGCAGAAAAGGGAAAAGTCAGCTCAGGGAGTGAGAAAAAAACTACCGTCACCGTTGATCAAAATGACTGGTTTACTGTTGGTATCCTGAAAAACCAACTCTGCCTCTGTCAGTGCAAGGAACCCAGCTGAGGTAATTGGAATGCAGAATTGTAAGATGAGGAGGAGGAGGAGACGAAAATTGTCACTACAAAATCAGCATTACATTTCTAATAAGTACAGTTGATAGATTCCTCCTCCTATTAAAGTCCACAAGTAGGAACACAATTTCTCCAGGAAATCATTATACCTTTCTTTGTCTTGTTGCACGTGCTTTGATTGTGTCAGGCTGTGAAGTGGTTTACGAATTTGCAAACAAACAAACAAACAAACGAATGAATAAAATCTGGCAAGCGATAGGTGAAAACCACAAATAAATAAACAATGACTATACATAAATAAATAAATAAATAATATACAAAATCCACCAATCAGGGTTGCTGTAACAATGAGTTTTCTGCACCTATGGAGGGGTTTGGACTAGATGACGTATGAGGTACCTTCCAACTCACATTATTCTACATCAATACCATTAATTGGGTACAAACTACATGTCTGGAACAGGTATGTGTCAAGTTGAAGCTCTTCTTACCAGTCAAAGCTCTAAGAAGAATTTGTGTGGGATCAGCATGGCATCAATGTTTTTTTGTGGTCTAAGGTGAAACCATTTTTTTAAAAAAACGTTTATTTATTTATTATTAACTATTTGAATGTTCCCCATTAACATTTGTCATAAAAATACCTGTTGGTTTGAAGCCTCATAGTGCTGTCAATTCACAAAGCAATAGAGAGTTGTCCTTCCAGACTTTATTTTTTCTGAATCTCTGGTGTGAAGAAAACAAGAAGAGTGAAAACAGGAGTTCTCAATTCAAACATCACCAAAGACTACGTAAGTGTGTCTTTAGGTGTTAAAACATACAGTGCTTGCCATCTATGCTTTACAGAAGGGATATGAGGAAAAAAACAACCCATCAACACTACAAAGGACCCTTGTTTCTAAATGGTTTTTTTTTACTATTTATACTTTATGTCGATATTTCCCCAAGTGACCTTACTTCTAATGCTTCTCTCAGTGGGTGATGTTTTCAAATGCTGATGGACCCTTGGTGCTGATGTACTAAAGATAATTTGGATAGTTGGTGAAGTGGGTAAATGGCTGCAAACATCTGTACTTTAGCATTAGTTCTGCTTCTGTCTCCTGCAACATATCCAAATTGGTTACTTACAGGTCTGATCTCTCTCTTCACCCCCCCCCCCCCCCCCGCCCTTTTAATGAGCTATGCACCATTTGTCAGTTTTCATGTGAAATGTACCAAAAGCAATGGGGAGTAGAATGAAAAATGTGCAAATACCAAAGTTAGCTAAAATTAAAATCTTCCCCAGGGTACCAAAAGAGCCAGGTTCTTTATCATGTGCTTGACAGATCCACACCCCAGAGACGTTTTCAAGTGGGGTGGGAAGAGGCAAACCAAATTAGTAATCGCTTTAACTTATTTTGGCTATGGTTACAGGTAGGTAGCCGTGTTGGTCTGGGTCGAAGTAAAATAAAAAAATTCCTTCAGTAGCACCTTAAAGACCAACTAAGTTTTTATTTTGGTATGAGCTTTCGTGTGCATGCACACTTCTTCTGAATATGGTATCTGAAGAAGTGTGCATGCACACGAAAGCTCATACCAAAATAAAAACTTAGTTGGTCTTTAAGGTGCTACTGAAGGAATTTTTTTATTTTATTTTGGCTATGTGAATGAGTGGTATTGACTCACAGCCAATCAAGCCCAAATCAGGGAGGTTCCTTCTGGCAAAAAAACTGTGTCACTACTGTATTTACATCTTCATAGGCTGTACAATTCCCTCTGAAGCAGTGTTTTTGCTACCTTGGACAGCTCCATCCACAACAGCTTCTGCATTCCCTGTTGTTGTTTAGTCGTTTAGTCGTGTCCGACTCTTCGTGACCCCATAGCACACCAGGCACTCCTGTCTTGCACTGCCTCCCGCAGTTTGGTCAAACTCATGTTCGTAGCTTCGAGAACACTGTCCAACCATCTTGTCCTCTGTCGTCCCCTTCTCCTAGTGCCCTCAATCTTTCCCAACATCAGGGTCTTTTCCAGGGAGACTTCTCTTCTCATGAGGTGGCCAAAGTATTGGAGCCTCAGCTTCACGATCTGTCCTTCCAGTGAGCACTCAGGGCTGATTTCCTTCAGAATGGAGAGGTTTGATCTTCTTGCAGTCCATGGGACTCTCAAGAGTCTCCTCCAGCACCATAATTCAAAAGCATCAATTCTTCGGCGATCAGCCTTCTTTATGCATTCCCTAGAAAGAATATATAATCAAAATAGCTCCTGTTTGGAATAACATAGAAGGCAGCACCTGCCTCTTGTTTCCAGCACCATCTGATCTTTGGGCATTTAGTGCACTTGACTGTTTGTATCATCCTTGTCAAACTCAGTTTCCCAAAGAGAAATGGCACCGATATAAAGTGAGTAACATCAAGGGAATAGTGTTTCCAGCTACACCCCTGCCCCAACTTTCCCTAATAAGAAGCTGCTGCAATAGAGGACTGTGAACATGGAAGGAAGAGGGCTCCTAGTACTAAGGCAAAACTGTGAAGTGCCCTTGTTATCTTTGCTATTGCATGCTGCATGTTGTTTAAGTAATCTTGCTATATTTATAGTTTTGAAATGCATGATTTATTTTGTATGTTATTATGAAATTTCTTTTGTATTGTTTGTTTGAAATGCATCCCTGTTTCTTTGTTGTAAGCTTCTTTGAGCGCATTTGGGGGGGGGGTGGATAAATGGCCTACAAATTGAATGGATGAATGAAGTTGGAAAGCATCAAAATAATAGTCCATTGATCATCTCCAACCAAATGGTTGCTGTAGCAGAAACCAGCACAATGGTTCCTAGTCACAGGGGAACTTCCCTCCTCACCTCCTCCCACATATCCCCCTTCCCCAAATCTGCTTGGAAGAGTTAGGAGAACCCCCAAAACAGCATGCAGGGGGTGGGGAGATAGTTCCATTGGACAAGCAGAAATGTTTGCGCTGATAGAACAATCTCCTTAGTGCTACATTGAATATAAGCCCATGGATCAATCTGTAATATTTCAATATAATAAGTGCTGCTCCATCATATCCTATCACATACCACCAGTTCTGGAGTGTGCTGGAGGAAAGGGATGGTTCTCAGTTTTGAAGAATTATTTAATATCCATGTCACAATTCTCAGCATGAAAAGTATTGAAATCACTGCCAGTAGATAGGGTAATGCAGGGGCCCCAAACTAGGGGCCGGATGCGGCCCAATCGCCTTCTAAATCCGGCCCGCGGACAGCCCTGGAATCAGCATGTTTTTTCATGAGTAGAATGTGTCCTTTTATTTAAAATGCATCTCTGGGTTATTTGTGGGGCCTGCCTGGTGTTTTTACATGAGTAGAATGTGTCCTTTTATTTAAAATGCATCTCTGGGTTATTTGTGGGGCATAGGAATTCGTTCATTTTTTCCCCTTCAAAATATAGTCCGGCCCACCACAAGGTCTGGAGGATAGTGGACCGGCCCCCTGCTGAAAAAGTTTGCTGACCCCTGGGGTAGTTTTTTAATGCCCCCCCCGCACACTTTCCCCCCTTGTGATACAAATAAGGCATAGCAGTTTTAAACAAGTCATTCCTAAGCTAAAGAGTTGTGCCTCTTTACAGAAACTATTGTCTTAACAATTTGTGTCCCACAAGTACAAAGTGCCGATAAGCTTCTGTGAACGAACTGCCCAACTCTTTGAGGCTCGAATGATGTATTTAATTCATAGTGGGGGTTAGAAAATTTTGCTATTCCTGATTTAGTATTCTTATCAGATTCCTTGATCAGTCAACACAGCTCTGAACCATGAACCATGGTTTGTGGTTCATTAATGTGCTTGTTCTAAACTCATTGCTGAAAACTCTCTTTTGTGAACTAGTAGCTGGTGTGCATAGTGACAGTAATCAAGAAGGGAAAAAAACACACACCATGTGATTTATATCTTTCAGACTATAATTGGAAAAGCAGCAAAGAGACTTCAGGGTTTAAGCATGTCATCCGGTACGTGAAGATGGGGTTCCCCTTGGAAAGTAGAACATCCATCATACCTCAAACTCAACTGTGCATTGTCTTCATTATATGCTTCATTTGAAAGCTGGTAAAAACACCACATCAGTTACCTGGAGACATACTGTATATGACATTCGGTCAAGACCAACAGAGGTGCATATTCCAACATTCACAATGTCACTTTTGAAACTTCTTCCTTCTCTTCCCTTAAAAACAGCTCGAACAAAAACTTGATTTAAAGGGAAAGCACCAGACATTCTGAGACACTTATTATCTCTTTGTAAGTTACCTCAATTCCATGGCGTTTCTGCTTTGCCTGAACATACAGCAGTCATGGCCCGATGCTTTACAATTATGGGAACTTAAGTTCCATTCAAATGCTGAGTGATCAGAGTAATTATGCCTATTGCGTGTGTCTCACCATTGTGTCATGTGTGGATTTGGCTGACTCTCATGATTGTGCCTCAAAGCTTATAATTATTCATTATCATCCTTTTCGGCATGTTCTTCACCTCCCCTCCCTGCTTGCACTCCCCCCACCCCAGCCTATAGAGATGTGCTGCAATACACATTTTTGTCCCATTTATGCTTTCTGTGAAGAAACGAAGATTTTTTTCCCCATTCTGTCATGGCATTCATAAATGTTCTGCATATCAATGCATGAGGGTAGCACATTCTCTGATATTATGTGGCGTTCTATTAGTGTTATTTGCAATCATTCACAATCACTTGGAACTTCAGAAAGGACACTT
Organism: Zootoca vivipara; assembly: GCF_963506605.1. NCBI lineage: Eukaryota > Metazoa > Chordata > Lepidosauria > Squamata > Lacertidae > Zootoca > Zootoca vivipara. The sequence continues at coordinate 45,769,615 of NC_083284.1, read as the reverse complement.
GCCAGTCACTTTTAAACTCCTCTCTGTTCAACCCTAATTAATATAGGTGGAGAAGAGGACTGAGGTCGAAATAGGGTTTCTCAAACAATGCTCCATGCACCAGGATTCATTCAGATGGTCAGTGGCACATCTATAAAAATCCAATAAAAAACCATGCAGCATCTAGCACAGTACCTTACAATTGCTACATTAGGCAGAAGAATCATTAAGTGGTCCACCAAGATCTCCAACAGTTTTCAAATGCTCAGGGGATAGAGAAGGTTTGGGAACCATTGTTATAATAAATGTGAGCCTTCATTGGCCTTCACTTGCAGGTAGCAAGAGTTCATTGAAATCATGCAATGAATCTTCTTCAACTAAACATCACCGGGGAGATGCACTTCCACAGAATTCACAAGGTCTTCATAACACATAGTTTTAAGCCTGAATATATGCAGAATAAGTAGGGGGAGAAGTTACACGGGCACATTTCTGGCTACAGGGCTGCGTGTTTGTAGAGCTGCCAATATTTCCTGAATATAATGTGATTTAATTTATATAATCTGTAGAACTAATTTTTTATTTTTTTCCTAGAAAATCGATGAAAGGCAGCCAATGCCACCTTGAGGTTTCCTTTGACATTGCAGCCTACAATGGCAACCAGTGGTGCCAAATCAAATGGGTCCCATTTATCAAATGCGGAACTTTCTCTGAAGGAGTAAGGGCAGTCATTCAAACTTCAGCCAGCTTCTAATATTTAGACAGAACATGCCATTTTCATGCTGAGCTAGCCTGTAAATGAGTGACAACCCATTCAGAAGGTGTATGGAATGCTTGTCAAAACATGGAAGGAATTAGTAGGAAATAAGTAGAAAAATCAGCCCTTAAGCCTTTCAAAGATAGGCTCCATTTTCAGCAGCATTTGAGTATGTCTGCCCTAAATTAGAAGTGAATATTTTTTTTAAAAGGGAAAAAAATATTAAAATCATTCCAGCTTGGAGCTTACTTGAATCTCTTTAGAAGAAATGAAATGAAAAGAAGACCATTAAGTCTGAATTTAGTTGGAATATTTTCCCATCAGCCACCAGCTGCATCAGCAACTGTAGCAAATGGGACAACCAAGAAGGGGACTCACCTGGTTTAGTATGTGTAGTGAGTGCGCCACACCACTATTTTGACGAATGAAAAACATAAAAATAAACATATTGTGAGGGACAGGGGATATCGCGAAGTCCCTCCCCTCCTGAGTTCAAGCCCATCCCCGAGCACAGGGGAAAGCAGAGAGAGTTCCGATTCCAGTGGGGAAGCAGGAAGTCGTGTCCGAGGCTCAGGCAAGGTAGCGGAGCCAGGGTCCCAGGTGGGACAGGAAGGGGCGAATAAGGGGGGGAGACCCATCCCCCCAACTCCGGAATTACGCAGAAAGAGGAGGGGAAAGAGGATGGGTCTGCCAAAGCTTTTGTGTTGGAGAAAGACGCGCCAAAAGCCATTCGGAGGTTCTGAACCCGACTGAACACATAGCTCCGTGTATATAGCAATGACTTCAGCACTGTAAATACGCAGCACCAATAAAAGAATAAAATGCAGAGCTGTGTAGAGTCGTTACTCTGAAGTAGCCCGCTCCGGCCACTGTGACAGCAACCTCCGAATCTTTTTTTGGGCTACTTTGGAGTTGCCGGGATGAGTGCGTCAGAGGCGGAGAAATGGCGGCAGATCGCGGAGAAAGCCCAACAGGACCTGCAGCAACTGGCGCTGCAGGCACAGGGGGAATTAAAGGCAGCTAAAGAAGAAACCAAGAAGGTCCAGGAGGACCGGCTACAACTTGCGGAACAGGTGAGAGCGCTTCAGGAAAAAGAGCAGCAATTAAGGGCGGTGGCGGTAGAGCTCCAAAACAAGCTGGATGCCGAGAAAAACAAGGCGGGAGGGGCCCCCCAACTCCAAGTGCTGCCAGGAAGGAGAGCGGGGACCCTAGTAAGCAAGTTCAATGGAGACCCGAGGGAATATCATGGCTTTGAGACTGAGATCGTGTATGCTCTTGAGCTGCACCATGATGAGTTCCCTGATGATGAGCACAGGGTAGCGTTTATTGTGGAACACCTTACAGGGGCAGCCAGGGAGTGGCTAAGACCGTTAATCGCGACAAAAAATCCTTGCATGAAGAATGTCAAACTATTTCTAGAGGCTTTAAAAACTATGTATGCGTCCGATAGTCATATGGACCAGACCAAGGAGGAACTGCATAATTTAAGGCCAATTATGGGCGCGACCTCAGATCTTTCCCGGAGAGGGAGGGGGAGGAGGAGGAGGAGGGTCCACGGGCAGAGGATTGGGCAGAGGAACTAGAGACGGTGCACCAACAGCTCAGAGAGCACTTGGAGAGGGCCAAGGAAGCGTACAAGAAGGGGGCAGATCGCCACAGGCGACAAGGGGAGGTCATCAAGGTGGGGGACAAGGTTTGGTTGTCCTCGGAGGGCCTTCCCATTAGAGGGAGGTGCAAAAAGCTGGCGCCCAGACGGCTGGGCCCCTTCACGGTCACGCAACAGGTCAATCCGGTGGCCTTCAGATTGGCACTACCAGAGGACATGAGGGTGCATCCAGTGTTTCATAGATCGCTGCTGTCGCCGTACAGGGCAAGCAGCAGGCTCCGAGACAGCGACCAAACCCCCGAGGGAGGGGGGGAGAGGGAAGGCAGGGAGCAACTCAATGAGGCCACGGCCATCCTGGATTCACGGAGAGGGGTGGGGGGCCTGGAGTACCTCATGGCATGGGAGGACGCCCCGCCATCCCAAAATGAGTGGGTCCCAGCCTCTCAGATACAGGAGGAATTCTTGGTGGAAGAATTTCACGCCCTCTTTCCCCACAGACCCAAGCCCTGGCACATGGAAAGGGAGGGGGAGGGGGAGAGGGAGGAAGTACTGGAGAGCAGTTCACCATGGGGATGGGAAGCGGAGTTTGAGGAACCAGAGGAAGAAGTATGGGCGTCGCCGAGATCCACTCAGTCAGAGGAAGAAGCAGACTGGCAGCACATTTTTACCCCCACCAGCTCTGACGCCACGGACTTTTTGGGATTCCAGTCCTCCCAGGCGGAAGGGGGGGGCTCGCAAGACTGGGGGGAGGTGTTCACACCAACAGGCTCGGAAAGTACTGAGTTCTTAGGCTTCCAGTCGTCACCGACACCCGGGGGGGGACCTGGGGAGGGGAGAAGGGGAGCTTGGAAGGGGGGTGGATGTGAGGGACAGGGGATATCGCGAAGTCCCTCCCCTCCTGAGTTCAAGCCCATCCCCGAGCACAGGGGAAAGCAGAGAGAGTTCCGATTCCAGTGGGGAAGCAGGAAGTCGTGTCCGAGGCTCAGGCAAGGTAGCGGAGCCAGGGTCTCAGGTGGAACAGGAAGGGGCAAATAAGGGGGGGAGACCCATCCCCCCAACTCCGGAATTGCGCAGAAAGAGGAGAGGAAAGAGGATGGGTCTACCGAGGCTTTTGTGTTGGAGAAAGACGCGCCAAAAGCCATTCGGAGGTTCTGAACCCGACTGAACACATAGCTCCGTGTATATAGCAATGACTTCAGCACTGTAAATACACAGCACCAATAAAAGAATAAAATGCAGAGCTGTGTAGAGTCGTTACTCTGAAGTAGCCCGCTCCGGCCACTGTGACACATATGTTTTGTGTGTGTGTGTATGTGTGCTCAAGAGGGCAGCTGCAACCTGAAGCTACAAATCTCCCAGCCCAAGCACACTACCCTGCCCCTCTGAGCATCTTCCAAATGTCCAATGGATACCTGTGCATTGGAGAGACTTGAGGAGGGTGGGGGAAAGAGGGAGATTAGTCACTGGTGGCCCAGTTGGCTGGCTGGCTGGCTACTGAATGAACAACAGCAACAACTTTTTGTTTTCCTGGATCCAGACTAGAGCCATTACTGCTGCAGTGTAGGATTTTATTGCAGGCTGAAGAAACTGAGCGGGATAGCAACCATGACTGTCTGACTGTCACCGATATGTGTACAGAGACTGTGATATGGGGAGATGGACAGAGGTGCCACCAATATTTCTGTTGCTCGTTTCCTTAATGATAGGAAAATGGCTGACATTTAAATTCAGCCACATTCAGGTATTAGTCTTGAGGTGAGATATGGCCAGTCAGGTTTTTTGGCCACAAACTAACAGAGTGTTAACAATTCTTAAGTCCATTGAAATCAATGGGGTTATCCAAACATAATGTATTCCCTTATGTTCTTGAATTAACAAGTTACTTGAACTTAGCAGTAAAATGTTACAAACAACTGGTGCTACTAATAGCATTATTAGTCTGTGTTGCAGTTGTTAATTTAGATATCCTTTTCACAATACTCTTTGCCTTTATTTTCCTCTCTTGGTATTCCTGCTTTCCTGCTACACATTTCTTCATAACTGTTCTGTGCAAGTCAGACCATTTCCAGAACTACCATAACTCTACCCACCTACCTAGTTCACAGAAACACCATCCACATTGCTAAGGGAAGGAGCATATCTTTCAAATATTTTACTAATCATCATCTCAAAAATTGAGTTGTTCACTGAAGGAAATCCTAGTGGAAGAAACAATCAAATTTCCACCTTAATGCCATCCCTGACTTAGGCTGCAAGTTAGTCTAAGGCAGAGCCAGGATCCTATAACCTGAGCTCCCCACCCACATCATGGGGTCATTTTTACAAGTTGATACAAGGAACACCCACCTGTCAATTACCTGATGTCACTTGATATCCTCCTTCCAATGAAAGAATCTGGAGCGCACACTGTGCACTCCGGATTCTTTCCTTTCTTCCTTTGCAAACACAGCTTGAGTTAAAGTTGGGGATGTGAAGGGAAAATGTTTCATTGCAGCCACAGCTTGTATTCAAGCCACAGCTAAAAGGGTGGCAGAAAAAGGCAAAAAAGGGAAAAAGAAAAGAAAAGAAAAACCACTCCTAGGGAGCATCCTTAGTATGTGGTCCTGGTTCTTCTTCATTTTAGCCATGGCTTGAAGTTTCCCTTGCTGGATATCATATGAAAAGGGGGCATAGTTTGCCTAACAAGGACAGGTGGGCTAATCTCTGAGAAAAACCAGGCCTTATTAGGCATGTGGACTGAAGGTTTCCCACCACTGGTCTTAAAAGCTGAACCATGGGCAGCAATCTCAGGTCAGATAGGAGCTGGACAAAGAGCCATTGGCAAAGCAAGTAGTCAGGACTGAAGAGCAGGACAGAAAGTCAGGACGAAAGAATATAGAAAGATACCATGCCTCAGGAACTACTTGTTGTTCAACCAGGGATTAACTTGTATAGAAAGCCTGTCTAGGAGAAGCCAGTAATTAGCTAGGTTGGGTAGGGTCAGCCAAGTGTCTGAGGATACTTAGCTATCTAAGCCAAGAATGGAGAACCTGCGGCCAGATGTTGCCGGGCTACAACTTCCACTGAGTTTGATGACTGGTCATTCTGGTTGGAATAGTCTAACACTATCTGGAGGGCCACAGCTTCCCTAGCCCTGATTTAGGCAGATGCTGTAGCATGCAGTTCAGTAACTTACCATAAGATACAGCTACAAACAAACCCAGCTTGAGCATTGGCTGTTCCCGAGTGTTAGAAATATGAACATTTTCAGCACTGTTTATCCATAATTATATAGGAGCTACCATCACGGTTGATTACCACTATATTCTAGAATTGCAGATCTAGTTACGACTTTATTTGCAGTATGCTGGGCCTCTTTGGAATATACTCAGGATGTATATTCCTAGTTATAAATAAAACACACACACACTTTTGGGTACATATATGACATTTTCTAGGGACCCAGGTGGCGCTGTGGGTTAAACCACAGAGTCTAGGGCTTGCTGATCAGAAGGTCGGTGGTTGGAATCCCTGCAATGGGGTGAGCTCCCGTTGCTCGGTCCCAGCTCCTGCCTACCTAGCAGTTCGAAAGCACATGAAAGTGTGAGTAGATAAATAGGTACCGCTCCGGCAGGAAGGTAAACGGTGTTTCCGTGCGCTGCTCTGGTTCACCAAAAGCAGCTTTGTCATGCTGGCCACATGACCCGGAAGCTGTCTGCAGACAAACGCCGGCTCCCTCGGCCTATAGAGCGAGATGAGCGCCGCAACCCCTGAGTTGGACACGACTGGACCTGATGGTCAGGGGCGCCTTTACCTTTTTATGACATTTTCTAATATTATTGTAATGTACAGTTCTTGCATGTGTGTAGAATTCTACACCTATGCAATAGCTTTGACAAGAAAGCTTTTTTTCTGCAACAATGCATGTTTTCCCCCATGGGACTAATTATTGTCAAAAAGCCAGTTGGGGCATTTTTCACAAATACCTTCTGAGTTGTGGTTTTCCTCTACTGCAATATATTAGAATAGTACAGCAGCAATATGATTACACTCTTTAAATATAGTACAGCTCAGCTCTGCTGTGTCACAAATAACACAGCAGAGAAGTAAGTTATTTGTATTAAGAGATAACTAGCTACAAAACTAATGATTACAAATTGGCTATTATTAAATTTAGATTGGAAATTTCTAATCCAGTTGTGAAATAGACTCCTAAATTAGTTGTGAGTGCAGGGAACCAAAATATAGATATAGTTTTTTAATGATAGGACAAGATTAGATGTGATACCTTTCACATAAATAACAATTGTAAACATTTTTTCTCTCTTTCACAAACAAACAAACAGCAGAAACAGAGGGTCCAGTATAAATTGGGATCCTGCTGGGGCATAGGAAGGCTTTAATCCTTTGTGCCTCAATGATTAATCAAGATCGGGTCCTCTGTACTGGCAATGGGATAAAATATTCCATTGGCATGAATGGGAGTTTTCCTTGCAATGCAAAGAGCAGATATGGGGTGGTGGTGGGAGAGATTCCATTTCAAGGCTGTGGTGGGGGCAAAATATTAAAGCTCCCTTCTCCCTATGTCAAAGCCCTGGTTAAGACTGAGACCTCTACACCTGCTAATTCCTGGGATATTGAATTTCCTCCTTCATCTTCTGTGAGATATCACAGAGAAGGTCAGAACAAACTGTGAACCATCAAGCCAAATGAAGCCACAAAACATGTATGACGGTCCACTGGTGACCTTATAAAATTCCTCTTTCTCACTTGCCTGCTACTGTTATTAAGAGCCTGACAGCCGACAGAAGACCGGGCTGGCGAGCTGCATCACAGATTCTGCAGGCCTGACAAAGTAAACAGAAGATGGTCTGCAGAGGGCAAATGAAGACTTACTGTGCATTAGCAGTGAATCTACAGAGAGTATAAATACCCTTCTGCTTCCACCATAGCTGCCAAGTCTCCCGTATTCCCCGGGAAATCCCCATTTTTCCAGCTGTTCCTAGCTGAAAAAAAATGGATTTTTTTTGTTTTCCCCCGGTTTATTCTGGCGCGGCGGCCATTTTGGAACTGGGCGGAGCATGCTCAGAAGCGACTTTTGATGCTGCTCTGCCCAGTTCCAAAATGGCTGCAGTGCGACTTCTGGCGTGACGGCCATTTTGGAACTGGGCAAAGCAGCATCAAAAGTCACTTCTGAGCATGCTCCGCCCAGTTCCAAAATGGCGACAGCGCTACTTCTGGTCTGCTACTTCCGGCCTGGTCCCCTATTTCTCTGACAGCAACTTAGCAGGTATGGCTTCCACCCTGTTCCAAACTAATCAATGCACCTATTGATGGCTTCTGAGCACTAAGGAGGACTGGGATCAGCCAGAATCACACTGGTAAATGGAGAGAGAGAGAGATTCCCGACTCTCAGCCATTTGTGTATCCGGACTTATTCAGAAACATGGAAATGTAATATGTAGACATGTTGAGAGAGACATTTCCTAAGGACAAAAAATGAATCATAGGTGGGGTTGGAGAGGTTTGTATGGCAGCTACTCTGAGTCCTCCAGCTGGGAAGTCACCCTTGCAACTGTAGCTATGGGCCCCATTGGTTATCCTGGTCACCTGATCCAGCTACGCTAACAAGCTACGGTAGCTCTTTCTGGCTTTATCATGGTGGTACTGTGGAACAGTAAGGCTAAGATCAGCCATATCCTCTACCCATAAATTGTGCCAGTCTGTGCCTTGCAGCCATATTCCTTGATTCAAGCCCAAGACAGATGGGATTTCCTATGAATTTGTTCCACAATAACAGTACCTTAGGAGTGCCACAGTAGATGGGTTTGGGTTGCTACAATTGCTGTCTGAATCTACTTTTCACCCATGGTAGATTGGTAGGGGCCAGTGCACTTTCCCTCTCAAGAGCTCAGTCTTCTGCATTCATGTGAATAGCTCTGGAGATACCGGGATTTGTATCCCAGTCCCTCCTTGGCAAAGGAGGAAAGGATGATCCACCAGGGAACACTGCAACAGCACACCCTACGTCTCAGTGACAGCACATCTCAGCCATGCAATGTATCGTTTTAAAAGTAAGACAGATAAATTCCTAGCATTCCTTCTCCCCAACAAACCAGTTGACGTTGTTTTAAATAAAACTCTAATTCAGCATAGATGATCAATGAAAATACTCAGAGATTCAGGGAAGCAAGATGATACTAGGCAGTTAGCATCTGTAATTCCCTAGGCTGGGATGCATTTATCAGGAAACCTTGAAGCCATGTGAATGTCAAAATGAAACTTTTCTTTTCCTCCAATGAATAAGATGATTAAAACAGAAAGCATTAGTGTTGAATTCACATACAATATTTTGAACTATGCTTTAAGTAATATTTCCCAGCGGAACATCAGTATTCTGAGTTGCATTAGGACAAAAAGACAGCAAATATTACAATGTGGAGATTTCAAATAGCCCAAGCAAAAGCTCACTGAGCTACATGGCCAGTTATTGGTGCCTGAAAGAATAAACATTTAATACAGCTTATTCCATCCTGATCTGTTCCATACTATTTTGTATGGATATATATATATATATATATATATATATATATATATATATATATATATGTTAATGCACCAAAGTCTATATTCAAAGGTGCAGGTTTTCTTCGGTGAAAGATACACTTCAGCAAGGCTTATAGCAAACCATGCAGCATGAAAAAAGTTGTTGTATTGAAGAAAGATCTAAGCAGCTGACAAAAGGATTCTGGTTTTGGGGAACTTCCTCAGATAACACCTCAAAAGTGTTTTATTTAAGGCTCTAAAAGCAGTTTTCACAAGTGGCCAGACTTCAGTACAGTCATACCTCGATTTAAGTACGCCTCGGTTTGAGTATTTTCAGTTTAAGTATTCCGTGGACCTGTCTGAAACGGATTAATCCACTTTCCATTACTTTCAATGGGAAAGTTCGCTTCAGGTTAAGTACACTTCAGGTTAAGTACAGACTTCTGGAACCAATTGTGTTTTTAAACTGAGGTACCACTGTAGTGTTTATCTCTCCAAAGAAGTTACTTGATTCCAAGAGGAAACCTTCTTACATTGAAGAAAGGTAGATTTTCTACGTATGGAAAACACATGTTGTGATCATGAGGAGAAAGTGCCATTTCGACAACGTTATCTCTCTAAGGTATTACTGTATACAGAGTTTGTATATTAACCTGAAACTGCTTAGCTAATAATAGACTCCTTCTAGGCTTCATCCTACATTATGAGTTAATTGTATGTGGAGATAGATGATGTCATGAGGAGGGGCTAGGGATTTCTGCTCTATAAGACCACAGCATGAGAAGATACAGTCACAAGTGTGGTGGGCTTCCCTTAAAGACTATCAAGGTAAGATAATTACCTTGCCCAGGTAGATCAGTACGGGATCAGCCACTAGCCAGCCTTTGAAGTCATCAGCTAGCAACCAGGACAGTGGAAAAGTTTCTATGAGATGCAAAATTGTATATAAGGCCTGGTAGTGCCTCTGTTTAGATGGAAATCCCAAAATCAGCAATAGACTGAAGGAGTGGGAGCACGTGCTGCTTTTCTGAAGTCTCTGTTTTCAAATACTTTGCATTAGCAACTAGGCCCTGTTAAAGTATCAACTTGGTGTTTCTTTTATTGGCTACCTGAATCCTTGTCACTTGGTAAGACAAAAACAAATGCAACTGATGAAAGAGAATAAACATGAACATGGGCTGCAGGCAAAAATACACACTTCCATACAACATACACCATGGGCCAAGCTTGTCATTGTAGCTACAGCAACCAGATTTGGCTGCCAGGTAAAACTAGATGCCATGTGTTGTCCTGTTTCCCAGCTGAAGTAAATTATGTTGCTCTTCTGCCATGAGTGACTGTAGGCCAACAGCTGGGTTCATGCAACTTAGGAGATAATAATACGTCACTGAACACATTGTGATCTGCCCTGTGACCTACTGGTGAATGATGGGTAGTAGTAGTAGTAGTAGTAGCAGTAGCAGCAGCAGCAGCAGCACTAGCACTAAATTTCTTTTCTTCCTTCCTATTTTTTTAAAAAAAGAATTTGCAATAGACTGCAGTCAGACCACTATCAACTCTGTTGCCACAGTGCTGTGATATAAACTGTACTGTTGCCCGCGTTTCACAGAATCAGAGAGTTGGAAGGCCTGGAAGCCATCTGTTCAACCTCCTGCCCCCAAAAGCAGGACCATCCATCCACCTTCACATTTCAGGCTATACTATGCCAAATGTGGCAGGGAGATGGTTGTGGCATCAATAACTCCAGATGACTTGCACATTTGCTTCTTTCTAGCACTGGAGGGGGTGGGTCGCGAATAGGTTACGGCAAAGAGAATGAGACGCAATGTCATTATCACTGTGGGAAATTAGCTCTGAATATCTATGACTCTGAAATCTTGGCTAGTCCCAGAATGTTGTTGTTTAGTCGTGTCCGACTCTTCGTGACCCCATGGACAATAGCACGCCAGGCACTCCTGTCTTCCACTGCCTCCCGCAGTTTGGTCAAACTCATGTTTGTAGCTTCGAGAACACTGTCCAACCATCTGTCCAACCATCGTCCCCTTCTCCCAGTGCCCTCAATCTTTCCCAACATCAGGGTCTTTTCCAGGGAGTCTTCTCTTCTCATGAGGTGGCCAAAGTATTGGAGCCTCAGCTTCACGATCTGTCCTTCCAGTGAGCACTCAGGGCTGATCTCAGGACCCCTTCATGGATCAATGCCTTGTCGTGGCGAATGGGCTTGAATAACTCAGAGAAGCTATGAGCTATGCCATGCAGGGCCACCCAAGATGGACAGGTCATAGTGGAGAGTTTTGACTAAACGTGATCCACCTGGAGAAGGAACTGGCAAGCCACTCCAGTATCCCTGCCAAGAAAACTCCATGGACAAATACAACAGGCATATAAAAGTCCCAGAATAGTGCTGTACAACACAATATTTTACTAATTTTATTTATTTATTTATTTATTTATTTAGTTAGTTAGTTAGTTAGTTAGTTCTATTGATATCCTGCCTTCCATAAGGATCCCAAGATAGCAATAGTGTTAAAACAACCAGCAATAAAGTGCAATAGATAAGCATTTAACAAAACTGATACTCAGCTGAGAGAACGGATACAGAACAGTAGGGTCAAGTCTCATCCATTGCATCAGTCACTAACCTCTTTTAAATGCCTGGGTAAACTGTTCGGTCTCAGTCTATCACAGAATGTGGAAAGAGCTGCAACATTGCCCTCTTCAAAACTGAAGTGAATCAAAAGGGGAACAAGAGGGAGAACACAGAGGTAAAATAAAGGAAGAAAGGCTCCATAAATAACTAGATGGGGCAGGAATTTGTTTGACATGGTTTCCCAGCAGATCAACCTGATACTCCGTAACTTGCTTGCAGATCAGAAGACAGCTTCTAGGCAACTTATGTGTTTCACTGGATTTTGTGATGCATCTTTGGTGTGCAAAAAGTATGCACATAAAAAATATTTTACATAAAAGATGTGTCGTTTATGGATGAGTGCATTGAAAAGCACTGGAAAGTGCATTTTTTACATTAAATATGCATGTTTTAATTAATGTGTACAAAATGGCATTTAAAGAGATTTTAAGTGTAGTTAAAACACGCACACACATAAATAGGACAGAACAAACCTAGAATTGAGCCCCAAGACTCCAGCAGGATGGAATTAGCTACTCGTCCCATCTCTAAAGAACAGTTACCATTAGAAACTGGTTGTCTATTCTCCGTTTTGCAGAAACACTGAAGGTTTCTGCTAAATATGTTTTTGCCTTTTTCTAACTGTCCTTGTGGTTTAATATAATGTTGCAATCCTCAGAGCTTTCACCTTTGTTTTCACCTGACAATTGCTCTTTTCCAAGGGTCACAAAGGCAGCAGTCTGTAAAGTCTGTTTCAGATTTTCCTGCACAGTTGTACTAATCTGGGTATGTTTTCTAGGGAACTGATGTCTTCTTTTTTCAATTAGAATTCTGTGAATGATTCTTCATGATGTGGAAAGTCTTCATCTCTTGGAGGAATCAGATTCAGTTAACCTAAAGTGACCTAAATTTTGTACACAATAGAAATAATTTGTTTTCTTTACCTCTGCCTTTTAACACAGTCATGCTTAGATGATCTTTTCCGGTAACCTTGCTAAAAACTTTAAAAGGGGGATTTGGGTAAAACATTATAGCAACAGAAAAGCTCACTGAATTGTCAATGAAAAGAAATTAATTGCCACATCCCACTACGACACAGAGGTCATGCTCTCCTCTTTTGTTCATCCTGTACTTTGCCAAAATACATGTGAAGTAAGTAATCTCAGCAAAGGTACAATTTATGTGACCGTCATTTGTCACTGAACAGCTGTATTTCAACCCATTTCTTGCCACTGCTCTTATAAGAAATAATTTTGACCTAGCAAATCCAAATGCATAAAATAGCGTCAATGAAAGGAAACATATGCTAATAAAATCTGCTGACCAAACTCCCATCTGAAGATGCAATTCTAAACATACCTGGAGGGAAATTTGCATTTATTGTTGTTTATGTCTTGTGCAAAATTATTCTGATAATAATGAACAGCTGTAATGAACAGCTAGTACTTCAATTTAACATCCAAGCTTTGTGGACATTCTGTTATCGATGCGTATATTGTACTGTAATATGAAAAGTATGTGTTAAAGAGGTGCGATCTATAAACTGTTAAATCTTCCAGACTTGATGTTCTGACTTCAGATGAAACTGCACATTTCACAGTCAAAATCTTCACATGGCTACGTAGAAGTCAGCTCCACTTAGTTCAATAGGATTTACTTCCAGGTAAGTGTTATAGGAATGCAGCCAAAGATGCATGCATGACTGGATAATTTGCCTGTAAAAGGTGGTGTGTGCATTGGCTCGTTAACATATATATTGTCCACCTGGTTCTGTGCATGCGCAATGTATAAAATTGGCATATATATGGATGAAACATAGGAAGCTGACTAGCAGTCATTCTCCAGTGTCAGAAAAGGCAGCCTAGCCAACAACTTACGTTTCAATGGTGCCATTATAGGGGGGGGGGGACACTAATTATGAATACAAACAGCAATTAAAACATATCATAACTACCAGTATAAGCATGAACCGCATCACCATTGACACATAACCGTTGGGTGATTTGTGATAGATTGGTGAAAGCTTCTAATTGCCAATAGTTTTACAGCAAAAAGGCTTTGCCCTTCCCACTTAAATAAAAATAAAAATTAGACCATGCTTCCTCAAACTCAGTTCTCCAGATGTTATGAGACTACAATGACCACTAGTCCTGCTAGCTAGGGATCATGGGAGTTGTAGGCCAAAAACATCTGGAGGGCCGAGTTTGAGGAAGCCTGAATTAGACTGTTATAATCCTTGCTCTATTCACATGTAGAGTATATATATGTTCTATGCAGTGTATGGCTGATCATGGAAAGTATGCAGGTGAGTCTGCCACTTCATTCACTATTTTGCACCTCTCTCCATCTCCCAGCACCACTATTTTGTACCTGTCTGCCCCTGAGCCACCATTTTGCACCTGGCTCTACTGTAGTCGGTGGCCCTTCAGACCTAGCAATATATATATGTTTAAAAATGGATCCCACAATCCTGTCTTCTCATGCCTCTTTTAAAGGCTGGGATTGGAAACCAGATCTCTGCCATATGAACATCATTTTGTTCCTCTCTCTTTTTTTGGAAATAATTTTTAATAGATTTTTGCAAATTCATTCGCACAAATAGCATTATCACAAATATTAAACTTTATACAAGATTCTTCTGAATCTCAAAACTTCCCTCCTACCCTCCATGAGTTCTTTAACTAACTTTTTTAACTGCGTATTATAAATCTTTCTAATTTATCATCCTCCATTGTATCCAAAGTCTATGTATCATTGCAGAAGTTATTTAAAGCCTGCCAAAGAGTTCAAGTGTTTACAGTGCGCTGCAGTCTAAACCACCGAGCCTCTTGGGCTTGCTGATTAGAAGGTCGGCAGTTCAAATCCCCGCGATGGGGTGAGCTCCCATTGCTCGGTCCCAGCTCCTGCCAACCTAGCAGTTCGAAAGCACGTCAGTGCAAGTACTGTAGATAAATAGGTGGCGAGAAGGTAAATGGTGTGCCCATGTGCTGCTCTGGTTTCACCAGAAGCGGCTTAGTCATGCTGGCCACATGACCCAGAAAAACTGTCTGTGGACAAACGCCGGCTCCCTCGGCCTGTAAAGCGAGATAAGCGCCAGAACCCCAGATTCGTCTGCGACTGGACTTAACTGTCAGGGGTCCTTTAGCTTTACCTTTTTCCTTGATGAAGTTTTGATCCTCCTGATTTCTGCTTTTCCCGGTTAATCTTGCCATCTCTGCATAGTCCTGTAATTTCATCTGTTATCTTTCCATCTCTGGGCCAGGAGCATCCTCGCAGCTGTTGTAGCGTACATAAACAGTCTTTTCAGTTCCTTCGGTATCTCAGCACCTACAATTCAGAACAAAAAGGGTTCTGGATTGACGTCATTTTGTTCCAAAGCAGAATAAATAGGAAAGACGTAAGTGTATTAGAAGTCATTAATTGGTTTCACTTAAGAGGACTTTTCTTTACTACCTGGTTTTACAGCTTTTTGTTGGTGTTAGAATGTCTACAGGCAAACAGTATAAATGGGATCTTCGTTTGCTACTGTGAATCTATCTTACTTCCCCTACAAAAGAAATATATGTTGTGCTTCTCTACCGCCTGCCTACATACAGCACCTACTGAAGTGTATTTTTAAAATGCAAACTACCCTTAATGAGATACTTCTTTTAAATAAATGATAGTGAATGGATGTTCCTCTGCTATATAATCACATCTGCATCTGGCATCATTGAGGGAAGGTTGTCACTCAGAGAAAGCAATACTTCACACATGCTAGCTGTAATAAGTAAAAGTAAACTCAGAAGGCTGAACCAATGGAAATTAGTTAATAATGTATCTAAATAAGTTATTCACCAAAGATTGACAAGGAAAAAGTATTCTAATACATTTCTTTTAGGCATACATATATAAAAAAAATGTCAATTAACTTCAATGGATGAGTGATGGGGCAATCTGGAGTAATTTTGAAATTCTATCTCAGTTTTTAAAGTTCAAGCTGTCACATTTGTACACTGTATGTACACACACACACACACACACACACACACACACACACACACATATATATATATATATATTGTAAATTGCTTCAAGATATCTCATAGGAAGCATAGATAGACAGATAGATAAATAGATGGATGGATGGATGGATAGACAGACAGACGATAGATAGATAGATAGATAGATAGATAGATAGATAGATAGATAGATAGATGATAGATAGATATCATGGCAGAAGGGACATCAAGGAAGTTAAAGTAGTGGGTTTGTGAGTGCAGTATCAGTATCTTCACAGATACAGTCACAACAAGTGCCAAGACCTTAACAAAAGTAAGTAAAAAGCTAAAAAAGTACTTTTTAAAGTTAAAATGAGAAGTCTGTGGGGAAAGGTAAGGCACAGGGCAAGATAGATAACCCTAGACAGTTTCTTTGGCACATATTTGCCGCATGGTTAGTGAATAACATAGCATGAAATCATCTACAGCTGGTCTCGTTCTGAGGTGACCTAAGCCTGACTTTGAATGTGTGAAACTTGGCAAAGTATTTACTTCCAATACATATGAAACTTTATTCCAATACATATGAAACTCTTTCTTTATTCACACTTCCTTTCAAAGTATTTCAGTGTTAATTGTGCCGGTTATGCAAAGCATACCTTCATCCATGTGAACTTATTCCTTTCTTAATATCATTTTCTTATTGTTTACTTCCTAAAAAGGTAAAGGATCCTTGGCAGTTAAGTCCAATCGCAGATGACTCTGGGGTTGTGGCGCTCATCTCGCTTTACAGGCCGAGGGAACCAGCATTTGTCCACAGACAGCTTTTCTGGGTTATGTGGCCAGCATGACTAAGCAGCTTCTGTTGCAACGGAACACTGAAACCAGAGCAGCGCACATTCGGTTTGATTGATATATATATGTGTATAATTTGAAATAATGAATGTGATATAATTGGTTTTAATTGGAAAATTAATAAAAATATATTTTTTTAAAAAAAAAGAAACCAGAGCAGCGCATGGAAACGCCATTTACCTTCCTGCCAGAGCGGTACCTATTTATCTACTTGCACTTTCATGTGCTTTTGAACTGCTAGGATGGCAAGAACAGGGACCACAGTGCCACCCACGTCACCTGTTTACTCCCTAGTCACCCTTTAAATCTAAGCCATTAGGAGAGTGAATCCTTGAGACATGTCATTTTTCCCAGTGGTTGCCTAGTTTCCTTCCCCGGAGAAATCTTGCTAAGCCCCTTCTCTTTGTACATGTCTTCCCCAGCAATATATATATATTTTAAAAAGAGCCCCCACCCCTGAAAAAAGTGCCATGGCACCACAAACCTACATGCATTTTTCTATGGTTATTTGCAAAAGCCAAAAGCAAAACATTACGTGTACAGATATGATCTAAGAGCTGACAGACACCATTTTCAGTCAACTCTTGTTATAAAGTATTTATTGACATTGAAAGGTGAAAGAAACACTATGCTGAGTAATGCACTACTGTCAAACAAGGTGGCTTTTATTTTATTTTATTGCATAAAAAAACATCTAGCATTTATCCTTGTCACAGAGGTCTTCCTCTCTGTCCTTGCTGTTCATTGATGTCCTGCTAAGTAAGACTGGTGGCAGGAATAATAATAGCTTCATAGATAAAACTTGAAAATACCCCCTTGTACTTAGAAGTGACTTGCCCATTTATATGAGAGGAAGAGAATATTACCCTCTAACCCAGAGGTTGGCAAACCTCCGGCCCATGGGCTGGATCCGGCCCACAGAGGCTGTTTATCCGGCCCACGAGCTGCCCGGTCACCAAGCTGCCTACTCGGCAAGTCCTCCCCCGTGCTGCGCTAAACCGGCACAGCGCAGGGACTCGCCAAATAGTGCCAGAAACTGCGTCTGTGCATGCCCAGACGCCGAAAATCACTTCCGCACAGGCACAATTTTTGGCGTCTGGGCAAGCGCAGAAGCGATTTCTGGCTTCCGGGCATGCACAGAAGTGATTTCTGGCACCCCGGACATGGGCAGCGCGGCACCGGAAATCGCTTTGCCTTCTGCGCATGTCCAGCCCATGGATGGAAAATGTTGCCGATGCTTGCTCTAACCAGCCCTATAATTTCTAGAGCACTATGTATACATTGTTTTCTGGGGTGGGGGGCCTGTCTGTGGGCCCTCCAGGTGTTGTTGGACTACAGCTTCCATCAATCTTGACCATCAGCCATGCTTACTTGGGAAGTGATGGGAGTTGGAATCCAACCAAATCTGGTGGGTCAGAGGTTCCCCATCCCTGTTCTATGTGACCTTAGCCCCATGGTCCATGCATTGCAGAAAAAGAAGAAGAGGTGAATCAACTCTATTTCCACAGGTTCCCCTCAGATTTTAAACCCTATATTATTAGAGTTCTCTATCCTCCTGCCTCATATAACCAACATGCTTAAGTCTAACTAGTCTTAATCCCTTCATGCATTAGAGTAAACTGTCCTACAAGGCTTAGCAAGGTCATTCCCCTTAGAGTACCTAAGTTGCTCTATATTGTATACCGGTTGCTTGTTTTAGTATTTTATTTAAAACTCATAAACTGCCATACAAACACAATAAAGAAAGTTAGCATAGCTGTACCTGCTCCCCAAGCCCTGGTAGCAGAATAAAAAGTGAATGTAAGGGGAAGTTCTGATAGATTAGATTATATCAGGATAGGAGCTTCCTACATGACACTTGACCTTTTAGCATGAAATTGGAAATATCAAAAACAGAATATGGGAAAAGATTGTAAAAAAAAAAAGGGAAAGGGAAAAAGAAGTTGTTCCATATTGTAATATTGCCAGTTTCCCTGCATAAATTTTCCCACAATGTATCTATTTATTTGGAAGACTTATACCCCATATGCATTAGCATTTCTTAGGGTGCTTCCAACAATTTAAAACAAAACAACTCCAGAAAAGAAACACAACAGTGCTATAAATAGAAACTGGCCCGGCAGATAAAACTTTCTAAAATGAGGGCCAACCACAGTTAACAAAATACAATTTTTGTCAATTAAATAAATCTGCTCCTTTCAAGACAAATGCTTGCCAGAATAGTAAAGTGTAACCAGTAAGCCAAAAATTGGGGTGACCATGTCATCCTCAAACACAGGCAGGCAAGTAAAAGGATTGAAACAGGCTGTTTACAGGCACCAGCACATGACTTGTAGGAATCACTTGAGATGCATTGAAACCAGGAGCTGAAAATGTTCTGTAACCTTGCTTGCACAATGGGAATGATGACCAGTTAATACATTAAAACTGGATGAGAAGATGGTATTAATTTTCTTGCTTCAATATGTCAGCCTTTAATTCTATCAGTGATTCTTGTGTATCTATGTACATCCTTTCAGGTAAAATAGACTCAATAGACACAACATAAAAATTCATACATATTCGTCAATCCAGTTGATCTGATCTGCTGAGACCACCTGGAAGGCCAGGGAGCCCAAATGGTTGCGAATACCTCACCACCAAGTCTACAGAATAAATGTACAATCCTATCATGAGAATATCCCATTAAGCTCAAGTGGGGCTTACTCTCAGGTAAGTGTGCATAGCACTACAACTTAAATAATTCCATTTAAGATTTTTACAATAGTAGGATGAACCTTTCAAATTAAAAACACGGAATTAAGAGATCAGGATGTTTTCCTGCAAATGTTTTCAGCCGCCCTGAGCCCGGTTTTTGACTGGGGAGGGCGGGGTATAAATAAAAATTTATTATTATTATTATTATTATTATTATTATTATTATTATTATTACAAATTCAACTTTTTGTTTTCTGGTACTGATATCCTAAAATAAATGGAAAGTGGCATAGAATCCTCTGGGGAAAGGAAACCACCGCAGAAGGCCTTGCAGCATGTATGCTTTAAATGGTAGGTAAGTATTTTTTCAAAGGATTGACAACTGGATACGAGTCAAAGCACTAAAAGCTGAAATAAATGGTCATTTTTCATCACTGTCAAAGGTTAACGGGGGCCAGCTTGAGGTCTTCATAGTATAAGCAGTGGAGTTAAATATATTTATTATTGATCCAGAAGAAAAGCTAGCAAATCTGCTGAGAATCCAAAGTTATTTATAAGAGTCAAACCCAGAAAGGATGGTCTGCTCTTATATTCAAAAAACATTAGGCCAAGTACAACCACCAGCTGAATGTAGAGCTTAAACAAATATTTGAAAGCATTCACTTTTCCAGTTTCATCATTTACGTTTTTGAGCAATTTTAAGGTAAAATTTTATTCCTAATGTGAAGTATAAATTTGAGATATGGTGATATATTTCAGCATGTTTCAGATATGGAACCTCATAAATGGTAATCTATCATATACTAACAACCATTACACATTATCCGTCAAAGTGTTGTAAGGAATTTTTAAAAAACACACACAAAAAGAAAAGAAAACCCCCTACTATCAATGGCAAGCATTTCTCCTTTGATAAATGTCAGCTGGGAAAGATCTGAGGTAAATAGGTGGGTCTAGGGAGTATTGCAGTGATACAGACCCAGGTCTACTTGGCAGGACAGGTTCTGCAATGTTTCTTTCCCATCAAGATTCTAGGATTGGTAGTCCTAGTCCCCTGGGGGGGAATATCTCAGCTGGGGTCTGGGTGTGCCCACAACTAACACTGCCTCCATTTTCTCCTCTGCTCCAAGTGCGGAGTGGGTGGCAGTAGTGGTTTGCACGATCAACACAAGTAGGGCTCTTCTCAATCCAATTCTACCCGTATCCCTATAACTGAGGGCAAACCATAGAATATGCCCCAGAATGCTCTGCAACACAGAAGTATTTTCTTTGACGTGATGTGCCATTGCATATCAGCTATTAATACAGCCGTATCTAAACAACACTGCATGTCAACTACTGGGAAGTGCCAACGCTCAGCTAACAAATAATGAAATTGAGTATCACTGGGTGTCAAAGGTATATGAGATATTCAAACAGGTTCAAAGTACCAGAGAATATTAAAGATGAAAACCCATACAGGAGAATTTTTTTAGAACAAATTTATTTCAGCTCTTGCTATAATGAAACAAGACTGTACAGCTTCTCTCTCTCTCTCTCTCTCTCTCTCTCTCTCTCTCACACACACACACACACACACACACACACACACACACACACCATTCTTTGGGACTGATTTTCTCAAAACTTTGACTGCGGTACATGTTTCAGTAACAGATTATACTGTCCAACTAATACATAGTGTTCACAAATGGAAGAACAGTGATCATTCCCACTTCAAAAGCTCATTCAAAGCAAGGAATCTGGCTATCATTGTGGAGAGCTCAATGGCTAAAGTGGGAAGAAGCAGATTGGATGGATATACAATAGAGACTATGGGATGTGATAAAGAAGATACTTTTTAATATACAGAATGTATGATAGCTTCTTCAGTATTAGGAGTGAAATGTGCAGAACTGTTTCTAAATAGTTACAGATTTAAAACATATGACTAAGAAATTGAATTTTATTTATGGCATTTTAGCCATAATCCAGTGCACCAAAACCTATATGAAATCTATTGGGCTTAAGTTCTCCCTCCCTTTTGCCATTCATCTCAGTACATTAGCTTCCTTGAGTCATTATTAATAACCCATAATTCACACAACTGGAGACATTATTTTACATTATACTCTGCATCGTGTTGCTACTGTTTGGATGTTAACTGACAGCTGCCTATTAAAATATTAAATGTGGTTAAGTGCATTAGGGTTTGTAAATGTCACTGAGTTGATATTTAATGTCTGAATGCCAGAGCACTTACCTGGATGCCCATTGTGCTATTTTGCTGGCTTAACCTTTAGCACACAACCCATAAATTACTCCGGCATAACTTCATTGTTGATTAGCCCATTTAGGTTATATCTATCCGAGAAATTCAGGGAGTATTTGTGGGATGTCAGAATTGACTAATAGTCCTCAGTCTCTGTCTAGTTCAATTCTATTGAGATTTTATTTCACATGAAGAAAAAGCTTAAACATTTAAACATGCAACTTGCTTTCAGTACTAACCTATGCAATACCTAACCTAACCCTAAAAGGCCGGTTCACACAATGCATTCTTCATCCACACAAGCAGTCCTGTCATTTCCAGACTATGCACCTGGAGTAGGGAAACAAGAGTTTTCGGTTGTGGGCTGGACTACATGATTTAGAGAGTGGATTTCAGCAAAACTAGCTTTTCTTATCTCTATGTGCACATGAAAATTCCTGTGCACATGTGGCTGGGGGAACCCGGCCAGATGGGCGGGGTATAAATAATAAATTATTATTATTATTATTATTATTATTATTTAAAGAAACAAGAACATAAATATGCAGACCTCTTTCAGCCAAAGGAGCCACAGAAGCCAGTACAAACATTCACAACTTCTAACAGGAAAGAAAGGAATTAAACTGCTTTAAGCTAAGATTCCTGCATTGCAGGGGTTGGACTAGATGATCGTCTGGGTCCCTTCCAACTCTACAATTCTATGAATCTATGATTCTAAAAGATGAAACAACATTACATATATAACTGGCTAGCCCATGACAACATGTGCACCATTTTTCACTATCTCTACCCACCGCTCTGTGGAGGAACAAAAAAGTTGAAGGGAATACATTTTAAGGCAGAACTAGGACTGTGACTTCTGCTAACCTTGTAAGAACTGTCAGAATTGTACATCAAACATGTTTCTCCACTGAACACTGGGGAACATCACTGTGGGTGTGGGATCATTCAATCTAGCCACCCATTTTTATGGGACCCAATGTTATGCAGATTCAACCAGATCTTTGCATCATTTCATACCGAAAGTGATAATCAAAAGCTGACCTTAAACATGGAATCCATGTTATTTGATAACTCTGCGTAAAAATAATTTTCAGTAAAGAAGAGTTTGAGTTACATGGGATTATGCTGACATTGGCTTATTTTGGAAAGACCCAGTAAAAAGTTCTACAACAGGAGTCCAGATAATAGTGGATTCATTCAACTCGGCTTCCAAATCACTTTGACTTCATTAGCCCTCACATTTCTAGAATTTAGAGTGACAAGTGTCAGATACTGTCATATGTTAAATATCAGAAGTCAAACATCAAATGGCATTAGCTGTCAAATGCCTGATGTGAAACAACAGGTGTCAGATATTAAATACCTGAGACTGTTAACTGTCAAGTTTCATCAAAACATCAGATACCATCAGATACCAGGTGTCAAATATGAATATCAGATATTGAATATCAAATGGATATTTGACATCAGACTTTGCAGAGGAAGTCAGTTCTCAGAAAGACTTAGGAAGCTGATTCATTTTGGCTCAAATAATGATAGCTTGGGCCAGATGAAATGGAAGCCCCTGGAGCAGGGCCGGCCCTACGGCAAGGCTGGGTGGTGCAGGGCGCCGGGCCACCAGGGGGCGCTGTGCTGCTGAGCCCGTGGCAGCTGCGCTGCACGCTGCGCCTGCCAGACAGCTGCACTGGGAAACGGGGTGGGGGGGACGCCGGAGCGATCTTCGCACCACGGCGCCAGGGCGCCAGATATGCTTAAGACGGCCCTGCCCTGGAGGGTAAATTATTCAAAGGAGATGCTCATTCAGATGAGGATATCTCTGTGTTTCCCCATCAAAGACCAGAATGAACTACTGGAAACACATTTCAAAACCAAAAGGGTTCAGTTTTCCTGGACACATTTAATCTTGCTTCTGATTTCAGTGTGTTTTAAAACAAGGCATTGTTTGAAATTATTTTTTTTCAGGGGGTGTAGACTCAGGCTGCAATCCTAAACAAGGAAGTTAAGTTCCATCAAAATCAGCAGGACCTACTTCAGAGTAAACATGTTGGGATCGGGCTGTCAGCCTTCAAAGGATGGCTGGACTTGTGTAGGACATTTACCCAGGAACGATGTTAACAGAATGAATAGCAGCAGGCTATAAGGGCATTGCATCCCCTGCTACGTTGATGGTTGTCTGGCAATGAATGAGTGATACGGACACAAGCTGTCAAATGGGGTGCAACTAGAGAAAGCCCTCATTAAATAAAGTAATGGCAATGCTGATAGCTCCCTGCAGTGACTCATCATACAGATAAATGGCCAGATATGGAGGCTGACAGATGGTGAATGACACTTATATAATTGGAAAGTAAGTTTGAAACTTCCTAGGAGTGCTGTTGCTGTGTTTCTTTACATTTATTTTTTTTAAAAAAACATTTTATCCAGCATTGGCAAACCTTTCTGCTTGTTTTCTTAAAAACAAAAAAACAAAAAACCCTCCTATTTGTGATTTCCACTCCTGTTTGTGATTTCCACCCAGACACTATTTTGCTACATTTACTGCAGATATTTTAAAATAAATAATTTCACAGGTAAGGTGTTTTTTTTTATCCTGCACTTTTAGAGTGCATTCTAAGCACATTCATTATGAGGAGCGTAAGTACCAAACTAAGGTTTGCTCAGCTTGTAGTTCCAAGGTAAATGGGAACCATTTTAAATTAACATTCCATTTCCTCTTAAGGTTTTCCATTGTCTTGTCCCAGAAACATTTTGTCAGGCATTTCCACCTGCTTGAGCCCTTGCATTTTCTAATCAACAGCATGAGAAAATGAGTACTATCCATTCAGCTTAGAGCAACTGAACAAATCAACATCACTCTATAGTAGATGTTAGCAAATATTCTGAGTTTTAATTGCCTTACAGCCAAAACGTATTGCACATATTAAAATGGTTGCTTACTGAACCATGCTTAAAAATTTATAATTTAGCATTATTCCCAGAGAAAAAATATTTATGCAATTATGTTTTGCAAGGGAAAATGATTATTATTATTATACATACTGAAGGGGGTCTGATGTGTACCAAGAAAGGATGAGGTGTAAATACAGCAGGATGTTCTCCAGCCAGGATGAGATTTTAAATGATGCTGTAGACATTGCTAAATGAGTCATAAACTGACAAATGTCAAAACTGGAGTTAAATGATAGAAGGATTACAGCAGCAGATGATATTTAGTAGATATTGTATGACTAGCTTATGAAAGCCACTTGCCTCCTTGTAAAGGCTACTTGCCTGCACACCAAGAAAGAAGACTCGAAAGACATAGTATTTAGTAGAAAGATCATCTTTATTGCACAGCATTAAGATCTGCAGACAGTTAACTAAATTATGAAGGTACAGTGGTACCTCTGGTTATGAACTTAATTCATTCTGGAGGTCCGTTCTTAACCTGAAACCATTCTTAACCTGAGGTACCACTTTAGATAACGGGGCCTCCTGCTGCTGCCGCCCCACCAGAGCATGATTTCTGTTCTCATTCCGGGTTAGTGGAGTCTGTAACCTGAGTGTTTGTAACCCGAGGTACCACTGTATGGGTAGGTGTGTTGTAAGAAGGCAGCAATTTTCATTCCAACCTACATTTGTCATAATCATTGCTGTTTCTATTCTGCTACAGTTTGGTTTCTGTGAAACACTACCGTGTTTCTCCAAAAATAAGACACCGTCTTATATTTATTTTTCCTCAAAAACAACAACACGGTAGCTTATTTTCAGAGGATGTCTTATTTTTTTATTAAGTATGGTACAGTTTAACCTACAAGGTTAAACTGCCTATCACTATGGCTTATTTTTGGGGTATGGCTTATTTTCGGAGAAACACGGTACACTATTCATCTCACTGTCCACTATTTTCATAGCTGTCAAGTTCTCCCTTTTTTAAAGGCAAATTCCCTTATGCTGAATAGGCTTCCTCGCGAGAAAAGGGAAAACTTGACAGCTATGACTATTTTACCAAACTTATGAAGCTTATGTCACTACTTCAATGTAAAGAAATGTCAAAACATAATTTTAAAAGGCATTAATTTATGTGTTGTTTGCAGATGCATAGCCTACAATACAAAGTGATTGGTGATTTGTTCAGGGGAAACTGTATGTTGGGAAGGTGGTGGTGGTGGAGGGAGTTTGCAACTTGTGTGCATTTAACTTGTGCATTAAAAGGGGGTCAGAAAGGATGCCCGTTGTCCCCATTACTGTTTATTTGGTCCCTAGAATTCCTGATTCGAGATATCAGGGAGGATAAGGAATTTAAAGGGATTAGAGTGGGAGGAAGTGAGTATAAAATCAGAGCCTTCGCTGATGATTTGGTAGTTATGATGGAAGATCCGATAGAAACAATAAAAAATTTGGATAAGAAATTGGCGGTGTATGGGGAATTGGCAGGATTTAAAACAAATGGAGGGAAAGCTAAAATAATGATAAAAAATATGAGGAGGACAGATATAGAGGATTTAGGCCAAATAAAGGATTGGGAAGTGACGAATAAAATAAAATATCTAGGGGTAATATTAACACCAAATAATATAAACTTATTCGAGGATAATTATGCTAAAACATGGATCAAAATTAAAGAGGATTTGGAAAGGTGGACCGGGCTCAACTTGACGCTAGCAAGTAGAATATCGGCGATTAAAATGATGGTCTTGCCTAAAATGCTTTTTCTATTTCAAATGTTGCCCATAAAAATTAAAAAAGAGACGTTTGAGAGATGGAAAAAAGATCTTAGTAAGTTTATTTGGCAAAAAAAGAAAGCGAGGGTTCAGTTTAGATTGTTGACGGATGCTAAAGAGAGAGGAGGGTGGGGGGTCCCAGATTTAAAGCTGTATCATGCGGCAGCCAGCTTATGTTGGATGAAAGAATGGTTCACCCTAGAAGACAGAGATTTACTGAGACTAGAAGGATTCAGGAATTGTGGAGGATGGCATGCGTACCTGTTGAAAGAAAGAAAGGGGGATTATAATCTATTCACAAATCATATAATTAAAAAGTCACTGTTTTATATATGGGAAGAATATAAGAATTTATTAGAACCCAAAACCCCATGGTGGGCATCGCCTTTCGAAATGGTGGCAATGGATAGTAATCCGAAGGGAGGGAAGTGGCAGACATATAAAGATCTTGTGGAAAAAGTAGATGGTGAATATAGATTAAAATCATATCAACAGGTTGAGTGCTTCTGTCAAAGTTGGTTTCAATACTGTCAAGTACAAAGTGCATTTAATAAACATAAAATGATAGGTTTTTTGGAGAACAAATCAAAGTTACAAGATCTATTAATTGATAACCCCAAAAAACCATTGGCAAGAATCTATAAATTTTTACTAGAATGGGAGATGAAGGACGAGGCGGTGAAGCATGTGATGATCAAATGGGCGCAGGATGTGGGAAGAACAATATATAGTGAACAGTGGGAAAGGCTATGGAGAATTGACATTAACTTCACAGCCTGCATGGGAATCAGGGAAAACATCTGGAAAATAATCTATAGGTGGCATCTAACACCTGGAAAGTTAGCAAAAATATATAAAAACGATGCCGATAAATGTTGGAAGTGCAAGGAAATTAAAGGGGATTATTTCCACTGTTGGTGGGGTTGCAAAAAAAAAAAAAAAAATTTGGACAGAAGTTTATGAGAATGTTAAAAAAATATTAAAATGGACATTCGAGAAAAAACCCGAGATCTTATTGTTAAGCCTGATCCCGGAGGATGTGCCTGCAGATAGAAAGAACATCTTGCTTTACGCCTGCGCCGCGGCCAGACTATTAATAGCACAAAATTGGAAGGGAGAGAAACTACCGACTATACAGGATTGGCGCATTAAATTAGTGGAATTTATGAATTTAGCTAAACTAACTGCGATAATCAGGAAAGTCCCCAAACAGAAATGGATAAAAGAATGGAAGTACGTAGAGGATTACCTTCGAGCTGAAGGTATTAGTGCTAGATGGGTAATTTGCTCTGATTAAATTCACACAAGGTTATGGGAATTGTAAGAATAGGTGAAGAAAATGAGATAAATGTAAAATGATGTGTTTTTTAAGGGAAAGCATAGTAATGTTCAGTATAATAGGAAACCGATATGTAAATGTTGGGAAGTTTATTGTAATCTTATTTTTTGTACTTTCTTTTTTTTCTCCTTTCTTTTCTTTTTCTTTTTTTTCTCTTTTCTTTTTTCCTTTTTTCCTTTATTTTTTCTAATAAGTTTCTATTAAGTTTTGGTTTCTTTCTTGTATAATTCTGACTTATGTTTGTACTAATGTATTTTATTTGTGTTGATTTATGTTATGTTATGTTGTGTTGAATTATATGGATTTTATTGTTAATATGTGTAATATTTAATAAAGTATTTTAAACTTAAAAATAATAATAATAAAAAGGGGTCAGAAAGGGTTGCAGGAAAAATGACTTTGGCAATCCCACCCAGCGCTAAACCCAATGTGTTTTGACTATACACGGTTTTGGCTTTCTTTAGGTGCGACTTCCGGAACATAACTCCTACGTAAATTGTGCAATTGGGCTTACTGTGCAATGTTTTGTACATATTATTCCCCATAACAGGATGGTGATTGCATGACATCAAGACCTTTCATTCCAAAGGCAACCTGATTTGTTTTCTGCAAGGCAGCAGAAACCCCTGCACTAGTAAGCCACTTTTTAAAGCTTAAAAAATAATAATTTAATTTAAAACATACTTTAAAAAGGCAACAATTTAATTTAAAACATACTTTAAAAAGATAGCAAAGAGTAGATAGAGGCAGCCCTTGGACTACTTCATTATTATTTTTAAAATGTGTGTATATGAATGGAAGGTGTTTTGTATGAATTTGTTAATGGTCTAATGCAGGCATCCCCAAACAGTGGCCCTCAAGATGTTTTGCCCTACAACTCCCATGATCCCTAGCTAACAGGACCAGTGGTTGGGGAAGATGGGAATTGTAGTCCAAAACATCTGGAGGGCCGAAGTTTGGGAATGCCTGGTCTAATGTTTGCTTTTAAATGTGTTGTAAACCATTTGGAGACATTTGGCTAACAAACAACTAGCAAATCTAATAAATTATCCTAATAATAGTATTAATAATCCATGTGTTTTTTTACGGATTTGTGGGGATTTTTCCTCTCACAAAAAGTGAGTGAAATGCTTCAGGGCAAGCTCTAGTCCAGGCATCCCCAAACTGCGGCCCTCCAGATGTTTTAGCCTACAACTCCCATGATCCCTAGCTAACAGGACCAGTGGTCAGGGATGATGGTAATTGTAGTCCAAAACATCTGGAGGGCCGAAGTTTGGGGATGCCTGCTCTAGTCTAATCCCAAGCCATTCCAAGTCAGCCAGAATTGGTCGTGGGCCCATGCCTACACTTGGATCAATCAGAATGAAAAGAGGGATGCGGAGCCAATTTGGCATTTGGAACATATGATCTTTGTTTAGCTGCAGCAGTGCACATGGCAGTTTTATCTGGCCACATCAGGACTGGAATATGAATGATTAGAAATTGGGTATTCCTGACCTAGCAGTCAGTTTCTTGAGAAACCTTTAGGCTCCATGACAAATTTTGGAAGGAGCCATTGATAGTCTGGTGACAAATCTGATAATGTCTTATTCTGATGGAAGTTGCAGAACTACCATTTTTATTTGCTAAAATATTCATAAATCGGGGGAATTTTGTTTTGGATGGGATTTTTTTCGCAACATGAATAGTGGGTAATGGTGTAATACTTAATGAGCAGAGTAATTAATGCACCTGGCTGGTGGATGACAAATGCAGATAAATGTGGACTAATGAGTTTTGGAACAAAAAATAAGGAGACAGTTCTACAGTTAAATGGAAAATGAACAGCAATGTATTGACCTAAAAAGGGATCAGGGAGCAATTATAGACAAATCCTTAAATCCTCTAGCCCATTAGGTGGCTAAACTGGAAAAAATAATAATAAATGAGAGACTGCAGTGAATACTAAAGAGATCCAGTATAACTCAAGGGAGATGGTATTATATATTTTGCTTAATGAGACCTTATCCACATTGCTGGATACAGCACTGGCAATAAATAGAGATAAGCCCAAACCAACTGCAGTGACTCATTTAAGACAAAAAAATTGGACAGCTTAAGCACCATTGGGGGGTTTAAACAAGTGGCTTGACTTTCAGAAATTGTTACTATCTCTCATTGAAGCAATTGAATGAACTTTCAAGTAATTGATCTCATAAGAACATCAGGAGAACCCTGCCAGATCCAACAGCAGCCACACAGAACTGCAGATTCATCATGTACAAAACCACAGCTTCCCTTGAGTCTTCCATGAAGGAAGATGTTGGAGGCAGGAAGCCTCTAAATATCGGTTACTGGGGATCACAAGCTGGGAGGAGCCCTGTTGAACTCAGGTCCTGCTTGAAGGCTACCCATAGAAGAGCCAACAGGGCTCTTCTTGTGTTCTTAAGATGCCCATGCCAAAACCATTTGAATAATCCGTCTCTGCTTATCATTTAGGTTTGCAGAATTAAAGTGGATTTAAGCACTGTCTTAAAAGGGGGTGGTGCAGTTAGTAAAGTGATGTGGAATTGTGAATTGGCAAGGCAGCATATTGGCAATGACTCAGCTCTCCCAAAGGGTATGGAAGAATGTGATTCTAATGACCAATACCTAGAGATGAAGGTCTACCAGGATTAGCATGCTGTTTTATGGAAGTGAGTCATGGGGGGCAACTTACACCCACCAGGAGCAATGCCTCAGTGCCTTTTATATGTGCTGTGTCAGGAAGATTTTGGGCATCACATGGCAGGACAAAGTCTGAAAGATGTGTTCTCCCAAGCCCACATTCCCAGCATGTTTACACTTCTGTTTCAGTGACATCTAGCATGTTGGCAGATGCACTCTGCATTAAAAAGCTGTCTTCATATGTGACATGAAGACTGGGATGAAAACCCGCTGTATGGGAATGCATTGCAGATGACTGCAGTGTCTGGAGACAGACAGACAGACAGACAGACAGACAGACAGACAGACAGACAGACAGACAGACAGACAGACAGACAGGTTGTGGATTCACAGCAGTGACCAGAGGATGAATGACCAGAGAAAGAGAAGACATGCCACGGTGCACCTGTAGAAGCAAAACAGGAGGTTTTCATCTTGCAATAAAACATGCATCTTCCATATCGGTCTCTGTAGCTGCAACAGTACTGTACAGTAATTCTGCAAAGCGGGTTCTCCACTCATGGAGAGCACGTGTTGCGGAAAGGTTAACAAGTTGGTTTGGATGGCCACAGTGGTGATTGGGCTCTTTATGTTGCTGGGGGGAAAGGTACATTGCAAGTTAATGTTTGACAGCCATAGCTGTTAAAACTCCTGCACGCAGCTTGCAGGTTTCACTTTTGCTGTGTGTAACAGATTTCCCGCCCTCCCTCCCTGTTTAAGGGTCCTTTTTGCAATTGACATTGCTATGCCTGTCATGGGGTTGCCTGCTTTGGAGCAGGGGCCTGGTAGGAATTTTGTCCAATTGGCTGATTGGCTGGTGCCATTTGGTCTTTGCCTACTGCGTAGCAAATCGTCACAACTTGTAAGGTTACGGTTAGGCATTGGTTAAAATTGGTTGGTGGAGGGGTAAGGAATCGGCTGGGCCTACCCCTCAAAAATGCTGCTGCTGCTGCTGCAAGGGTATTCAGTTAAAGGAATCCAGGGGCTCGACATGCTTTTGTCCGTACCCCCTCAAAGGGGCTAGGGCCACGCAAGAGCCCCTGGGAGCATTTGGGGAGAGGTGAAGGGCCTGACACCCAACTCCATCCTCTCTCAGGGGGTGCTTACTTATACTGACTTCCCTAGATGGCTAGCGGATGTCAGATCTGTCCCAGGGTGGGGTACAGTTTGACGGAACCAATGCCTTGGCAACCACTCACATTGGTTGTATTTAAATAAAGTTGTGACCAAAATAATGCCGAAAACCTCAAACTTAAATTACTGTGTGAAGTGTGAATTATTGGGGGGGGGGGGGTATTGGGACCTTGACACGCAACAGTTTGACTTTGCTTCCAAAGACACACTCTTCCATTGTCTCCTGAGACAGCTGAATGCCAATAACAACAACAATAACAAATGATATCAACACAAAATTCCATCTTACATTAATTGAGTCACTCTTAAAATGTGATACTGCAATATGCAGGGAAGTTGATAATACCTCTGCTGGTTTTGTAGTTGCTTTTTGCTTTGGAAGGATTAATAATAAAATGAAACAAACCTTATTCATGTAACAAATGCAGTGTTGATTTGAGACATGCCTCTGATTTCTGTGTATGTGTTTAGAATGCACATTCAGATATTGCACATTGATATTCTTTCACAGTTAGAAACCCTGTGCTGCCCCATATGCTTATTTGTCTGCATCTTATTCGTCTGCAACTTTTCATCAAGCAAATAATAAACAATGCACAACATTTATTTTAGATGGAAAATTGCTGAGGGCTATTTTAAAGAGGCTCCCTTCCCACAAATCTGTTGACTAATTATTTTTGTGTGTTCTAATTGGGGGGACCGGACCATTAATCTAGTGATCTTGTAGGTTTAGATTTTGAAATGGAGCTCTGTATCATGATTCTCAGTCACACAGTGAACATCATTATGACTTTGTATTATACATTGCATCCAACTAATATCTATTCAGAGTAGGCCCACTAAACTTAATGCACCCACAATGTTGTTGTTGTTTAGTCGTCTTAGTCGTGTTTGACTCTCTGTGACCCCATGAACCAGAGCATGCCTTGGAAACTCTCACTTTCTTCTCAAAGCTTCTCCTTTTTTTTTACGTCCATGAGCTTTCTTGGCAAAATACTGGAGTGGTTTGCCAGTTCCTTCTCAAGGTAGATCACATTTAGTCTAAACTCTCAGCTATGACCTGTCCATCTTGGGTAGCCCTGCGTGGCATAGCTCATAGCCCCTTTGCCATGACAAGGCAATGATCCATGAAGGGGCACCCAGAATAGTCATGTCCATTATTTTCAATGCATACAACCCAATGTATTTTGTTGGAGATGTAGGTTAGACTTCTTAATGCTTCTGACTCTTAGGAGTCACCATAGAGCAATAGCATAGTGGTAGAAACTAAACTCACAATGACAAGCACACAGAGTAATTCTCTGCTGACACTCACAAAGCAGTAATTTTAACAAATTACTACCAAAAGGCATGAGAATTTTTATACTGAAAACAAATGGGATTCCAAAATGAAAACAATTGTCTAGCACACTATAAATGACTCACAGCTGCCAAGGAAGAGTTTCATCACCTAGGTCTATATGTTCAAATGTGCATTTAACAGTGTAATTTATGTCTACTTGGAAAAGCCCCATTACTTCAAGGTAAGCATGTATGTGATTGCAGCCTAAATTTCCCTAAAATCAATTTTTGTTTTTGTTTTTCTGACAGCAGTTTAATTTATTGTTCAGCTCCCTCCAATTTCTTGTTTGGTCCAATGAATCTGAGCTTATTATTTAATAATCTATACTACAGTTTTAGGAGAGAGAGGGGGAGGGGGAAAGGAACCATGATATTTGAACTAAATTCACTGTACCTTTCACCTTATGACATGAATTTATCGGTCCTCAAACACCCGGGTGAACTAGTGCCTTAGTAGATGGACACCTTCCTGGGGCAAAAACCTTCTGCTAATGTCATTATGGCTCCCAGAAACTTGCACCCTCCATTCTACTAGTATGTATTTCTAGGGCAGCCCAGAAAAACTGCTTCTATACTGCTAATAGATTGTCATTTCTGGACATAAACAATTTTAATTAATGGGTGGGAAGAGCTAGGATTCTGACCCTAGGCTTTCTTTTGTGTGTGGAGGGGGGGTGAAGAGAAATTTCTGGACTCAATGTCCCATCAACCCCAGCCGGCACTGTCAATGGTCAAGGCTAATGGGATTTGTAGTCCAGCAACATATGGATGGGCACAGGTTCTTCACCCCTGATATGAGGGTTCATCCCACAGCAGATCTTGAAGTCTGGATGCACGTAGGGGCAAAATCCAGCATAAATATTGCGCTTTTCATCTAAGCTGGTCAGATAAAATAAAAACCAGCTTGCCCCTTGCATATCTGGCAACTAGTTGAAAAGCAAGCCAGCAAACAAACAGACAAACAAACACACAAGAAAGAAAGAAAGAAAGAAAGACCATGCTAAATTCTTCCACTGCTCCAATCAGCAGAGAACTCTAATTGCATTTTTTTTATCGCTTGCGTCCATAGCAGCTATCTGCATTTTAAGTGGATGGTAATTTAACTAGGTAGCTTGGATGAACATTCAATTAGGCCCCAGATGAAGCGCAGTGTGTCCACTGAGAAGGCTGGGGGGCATCTAATGGTTAACATCAGGTGCTCGCTCCTGAATCATGCTCAGGCAGCAGGAGCTTTGTCATTTGCTCCAATAAGGGTAGATCAGGTGAAAAGGAAACACAACACGTCTGTCATATGGATGTGCAGGTATTCCGTGAGCTTCTGCACAGAAATCAATGAGGTTAGCTGGAGTGTAAGTCAGTACAGAACATAACCCGTGAAATTTTGAGTAATGAAAAGTATCCAGACATGCATGTTATTAGTCATCTATTGATTTTTGTCATGTGTTATGCTTTAATAGCAATTACGTTTTCTGGCACACTTCTTCTTTCCTCCCCCCTCCCCTCTGTCTCAGCATTTAAATTGTTGCTTCTTGATTAGTCAACAAGAAAAATCGATACCCCCTTTGCATTTCACTCCAAAGCTTTGATTCAAATACAATCTGGGAACTAATCAAATGTTGATCTAGCTGTTTCAGTCACAGGAAAGCAGTTTTCTAATGCCCTAATCTTTCTTTGTCACTAAAGGGCACTTTTTAGTTCATTCATCACCAGCCTAACTCTCTGCTGCAGTCAAAAGGAAAGATCTGTTTCTGACTTTGGCTTTATACAATTAGAAATTAACTATACCTATTAGGTCATCTTACATTTGCTTTGCCAGTGTAAGGAAGATGCCATTGAGCATGTTGTAAGTGCTTTCTCTAGGCTGTCTGGGGAAGGGGCATGTGCTTCACATGCAGAAGTTTGAATCCCTGATGCCTCATAGGTCATCTAGTCCAACATCCTATTATTTCCCTCAACCAGATGCCTCTGGGACATAGCTGCCAAGTTTTCCCTTTTCTCGCGAGGAAGCCTATTCAGCATAAGGGAAAATCCCTTTTAAAAAGGGATAACTTGGCAGCTATGCTCTGGGACGCCCACAAGCAGCATACAATGCAATGATCACAATTGATCAGGCCCTGGTGAATGTCAGGGCTGCCTTTTGTCATGAGTCTCTTGGAGGCATTGGGGAGAGGCAGTACCTTTAGTGAGGGCCATGTCATGCTCCTTCTGGTGTAGCCTCTCCACCTTTGATCCCCAACCTGCACTCAGCTCTCACCTGCGCTTCCAAGAAGCTGGGAGCATGTGAAAGCAGCCACACCCTGAGAATGGCTTTGGCTGGCCAACTAAACCAGGTAATGGTAGGCAATGGGTCTCAAACCTTCAGTGAGTTAGGGGCTTCCACAGCATGCAAAAACAGGTGCTGGCAAACGAGACCAATAGTGGGTCCAATGATCAATAAGGTGGTGTCTGCATGTGCTATAGAGGGAAGAGGGAAGAGGGAAGAGGGAAGAGGGAAGAGGGAAGAGGGAAGAGGGAAGAAGAAGAAGAAGAAGAAGAAGAAGAAGAAGAAGAAGAAGAAGAAGAAGAAGAAGAAGAAGAAGAAGAAGAAGAAGAAGAAGAAGAAGAAGAAGAAGAAGAAGAGGAGGAGTTGTTTGCAATTTAGTAGCTTGATCACTTTCATAAGTGTGTAAGAACCAATGAATTGCCATGCTGGGTGAAACAATTGCTCTCACTAACCCAACACTCTGCCTCCAACAGTAGGACAACCCAATAAGCAGCAAGATGATAATCAGACCATTCCCAGCTGCAGCTAGCAGCCACTGATAGACTTATCCTTCATGAACACATTTATCCCTTTCTTAAAAACCATTTATTTCATCCTGTGCCAATGAATTTCGCAAGTTAATTGTGTGTTGTGTGAAAACTGCCTCCTTTTGTTCATTCTTTCTTTATATATACACAATACATTAACCAGCAGGGGCCACTGACTGTTGTAATGAGCCAGGAAGCCAAGATTAGAGGCTTTCTAATGTATACATTCACTAATTCTTTCAGCTAGAAAAATTGGTTGCATGAAACTTATCACCTTGGCTGGATTTCTTTCATCTCCTTCTCTGACCCAAATAGAGCAAAAACACTTTCTTTGGCAGGCAGCCTAGCTTTTATCTGAATGCCAAAAAGACCCGGGGCAACGTCTAGGATATCAGTGTCAGCTACACCTTATGAATGTTGCTCTTTAGGTTCAGGTGAGAGGGACGATGGGGAGAGAACAGCCATCAGTCAGAGGGGTTTGAACTACTGGTTACGTAGCTATGGCTGGAGGGAGTGAAGATATTGGCTCATACATTTAACTCTGGAGCATTTAACCGTGCATTGAGTTATTCCTGAATATGTTGACTGTAGGCCATAGACTTCTGAGAACTTTACTTAGGGTTGCACTGACAGCTGGAGGGCACAATTCAGGCCACTCTCTCAAATTAGAATCTGATTGAGATGAAGAATGAAAAAGATAGAATTCATTTTGGATGGAGATGTCCATGCTATACCTTTCTCTCTCTCTGTACTAGATACCAATCTAACAAAGTTACATCTCATTTGAACTCTAATTACTGTCTCTGCATCTACCTTCCACATCCAGAGGGCAGAATTTATTTATCGGAAATGGTGTGTGTGTCTGTGTTCAAGTACTCTCTACTTTTATGATGTCACTCAGTTGCCTTTTAGTATTTGCGCTTTGGGATCTTTTGCAGTCTCAGCAGAAATTGCTTGTACATGCATTTCATGAGCCATTTTTGATATAGAATAAAATAGTTTGAGTGGCTTTTTTAAAAAAAACAAAAATGTTCAGTCAGCCGGTGTGCTGCTATCATGCAGGCAGTGATGCTTTCAGAAAGTCTGCTTTTTCTCCTCCAACTTCAGAAGAACACCTATTATCAATCTGTGTCTAAGGTTGTTGTTGTTGTTTAGTCGTTTAGTGGTGTCCGACTCTTCGTGACCCCATGGACCATAGCACGCCAGTCTATGGCGTGCTATGTCTAAGGTACCTACCTATAAAATGAGGTTTATAGAGAAGTCTTTGAGTTTCCTTTCATCACTGCTAGAAGTGATGAGATTGTTCCCAGTATAATTTCTGCAATAGTCCAATGCACTCGCCTCCTGCCAAGCGGCTTATACAAATTACAAGAAACGCAATGGTAAATGTTTTTTTAACACTTGATTTTGGACTCCAACATAGAAGTATATTACATATTTTATTAGCTCATTTACCACCTACCATGCTGTATTATTAGCTAATTCGCTAGTTACAATGTAAAAGTGCTTCTTGTCTGATATCTAGTTTACAGTTTTACAAAATTAACAATATGCCTTTGGAGCATTGTTTGATCAATTCAGCACGCCTAAAGAATTTGTACATTAGGAATAAATTCTCTGTCTCACCTATGTGATCCCATGGTCCAGGGGAGGACTGGAGGGATGTGCTTGGGTGGATCTGAATATGATGTGGATCTGAAGGACCAAGGAAAGGACCACCAGCCCTAGAACTAGCATAGTAAATTCTTCTCCCACTGTTCTCAATGGAATGGAAATGTTTGGATGAAGGGGTGGGAGCTGGAAAAGGATAGAGGAACACAAGCCTAAGTGCTGGAAATGATAGTTTATCTACTTTTGGTTCTCAACTGCTCCACCCTTTCGGATTGCATAGTTTGGCAGTAGCATACCAATGGCTACTAGCCATGATGATTATGTTCTGTCTCCATGGAAGGAGTTGGTGTGTCTCTGGATACCAATTGTGGGGGGACACAAGTGAGGGAGAACTTCCATGGGCCTCTGATGGTCCACTGTGAGAACAGAGTGCCAGGCTCCATGGGCCCTTGGTCTGATACAGCAAGCTGTTCTTATGTCTTTAACATACCATACCATGGCATCTCTCCCAATAACAGCCTGTCCAAGCTTTGAGATCAGTAGAAGGCATTTTCTCAATGCTCTATTGTTGTGGGAGGTTATTTCCAGTAAGAGGTGGGTGCATTTTAGTGGCCAAAAGTGTCAGCCAGAAAGCCAACTGTTCAGATCTGACATTCTTTCTAGGAGCTCATTGGATGCCTTCTGCAGGGCATGATCTTGCACTCTCTGCTTCCCATCTGTTCTTCAGGACCTTTTGGTGAAAAGTAGTTCATGTCCAGAAGATGGGGGGGGGGGGGCTTCCTTCCCCTGGAAGTGGCTGGGCTGCCTGCAGCTGCACCCGCGTCTTCATAAGGGGCGATATCTGCAAAGAGTAATAAAGAGGAGCACAATAAAATGAGGTATGCCTGTATTCTTATTCATGTTTCCTTTAATTAAGCAATATAGAAATGCACGCTCTCTCTATTGCAGTGATGTATGCCTTGTAGGTAGGCACATTAGATTACATTGGATATACTGATTACTGCAAATTCAAAGAGACCAATGATCACATTAACCTTTTGGCAACTATGTGACAAATTAATCTCTTCCAAAGTTGGGTAATAAAGCAATGAAATTATCTTTCAGTGTAGTACATTGGCATCAGTTTTTCTTTACTAAATAGTTTGACCATCAAATGAACAAGTAAACTAATCAACAAAGATTTATGGCCACATATGCACAAAGTAACAAATGCATGTAATAAAACCTTCTTTGACGTTTCATCGAAGGAGTGATGTGCAATTACTGAGATGATAATAAGACATTTTAAAAAGTGCTTGTAAATGTGTTCCAAAACTAATTTCAGTGTCAAAATCAGTGCTTGTGTTCTCTCTACCAAAATGTAAATGAACAGAAGCATCCAATTCAATCACTTGAAAGGCACTAAATTAAGGGACTCTATTTTTCCTCCTATTGCCACTAATAAACCTTCAAATTTGGTGCTATCAACATGAAGTCAAAGAGTAAATTATAACAGGAAATGAAGAGTTTTTTTACCGCATTAAAAAAAGCTACCGTACTTGGTCCTTCTTCCAATATGTATTCTTTTTAAAGTCCACCGGTTCCTCTTCTAAGGATATTGTAGCAGTTCAGAACTTCATTTTGAACTTTGTTGGGTTTTTCCATGGGAGCTTCAAACTATAACAGAGATTAGTAAGAGTCACCCGCTCTGTGATCATCATTGTAAAGTTCAGAGATTGTAGTCCAGAATCCTGCTTCTCACAGTGGCTAAACAGATGCCTATAGGAAGCCCCAGACATCCATCAGGAACTGATCTTCAGAGATATGCTAGTAGAGAGAACAACTAGTGGCCATTTATTGGTTTAGCACCCATTAATGTGTCTGGGCTTGTCCACACTTCTCCTTGTCTCATGACTAGAAAGAACAGGTCTGAGCAATTTTCTGCTTGCCCCTTGTTTTCTAGTCATGGTTTCAAGTGGTTTTGCCTTTGCCCTGCTGCTTTCCCCCAGAAAACCCACTCTTTAATGCTAAGTCAGAACAAACAGCAATCCGCAGAAAACAAATTGCCATTTGTTCCCATTTAGCACTAATCCACAGGTTTTCCAGGCGGAAAGCAGCGGGGTAAATACAGGTGTGGTTAAGCCCTTAGTGGTCACACATCTTTTAATACATAACTTGATAGGTTAACTACGGACTCTGTACAGAAGTATTTCTTTTGTCTGCCCATTCAGCTTCATTGGAT
Organism: Zootoca vivipara; assembly: GCF_963506605.1. Taxonomy (NCBI): domain Eukaryota; kingdom Metazoa; phylum Chordata; class Lepidosauria; order Squamata; family Lacertidae; genus Zootoca; species Zootoca vivipara. Next base: position 45,730,512 of record NC_083284.1, on the reverse strand, counting down.
GACCCCAGAGAAAATATCTCTCAATCCATTTATATAAACATCTCCCCAGTCCCCTCTTCCTCACTTTTCCTCCAACTGGAAAATCCAAAGCCTTGTAGCCTTTCCTCATAGTGGAGTTGCTCCAATTGCCTGATTATTTTGGCTGTCCATTTCCAAACCTTTCCCAGCTCTATAATATCCTTATGCAGATGCAAAACTGCAAGAGTAGCAGCATCCCAAGCATGTGGTCGCACCAAGGATTTATGTAAAGGATGCACCCTGGCTCTTAGATTCCATAACTTTTACCCTCTTTCCAATATTGTGTTTAGGCTAGATTTCTGGTTGGAATTTACAGGAGCCACTCAGAGTTCCTCTGCTAGAACAGAGCTGTAAGAACTGCAGGATTATCTCCCCAAGCACTCAGAACCTCAGTTGTACATTTCTACAGAACTGTTGCCTTAGGGTTTAATTCCTGAATGGTATGTGGGAGTGGGGATCATTTCCCCTGGAATGCAGTGTGTTTGCTGTGTCATTGTTTCAACTGGTGATTAATGCATTAACTAAGTAAAACTGATGTTTTACTATGTTTTTATATGTGTTGTAAGGCACCCAGATGGGTGAAGTATAAATAATAAAGTTGTAGTACGGTAGTAGTAGTAGTAGTAGTAGTTGCTATCACTTAACTTCTCTTCTCTAACAAATGCCTTAATTTTGCCTGTAGGATTTGTTACTGGTGCTGATAGGCCTCCTTAGCAAAGGTTCCCCTTGTGCTACTCAGTATAAAGCAGTTTCCAGGGCACCTAAATTTCTCCTACACCCCCCACCCCATGGGGGTTAATCAGAATTCTAGAACCTTCAGGTTGAGTGAAGAAGAAGTGTGCATTTGCCACCGATATTCAAGAATCACCATCGTGGATACGGAGGATAGATTATAATGGTGCAATTAGAGCAATTGCTCCAGGGCCTTTGATGTTGCAGGGACTCTCAGCTGTGCAGCAGCTGTGAAAATTCCACATTAGGAAAGGGATTGAAAGTAAAACTACCAATATCATAATACTATTATACAAATCTATGGCGTGACTGCACTTGGAATACTGTGTTCAGTTCTGGTTGCCACACCTCAGAAAGGATAGCATAGGGTTGAAAAAGATGCAGAAGTGGGCAGCCAAAATAATAATGGGATTGGAGCAACACTTCCATGAGGGAAGGTTCCTTCACTGCAAGAAGTGAGGTTACAGGGAACCAGGCAGAGGGCCTGCCCTGTGGAATGCCCTCCCATCTGATGTTAAGGAAATAAACAACTATCTGACTTTTAGAAGACACTTGAAAGCAGCCCTGTTTTTAATGTTTATCTTTTATCATGTTTGTAGTATTCTGTTGGGAGCCGCCCAGAGTGGCTGGGGAAACCCAGGCAGATGGGTGGGGTATAGATAGATAGATGATAATAATAATAATAATAATAATAATAATAATAATAATAATAATAATTGCAACATTTGTGGCCTTTGGGCTTAGGAGAAAAGGCAAGTAAGGGGCAACACGATAGAACTGTATACTATTATGTAAGGTGTGGAGAAAGTGGATGGTGTTCTTTTCTCCCTTTCTAATAATACTCGATTCACTGAACAGAACAGACAAAAGAAAGCACTTTTCACACAGCAGCACATACTTGAAGTGTGAAATTCACACGCATATGACGTAGTGATGGTAACCCACGTGGGTAGCTTCAGAAGAGGATTGGACAAATTCATGGAGGATAAGATTATTAATACCTAGAACCCATGATGACTATGTTCTTCTAGCTCCAGTACTGGAGGCAGTAAGACTTGCCTTGCCCTTTCCTGGCTTGCATCAGGTGCAGAGGGGGGGAGATGGGAAGAGGAATGTGGGGATGTTTGGGGAGAAGAGTTACAACATCCTATGAATTTCTGGAGATGCTGCAGCCAGGAAGTGGCGGGAATTTGACCCTCAAAGGCTGCAGCATTGCTGCATTTTCACATACAAGTGGGCAAGCCAAACTGCACATGCTCCGTGCAATGTTTCCGTTCTCGCCCTTCCTTCTCTTTGCTTTGCTTTGTTTTGTTGGGGTGGTATTGTTTGGGAATGTGCCTTAACAGGGCTGTTCAGCTATAACAGAGCTCTTGAGCAGGGAAGGGAAAAGGTGGTACTCTGGGATGTCTACTGTTTTCTTGTAGGTTTAAATCATTTTAATTCTGGGTGTATTGATTTATTTATTTTAAAAGGATTTCACGTGTTCATTTTTGGCGATAAGGATGGGGCGGGGGCTGCTGTTGGAACTGCTCCAGAACTTCCAACCACCTTAATCCAGCCTTGGTTGTGGATGCTAACTGATTCTGAGCCATTGTAATTACATTCATCATTCATTTAGAGTTGATTGCCTCTGTGCTATCAATCATCCAGTTTTAAAGAGGGTCCCCCCAAACAAAACACTTCAAATATATATCCTTTCCACTTCTGCCCCCATCAAGCTTTGCACCTCAGTCTTATACTCAAATATACATCCCCTCAGAACGTAAAAAATAAAAGGTGAGATTGATGTTTTTGAGCTTAAACAGAATTTGTATATTTCACATTCAAGGTACATCCGCAGATGATACAGTGCTAATCATCTTAGTCTAGCCATACATGATGCATTATTAAAAGATACTTGAAAGCATGTAGTCAGTTAGAAAGCAGGATTTGCTGCTGAGCAGAACTGATAAAAGTGCTGAGGCAAAACAGGTGACCTTGTCATAAGACATGTGCAAACAGTTACATTATAGGGAGATCCTTCCTTTTACACCAGTATGAATTTGCAGACTTAGTAATTACACTGGCCTTGATTTATACAAGTTGTCAGAGAGGATTGCAGCTACTCATGAGTAAAGACGCTCCACTCCGTCCTTTCTTTCAGGGTTTTATTGTGCATGCTATTTACAGTGCAAGAGTATCGGGAAACATGACTGCTCAGTCCGTATCAGAACCTCACAATGGCTTCTTCCTGGTCTTCACCCAGCATAAGAGCCTGGGAACCCCAAAACGCCGCCCCCTTGCCCTACGGGTGCTGGCATGCCTCAATTCAGGCGTCAGGGGAAACGGACGCCCTGTGTTCGATGGCTGTCTCAGCTCCCCCTCCCCTAGCTCTCCCTCAGAGCGGTGCAATGGCTCTATAGCATACGAGAGCCCTCTCTCCACTCCACTCACTTCCTCATTCCTCTCCTCTGACTCGCTGCTCGTGCTGACGCTGGGTGATGAGCTGGTGAAAATGATGGGTGGGGGCTCTCTGTAAGGAGACCCCCCTGACACAAGTTGTTTAAGATTTTCATCTTTATTCATAAAGAACCTGTAGCTAAAAGCAGGGGTGGGGAACCAGTGCCCCTCTGCTCGCCCCAGTGTTGCTGTTCAGCCATTTCCATCATCTCTTGCTCTCAGAGATGCTGGCTAGGGCTGAAGGAATGTGGAGTCCAAAGACATCTGGAGAGTCACAGGTTTCCCATCTCAGTTTTAATTTTTTTACTCCCAACATCCACTGCCTGTCCACTTTGCCAATTTGCTATTTTGTGCATAGCTTGAAGAGTGGCTGGGCATAAGGACCTCTTGGAGAAAGCAGGATGAATGGGACACAAGGAAATAAAAACAATAATTCAAGATTGGAAATGTGACAGAATACCTGCCTAGCCCTCAGCTATGATGCCTCCCTCTTTCTGTGGCCACAGTCTGCTTCCATATCAGTTGAACTATCTCATTCTCTCTTCTCTAAGCACTTGAAAGTGGAACATGCTAATTGTCACCTGCTCTTTTGAATTAATGAATGTGCAGCTTCAGTCATTATTATTCCCTCTTCTAAAGTTCCTCATTATAATTTATTTTCCGAATGCTATATTTTTTTTTCCCTTCAACATTATTAAAGATAAAATTCAAATTAAGAATGCTGGCATTTTCATCACCCACTAACACAATCCTGACCTTGCTAGAGAGAGACATCTTGCTAGAATGCAGAACTTTACTTTCGGAACAATTCCCTCTGGATGTTGTTACTTTTCAGGCTACTTTATCTGCAGCACTTGCATTAACAATGTAGAATAAAATAAAGAACAAGGTCCTGGTAAATCCCAGTAGACCTGACTTTGCTCTGAAGGACAGATTATGGTCGAGGAAACCTCTTCATATTTCTGAATAGCATAACAAATATGGTTACATGCCACCAATTTCCATGAGTGGTGCAAGATTCCAGGGACTGCGGACATGCTTTACCCAGGCTCCGTGTTTCCTTTCAATGAGGCACAGCGGAGTCTATGATATATGGTTTATTTGCACATATATACAACCTGAGTCTAGATGGAGTCTAGATTACTCTCTAAGGGGGTGCTGTCCTTTCCCATACACACAGCAGCCTTGGGGCTAAGAACAGGAATCATCCATGTTTTCTGTCTCTTTGTTACAGCCTGCCAGTTATCTCCCATGGTGCTCTTTGCCTCCCAACTTCTTCTTCATTGTCACCACTAACACAGAAAAACTGTTCTTCTCCAACCTCAATAACAGTGGTTCTGCATGTGCTTTTAATGCTGTGTTTTTATTGTGAGCTGTCCCAGTGAGGTGGGGCATAATCAATGAAATAACAACCAGAGGCAGATTTAGGGGACTCCAAACAGATCTGTCGCACTGAGTGCCGAAGCGGACACCACAACTATGGAGTGCAATAGGTGGGGGTGCCGAATTTTGGCGTTACACAGGACAGAACTGAAATTTGAGACCCCAGGTTCTGCCACTGCTACAGCAATATAAACAACAATACGTAAAGAGTTGGCCAGGTGCAGGTGATCTGTTAGCTGATGACATAGCTGCCAAGTTTTCCCTTTTCTCGCGAGGAAGCCTATTCAGCATAAGGGAAAATCCCTTTAAAAAAGGGATAACTTGGCAGCTATGGCTGATGATCAGAGAAAATAGTTTAAAAATAGTAATGTCAAGTGGCTATCCAGACAGGAGGCCACAAGCCACAGGAGGACTGGCCATTTAGCTGCCAATACTATTTCATCCTGGATCTACTTGGGAGGAATAATTTACTTGGGAGGATGCGAGCCATCACCCAGATGCAGGAAATGACCCGGCAGAGAACCTGGTAGAGGAAGTGACAATATAACTCCCTTACTCTCATCTGGACCTTTGCTGCGTTAATACGGTAGCTTCCTTCGGAGCTCATTAATGCTTCATTTTCCTTGCCCCTGTTCTGACTACATTGTTGACTCAGGCTCCAGCCATAGCTGCCAAGTTTTCCCTTTTCTCGCGAGGAAGCCTATTCAGCATAAGGGAAAATCCCTTTAAAAAAGGGATAACTTGGCAGCTATGGCTCCAGCCTCCACATCTCATGCTGGTCATGACACTTGAATCATTAACTATTTCTTCCACATTTTTGGATCTTGGGCTGGAAGTGTCCTTGTCATTGCTTTGAAAAATAAAACTACTGCACTCTCCAAAACAAGATGTTGTCTTGCGAGTGGCCAACCAGATGCCTGTGGGAAGCCTGCAAGCCATAGCTGCCAAGTTTTCCCTTTTCTCGCGAGGAAGCCTATTCAGCATAAGGGAAAATCCCTTTAAAAAAGGGATAACTTGGCAGCTATGCTGCAAGCTGGACATGAATTCACAAAAGCACTTTGCCTTCCTCCAATTTCCAGCTACTGGTATTTAGTGAGGCTGTGTTTTGGGGCTACTTTAATAACAAGGGATTAAAAGGTGAGTTTTAAATATAGTTTTTTGTTCATATCTGTCAGGGGGACTCCCTACAGGGAGCCTTTCCCCGCCATCCTGACCAGCACTTCACCCAGCGACAGCACGAGCAGTGAGTCGGGAGGAGGGAATGAGGAATGGAGCGTGAGGAATGAGGTGTCTGAGCCCTGGCAACGCTATGGAGAACAGAGCATGCAGGAAGGGCTCAGAGACATGTCAGAGCCCTGGCACTGCTCTAGTAGAGGGTCAGCCAATGAGGGACTCAGCGAGACGTCGGAGCCCTCTCCTTCCGGTGCCCGAATTGAGATGCGAGCCCACACGTAGGGTGAAGGGGTGGCGTTTTGGGGTGCCCAAGCTTTTATGCTGGCCGAAAAGCAGACTGAAGCCATTGCTGGGTTCTGAAAGTGACTAGGCGGTCATGTTTTCTGTTATCTCTGCACTGTAAATAATATGCACAATAAAAACTCTTAAAGACAGGGCGGACTGGAACGTCTTTACTCGAGAGTAGCCACAACAATCCCCTGACAATATCATTAGCTTTAATAACTAATACAGAAGTGGAATTTTCGATTTGGATTCAGGACTAACATTTTTGTGGCTCTCATGGTAGTTTCTATACAATGCATTGCATGGTGAACACTTTTATTTCCCACAGTCTCTCCCCACCGCTGACTTTATCACTTAGTTTCTGCATGAGTAATTAGAATTTCTTAATATCTCTTAGATGTCAGTTGTAATTGAATTTACAAAAGAAATATCTAATCATATTGTTCTGTTATTCACGAGTCTTTACCAATTAGTTGACAAGCAAATTACTGTGGCATGGAATGACTGAGGCTTAACTTTGCTGTCAAAGGTGTTCATTCTTTCTAGAGTAGGCTAGTCTATCTTAGCTTGCACGAGGGGTGGATTAGAATTTCATAACAGAGCATATTCAGAAATGGTATGTGACATGGTTTAAGCAGAGCAGAAATGAGGTCACAAAATCTTGCAACTTTTTACAGTTAAATATTATCATCCTGTCTGTAAGCAGACTTCCACAGGAGATCAGGGTTAGGTGTGTAGAATTAAACCACTTTAACCTCTCGTTTTCACCACTGACAAAGGCAATAACATTTTAAAATGTTAATCATAAATCCTCCTTCTGCAAATAGGATTTCTCTTATTTTACAAAATGCAATAAAATAACATTGAAGTTATTAAAATGGCTGTTATTTTAATCTCCACTAATTCTCTTTGAGAATGCAGTTTTGATGAATGAGTATTTATAGAAAAAGTAATAACTGGAAGATTAAAGTCTTGATATTTCACAATGTAATAGATATTATTACTGACAGATTTAACCTGGATCTTTTTAGACATAAAAAATTAAACCACCCACACATCTGTGTGACAGAGTGGCTTTCTGGACCATTAGCAAGATAGAGAATTTGTCACGGGGAAAAACATCTTTATTGAGCAAAGGGAATATAATTAATTTCTCTCATCCTGAAATATCCTCACTTGTCAGATTTTGATTATGAGCATTTCAAAGGCAAACTTTGCACCGTACGGTATAATAATAACCTTACATGTTTTAACCAGCTAAGTACCATACAATCCCACCTTGCTATTCTAATGTTTCTGAAGAGAAATTGACTTCCAGGCCAAATACTGTTCATATCCCTGACTTAAGCTGAGCTATTCCTACCTTTGGGTCTCTCTGCCCCCCTGCCAGCATATCAGTTCCTGCCACTGCCAAGGTAGTAGGGCAGTAGACAGTAGATTCTCAGACAGAGACAAGGCAAATGAAGTCGTTCAGACTAGACTAGAGAGCAGGAACAACACCATGCAGAATTTTATTGGTGTCAGTTGTTATTACAGTACCTACTCTGACAAGTTACCCTGCAGTGCTGTACCAGCTGTGTCCTGCTTGATGTCTAGAAGACCACAGGCTGAATGACTACCCAACAACCTGATCTGTGCTCCCTACCTTGTCACACAAGGTGCTCTGCTACCTGCTGTGCCTGATATTTTACCCCAATATACTATGTTTGGAGATTTCACAGTTACTGTTGATTTGCCGTTCTTTGCAGACGAAAACGTTGCATTTTCTAGAGCAGAAACCTATCCCGAAAGATTCCCTCTACCTGCACCTCACACTAAAAGCTCAATTGGCTTGGACTCCATCTCTTCTGGCCTCCTTGCCCTGCCTTCAATCCACTGTGATGTACAGACACTATGTGTCCCCTGTGGTGACCAAATGATAGGGTACTTGGATACATGGATTATGATGTACAGTGTGGCGATGCACTGAAATCTTTGGAGTGTGTTTTCCAGAAAGAAAGGGACCCTGGGACTGAAAAATTCATATATTGTCGCATATTGTAGAAACGTTTGTTGAAAAACACACTGTCCTTGGATATGTTTTTTTTTTTTTTGGTCAGGGGGTAGGGTCTGGGGGCGAAGCTGATCTTACAAGTGCAAAACACTCCGACTGGTAATGTGAACAGTAAATGTGAAGTCTGCAGAGTTTACCACAGAGCCATCATTTAACATGCAGCACTCGTCTCAAACGCACACGTTCTCCAAACAATTCCTTTTGGCACCATGTTTTAAAGGTTAATTGACTAACTTTGTTCAAAAACTTCTCCCTTGCCAAAAATGGAAAACGGCTCATGGATTGTTTCTTTTGCTTTAGAAATGTCTGACGATTTCTACCTAGTTTTAATTCTACTGACAAATTGCTTCGGGAATGAATTGGACACACTGCATTAAAATACTTTTCGTTGTATTAAATCACCAAGCATGTTAATTTAAACAACAGTCCCTTTACAACCCTGAAGATAAATGTTCAAAGGACAGGAAATGAAAGAAACAAGTCAATGATGTGATTCTTACCCCAGCACCTCTTACTGAAAATAATATCAGTTGTTTCGTGGCACCCCCAATCTCTGCATGATTCCAGGGATTCCAGGTGCTCACTCAATGTTATGTTTCTGCTAGAAAATCAACATCAGAGACTAGTGTCTTTAAGAATTATGGTTTATTTTACACACATTTCACCTAAAGCCTTCAATGGAGAGGGTGCAGAACATTACATCCCAAGAGAGTCTCTCCTTGCCAGCATGCATGGAGTTCTGCCTACTTGTTCTGCCACCTTGTTCTCAGCTGCCTTTGCAGAAAACAACTTCTCCTCTTCCACTTCCGGCATCCCCCTTGTCGCCCTTGCAACCTCCAGTTTCAAAAGCCTCCTGCAAAAGGAACTGTTTCATGTGGTGACATCACACCTTCTGTAATCCTGGCAGCCACCTCCTTCCTTGTATTGATGCCGAATGTCTCACCTTTTGTCAGGGTAATGAATCTTCTGTCACTTGTATTTGTTCTTGGGTGGCACCTCTCTAAGCCCATCTCCTGAGAAAAGTTGGCTTGCCTTCAAACCCCACATTTACTGGTTTCAGAAATTATAGGGAGAACCTGGCACCCAGGACTTTTAGGGGATTCTTGTACCCTGCAAACCCATAACACTATCCCCGCCTCTAGAAAAATCATATCTGACCTCAGATGTGTGATAAACCAAATGTTGTTGTTTAGTCGTTTAGTCGTGTCCGACTCTTCATGACCCCATGGACCAGAGCACGCCAGGCACTCCTGTCTTCCACTACCTCCCGCAGTTTGGTCAGACTCATGTTGGTGGCTTTGAGAACACTGTCCAACCATCTCGTCCTCTGTCATTCCCGTCTCCTTGTGCCCTCAATCTTTCCCAACATCAGGGTCTTTTCCAGGGAGTCTTCCCTTCTCATGAGGTGGACAAAGTATTGGCGCCTCAGCTTCAGGATCTGTCCTTCCAGTGAGCACTCAGGGCTGATTTCCTTCAGAATGTATAGGTTTGATCTTCTTGCAGTCCATGGGGCTCTCAAGAGTCTCCTCCAGCATCATAATTCAAAAGCATCAATTATTTGGCGATCAGCCTTCTTTATGGTCCAGCTCTCACTTCCATACATCACTACTACGGTAGGGAAACCATAGCTTTAACTATGCAGACCTTTGTCGGCAAGGTCCTCTATTAAAAAGAAAATGCCCAGGAGGTTTTTCACTCTGCTCACCCACTTTGGTTGTGGTTGGTCTTTTCTATTGAACACCCTTGGTGTGATCGCAGAAGCTGCTCCAGCCTTTGGTTACTTTGCTGCCTGTACTGCCCCATTTGTTGCTTGTGGCATTCCTCCATCACTGTGAGCTGCTCAAGAGGTGCTGCTGCTTCTTCCTCCATTTTGACCTCAGGCACACTTAGCTCAGAGGACTTTCCCGCGAGGAAACAGATCCCACTTGTAACAACAGTGTCACCTCAGGGAGTCCCAGGCACTCACTCAGGGCTGTAATTCCATTGGGAAACCAAGGCACAGTGGAAACTTTAAGAAATAGAACTGTGTGCCATTCACATATTAATGGTCCTTCATTCCAAATCTCCCAATGACTGTTCCTAAGCATTGCATATAGCTGTTAAATAGCACTGGGAACACTACAGAGCCTTGTTCAGTTATAAGGGGGCTGAGGCACAGGCTATCTCACTCTCTGGAACTGTTCCTGCAGGGAAAAATTGAACTGTCATAATACACCCCCTCCAAACGCCAGCCTAGAACCCCAGGAGAACAACATGGCCAATGGTATCAAAAGCTGCTGATAGATTCAGCAAGACTAACAGGGTCACACTCCCACTGTCCAAAGCAAAGTATATGGGTGTGCTGTGTGTGTGTGTATTGGAATTCCATATATGAAGCAGTTTGATCTTTTGCAAATAGGATTGCATATCTTGACTGGGTGGTCACATTTTACAGCTTTGCTGAAGTAAGCCTCTGAGTGTAGGGGTTTCACAATGAAAACTGCAAAGCAACATATCTCAGGCAATGTGACAGTAAACAAAATGATTCTGAAATTATGCTCAATATGGAGGCATCAGGATCCCAATATTCTCCTTGAAGAGGGAGAACATGATACGTGCTGTAAAACTGCAATTACTCTCCACGGGACTATCTTGGGCTTATTGTGTCCTGATGTGTACCACGTGGAAGATACTCGTCAATCATGTATTATCCCAGCCCAAGAGGAATCTTTATGTCTTGCTGAATAAAAGGATTAGGGAAATGACTCACCATGGCTAGTACAGATAATGTATGGGCGTGAGGGAGAGAGAGAAAATAGGAGAGAAGGGTTCCTCTCTCTACATAAAACCAGCGTCATGACAATGTTCTCCTTTTTCAACTGATAAATGCCTTAGGATTACTAGATTCTCCATATCTCATTTTTTAGGCAGCAAGCTTCACACACACACACTGTTTTTTTCTGAGCAGTGCTATGCCTGCATAGACCTGTGGCACTTCACAGATTTGTAGTGAACCTTATAACCTCGCAAAATGGTAAATAGATGAAAGACTGGGAGAGGCATCCCATGAAATATAGAGAAAAAATCCCTCCACAGCTACTTAACACTGCTCAAAACTGCAAAGCTGAGGCAAAGAAGGTGTCATGACTGACTTTTTTTTTTTGTAGCAATGGATAATAATAGCAGCTTACTATGGTGCAGACTGGAGGTCATTTCAGCTGAGTATTTACAAGATAACTTCTCATGGCATTTATTTCTCTACACATTAGTGTAGACCTGGCCTTCAACTTTATGTGTGTGGACTTCTTTGTGGAACTCTTAAAAGTGCTCTCCTATACATGTCTGCTCTGTGTTTCTCTGTCTGTGTGTGCAAGCATGCTTTTCATTTGATTTGGGAATAGAGAAGAATCAGATATTATTGATTTCAATTTCCTTTCTTCTGCATCAAGGAAAGATCGTCTTTTTAAAATCAGATTTTTGTAGAAGCATTCAAGGCACTGGTTTTTTGTATTTTTTAAAAAATAGATCTACTTAAAATGGTTTAAGATGTTTCTTGCTTGAAACTGCAAATCTTTGCAGTTGTGATTCAACAAAAACTATAACCCTGATTTCATTCCCTGTTATGTGTACCCCACCCCGTCTGAAGGCTAACCTGATTATAAGCCATAAACTCTTGGCATCTATTTTTTGGAATTTACCTCATTAAGCATAATATATGGTTGCCCACCACCACGATCTCCAAGCAGTGAGAAATTCCATGGATTCCAGGCACTTACCCATGGTTCGGTTTCATTGAAATGAGGGACAGTAGAGACTGTAATGTACATCACTGTACATTAACTTGTGAAGGTCTTTTGGCTAGTGGAGGTAGGGCTACAGTTTTTTAAGAGAGTTTTCCAATATTGAAAACTGATCAGGAAGTGATTCAAATAAGTTCCTCTTGCCATTTTTGCATACTTTCAAGAGATAAGATTGCGTAGTAGAAAGTTGTTTGCTATTATTTCTTTGAAGTATTTAAGCAGGATGAGAACTTCAGGTATGCTTAGGGGGGTGGGAAACAGCAATGAAGCTCAAATAATAAAACTATTAAAGTTCAAACATTGATGAAAGTGAAAGCCTTTATCCTGAAGAATAAATGTCGTAGCTGCTAAATGTAAGCCCTGTGGTACTTTGAAGTCTAAAAGGGAAACTGGGCTATGTGTTTTCACATGTGAATTCTCCTCAATAAGTCAGCGTAGGATTAAAAAATATTAACAAAGACAAAGTTTAAAAAGTGAAATATACTGATTTATCACCCAAAGGCTGCAATTTTGTGATAAGTTTATGTGAGTGTTAGGTCAAACAAAAGTCACTGTATAATAAAGTGATATCACCTTACACAAAATGACAGCTGGTAATAATTTTGGAGTTTTCAAGTAAAAAGCAAATTGATCTTCAAAGAATTGGGGAGGGCGGGAGAGATTACATATTTTTGAGATCCTATTTTCTGTGATGTTTTATCGTGATTCCTACAAACTATAATTACCAAAAAAATTAGAAAGAGTGTATAGTATCAGTTGTGCTTACAGTATTATGCAGTGCTTGGAATAAATTAGTTTGCCTGAATGAAGTTTGGTTGCAAAATCTCTGAAAGTAGTTATTGTAATTGCTGGGTGAACTGAACATAATTAAATTCAATTTGAGGTAGTATTCTGAATGATTTCTGTTAATATTCAAATCATTTGACCTTGTGGCAGCTACTTTGCACTATATTTTGACAAATTTCCACAAAAAGCTCAGCAACGTTTGTGTCCTGATTTTCACAAGATGGCAACCATTTTTGGAAGATCTTGTTAGGAGTGAAAGATCTAAGCAGCTTGTCGCATGATGCTTGATCCCTAGCTGGTTACTATTTATGTCAACATTTTGCCAGCCTATTTCCTTCCAGATGTTTTGGAGTATAGCTATGCTAGCTGGGGATGGTGGATCTGGAGGGGAAAGGGTTGGTGAAGACTGGTCTGTGTTCGTGAAGAGATACTATTTCATGTAAATGTGCATATGTGCTTATATGTGACAAGTTCAGCCACACCGGTCAAACAAGATCGGGACTTTCAATTTGAGCAAACACTGAAAGAGCCAAGTTCAAAGACATAGGGGTAGATTACAAGGGCAGGAACAAGTCTCCATCTTTAGAAAAGTACAAGAAGCAGGAGCTCATTTAAAGAGAAACTGAACTTTGTGCTGAACCAAACGGTCCTAAAGTCCAATTCGCTCAGCAGAAAGAGGCTTGTTTGCAAGAGTTTGACTTATCTGGTGAATAGTTTGAAGCAGTGTTAATCAAAAAGATCACCTAGAAGTGAACATTTTCTGTAGAACTGGCTGATATTCATTCAGCCACAGACTGTCTGTAATGGATTGCTACCAGCCAGTTAAAAAAAAAAGTTCACTATACAGAATTATGTTCTGTCTGTCCTTGGTCTTACAGTGTTGTATCCACAGCATCAATTTTCTCTTGTGTTCTTCAGAAGGTCATTTAAAGCTCTTTTACTTGGCAAGTTGATGGGGGATCTAAAATATTGTATTATCTCCAGGCATTTTTATTTCCCAGTGTTCAAAAATGAGATGAAAGTTAACAACAAAGGTTAAATTCAGACAATCTGGCACTTTTATTCCATGAAGATTAAGCTTGGTTTTCAGTAATTTTTCCATCCAAGCTGATATATGAATTAAAAAGTTGAATGTGTAATAACCATAACAATCTGTGCCCAATGCTGTACAAGTGGAGTTCTGCTTGCATAACAGGATTTCCCCTACTTTCCTCATGTGCTCCCCAAATCTCCTCTGGATAGTCCACCAACCTTCTGGAGCAGATTTTGAAGGTACATGGGGGGCTGCAAGGGAGAGGAATGGAAGCAGAAGTCCCAGTCCACAAACAGAAGTCTGCTGCATGAGTAGAACAGAAGTGCTGGAGGCAAACAATGTGTTTATTAATGCCATTTATAGACTGCCCTTCCTCCTAAAGGCCCAGGGGAGTGCAAAACATTAAAAATTACAATCAGTAATTAAAGCACCTAATAATTACAAATAATAATAATAATAATAATAATAATAATAATAATAATAATAATAATTTATACCCCACCCATCTGGCTGGGCTTCCCCAGCTACTCTGGGCGGGTTCCAACAGAAAAATAAAATAATCGATTAAACATTAAAAGCCTTCAGATGTCTTCTAAAAATCTGGTAGTTGTTTTTCTCTTTGACATCTGATGGGAGGGCGTTCCACAGGGCGGGCGCCACTACCGAGAAGGCCCTCTGCCTGGTTTCCTGCAACTTGGCTTCTCGCAACGAGGGAACCGCCAGAAGGCCCTTGGCACTGGACCTCAGTGTCCGGGCAGAATGATGGGGGTGGAGACGCTCCTTCAGGTACTTAAAATGATATAACAATACAGCATAATAACAAAATGGTTGACTCCCAGAACCAGCATATGACCTTCATGCCCAGGTGAACAAATACATGCTTAACTGGCGTCTGAATATTGGGAACAACCACACTTTCCCTTGGAAGGAAGTTCGAAAGTCAAGGTGCCATCACTGAGAAGGCCGTTATATAGTTGTGGGGTTTGTTTGTTTGTTTGTTTGTTTTGTATGTAGATGGAAATATATTCTTCCTTTACCCCACTAGAGGAAAAATGCTATTAGGAGAGAATCATAGAACCACCAAGAGCCAAATTGGGTCATTTGTCCAGTTATCCTTGGTTTCAGCAGATGAAATATGCCTTTGCCTACAAAAACAAAAACAAAACACAATACCACAAATGGCCTCAGGACCCTGTGCTGCAAGAGGTGGGAACAGCTACCATTGCAATATTCTTGATATGCTTGCAGTAGTATACTAGTTGCAATAATAAACTGTGTTGAAGCCATCACAAGTCCAGTTTTCTATAGGGAATATGCCGGACTTGTATATTTATTTATTTATTTATTTAAATGAGTTTAAATACAGCAAGGCATAGAAAATGCCAATGTTTACAAAAACATAACTATGAAGCTTGAGATGATAACATCTTTTTATTGTAAGATCTTGGTGACTACCAAGATGACTAACAGAGGACTCCTACCCACAACAGAAAACAGAAATATTTGTGAATTTTTGTTGCGCCTCTAAATAATATGTTTGGTTTTTTAACTCCCCCCCCCCCACCCGGTCCTTCCTGTTTTCGCATGCTCCTCTTGTGTGCTTTTTCCATATTTGAATATTATGGACAGATTATAATAGTTCACTTACAAAATTTCAGCTAACGTTTTCATCTTTATGTGTGTTATTATAGTCAAGCTTTGGCAAGAGGGTAATTAGCTGATGCCAGATTAGGCAGGTTAATCAGGGGGAAAACATTATAATAATATTTTGCCCATAAACACTGTTAAGATTATACAGTAGTGAGAAACAGAGAACTGAGACATAATCTCTACAATGATGCCAGTATTTTTAATTTTAAGTGTGCCCATTTGGCCTTTTAGAATCTGCAGTCAGCAACCGATAACTAAATAGATTAGTAAACATGGACTCCCATCCAGCTCTTCAGATCTATGCTTTGGCATAGTGTGCATAATTCCAAATAGATGGAAAACCCTGAAAAGACAAAAGAAGTGCCAGTTCATGTAAACAAGTCCAGAAACTTAACCCAGTGGAAACTGAAGAAATGTCAAACCAAATGATACATTTGTAATATCCTGGGTAGTGATTTGCAGGCTCCAGAATGTTGGGGGTCATCAAGCAAGATCCCAGTGTCAGGCAGCAGAGGAACCAACCCCCAAGCCAGGTTGCCAGGAACGGACAAGACAAGGGAATAGTTCTTACCATCAGCTTTTATTCAATAGTCACAGAGAGAGGCTTGGGAATGTGGTCTCTCAGAATAATGGCATTGCTCCAAGTGAGTCTCTACCCCCTCCTTCTCTCCTCTTCATGGGTCATCACTACGGGTGCCGAGCAGTGCCATCTTCCTCTGAGGTCTCTGCTCTCCTACTTTCAATGCTCACCGGGTTCTGGGGGCCAGTTATGGAATGCTTTCTAAAGACACTGTGTCTGTGGGCTCCCCCCCCCCCCCCGGTGCTCCTTCTTCCTCTTCTCCCATGATTTCCCAGCTTTTCCCCACACCTGCCTCTGAGCTGTGACCTCCCTCAAACCCCTGTTGTATTGTAATTCTGAACTGTCTTCTTCTTCTCTGGAAGGGTCAGGCTCAGTGGTGGAGCTTCATGC
Source organism: Zootoca vivipara (assembly GCF_963506605.1). NCBI lineage: Eukaryota > Metazoa > Chordata > Lepidosauria > Squamata > Lacertidae > Zootoca > Zootoca vivipara. The sequence goes on along the minus strand of NC_083284.1, from coordinate 45,714,211 downwards.
TCCGCCACTGGGGGTGGAGAGCAGGCGGGGACGGGGCTGGTGCATGTCCCAGGGCGGACCGTGCCGCCCGCATGGGCGTGGTGCGCATTCTGGAGGCGTGGTGCGCTGCCTGCAGGGGTGTGGTGCACATTCTGGGGGCGTGGCGCACCGCCCACAGGGGCATGGCGTGTGTTCTGGGGGCGGGGACTGCCATGATGGCACCCTACTGGGATCGCGCCGCCGGTGGCGAAACGCTCCCGTTGCCTCCCCTCTTCCTATGCCCCTGGTCAGACTGGGGAGGCGGTCTTCACCATTCCTCCTCTGCCCAGTCCCTGACACGCAAATTGTTTCCCTTAACCTGGAAAACACAGGGCATCCAAATTAGGAATTCTCTCACACTGTCCCCAACTATCTTCAGTGCTAAAACAGCACCTTTCCCAATATCAAGCATCTTGGATGCTACAATCTGCAGGTGAAGCTTTGGTGGTGGTGCCGCCCTGGGGGCTGTCCAGTTGGTGTTGGCCTGAGCTAGGGCTTTTTCAGTGGTGATTTGCCATTTGTGAAATCCCCCTACCTGGTGAGGTGCATTTATACATGCAACAAATTGCCATTTGCCATTCTGTTTGTGCCAATAATAGATCGTTTTATTCTACAGACTTTCGGGCATATCAATACTGTAACATCACCTTAATTTCCACTGCTTTCTCCTCCAAATAATCCTGGGAAGTTTAGTTCATAGGGATTCTGTTAGAGAGCCTTCATTCAGCCATTTCAGGATATATATTTTTGCCTGCCACAAAAGGCGGTCATTTTCCTTGGCAGGGGTGGGGGGTGAGAATTTCTTTGAAATTTTCACTGGGGCAAGTGGTTTGAAGTTTACCTTAATAAAGTTCCCAAGTAGCTGAGTGATGTGTCCATTCTCCATGTTTTCCATTCTACAGCCCCTATTCAGAAGCCTCTTCAAAAGCCCACACTTCTTGTAAATGCTGTGGGTTGACATCGTGACACCCACTTTGTGGTATTGGTTCTGGCAGAGTCTTTCATAACACAGAGCAACCAAATTATCTCAGGGTTGTTGTTGTTTTAAGTTGTATTAAAAAATTAGATCATAACTTGAAGCCTTGACTATGACATTAAGCGTCAATTCAACAGTGTCCTGTAATACGCAGCTTAGTATCTCAGAGTCCCAAATAAAAACAAACAAGATATTGCCTGTTTTCTTTAGCACTTAAATCACATTCAATACCTTCCTGTTCCCATTTCTTATAATGAGTATTTCCGTTCCAGTGTTGTATACAGAAACCTCAACAATCCAAAGCCTTTCACATCATCTGCTACCTGATCTGGAGTTAGAATGGAGGATCTTCCGCATGTAAATCATGTTTTCTACCACTGAACTATGGACTTTTTCTTCTATGATATTCAATCAGGCTGCATACCTACTGAAATCTACATATTACCCACTGACCTGTAAAATCCCACTGATGCAATATCTTCATTTAAATTCAGTACCAGCAAGATAGAAAGTAAAATCCATTGTGACTTACTATTTTTTGCCAATTGGGAGCCAGTCGTATATGAAGTGTCGCTAACGGAGAGATCTCACTTAGAATGTGCACTATTCATTTACAATTGAAGTGAATTGCTGTTGTCTTGCTGTTTATAAATATTCCAGTGATTTAGTGCCCTGCTTGATTTTTGCAAGGAGCACATCTATTTAATGCAGTGGCAAGAATTCTCTGACAACACCCCCCCCCCCTGAAAATAAACCCCAACAGTGCTATTTTTTGCTGTGAAGTTGATTCAGTTTTATCAGTCTGCTGTGAGATATCAAATTGTCTGTCTTGCAAAAAAATAAATAGGTTTTAATAAAGAGATCCTTTATACTCCTAGTCAAACTGAAACAGGAACCGCAGTGCGCTGATTATTGTATAGATAGCACCTTCACCTAACAAAGCTATTGAGTTTAAATGCAAGGGGATAATCGTATTTAGGCTAATCATAATCTTCAGTACTTTGTTGGATTAGGTCCCAATCTCAAATTATTGTCACTCTGGCTATTACACCCTTACAATGCAAATCTAATCATCAGGCTGGCAATTCATACAGCTGAACCAGTGCTGTGATACTGGGATCTTTTAGCAATGCAATCATAAGAGTCGAAGTTGGCATCACCTTTAAGTAATTTTTGCCAAGAATCCCATCTGGCAAGCAGGAAATTTTTGAGATGGTTTGAATGGCAAGAAGAACGTTCAATATAAATCAAGTTTCAGAACTCACGAGGATTTGTCCTTAATTCTTAATCGCAAGGAAGAAAAATAGGTAACACAATCTGTTTTTCTGGACTCAATAACACACAGCAATTTTAATTGGAAAATAATCTCCCAATTCCCACATCTCTTTTCCACAAGATGTGCATGCACCTACCATTGGTTTTTTGACCTTGCTGTGTACAAAACCCTTGATACAATTCTATATTTCACTACCAATGAAAGTATCCTGGGAAAGACTTTCCATTGACCTCAATGGTAAAGCTTCTTCGTTAGCCAATGGTGGTGAATATTTGCCATACCAATATTGGAAAAAGAGGTGGCTCCCTATAAACTGGATTTGGAAAGCAGTTAGAATATACGACGACTTTTCTCCAAATGGCCACTTTGTCTGAATGGTAAGCTCCCTGGAATCCCCGGCATCTCCCCCTACCTGTGCCCTACCCTGGTGAATGCACTATCGCCACTGCTGCCCACCCCTCATGCACTGCCACTGAGTGTGATTGCAGCTGGCCATCTTCTGAAGTCACATGATCATGCTCACAGGTGCCTAGTCAAATAATGGGCAAGCCAGACGTTGACAATCGGTTCACAAAAATCATTGGAGGCAGCGGGGTAGAAGAGAAATGTAACGAGAGGTACAACTTGATATTCTTGTAAAGAAGCTGGTAAAATGCGGTCTAGACAATGCTACCATTCAGTGGATTTGTAACTGGCTGGCTGACCGAACCCAAAGGGTGCTCATCAATGGATCCTCTTCATCCTGGAGAGAGGTGACTAGTGGGGTGCCACAGGGTTCTGTCTTGGGCCCAGTCTTATTCAACATCTTTATCAATGACTTGGATGATGGGCTTGAGGGCATCCTGAGCAAGTTTGCAGATGACACCTAATTGGGAGGGGTGGATAATACCCCAGAGGACAGGATCACACTTCAAAATGACCTTAACAGATTAGACAACTGGGCCAAAGCAAACAAGATGAACTTTAACAGGGAGAAATGTAAAGTACTACACTTGGGCAAAAAAAATGAAAGGCAAAAATACAGGATGGGTGACACCTGGCTTGAGAGCAGTACATGTGAAAAGGATCTAGGAGTCTTGGTAGACCACAAACTTGACATGAGTCAGCAGTGTGATGCAGCAGCTAAAAAAGCCAATGCAATTATTGGCTGCATCAATTGGAGTATAGCATCTAGATCAGGCATCCCCAAACTTCGGCCCTCCAGATGTTTTGGACTACAATTCCCATCATCCCTGACCACTGGTCCTGTTAGCTAGGGATCATGGGAGTTGTAGGCCAAAACATCTGGAGGGCCGCAGTTTGGGGATGCCTGATCTAGATCAAGGGAAGTAATAGTACCACTGTATTCCGCTCTGGTCAGACCTCACCTGGAATACTGTGTCCAGTTCTGGGCACCACAGTTCAAGAAGGATACCGACAAGCTGGAACGTGTCCAGAGGAGGGCAACCAAAATGGTCAAAGGCCTGGAAACGATGCCTTATGAGGAACGGCTTAGGGAGCTGGATATGTTTAGCCTCAAGAAGAGAAGGTTAAGGGGTGATATGATAGCCATGTTCAAATATATAAAAGGATGCCATATAGAGGAGGGAGAAAGGTTGTTTTCTGCTGCTCCAGAGAAGCGGACACGGAGCAATGGATTCAAGCTACAAGAAAGAAGATTCCACCTAAACATTAGGAAGAACTTCTTGACAGTAAGAGCTGTTTGACAGTGGAACGTGCTGCCAAGGAGTGTGGTGGAGTCTCCTTCTTTGGAGGTCTTTAAGCGGAGGCTTGACAGCATGTCAAGAATGCTTTGATGGTGTTTCCTGCTTGGCAGGGGGTTGGACTGGATGGCCCTTGTGGTCTCTTCCAACTCTATGATTCTATGATTTTAACTTCCAAGCAGTGTTCTAAACTCCCATTGTTCTAGGCGCATTTTGAGACAGGGAATTTCAGTAGCGTGAGCAGTTTCTGAGCTCTAGGCACAGTATTGCCAGCTACTCTCTGAATACTAGAGAAAAGACCCTCTTAAGAATATTAGGGGGGTGGGAAGGGAAAGAACTAGAGTAGACCATATGGAAAATGAACATAATGTTTTAGCTGCAGTTCATTCATTTTCAGCTTTGTATTCTTGTTATAAAGAAAAGGCATGCCTAGACATTCTATTGTTGCTCCCATAGCCTAAGCTTAGGATGCCATTTAGCTCCTAGCTTTCGTATCTCAGTTTCTAACATTGCTTCCAAGGTAGTGGCTTAGGGTCTCCTCTGTAAGGCAGCATTCCTCATGTAAGATCTAAATCAGACATTTCCCCTAAATCGGACTTTCCAAATTATAGCTGCCACCCTAAAATAATACCCGTTTCACATACCACTGGGAATGGCATGCCACAAAAATGCTCTCTCTTTAATTTATGGAAAACACCATTTATAAAAGAGCGGTTAAACTTATTTACATCTTTAGGTAGAACCAATTTGGCATATGATGGCTTTATTTGCTAATTAAAAAGCCCAATAGTCTAATGTTGCCTAGACAACAAAAGGCAAAAGATTTTCTCAGTACTAACAAAAAGAATCAAGAAAGGGTACACACAGACGCAAGATGATACTAATTGAATACCTAAAAATAAAAAGTAATAACGTGTTATAGCTCATCTTACTCTGTTATTATCCCCCATATTGTAGGAATTAATGTTTTATTGCATATTATTACAACAGAGGGGATTATTTAAATAACCTATGGCTTCCACGGCAAAGACGCTGCCTTCTGACTCAGTGCAAATAAATTGGGAGAAATTTATTATGAATCAATGGAACAACAATCTCTCTAGTTCATTCCGCATGTAATTACACTTTCTTTAAAAGTGCCAAAGAAAGGATTTAAATTTATCACTGCTCATTAAACCTGCAAAGGACTGTGTTAATTGGATGTCAACCATCTTAATTCACTTACATGTTTGCTGACAGCAAAGAGCATATGATTTAAAGTGGACTTGATCTAAACTTGGAAATATTTACTGACTTGCCTAAAGTTTGTGGCTTGCAGGTAAAATATAGGAATTCAGAATTATCCCTGGACAGATGAAAAGAGAGTGACAAAATATACCCAGATGGTCCACATGGATTGTTCCACATTGAAATGTAGATGGGTATTATGTTTTAATGGGGGGAGGGGGAAACTAACTTAAATGGGAGGGGGGAAGGGGTGTAGAAAATGTGATTTATTTTTAAAATGCCTCTTGCATCCAGTACCATCGTGCTCTCCTATCCCTTAACCAGAAGCCCCATATAGCTTCGAATTCCTATTCATTTTAAAACCATTTCCCCGGGGCTTTTGCAGCCAGAACTCAGTTCTGGCACCTCTCAGGTGGGCGATGTTGCCATCATAAGAAAACAAGGAAGGTGTTCATGGTGAGTTCCAGCACCTGTTGTTCTAGAAACATAGCACTGCATTTCCCTCATGTCACTGTTTGCCCTCCAGTATTGGCTCATATACCAAAGCAGCTCCTCACTCTTTCCCCTCTTTCACCGCCCATCCAATTCTCTACTGGCACCAGGCCACCACCATATACTGTAAATATTTAAAATATTTCTATCCTGCTGTTCTGCTTGACAACTGTTTTTGATAGGGAACATATCCCTTCACAACCCATTTCAGTTTGATCCTTCCATTAAAGGTTTTACACCAGTCCATGTGGTGCCCAGCCAGCATGGCCAGTCAATGGTTGGAGATGATGCAAGTTGTAGCTGTAAACATCTGTTGGGTAGTGTGTTGGCTACCCTTGCCCTGCCCTGCCCTGCCCTCTCCCCACACACACTTGGTAGCAAAAGTCAGCAAACTGCAAATTCCACACTCCTTGAGGACACCAGCTTTAATAAAACATATGCAAAAAGTAATTGTGATTCTCCATTCAATAGCTGTGTTCTGCTGATGCACAGACTTGCAGTCTTACAAAAGAACATAAATCATGGGGGCGGGGAGATTCCATGCAACACTGATGACTCTATGGCTGTAAGAGCTTATTATGATACAGCTTTATAATCTGCAACATATTTGGGGCCTTATCAAATCATCATCACACATAGGAAGAGGATGTATAATCAATGGACACACTGCTGTCTGTTGTACAGGTTACTGATGCTGTCATTTTCCATAATGCTAATCACACCAACAAGAGCAATGGCTAAAAGGGGCCCAGCCTTCAAACAGGAGATATGTGCTGTTTGTTAGTCACATTGGATACAGTAAAGGTCAAGACCAGGACCACACATCCCAATATGCAGGTTTGCCATATCTGAGCATGCAACTGGAAGAACAGCCTTCATATGGAACCATGAACTTTCATCTCTTTAAAAAGCCAACAATGGCCCTTGTCTTTACTTGAGGTTCATGTCCAAGGAGCTTATTCCATTATACTTCAAAATTTATTGAGCACAACTGACAGATGGTCTCCCTTACTAGGTAGAGATTATTCCTCATACAAATGAAGTGGATATGTAACACTTGACATCTATTCACTTTGAATAATATTGTCTTCTCTTGGAACTGATACGAATGAGGAAAGGGAACACTAACTCAATCATCCACCACAGCCAAGTCGCAGACTCAGCACATAAAATAAAATAAAAAAGCCATAGATTAATGCTCGTCTGAGGATAGTGCTCTGAGTATCAAGTAAGATAAAGGGATGCATGCTATCATGTAGGAATCAATTACTTCAAAAGGTCGTTTGATCCAAGAACAACCTCATAACAAAATAAATAAAGTCTGATGCTGCAGATGCTACAAAGAGCTCACAAGAACACAAAGCCCTGTGTTCAACCTCTTTATAATGTTTTGAAAGGCATGTGTGCATCTTGATTCAAAATTACCAGAATTTCAGTCGGAGGTAGCAAGCATCTAAAACTGGGCAGAGGGATCTTGCTCCAAGGCATACTTCGACAGTGCGCATCAATCCCCCACAAGTCTTTTTGTACGCTTTGTTCTGGTTTCTATAGAAAACCAGTTCTGTTCATTATTTTCCCAGTCTGCAATTGCATAGATACGATGTGGACCCCAATGGTTCTTTGTGGCATAAAGCCGATATCAGTTTCCCCACATGTACTGACCACAGCTTTGCTCTCTCTGTATTCACTTCATTAGAAACCGTCGTTTAATTTGAACCTCCTTCAGTACAGCTGTGACACCGGTGTCACATCAAATCAAGCCTGAAATACAGTAAAGTGGCAAGAGGAGACAAGACGTGTATCTTTCAAACTTCCGTCAGCGTCAGAAACTAGAGTTAAGGTGCTTCTGGATGCAGCTCTTAACTTGGAACACCTTGAATCAGGCTGACTGGCATCTTGTGATTGCTCATTAAATTCTGCAAATCAGTTAAGAATAAATTTGGGAACTCAAAATACATAATCTGTTTTAAAATTCTTGGCTAGATGCTGTAAACGAGGTTAACTCTACCTAATGTGCACTTGTTTGACACGCTGAATTCTCTACACTTTTTAGAGATAGGAACTTGTATTCTTGGTCTCCCATAACAGCTCAGGACATTTGAAGGTCATCCAAGTGGCATATGCATCCTTTCCTGATAGTTAAAGATTTGCACAGGTGATAACTGTGCCCAAGTTTTGGAGGCAATTATTGGAATTTGTAAATTCATTGCATGGCTCTTGTCCCTATTCTTCTGACAGTTTCAAATCCCAGAGTGGTTTAACAACCAATCCCTCTTCCCAGGGAATGCTGGGAATTGTAGCTGTGTTAGCACCCTTGGTGCTTTAAATCTGGCCATATTCCAACCATTTAACCAGATGCTTTTGTTGTGTGTTCTTTCTATGCAACTGGGAATTTTTTCAGAGCACACGAGCCATACAATGTGTTTACAGATTCCAATAACTCTGCTTCAAGGCAAAGGACAACTTCCATATATCTTATATCTTTCTGTTTGATCATTGTTCATGATCAACTCATACCAGGGCCGGCCTGCCCACCCACCGTGCAGCAGTGCCTGTGGCAGCCGCACTGCGCCCGCCCGCCCACCGCGCTGGGAAACAGGGCGGGGGGGGGGGGGGCGCCAGAGGGATCCGTCGCACCACGGCGCCAGGGGCGCTTAAGACGGCCCTGACTCATACATCTAAAGCATGTTGAGGAAGAACCTGAGAAAATTCCTTGCAAAGTTTTGGAAAGCAAAAGTGCCTTGTGATTGACTCACCACAAACTTAGTACATACCTCAGTGCACAATAAACAGGACTACAGGGCAAAGCATTAATAGACCTCACTTATGGCATATATGGGACCCAGGTGGCGCTGTGGTTAAACCACTGAGCCTAGGGCTTGCTGATCAGAAGGTCGGCGGTTCGAATCCCTGTGACGGGGTGAGCTCCCGTTGCTTGGCCCCAGCTCCTGCCAACCTAGCAGTTCGAAAGCACGTCAAAATGCAAGTAGATAAATAGGAACCGCTACAGCGGGAAGGTAAACGGCGTTTCCGTGCGCTGCTCTGGTTTGCCAGAAGCGGCTTTGTCATGCTGGCCACATGACCTGGAAGCTATACGCCGGCTCCCTCGGCCAATAATGCGAGATGAGCGCGCAACCCCAGAGTCGGTCACGACTGGACCTAATGGTCAGGGGTCCTGTGAGGGACAAGGGATACAGGGAAGTCCCTCCCATCTTAAGTTCCAGCCCGTCCCCAAGCGCTGGAGAGAGCAAGGAGAGCTCTGCCTCCAGCGGAGAGTCAGGAAGTAGTGTCCGAGGCTCAGGCAAGGTTGCGGAGCCCATGCCCCAGGTGGGACAGGAAGATGGGAGCAGGGGGGGGGAGGCCAATTCCCCCAACTCCGGAATTGCGACGCAAACGTAGGGGGAAGAGGTTGGGTCTTCCAAAGCTTCTATGCTGGAGGAAAACGCGCCAATCGCCATTCAGAGGTTCTGACACCTCACCTTAAAGATGTATATTAACCGCTCTGAACACTGTAAATAATCAGCACTTAATAAAAGCCTAAAAAGACCATGCTGGAGTCGTTACTCTAGAGTAGCCACATCAGGCCCTCTGACAGCAACCTCCGAATCTTTTTTTGGCTACTTTGGAGTGCCGCGATGAGCGCGCAAGAGGCTGAGCGTTGGAGGCGGGAGGCTGAAGCAGCGAAGCAGGAGATACTGAATCTGACAGCCCAGGCCCAGCAGCAATTGCATGCCGCTCAGGAGGAAGCGCGCGGAGCGCAGGAGGAGCTGAACAAGCTGGTGGACCAGGTGAGGACAAAAGAGGAGACTGAGAAACAGCTAAGGGTGATGGTATTGGACCTGCAGAAAAAGTTGGAAGAGCAGAAAGCCGCTAGAGGTGGGGGGGCGCCCCAGCCGCAGCTAGTCCAAGTGAGAAGGGGACAGAGCCTAGTCACCAAGTTTAGCGGCGACCCTAGGGAGTACCTAGGATTTGAGACAGAAATAAATTATGCGCTGGAATTGCATGCAGCAGAATTCCCAGATGACGCGCACAGAGTCTCCTTTATCATAGAGCATTTGACGGGGGCCGCCCGAGAATGGGTAAGACCGCTCATCGCGCAAAAAAATGATTGCATGAAGAACGCAAAACTATTTTTAGAAGCTTTAAAAATTATGTACGCGAGTGACTCTGAAATGGAAGCCACAAAAGAGGAGCTTCATTACTTAACACAAGGAAAATCGACAGTTAGAGACTACTGGGCGAGATTCACCATGCTGGTGCACAAACTGGGGTGGGATCTGCACAGTGAGCCAGTGAAATCAGCCTTCTACCTGGGTTTGCACTCAGACGTTAAGGATGAGCTGGCGAGAGGTCCTAAACCGCGGACTATGGATGAGTTAAGCAAAGCTGCGCTAGCGGTGGGGGTGAGACAGGAATCCAGATGGAATGACAAACAAACGACGCGCGCAGCAAAACCTTGGTTCCCACGCTCCCAGGACAGACCACATCACCAAACCCCACCCCAGGGCCCACCCCCAGCCCCGCCCAGACCAAGCCCAGAGCCGGAACCGATGGAGATCGGAGGAGCGCGCGCGCGCGGGCTTTTCAAACCCCGACACCACAGAAACGCAAGGAGGGGAGGGGAGGAAACTGCTTTTTATGCCACTCCCCCAGTCACCTCGTCAGGAATTGTCCGCATCGCCGGGAATGGCAGGGAAGGGCGGGAACTGTTATGCCCGCCCCCACAGACTCAACGCAACAGCAGGGAAACGAGACTGCCTGGCTGCAGGAGACAAGGGGCAGCAGCCAGGCGCAATCGACGGAAACCAGCCCCCTCCCTCCCTCCCTTCCACAGAGGGGCAGCGCCAGCCCACCCCCCCCCCAGAGCAGGGGTGGTTCTAGAAGTGACTCTGACACTCCCTAATGGGTACCCACTGACGGTTTTAGCGTTAATCGATTCGGGGGCGTCGGCCAATTTTTTTTCAAGAAATTTTGCGGAAGCACACCAGATCCAACTGCTGCAGCTGGACTTTCCCCTGCACGTCTCCACCATTGACGGCAGGGAGTTGCTGGGAGGGGCCATCACCCACCAGACCCCCCCCCATGAGAATGACAGTGGGAAGGCACTCAGAGACACTGGCTTTCAACGTCACCACCATCTCAGACCCCCCCATAGTGCTCGGAATGAGCTGGCTAGCACGCCACGACCCATCCATAAGCTGGCACCAGAGATGCATTACGTTTGGATCGGACTTTTGTCTGGAACATTGCATGCAGCGCCAGCCAGGGGAGGGGCCACCGATAGCCACGGTGGCCACCATGCACGTTAAGGGGGGAGAGGCAATTCCCAAACAGTACTGGGACCTGCAGGAGGTCTTTAGCGAAGCGAAATCCAACCACCTGCCACCCCACAGGTCTTTTGATTGTCAGATAAACCTGATACCCGGGGCAACGCTACCCCCAGCCAAGCTGTACTCCATGTCAGACCGGGAACTGGAGGATCTGAGGGAGTTCATCGACAAGAACCTCAAGCGGGGGTTCATCAGAGAAAGCAAGGCAGCAGGGGGCAGCCCGGTATTCTGGGTGGACAAGAAAGACACGCAACAGCGCCGTCTTGTGGTGGATTTTAGACGCCTGAACTCCATGACAGAACCAGTGGCTTTCCCAATGCCCAGAGTGGACGATCTGTTGACAGCAGCGCGCAGGGGCAAGATCTTCACAAAGCTCGACCTGAGGGGGGCGTACAACTTGATCAGGATCCGGGAAGGCGATGAGTGGAAGACCACGATGTTCACGCCACTGGGCTCTTTTGAATATCTGGTGATGCCCTTTGGTTTGCAAGGGGGGTCAGCATGCTTCCAGGCCTTCATGCACCACGTCCTGGGGTCCCTCCTCTTCAAGAACTGCTTGGTCTTCCTGGATGACATCCTTATTTACTCCAATGACCCAGTGCAGCATGTGAAGGATGTCAGGGAGGTGTTGCAGCGCCTGAAGGAGCACCACCTGTATGTGAAGCTGGAGAAGTGCAAGTTTCACACCAAAGAGGTGGACTTCCTGGGCTACAAGCTGTCAGACAAGGGGCTAGCGATGGACAAGGACAAGGTGCAGACCATCCTGGACTGGCACAGCCCAAGGACGCGCAAAGATGCCCAACGCCTACTAGGCTTCGCCAACTTCTACAGGAAATTCATCAAGAACTTCTCTCGTGTTACGGCTCCCATTACTGACTGCCTGAGAGGCAAGCAGAAGTTCAGGTGGACACCGGAGGCGCAAGCAGCGTTTGAAAGCCTAAAAAAGGTGTTCGCCTCCGACCAGAACCTGTTCCATGTGGTACAGCACACGCCACTGCGCACCGAAACAGACGCTTCAGAACGCGCGGTGGGGGCCATTTTACTGCAACTGGATGCCAACAGAGAGTGGAGACCCTGTGCCTTTTTCTCCAGAAAACTGACCCAGCCAGAACGCAACTACACGGTGTTTGATAAGGAGCTTCTCGCGATCCATTCTGCGTTCCGGCACTGGAGACACTTCCTGGTGGGCGCCAAGCACCCCATCCAGGTGTGCACGGACCACAAGAACCTGGAGTTCTGGAGAACAGCCAGGGTGCTCAACCAGCGGCAGATACGGTGGGCAGAGTTCTTCTCACACTTCAACTTCTCCATCCACTACATACCGGGGGAGCAGAACGTCAGGGCGGATGCCCTCTCCCGTAAGCCAGAGTACATGGAGGAGGAGTTACCACCGGCGCCCCGACACGTGTTTCCCCCGTCGGCATGGTCCTGTGGAGCAGCAGTGGTGAGCGAGGCAGAACTCACAGCACTGACGGCAGCAGATGAGTTTGCCACCCGCATCTTCCAAGACCTGCAAGGGGGGAGGGAGCATGCACGAGACTTTGAGGAAAGGAGGGGGTTGCTTTTTTACAGGGGAGCCCTGTACCTACCCACCACACAACTCAGAGGTAAGGTCCTCAAGCAGATGCACGACAACCCAACAGCAGGGCACTTTGGAAGGGACAAGACCACCCACTTAGTCATGAGACACTTCTGGTGGCCAGGGGTGCGGGAGGATGTCAGAGACTATGTAAGGGGCTGTGACACCTGCCAGCGAGCAAAGGTAGTCAGGGCAGCACCAGCAGGGTTGCTGGAGCCATTAGCCACACCGCACAGGCCGTGGGAAGTAGTGTCCATGGACTTCATCACAGACCTGCCTTCTTCCAGGGGCAAGACAGCAGTGTTGGTGGTGGTGGACCTCATGTCCAAAATGTGCCATTTTATACCGTGTGCCAGGGCGGTCTCTGCAGAAGAGACGGCCAAACTGTTCGTGGACCACGTATTCAGACTGCATGGGTTACCCTTGAGGGTTATTTCGGACCAAGGCCGCCAATTTGTTTCCAGGTTCTGGAGGCGGCTCATGAACCTCCTGCAGGTGGAGGTCAGCTTGTCGACGGCTCGGCACCCGCAGACCAATGGACAGGCGGAGAGGGTCAACGCCATTCTGCAGCAGTACCTGAGATGCTACGTCAGCCAGAGACAAACGGACTGGGTGGATCGCCTGCCACTGGCAGAATTTGCCTACAACAATGCGGTGCACGTCTCAACAGGGGTGTCGCCCTTTAAGGCCAACTACGGGCGCGACCTCAGATCTTTCCCAGAGAGGGAGGGGGAGGAGGAGGAGGAGGGCCCGCAGGCAGAGGACTGGGCAGAGGAACTGGAGACGGTGCACCAACAACTCCGGGAGCACTTGGAGAGGGCCAAGGAAGCGTACAAGAAGGGGGCAGATCGTCACAGGCGACCGGGGGAGGTCATCAGGGTAGGGGACAGGGTTTGGTTGTCCTCTGAAGGCCTTCCCACCAGGGGGCGATGCAAGAAGTTGGCGCCCAGGAGGCTGGGCCCCTTCACGGTCACGCAACAGGTCAATCCGGTAGCCTTCAGGCTAGCACTGCCTGAGGACATGAGAGTGCACCCAGTGTTTCATAGATCCCTGCTATCGCCGTACAGAGAAACACCAGGTTTAGGGACAGTGATCAGCCTCCAGAGGGAGGGGGGGAGAGGGGAGACGCCCGACGACTCAATGAGGCA